>NC_090935.1:1466187719-1466812719 GCF_040938575.1 Ambystoma mexicanum
TCCCCATCTTTAAGTTAGCTATAGGATGATTTTGCACACCTCAGCAGCAACTCGGGCACATTGAAAATCTCTGATACCCATCCAGAGTTTCTACCAGCCATGTTTCCTGGGACATTAAGACTTATATTTATTATAGAAGATATCTTTAGTTTGATCGAGGAAGCTATTAAATCCTCTTGTATTCCAGCAAAGTATTGTCCGTTTAGGAATATTAAAAGCCTGGTTATTGCAGTGCAGAGGATCCCAAGACCGATGGAAGCCATGACCAGTCTTTACCCTTCTCCCAACTGTTATAAAATGTGAAGCAGACACAAAAGTATAGTTTTCTCAGAATTCGCCATTTATTAAGCATTAAAGGGGGAAATACATGCCTATTTTTTCCCTACCCCAACCCATGAGAATGTCCTACCTGGCAAACTAAACTAAAGGATGACCTAATGTCTGAAAGTCTCTGACCCTCACACTAATACAAACAACAAAATAATAAAAAAATAATACAAGGAATAATTGGCAATCTTCAATTGAACACCCCAGTGCAAAAGTGCAAACAAAAACGTTTCAAAGAGTACTCCTTGTGACCAGGTTTGTGTACCCTTCCCCTGGCTCAATGCAGGAACACGTGTAGAACAGTTCTGATTCAACTATTGCCCCTCCTACTCCTGCCACTGACTCACATTATGACGCAGCCCTTACTGGCCTTCAACTCTGCATCTCCAAAACTCTGGACATCCTTGCCCCTGTCATGAGAATCCACATGGAACTGCCTCCAAGTGCAACTCCTGGTATGACTCGGACCGGACCGCTCTGAAACGCAAGTGCAGAGTGGCTGAGTGCAAGTTGCAGGCTTCGAGCACATCCTGTGACAAACTGGCCTGCCGTCTGTTGCAACGGCAATACCGACTCATCTGCTTGAAGAAGAGGGCCTGTATCCAAGTCTGCATCTTTGCAACCACTAACAACACAGCTGAACTGTTCAAATCTGCAAGGAACTAGACCAACCCTACTGCAGTCTCCACTTCTCCTCTGCCTTTCCTGGCACTCTGCACTTCTCTGGCCTCTCACTTCCTTTCTAGAAACTTCGGACAGCTTGTCCTCACTCTCCGCTACTTCTCACCCGCTCTCAGGCCCCTCTCTTCACCCCCAATCTTCCCTCCTACTCCTTTTTCTCCTATAACACCAGATGAGGTTTCTAGATAAGTCTGCTCTATGAAAGTCTCATCCAACAGGTGCTCCCTTGTTCCTCCAGAAATATCAAGGACAACATTGGCTCCCTTGCTCCAGCCTTGGCTGATTTCTTCAATCAATCCCTTGCCACTAGATCTTTCCCCTCACTCCTAAAGCACTCTCTTGTGCATGCTCTCCTCAAAAAGCCTTTTGCCGACCCTTCCTGTCTGGCAAACTACCGCCCTATTTCCATTACCCCTTTCCTGGACAAACTCTTGGAGAAGCTGGCCATCTCCCAGCTTATCCACTACACTGAATCTCTTGGTTGTCTCCACAACCACCAGTCTGGCTTTAGAGCTGCCAGAGGCACGGTAACTGCTCTCCTGAACAGCCGTGAAGACCATGGAGTGCTGGGGCTGCCCTCAGAGCCCCAATTGCTGTAGATACTGTGGTACTGTTTAGTTATGGTTAAAGAGGGGAGAGGGTTTGGGGTGGGTGGGAAGGGAGCTGGTAGGTTTTAGTTTCTGGCGTGGGTGGGCAAGGGGAGGGGGGAGTTAAAGAGCACAGTCCACCTGGCCCAAGAACTGTGGGTGATCACACTAGCAATAGAAACTTCACGACTCGCATAAATCACAAGCTCAATATAGACCCTGATGGCACTGGGGACGCAATATCGGACCGCGCCCTGGGCACTAGCAATTCCTATACCTGACACAATATATCCACAACAGTGACTGGAGGGAAGCAAGGAGAGTCCCTCACACTGATGTCCTGGAACGTGAGGGGATTCACGAACCAGAAAAGGACCTGTATCATAGCAAACATCAGCAAGGCTCATAAGGTCAATGTCTTATGCCTACAAGAAACACATTTAGACCGGAAGGTCCCCCGCTCCCCAAGCCCAATGGATGGGGGAGTACATAGATACTGTTTGTCTTATTCCACACAT
Organism: Ambystoma mexicanum; assembly: GCF_040938575.1. Classification (NCBI taxonomy): domain Eukaryota; kingdom Metazoa; phylum Chordata; class Amphibia; order Caudata; family Ambystomatidae; genus Ambystoma; species Ambystoma mexicanum. The sequence goes on from NC_090935.1 coordinate 1,466,189,833, forward strand.
TCCTGAGGGGTCGTCGCATACATTCATGGGTCCCTACAATTCAGATTACATGAACAGATGGGGGACGAAGAAGGCCGATACATAATCCTGGCCGGGGAGCTGTATGGCACAAAGCCCCTCCTTATAAACCTCTACATTCCCAATACAGACGCACATGATATATTTTTTTTCTTTTTTTTTTTTCGTCTTCATCAATGCGCCCAACATATACACAGGTTCCCATCCTATGAGATAATTTGGGTAGGTGACTTTAATCTATCTGGCTCTCACACTGATAGGTCCACAACAACGCAACAGGTACTCCTCTTCCCCACCCCTCCCAAGTGGCTAAAGCATGGTCTGCGATCTCCACATACCACAACCTACACGATGTGTGCGAGGGTGACCATCCCACTACTAGGGAATACACTTTCTACTCCGGGGTGCATCACAGTTCATCGAGGATAGATTACATTATGGTCACCAGCTCCATTGCCAGAACGGTCACAACAACCAGTATACTTCCCCCGAACCCTTTCAGACCATTCACCGGTACTGACCCAATTCTCAGACCTTAGACCACTTCGATGGCGGTTCAGAGCCACGGCCTTAGAGGATGTGGCGTTCAGAGAGGAATTAAATCAAGACATAAGAACTTACTTTCATACTAAAGAGGGCTCAGTCCCTGACCAGAGTACAATATGGGAGGCCTACAAGGTTTATATCAGAGGGTGCTTCATTTCAAAAGGGGGGGGGGGTGCTCGATCCGCAGGTCCATGGGTAGACTAGAAGACACCATCCGAGAGTTGGAGAACGAACATGGAAAAGTAGACACTCCCGAAGTCCAGTGAGGACTGAGGGACCGCAGAGATGAGTACAAACAACTAGCGGCAAGTGAGGAAAAATGTCTAGGTGACCCAATAGCAGCAGCAAGGTATGGGGAGGGGGACCGGCCTAGCAGAATCCTGGCCTGGGCCATACCCCCATTGTGGAGATTATGGGTCGGGATGGTAGCACCATTAAGGATCTGTATGGGATAAATAAAGAATTTTGGGAATATTTCACCCGCCTATATGAGTCCTGTCACACCTCCAAGCACGGCGCTTTTACACAATACCTGGATGAAATAGCGCTGGGATGGTTGGGTAGGGACCAGGGGGAGACTCTAAACGCTCCAATCACAGAAGAAGAAATTCATAAAGCAATTAAAGCACTTCCCAATGGTAAGGCACCGGGATTGGATGGGATAACTGCCAAATTCTACAAAGTGAATGCAAACATATTAGTTCTCCCAACTGCTACGCATGTATGAGGGAGCCATGGCAGGGGGGACCCTCCCGGAAACAACCAGATCAGCAATGGTGACCCTGCTCCCACAACCAGGCAACGGGCATCCTACAGACCATTATCATTAATCAATACCGACAGCAAAATATTGGCAAAAACTCTGACCGAACGGATGTTATCGCATATGCCGGCACTGCTCCTCCCGGACCAGGCTGGCTTCATCCCGGGCTGATCTACACAAAACAACTTGAGACGCCTATTCAACCTAATGCATAATGTGAACCCTGAAATTCCTATAGCAATAGCGGCCCTTGATGTCGAAAAGGCCTTTGACTCGGTGCAGTGGCCGTTCCTCTTTGAGGTGCTCCAATGCTCCAGGCTCAGCCTCGCGTATATCAACTGGGTTAAACTATTGTACACGACTCCTAGGGCTGCTATATACACAAACAGCTTGGTCTCGGAATACATTTATCCCACGCAGAGAACTCGACTGCGCTGCCCCTTCTCTCCTGTCCTATTTGCCCTGCCTATGGAGCCACTGGTATGTCACGTCTAGGAAATACACATGCAGAGAGGTGTCTGGGTGAATCATCGCGCACCAACATATCCCTATACACGGACGACTTTTTATTATACATTAAACATCCCAGAAGGAACCTGATTCCATCAACTGGAATAAATTAGAAGTCCTCCCCTTAATCCTTGGGGTGCAGCGGGAAGATGTGGGTGGGGAAGTTCGATGGTGCCCACAAGGGCTACGGTACTTTATAATAACTACATGAAGGTACTAGAGACCCTGGAACAGAAGGTAGACCAATCTCTCGTGCTGCATGTATAGCCCTGAGCAAGATGGTCATACTACTCAAGACACTCTATATTTTCAAAAATGTACTGATATGGCCCCTGGACCAGTTCTGGACCTGTGCCAAGAAAATGATGGTCAAACGGTGTGGGCAGGCAAACAACCCTGCATAGTATATGATACACTAGCCGCCACTTAAGAGCACGGAGGAAATGCAATTGTACTACTTAGCAGCCCAACTGCAATACATAGCGGGCTGGAACTCCTCACAACCTAACATTTAACAAGTAAAGGTGGCTAAAGCAGTCTCCCACCCGAATAATCTCATGGGTATGCTTTGGTGAAACAGGTCCAAGCCCGAGAAATGAGGTCCACCCAACTGCTGTGGCATGTAGGGCTTGGGAGCGCCTTGGCTAAATACTGAAAAACACCCACAACTATTACCCAGACCTACTGGTATCAAAGTCATTCAAAGAGCACTTCCAAAGGTTGGGGATACAGAAACTAGTAGACCTGGTGGTAAACGGGACGGTTCAAGCAATGGGTGAGATACGGGCGGAGGGGGAACATAATGCAGTGAACCTCCTTCAATACTGCAGACTCAGAGGGATATTGAAAACAAAATGGCCAGACTTTCCGATGGCCCATGTCCCAACAATATGTGATCCAACCTTTAGCCACCGGCAAACTAGTCTCCACTATCTACAAGTTGATTAGAAGTGGGAAGGGGATGCAGAGGCATGGACAAAAGGGGGCATGGGAATCCTCTTTAGAAGCGGTACTAAGTGAAGAACAATGGAAACAAATATGTATGCAAATGAGGAAAATTTCACTAAACGCCAGACACACTGGTTCACTACAAATTCCTGCACCAAGCCTACTACACCCCACTGAAACTTTGCCACATCTCTTGCACGCTAGTGTGCTAAGAGCTGGCAAACCTCTACCACATGGCATGGGCTTGTCCCCGTATAAGATTTTATTGGGAGGATATTGAAGGTGCTATGAAAGAATTGCTCCCTATGAAACAAAACTACCTTCGGCACTGTGGCTCCTGGTGTCAATTGAGGGTGGTTCTCGAACTGAAAAGAGACTGCTGGGTATGGCGTCAGGGGTAGCCAGGTAAATGGTGGCCAGGACATGGGGCAAGAGGAAACACCAAACTTTCACAGTCTGGCTTGAGAATATGAGATTGTGCAAATTTGGAGAAACCAGATACGCTGTGACACTGCCCACCACCAGCCGCCGAATAGACTACTGGCCTCCATTTCGACAATGCATGCCAGATGATGCCCGGTCAGCACAGTCCTCCGAAGCGAATGAATGAGGCTGCATGTAGATCGTGCGGAAGGGGAGTGGCCGCATCAGAGAAGTGGCCGTCCAGGAACTGAATGAAGCAAACTAAATAGTGACTGCGTGCAACGTCTCCAAGATGTGATGAGAGATTATGGTGTTCGCTATGATAGTATGCGAGTTGTGAAGGGGGTGGTGGGTGGGTAGGGGAGGGAAGTTGGCAGCAAAAGTTGGTTTACGGTTGTAATTTGAAATCAATAAAGTAAAAAAAACAATACATCTCTTGCCACGTTCCCTAATTCTTTTGTGAAACTTTATCAGGCACACACGAAACAGATGTCTGGCTAACCACACACCTCCAATCCGCCACAGTGAGCTTCAGCCGCCAAGCCCCCGGGCCACTAGTCGGGTAATCAGTTGGGTGGTAAAAGTGGCAACTGGTCCCAACAACCTTTGTGGTCTCAGCCCCCTGATGATTCTCTTACTCTCCCCTCCCCGAGGGGCCGTAATCTACTAGTCAGATACCCAGATAAGCTTATCAAGGAGCACTCCAATCGCGGTTGTAAACACTGGCTCAATCACTGGTGGGAAAGCTGGGATGCTCCTTCACTGGACTGTACTGGGAGTACAGAGGCGAGTTCAAGGAAAGAACCTCACTGTGCACACAATGCTCTCAGAGCTGTGAAGCTGTACTACTGGCCGCTTCCGGCATTATGTATTTTATTATTACAGTTTTTGCCTATATGTATTGGCTTATAGTAATTTTGTACCAAAAGAAAGTTACAATCAAGAGGTTTTTAACTGGACAGTGCCTTTTTTTTTTAAAGTTTTTTTTAACTAGGCAGTGTGGTAGGTCAGAAGAACGAGGCAGACCAGGTTCTGGCATTTTACTAGTGATCTATTAAAATAATAAAGAAAATGCCCTACTATCCCTAACTATGGGTTGCCCTACCTAATAAACGGAACAAATGTGCTCGTCGTCAATAGCAAAGTCCAGAAGTATCACACTGTCGTCCATCCCAAAGCTATTCTGTTCTGTCTCTACCACTAAGAGAAAATAAATTCTGTTGGAGAGGCTCCCCAGCCTCAATAGATGACCTTCAAATAGTTCTTGGCTATTTCTTAGTTCATGAAGGGGGCTCTTCCACCCTTTTGTTCCCTGGTCCTACTGTTTAACAAACGTCCTGTTGATGCTATTTCAGAGCTTAGCTCCTGGTGCTTTATGGTCTATTTTGAGGGCTCGCCCCTCCTTTTTAGCTCCATCCATATACTGGGACGAGTCTGAGTAGTCTGTGTTCCTCACTCTTTGGTATGTTTGATGCTCTATTGGGACGAGTATGATAACCTTGGTGTACTCTTCAATTGTCCATATCCTTGCCCATGGGCAGGGACAAGAATGCGTAGTACTGGTATCTTATTTACTCTTTGTACTGGGTCGAGTATGGGTAGTCCCTATGCACTCTTCACTCTTCCTGTGTTTCCTCCCGGGTCTCCCGCTGTTCTTTTTACCTTGCTCTGTAAGGGCAGGCATCACTGAGTCCGTGTACCAGGTCAGGATGAAATTGGGAGCCTGAACGTCCTTGGCGTTCACTCGATTGTTCCTCCCTTCTGCTTCTTCAGACTTGCGGTTCCATGTAGTCCATGCTGTAGTGGTATTGGCGTAGTCAAGGGTTACACAGTCCACCCTCTTTGGGTCATGCCACCGCTTCGCCATCCTTCGTTTTCTTGGGACTGACGTGCCCTGCAAGGCTCAGTGTATTCTGTCCCTGCCTCGCCCCAACGGAGGGAGGGTTTCTGCTCTCCCTCAGCTTCTCCAACTAAGCTGTTTTGAAACTGATGAGTTTCATGACTCAACACCCAGGTTTCAGGACTCTATTCCTAGTCCTAGTCCTTCACTTTTTATATTATTTGGCTGGGTCCTCCCCATTAAGCCTTACTCTGTCTCGTGAGCAATCGCTATTGCTGGGTGGTTCTTCGTCAGTGTTTTCCACATGTCAAACATTTTAGGTTATTTGACAATAACAAACAGTGGCTTGTTTTGTTGGAGTCACGTGAAGCCCTGATATTAAAATTGGTCCAGGGAAAAAGGTTATAGGGGGGTCCTTTGCGGAGCGGGAGTCCCTATCCCCAGTAGGGGAGTCTCCCTGTGAGGTCCCGCTTGCCGCCAATGTTGCACAGCGGGCTCACCTCTCTAGCCTCACAGAGAAGGGCTCCCCTCTGGGGAGAAGCGACTATATCCCGTGATTCGTCACAGCATCCTTATGAAATGTGTCTCCCCGAATCCGAGATGTGCGTTCTTTAAGAAGTGGATCTCTATAGATTTAGCCTACTGTTGGAGACAAAACTCCTGTTGCCAGTTTGTTGTAACTGCCAAATGTTATATTGCAAGTAGAGATTTTTTTTGTTGTTGTTGTTAGATTTTTCTAATGTAAATTCAGTTCCACAAATTTTTAGATTTATATAGCCAGATAACAGGGGTTGATCCACTTTGTATTTGTATTCATTTCAAGGATGGGGATATCAATTTCGGTTCAAGTGACTTAAAATAATACAGAAGACAGGCATTCTCCTGAATGCCCCGGAATCGCACTGGAAGGACTTGAGGGATGGACAGGAATTGCACATTTATGAACTTTAGGATGGGCCGCTCACATTAAAGGTAAAAATTGAGGAGGTTCTGCAAGCGCTCGACATCTCGGTAGATGGGTACACTCGCCAAGCTATCTACCTAGAAGAACCTGAAGGCACAACCTGTGCTCTTCTAGTTGCAAATAGTTGGAGCATAGCCTGTCGCAGTTCATAACCGTTTTATTGCAGCCTTAAGAATCGACAGAAGGCAATACCTGATTGGGTGCACAAACAACAATTCACCACAGAATCTGCTAGGAATGTATAACGCACCACTATCAGAATACAGCAAGGAATCGGTCATCCTGATCACATTCTGCACTACTTACACCATACTATGCCTCAATACGCAGAATGCAGCGAAGACCTATGACAAATTCTAACACGCTGAACACAAGCAAGTCTCTAGCACTCGTGCCATCTTGTGACTCCCCTCAGCACCCATTCACATGCCTGACCGGATGGTTTGCTCTCTACCAGAGCCTGGCCAGCCCTGCTAAGCCGTAGTTGCCCAAATGTGTACACACATTCTTATGTTACTCCATTACCTCCAAAGCTCTGGACTTGGGTCTTCCGAGGGCTATCCCACTGCCAGCGCACTGACACTGTAATAATGGTAAAAGGTGCGATATAAGTAACAAGTACGATAGAAGATTGCCTGTAAATAAGCACAGGCAATTGGGGAGCCAGTTTGAGGGTGTGAATAAAGTGGAATATAGGTACAAAATGATAACCGAAAAAGGTGACGTACAAAGTAAAAAAAAAATAACCTAGGGTGGCAAGTGCTCAAAACTGAAGGGAAATTCTGTACATATGTCCAAAATGACACTATTACCCGGCACTGGACGGAGGAAAAGGTTAACATAGGGAGGATGTCGAAGGCAGCAGATTCCATAGGGGAGGATGGATAGGGAGAAAGAACACATGTGAGAGAGGGGGCACAAGAGGGGCGGGGAGCAGCAAGGGCCACTGACATTTAGTCATGAGCATAAGGAACAAATGGTGGGCAGACAGGGTCAATAATGTACTGAGGAGCTGAGATGGCTACAGGGAGTGATTTGGGTCATAGGTTTGTGAGTGGCAGGAGATTTTAAAGGAGTGACCCTCACGGCAGGTGGCAAATAAAGCTAAAGCAGATATGTAAAACTTGGTGTTCTGGAGAGTGATAAGGTGAATGGAGTGGTTGAATGTGTCAAAAGGGCAGAGACCCAAAACGATGAGTATAGAAGAGCATTTGAGAGAAAGTGGATAGCATACCTGAGTACCATTTCTGGAGTGTTTATTGTGGAAGCCAGAACACCTAGGCCATTTCCTCAAGGAAGTTAGTGATCCGGTGGGAGACAACCCAGTCGTGGACCTTTGAATAATGAGGGGGAAGAAGGGTAATCTTTCTCTGGGATGTTTGAGTCAGCAGAACGTTCCTTCAAAAGGGGTAAGACGGTTGTAGATTTGGAGGAGGAAGTGAAGAGTCCAGCGGGTGGAAAGTGGTTAAAGGGCTCAGACCTAAGGGCATGTTATTGGAGAAATTGGCTGTTTGGGGAGAAAATGGGTCAATAGCAGTGCAAGATGTGTTGGTGTTGTAAAGAATGGGTGCTAGTTTGGTAGGAGAGGTACAAGAGAAATAATTGAGAATAGACCGGTTAGGGGAGAGGTGATGGAAAGACAAATAGATGAGGGGGAGAGAGGGGCTGTGAGGGTCACACATTTGAGAGCAAAAGTAGTGAGAAAAGTCCTTAGCAATGAGGAAGCAATGGATAAAAGCTTGTTAGGTGTGTGTAAAACTTTGAGCGTAGATGGAAGTTTGTGGGGTGATTACGAAGGGAGGAGAATAGCTTTGTGAAGTAGTAGAAGGGAGGAGATTAGCTTTGTGAAGTAGTCGGAGTTGGCAGAGTGCAGTGCAGAAGTGAGGGCGGAAATTGAATTTTTGTAGGGATGGTCTGTGATACTGGCCAGCGTCACTGGTCACAGTGCATGTTTGTTTTAAGTGTCTGGGTGTCAGTTCCTGACTTTGTGGGAGTTACAGGTAGAATCCCTGGATTTCATCACTTCTCCCCTTATTTGAGTTCAAAAAGAAATTACAGAATTAAGATTAAAAAGGAAAGAAATATTTGCGTAAAAAAACAAACATGTGTTGAAAATCAACGAAACACATGTTAGAACATTTCCAAACTTACAATAAAAAGTGGAACAATGAAACAAGAATAGTCTTTGAAAATGAAATCAACAAATTTTGAACTAGAAGTAATGAATAAAGAACTCCCATTGCAAATGATAGAGATGCATGTTTCAAAACTCAAAGCCAAAACAAGACCCCTTAAACACAATCTCTCTATGAATGAACACAAAACCCTAATTGAACTATCCAAAAACCCGACTATTGTTATTAGACCAGCCGACAAGGGTGGAGGCATAGTCAACGGCCAGTACTTAGCAATGATGAACAAAATGCTGCAAGATCAGGAAAGCTACAAGAAACTCAAAAAGGATCCCTCTATCGAAATCAGACTAGAGATAGAAAGAGCAGTACAATATGCTTGTGACTGTGATTGGATCACTGACAAGGAATCCAAATATCTACAAAGGTCGTACACCAACAATGTACGCCCTACCGAAAGACCACCAGGGAGACCCATAGTCTCAGGCTGTGGATCAATACTTGAGCCCTTATTGTCAAGTACTGAAGTAGTTGGATCCTGCAGGAGTGAAGCTGGCCCACCAAACCCCCTAAGCCTGCCTGCTCAACAATCCTGTTTTCTTTAAAACTATTGGCCAGGCAAACCCAAGGGGAAAGGGGAATGGAGAAAATAACAAAAGACAAGAACTCCCACTGCAGGTACTTCAGACTGTCTTCCCTGGAGTGTTTCTACACAGTTGAGTTCCTAAAAGGGAAATACAACTTTATATATACAATGTCTACTACTCCCTTTCAAATTACTCTTAGACTAATCCTTAACTCTAATTACCTGTTGCCTAAGCTTAATCTGCCCTAGGCTGCTTCAAGAAGATTTGTGCTGCTGGTTGTGGATTTTCAGATTACTATGTCTTCAACTTGACTATCTTCTCTCAACTCTTTTACTTCTTGAATCCTTTTAATAATACCCAAGCAACAATGTGATTATTATAATTGAATTAATACTTCTGTGTGATTGATATTACTAATCATTCTATGTAAGTTATCCGCTGATTTCTCTGTACTTATAGTCTTTTAATTATATTCTGATAATGTTGTTTCCAAGAAAAATATTGCGTGTAGTTCAGAAACAATGTCTTAATAAACTTGTCAGAAGGCACTCACTTCATCAGCTGCTATAACGAACATCCGCTCGCGTGGTAACGGAGCTGACACCTTTCCGTAATGCTCGTTTAGATGCGCTACGCAGGATAAAAAAGATAGCAATCAATCCACAAAATGGCCGCGACGCACTCGCGACGTACAAAAGTCTTTAGTCCGCGCTATACGCGTCGAAAAAACAAATATCGATACAACTATTTCTATGTTAGTTTTTGGGGTTAAGGTTGGTTATTTTACATTAGTGCTACGGCGATTACGATCCGCACGCCTTATTCAGTTAGTGGTATTTACACAAAATAACTGTAGAATCCTTCTTCATGTATCTTTCCTTTGTTTTAAAACTCTTGTTTAATCCTCAAATTAAAATACGAAATACAGTTTCTTACTAAAAGGTAAAATCTAAAACAACCTCTCCAAAAGTCTTAAGAAGTCTCAGTTCAAAAGAGTATTTTTCCTAAACAACGAAAATTCACTTAGCTCAGTCTTAGTCAACAATGCAGGGCAACTCTGCAGCTCAGCATCCTGGTTTTCTCTTGGAATCTTCACAGTAGATTTCTGCAAACATATTCTTGATAAAAACTGTAATGCTCTAAAAAAGTTTCTATATCTTTTAAATAACTTTTACTAGATTTACCCAGAGCTAAGAAATATATGACCTACTCTAATGAATACTTTAATGAAAGGCGGTTTAGAACTGTTAATAACATTCCAAATGACAACACAATGCTGCCTGCAGTAAACTAAACCAATCACTGCTGGGAAAGTGTTCCACCATCTTGGCTTGGGAGCATTTCATCTTTCTAAATGAAAGTTAGTTAAGGAAAGTAGATCAAACTTACAAATGAAATTCTCTACTCTCTAACCAGGTTTTATTTACTATTTTAACAAACCTCCCTTTCTAAGTTTCCTGGAAAAATATTTGAAACAACCTATTCTCATAGAACCTTGCCAATGTGAGGTACAAAATGTGAAAACCTGACACTTATGTACATTTATTGACATCTTTATAAAACCTCTGAGTGTACGTACCGATATTTAAGGGACACAACCCATACGATCCAGACCTTCGAGAACCACACCTTTGATCAAAACACCCAAAGATTAGACACAATGGATATTAAATCCCTTTTATAAGAGCATAGCCCAAGATCAGGCAATCAACTGCACGTGGGAGCTACTTACTGAATTTGATTCACAGGAATGTGTTCCATATAATTTCATCTCAGAACTCATGACCCTGGCATTGTGCAAAAATGATTTTGAATGTAATGGTCAATTTTACTTGCAGACCAAAGGAACCGCAATGAGGGCAGCATTCGCCCCTAGCCTAGCGATTCTTTTCATGTCTAACTTTGAATCAGTAAATATCCTATCGGATGAAAATCCATACACAAATTGACTAGTAAATTGGAAATGCTATATAGATGAAATAATTTTCATATGGAATGCACCAGAGTCAGAATTGGAGTTGTTCTTGATTTGGTTGAATAACATCGACGGGAACATTCAGTTTACGATGGAGTCCAGTGACGAAGAAATAGCTTTTTTGGACCTCATAATTAAACACAAAGCTGGCAAAAACTCAAATGTTGCCTCTATCGTTAAACTAGCGCAAGAAACACATTGTTGCACTACTCTAGCAACCACCCATGCCACCTTTGGGAAAATTTGCCATACAGTCAATGTCTTCGCATTGGAAGAAACTGCACTGATTTATGAGACTTCCATGATCAATCTGATGAATTAACTGATCTGTTCATCTTGCACTCCTGTTTTGGGTTGTTCAAGCATTTAGGGAATACTTAATGGCACAGCAGTGCTTTTGATGATTTTAAGGTGCAGAGGAGATGACAATCAACCCTGGCATCTGGTTTGTGAAATATATGTGAACAAGATAAGTTCCTGATTAAGGAACTCCCGTCCCCTGCACACTATCCCAAGCTCATAAATGAGCTAAACATTTAGGAACATTTTTGAAGTAAATTTCAATACATACATTCAATTATGATTGCTGGCATACAAGCATATTATAGTTTCCATTGATAGATCTCAAAGATGAGGCTATTTCTTCAAAGGTATTTTTATTGTTCAAAAGTTTATGGAAGGCCCAACACGTTTCGAGATCAACATCTCTTCTTCAGGGGTATATTCAACATTATGCAACACATCTATAGAAACATTTCAAAAAAACATTATTACATTTATAGTAGAGTACTTTTTGTTACTGTTTTGCATATATAATGGTAACATTTTTATGTTCAAAAGGAACAAATAAATAGAAAAAAGTGGTTCTTGTGATACTATATACAGCTGTCTAGTCATTCTAATAATTGTAACTTATTTTTTCAACTTATTTTCAACATTGACTCTGCTAATCTCAAATAGAATACTTATCAACATACTTGTCTAAGCTAAATACGGTCCAAAGCAGACCGTTAGTCTAACAACCAAAATGGAATCATCAAACAAAAGGCTATGGATTATCTGTAGGTATTGTTTCATAGTTGCTCAAGGAGGTAGTCTCGTGTGAGGGCATGGTACCCTAATAGTCTTACAAAAGTTTGCTATGGAGTATAGAAGTGTGTGGTCTTAATGGCATTTATGCCCGAGAGAGTTTAACAATTATAAGACAAAATAGTTTATACATAGGTCAGATTGGATGTTGGTAAACACTGATGAAGTGCCTGATGGTAGTGAGAGTAAGTAAGTTCTTTGGGTAAGGTTCCAGAAATCGCTGTTGTATGCGGGTGTACAACTTGAGATGCCAGGTAATTCAATACATTCTTATGGCGTTCCTTTTTCTAGGGAAAAGGTGAGTTTTCGTACAGTCAGCTTAAGTGATAGAAGAACAGGTAAGTGGGGTTAAAAGGTAGGGTAGGGTGTTGTCAGCAAAGGTTGAATGCTGCTTACCTCTGGCTATGATCCCAAGAGTGTGGAGGTTCTCTGCGAGTCCGTAGCATGATGTTAGTAAAGATCAAAATGGCCGTATATATTACGGCGCTAAGTAATGACATCATTACGTTGTGGTGTGTCGTGACGTCACGGATATAAACAAAATAATTTTTGTTCTAAATACGATAGAAGATATTCATGTGTAATAAACAAAACGATTTTGATAGTGGTCCGCTTGGACACGAGGAGTTTGTTATCCGTGATCACGGAGTAAATTACCATGCCGTAGAAGTGAAAGTAACGCGGTTACTAGACAGAGACAGAGGTTAAATGGGGTTATGGGTTTAGGGAGCTGGGATGGTAAGGGAAGAATTTCCTGGTATAGATTACTGATGGTGAATAATCAAGTATAACAAATTGATAACCTGTAGGATACTTTACATTGTAAGATGTCTAGGTAAAGCATGGCCTCACAAGTGATAAATCATTTCAAACTTGTACAATGATTTCCTGTAGGAGACTTACATTCTGTCAGGTTATACACATTTTATGTACAATATGATGTACTATTCAACAAAAATGACTTTGTCATTGTGACTTACATTCTAATGGGAAACACAACTTGGTCCTGTCATGACATCTATATTGCGGTTTGTGGGCTCTTGTCCATTTTGACCCCCAAATGATGATCACGGATAACAAACTCCTCGTGTCCAAGTGGACCACTATCAAAATCTTTTTGATACAACGGCGATTTCTGGAACCTTACCCAGGGTAGGAACTTACTTACACTCACTACCATCAGGCACTTCATCAGTGTTTTCCAACATCCAATCTGACCTATGTATAAGCTATTTTGTCTTATAATTGTTCAACTCTCTCGGGCATGAATGCCATTAAGACCACACACTTCTATACTCCATAGCAAACATTTGTAAGACTATTAGGGTACCATGCCCTCACACGAGACTATCCCCTTGACCAACTATGATACAGTACCTACAGATAATCCATAGCCTTTTGTTTGATGATTCCATTTTGGTTTTTAGACTAACGGTCTGCTTTGGACCGTATTTAGCTTAGACAAGTATGTTGATTATTATTTTTGAGATTAGCAGAGTCAATGTTGAAAATAAGTTGAAAAAATAAGTTACAATTATTAGAATGACTAGACAGCTGTAGATAGTATCACAAGAACCACTTTTTTTCAATGTTTTCCTTTTGAACATAAAAATGTTACCATTATATATGCAAAATAGTAACAAAACCTACTCTACTATAAAGGTAATTTTTGAAATGTTTCTATAGATGTGTTGCAAAATGTTGAATATACCCCTGAAGAAGAGATGTTTATCTCGAAACGCGTTGGGCCTTCTATGAACTTTTGAACAATAAAAATGCCTTTGAAGAAATATCCTCATCTTTGAGATCTATCATTGGAAACTACAATATGCTTGTATGCCAGCAATCATAATTGAATGTATGTATTGAAATTTACTTCAAAATGTATCCTAAATGTTTAGCTCATTTATGAGCTTGGAATAGTGTGCAGGGGACGGGAGTTCCTTAATCAGGAACTTACCTTGTTCACAATCTGATGAATTAGACACCTGATTGAAAGAGGATACCCAAAAAAAGCTTATCAACAAGGCGAAAAAAAGAGCTTGCTTTACAGATCGGAATATTTTATTATCTCCTAATACCATGTCCAACAAAACTATAGAGCAAGACAGAATGACCTGTGTCATTTCTCATGGACTTCAGGCTTTCCAAATCAAAAAACGTCTCCAGATACTAGCCAATTGTCAAACAAAGTCTCCCCGACACCTCACTACCAAGGTTCGCTTTAAAAGACTGAAAAATGTACGGGACAAACTCGTGCATTCCAATTTCAAAAAGAAAGCACCAAGAATGGGCCCATGGTACTTAAGGACCACGGTCGGCCATTTCCTATGCGGCTCTTGTTCGGTCTCCCAATTCACCAAAAAAATGAAAGATTTCAAAATTGGTACCAAGACATGGACACTTTCAATCCTTACGAATTGCAAAACCAAGCAGGTTATTTACTGTATTGAGTGTCCATGCGTTCTACGTTATGTTGGTCAGACTACACGCCCAGTTCATAGTAGAATCTCAGAGCACTGTTCTAGAATCGGGTGTAAAACATCATCTGCACCCTTGGTGAATCATTATATCGAATCACACCACATTGCAAATGACATCCAGTGTTGGATCCTAGATGTCAAAAATTCCACTAATGTCTCACGCTGTCTGCTGCAGAAGGAGGCAAGATGGATTTATAGACTGTCCACTCGCACCAATGGACTGAACGAGGAATTTCATCCCCTCACTTGAACAATCACTCTGTATTCATTGATCATCATATGTTTGATACATATGCTTGAACTATTATCCTATGTTCATTGATCATCATATGTTTGGAAAACCCATACTAGCCCTGAGTATGAAATGGACAAGCCACTGTATCTATACAGAGAAATGATGGATCTTGAATAAGCCTGCTTGTTTACACTACACTCTGAATGTTCGACTTCATATTCACAAATTGGCGCCAAATCGGTCCAAATAATGCCAACTCCACTACTTTGTTTTCAATACTATTTTTTTATTATGCATAACTTTTAGCGCTCACCAATTAGCGCTGAGGGCTCCACTCTGCGTTTATCAAACAGCACCAGGCATGTATAAGCACGAGACCATGAGACGTCAAAAGCACTTCATGTCTCATAGTTGCTCGACATAGCACCTACCAATCAGATTGCAGCATCCATTCGAGCAATGCGACTGATGTGATACGTCACAGAGGCACGCTCAGTTGTGATAGTTTGTGTTCACACTAAAATTCCCTTAAAGACTTCTGTAGCGCGCACTAATCAGCGCTGAGGGTTTCACTCTGCGTTTACCAAACAGCGCCAGTCATGCATTAGTACGTGGCCATGGTATGCTAAATACACTTCCTGATTCATAGGGGCTCGACGTAGCACCTGCCAATCAGATTGCAGCATCCATTCGAACAATATGACCGATGCGATACGTCACAGAGGCACGCTCAGTTGTAACCAATCCATGTTTTTCGTAACACGGACTGATTCTTGGTTGCCTACAGCAACCCCTGCGATCACAAGTCGAGTGCAGACGCCTTGAAAGACAAGGTAGGACACGGTCTGCCATTACCGCCTGTCAGATTCACACGCGTAAAAGAAAGCTTTATTCACGGTGTATTTTCTGCCGGTTTCCCCCTCTCTTCTGACAGCACCACCTCACAAGTACAATATTTAAACAAGGCTTGCGTTTGTGGAAGTCCACCATTGGAAGCAAGATCATTCCAGCTGGAACTTGGGAGCGTGATTCACAAACGCCAATTTTCCATTTACCAGTCTGAATTTTTGCCGGTAGGCGATTTATGGATGATTCTCCTTTTCTTCCCCTTTTCAAATGAATGGACAGCTATATATAGCCATCTATCACAGGCTCTTTGGTAGCCACATGTGTTTTTAGCAAAATGTGACAAGGTAATTTGTTAATAATTCAAAATTGTTTCAATTCCTGGTAATGACTGGTCCGACAAGTGGTTTTTCCATACACATATTCAATTTTCTTACACAGAGCTTCACCTTCTCTAGAATTTACCTTCAGGTCCTGTGTTGACAGTGTTTAAGGCACTTAAACTCCAGATCAAAGCTAAATACGTACCATTTGTAAAGCACGCTTGGCTCTACTGCAAAAAGGTACAGTAGAAACAGCTTAAATCTTTTTCGTAACTGTTGCTCAAAAAACATGGCAGACCTAAATTCACATTAGCATTCTGTGCCATATCATTGCTCAGCCACAACTACTCTGTAGATTCAAATACCCTTGTGTTGAATAGTTTTTACTAAATATCGACATAATGACATTAGGTCCCATTACTTTTTTGTTTTTAGATTTGTCAAGGCAAGAAGAGTTGTTTAGTGCCTCATACCTCACTGCACATGCTGTACTGCGGAGGTCACCTCCAGCCTGTTCCCTAAAGGCTGTGCCCCCAAGTTTGGGTAAGCTTACCATCAGGGATTTCAGAGCAACAATACAGTCTTACCAATTAGCAATTGAAAAAGCAGCCTATTACATTCTGAAAGCCATCATCAGACACTTTCTTTTTATGTCTGCTTTCCCACAGGGTCCGGTTGTTTTTCCGCTTTCAGGAAGGCATCTTTCTGATTTCACCGCCCAGCAGGTGGCTCTGTTACCGAAACGTGTTCTGGATGTCTATTCAAGTTTTGAACTGTTCACAAATCATTTTTTTGACACATACATATAGGCAGACCTGCTCTTTGATTAAATAAGCCAATAAAAAAATTAGGGAAATTGGCACATTGGAAAGCACTTTTGATACATGCTTCTCTATCATTTGCAATGAGAGTTCTTTATTCATTACTTCTAGTTAAAAATGTGTTGATTTAATTTTCCAAGACTATTCTTTTTTCATTGTTTCACTTTTTATTGTAAGTTTGGAGATTTATTCTAACGTGTTTCGTTGTTTTTCAACACGTTTGTGTTTTCACGCAAATATTTCTTTGCTTTTTAATCTTCTGTAATTTCTTTTTGATCTCAAATAAATCTAAAGTTTATGATATCAATTTGATTGCTTTCAGAATACAAGATGGCTCAAATTACATTTGTAGTGATATCGTAAAAGATGCACACAATGTTTGAAGTTTCATAAATAACCTTTGATCTTTGTTCTCAACACAGTGGGCTTCAATGTTTTTTGTAACTGTAGGTATCACAAGTATGACACTGACAATAAGTACAATTTGTAAAACCTTTTCTGTGGTTGGGAAAACTCATACTTTTCCCTATAAGATGGGAGTAGTCTCGACCATCAAACAATAAACAATACAGTCCTGGTGGAGTCTGTTAAATCAAAATGGCCTATGCTAACAAAACATAATGCCTGCTCTATTTCTTGTACAAAAAGTGTATAAAGGAGAAATGCATGTAAAGGAAAAAATGAATTGGTGTTCAAAAGAATAACTGTGGCTGAATCAGCTCTCCATCCCACACTAGACCACACGGAGTAAGGCGGTCCCAGTAGGCAGGATGACACACTCTGGCTCAACACAATAAACTGTTCTAAAACGTGGATTGAGGCCTGCCTGGCCTTCCACGTTGAAATCTCTTTCCAGACTTAAAAATAATGGTTAAAAAAAAGTTAACGTAGGTCCCTCTCTGTCGGGCTCAGACCTCTTAAAAACACAGTTCACGTGAGTTGAGAGGCGGTGTTGCTCCAGGAGCCAGAGACTTGGCAAGGAGCCCGATAGGATTCAGTCAAGGCAAGGACTAAAGAGCGAGTATTAAGGAGATCAAAGTGAATGGTAGTGCTAAAGACCAGACAGGCCATGGAGAATTAGGATAGAGGATAGGTTGGAGTGCTTGTCGGAGGCCATGGAGTGGAGACATTCATGAAAGTAGTTTCTGTGGAGAGACAGGAGCGCAAACCTGCTTGTAGGGGATCTCGAAGGTTGTGGATGTCTAAGAAATGTGTATGTCGGTTTAACGCAACCCTTTCGAGTATTTTGGAGTAGTGCCATAGGAGAGAGACAGGGTAAAGTTGGCTTGTAAGTTTGGATCTGCCCGTTGGTTTTTTAGGAGAGGGATGCCTGTTGCCATATGGAAAATGGAGGGAAAGCTATCTCAGTCAAAGGACAGGTTGAAGAGTTCAGCGAGGTGAGAGGCAACTAAAGGGGCAATAGGCTTTACTAGCTGAGAAGCAAGTCGGTCTTATGGGGCACAAGAAGGGTTAGCCTTCATCTGAAGAGATGGGGCTTCTTCAGTATTAGTGTGCCTAAAGTGGGAGATGGAGGCAGAAGGTGATGGTAAAGTCGCAGAGTGTAGGTTGTAGGAGGAGGAACTGTGAGAAAGTTCAGGAGAGAGTCTATAATTTTGGCAAATTCTGCAGTGAAGTTTTCAGCTAGGTCATTAGCTGTGAGAGTGGAGTTGATAGTCTTGGGTTTAGGAGAAGTGAAGTGTGTGTTTAGGGTGCCCTGTAGCTTGCCAGGGTTTTTGCAGTGTGAGTCAATGAGGGTGAGGTAGAAATCAATTTTTCCTCTCTATCGAGAGGACTTCAGAGAGTTGAGGGCAGAGAGGTAGAGTTGCAGGTCCTCCTGCGAGTGGGTTCACCTCTATTTGTGCAGCAGCCGACACGTGTGCAATGAGCTCATGAATGGGGTGACACATGGTTGAGGATGCTGAGACATAGAGTGAGAGTTGGCAGTGGGAAGTGAGGTGTCCTATATTAGGGATTGATAGCTGGAAAAGGTGGTGTTGGAGGAAGGGGCATCCGGTGTGAAGGAGAGTGCGAACTGTAGGTCAGATAGAAAGCGAGGAATGGTAGATTTAAATTTCCTTTTAGTAATTGGTGAGGAGAGGTCAGAGTGTGGACAGGAGATGGTTGTGGAAACAATGGAGTCATCAAATAGGGATGGTGTGACAGTGAATGAGATCCAAAGAATTACCCACGATGTGGGTTGTGTGGTGAATCAACGCTTTTCCTTGACTTATACAGATGCGTATACCAGTTAACATATTGCTGAATCCCTGTGGCTACGAAGGGAGACGAGCGGCTGGTCTAGCTGGCAACGTGCAGCGAGACGCGCTGCCAGCATGGAGGGGGAGAAATCACTTATCAGCTGCAAGAAAAAGGTTTCGGCTTCCATTACCACTGAATAATAGTACAGCTGAAATAGCACAGTGGTAAAATGGTTACCTCCCCTGTAGAAGACCCAGGTTCAATTCCCTGATGAGGACCGTGGGTAAGTCTAAATTAGTAAAATAACAGCTACAATACCACAAAGACATGAGATAATAAAATAAAACTTTATTTCAAGAAGCCAGAGGAACAACGAAATCCATACCTAGCATCTAGCCAGGAGGAGAAAACCAGATAAACTAGAGTAGAGCTCTTATATGGGAGTGTTAATTGGAGCTCCTAATTGATCCAATTGACCAAATGGGGGATGACCTACCCTGGGAGGATATGATGTTAGCACTACTTCCACCAATGGTAAAGTGCTAAGGGGAGAAAGGACTACATAAACGGAGAGCCAGTTCAGTTGCAAGTTGTCTCAGCTGGGTACTGGTTCCCTGTCTCGCTGTTTAAGGAAGGCTGCCTTGTAGCTACCCTGCTATGCTGAAGAGGAAAACCTGAGAGAGCCCAGCTGAAGAGGCCTGTACCCCTCCTATCCAGATGCCCAGAGGAGCTGGAACAAAGGCAGGCTGTGCTAGCCTGTGGAAAGGACTAGGCAACCTAAAGTGTCCCAGTGAATATGGGACTGTGGGCAGCCTGACTACTCCAGGAGGGCAATAGGCAAGAAGGGGTGAGCCCAGTTTGAAAGAGCCATGAGGCTCATCCTCTTTGTTAACCTAAGAGGGTGAAGATAACCCAAGAGAATGGGAACAAGAATCAAGAGACCCCAGAAGAGGGGGAGAGAGTGAACACACCCTGGAAACGCATGGAAGAAAGAAATGAGACATACCCCGAGTGGAGTGAAGTGTGTGAAGCCCAGCAGGGGAACAGAAACACTTTTGGAGTGGGGTAAACAAGTGAAACCGGCACCCGAGGTGTCAGGAGAAAGAGACTGAAATACCTCCAAGTAAGATTTTATTTGGAACTACATTTGGAACATTTAGCCATTGCAGTGGCCCCTGAAGCATGTTATATCGAGGGGTGAAAACCTGGAACAGAAACGGTAGTCAAGCATCTTTTAAGTTGTTAAACCCTTTAGATGTATGTTAGTTTTGCATAAATTTGGTAGGCTAGCATAGGATTTGGGCTATGGATTTATGATTTGAATTAATCCTGACGAGAATATATTTTCCTTGAATCATTGAGTTTTAGAATAGGGAATTTAACACTTCGAGTTAATTTTCGTAATTTTCTTTTTTTTCCTTTGAAGCTGGCCAAGAGGTCAGACTAAATGTACAAGACTATAATGCAAATCCATGAATATAACGTCCCAGCGTCTGAGTCCTACTTCTGGGTTGCCACAGTTGGTAGGTTATGGATCGAGTGGAGAGCGTGGTCATTAAGAAAAGACTGAAGTTCAGATTTCTGAAAAGTGGTTTGAGAGGGAAGGTTAAAATCACCCAATAGAATGAAGTGATGTGTAGTGAAAAGACAATCAATGAGTTGCCCAAGTTCATCCAAGAATGGTCCAGTGAGAACCAGGAGGGCAATAGATGGAGATGTGAAGCAGAGCAATAGTATAGGTAGTGAATTCATAAGAGGTAAGGGAGGGTGTGACATTAGAGATTTGTGAGTCATTGAGGCAGGAAGAGAGTAGGTTTCCGATGCCTCCATCTATGCCAGTTAGATGAGAGTGAATGAAAGATAGTTTAGAGGCGTGCAGGGCCTCTCGAGAGTTTGTGTAAGAAGGAAAAATCCAGGTTTCAGTGATGGGAAGGAGGTCTAGGGGACGAAAGATGGTGTGAAAATAGTTTTGTTACATACAGATTAAGCATTCCAGAGTGCAATGTTCAGTTGATGCGTTAAGGAAGAGTAGAGAAGTTGTGTCTCTGAGGAAATGAGGCGAGGTGGCTAGATGTTAGGTGAGGTATGGTTAGTTTGTCGGTTTTATTTGAAGGAGGTGGAAGAGAGATTGAGTAGTGGGAGTTTTGAGATGTGAGTTTTATGATGGGGATAGGAAAGGAGTAAGTTGTGTGATTGGAGAAAACATACAGAGAGGTGAGTATTTGATTTGATTCACTCTTGCTGCTCTTCTAAAGTTTATTTTGGTAAGACATAGCATACCATGAAAACACAACAAATTACATCATAATATCCATTAAAACATTAAACGAATAAAATCATCCTAAAAGCTTCCGAACAAAACTAAAAACATGAACAGTCAGTGTTTAATAGAAATTCCCTTAATGACGAGGCAAGCTTAAGGAATGTTAAAATGGCCCACCCCATCTGAATCGATTCTGCCCGTAAATAGCCCATCCCAAGATCTTAAATACTGAGTCTAACAAGGAAATGAGTCTATAGGGAGCTGGCTGCGCCCTTCGTCTCTTTTTGTATATTGGGCAGATAAACACACGAAACCAGGAGGCGGGGATAGGGCCTCCAACTCAAACCGCATTAAATCCCAGAGTTGAAAATGGGGGCCCACAGTTGCGGCTGTGCCATAAACAAATTTGCAGGGACATTATCCGTGCCAAGCACCATGTTCCTATCTTGGTTGTTAATAGCCAGCAGAACTGTGAAGATCATGTTGTCCTCTATATTACACGAGGACAACCTAGGGCCCAACTGGATTGGCCATTGCTATACCTGCCCACAAAGTTGTTGCTTAATAGGGAGGAATAGTGAGCTATCCATGACGTTTCCGAAGCCATCACAGATTACCTAAGAGTAATACATTTATAAAAAGGTCCCTTGCTAACAATTTTCCAAGAATGTTTAGCATTGTTGGTAACAGAGGAGTTGATCCATTCCTACCATGTCTCCCCTTCAATTGTGTGCTTTCTGCGGGCAATGGCTTTCTTATAGCTGCTTGGGGCCCAATTATATTGAGATTTGTTGACGAGGGGTTCCTCAGGGTTCTAAACAGGGAAGACTTACATTTTGCACACTCTGAATTGAACCACCTAGGATAAGGCCTATTTTGCCCAAGAGTGAATGCATTATAGTCGAGTACTGCAGTGTGCAGAGACAGCACAGCAATTAGCAAGCTAAGGGTCCTCGCATCTGCAGCAGTTACGAAGGCAAACGCTCATTGGTGGAGAGACTGGTGAAACGCTGGTTTTACCCCTTAACTGTTCCACCCTCAACTGGGACGCCTCTGGCTGCAAGCCCCAAATGAGTTCAGAAGTGACGTGACACGCTCTCATCACCTGACCGCCTAGTCCGTCATTATGTCGGCTGTCCATCTTCAACATGATGCAGCAGTTCCCCCTGTCTTATCGGAAAATACCCTGCTAAGAGATCTAAACAGTTGATGTGCAGGTCTTCCTTCCCCATTTCCCTCTTTTGGAGAGTGTGCCGCTGTGCGCTTCCAAGCTGGACCTGCTTGCATCAGACTCCACCACCATGTCCCTAGCGGACCAGAAAATGGCACTCCCAGACTATGCTTCCATGTGATTGAGTCACTGGTTTAATCATACTCTTTATTTTTGCGACACAGGTGCATTTTGTGAGAAGTACACTCTCCTGTGCAGATGCACAGCCCCTTTGCAGCACACAATTGCTTTTTTTTAATTGTATTGTTTAAAGCGCAAACCTAGCTCGAGAGCAGTGGAGCGCTGTACACAGTTTGGGTAGCCAGCATTTGGGCTGGGATTGTTAACAGTAGCGCAGTACTAGGAGTTGAGGTCTGTGTGTCCATTGGAATTAGTACTTGGTCAGGTGTTGTTGAAAAAGCCATGTTTTGAGAGATTTGCGAAATTGGAGAATTGTGGGGGCATTCCAAGCCGAGTGTGGGATCAAGTTCTATAGTATGTGTGCGTGGCAAGAAAAGGATTGTTTGCAGGTCCTCTTTGTGGACGAGTTGCGATTCAAGCTGGTTGGTCTATTTGCTGCGCGTGGAGCGTGTGCCACCAGATATATGGAGCTTATCCGCCAGGCACGCTGGTGTGCTACTTGTGACTGCTTTGTAGATGATGCATGTAGTCTTCAGTAGCATCCTGGCCAGGAGAGTAAACCAATCCAGTTTGTGTAGGGCGGTTGTGAATCGGCCAAATGTCCATGCACCTGTAGTAAAATGTGCTGCAGTATGGTGTACTGCATTTAGGGGAGCGAAATAAGCAGCTGTGACAAATTGCAGAATCCCCCCCACCCATTCACCCTGTGAGGCTAGGGAGGTGAGCCCACTCAGCAACATCCTCCCTAGGGGCAGAGGCAAGCGGGACCTCACCGGGAGAGACTGGGGACATTGACTTCCTGGTCCTGTGATGAACTCCCTAAAGATTCTCCCAACATTAGCTTCAAGTAGAAGAGAGGGAGAGGGAGAGACTGACTCTGACTCGTAGATTGCCCACTGCGACATAGTATGTAAGAGAGGATACAAGAGGCTGGAGCAACCTGAGAAGGGGAGACACAGAGATACTCCGGCGAGGTCTCATGGCTATGTTGTTTTTGAGAGGGGCGGGGAGAGCTGCACACGTGGTGTCCTGAAAGCTGGAGAGGGAGAAAAGCAGCAAGTGGTGGTATGAACATGAAAATCCTGTGGTGGACCGGAGGCCCTTGCAACAATGCTGACATCACTAGACCATTGGAACCGCATAACCTCCTGATACCAGGGATAGTGGAAAGCAAATCCGACCGAAGAGGAGTACTAGACAACAAACGAAGAAAGGAAGTCGAAGACCAAAGGAAAGAGAGCCAAACCTGATCGAAGAGAAACCCCAGTGACTTTATCTTCGAAAGAGTCGGGTAACGGGGAAAACGGGAGACCTGGGAGGGGGACAGAGAATTATCATAGAACTGTTCATCCCCATCCCAGTCAAGATAACAAGAAGATAACTTTGAACACGAGAATCATTATAATCCAATTCCTACTCGTAACAGTCAAGATACTGAGAGTATAACAATAAAAGAGAGAGAGGCAGTTTATCATTATAGGAGCATTCATACTTGTCACAGTCAAAGCAACAAAGGCATAATTAATGAGGCGAGTGAAATTACAATGGAAGTACCTGAGAAAAAGGACGAACAGATCCGTATGTCAAAAGACAAATATAATATAGAGAATACAAGTTGTAAACCACATATCGAGGAAGTGAATATCAAGAGAAAGTCAGGAAAGTCAGAAAGGTTTGATTGCATTACTCTGGAAAAAGGAAAGAATAACTTTGTAGTAGAAATAAAGGAAGGCAGTATAACCAAACATACATTCCTGATGAGAGGGAAAGCATCAGTTAAGGGTTCAGAAAACCCTATGTTGAAAAGAAACAAAACTATAACCAAGTACTGAAAGAACTGTGTGAGCTAATTAAAGAGCTCACAAGAGGCTATCTGAAGATAGCTAACTGAATAGAAACTTGTAAGAAGTAAAACTCCAGGAGAAGTAGTCATTCTCCTGGCCTTAGTTGTTAAGATAGTGGTATGGTCAGTTAGGGTTAGTTTGGACAGTGGACACATTTTGTTAAGATATTCACTGATGACTACCATAGTTAGTTTGTTAGCTAGGGAACATACAGTAGAAATGGGGAAAGATGGGCATCATCATTTTTCTTTAATAAAGATAAAATTGAAATGTCTTACAAGAGTCTGTGTCCTTCTGACCACCGCAGAGCCCAGTCAGGAGGGCCTTTTCCCGCATCAATGTGCGAGAACACAAGAGCCTGTACTTCAGTCTGGAAGTCCTGCGGCAGGATGAAGGGTTTGATTTTGCAAAGGGTGGAGGTTTGGAGCCAGGCTCTGTTTGGTCCTTCTTGGCTACTACGTGTTTTTGAAAGGACAGGCTGTGGTCCATGGTGAAGCCTAAGGATTTTGCTCAGTCCGAGAGTTGTGGATCAAATCCTTCTAGGCGCATATCATTAAACCATTGTTGGACAAGTTGTTGCTTCACACGGGGACCAATGAGGACGAATTCGGTCTTGGCTGGATTAAGTTTGAGGTAGGCAGTCGAATTCCAAGATTGGATGATGGCTAGGTAAGGGCCTGAGCACTATTTGCTCCTATGTACAACTGAGTATCGTTCGCGTATTGCTGGATGGCTATATTGGGATCTTTGCAAGAGTGCCTAGATGCTCCATGTAAAGATTAAAAAGGATTGGTGAGTTGATGGGGCCTTGGGGGACGCTTCAGGGCACCTGGAGTGGGATGAAAGCACCAAGTTGATCTGGACAGCTTGGTATATTCCCGAGGGGTAGGAGGTAAACCAATTCAGGACAGCACCAGAGAATCCCTTCTTGGCTACAAGGAGGGAGGGCAGGATGCAGTGGTCGATGTCCAATGCAATCGAGAGAACAAGGAGGCATGAGTCACCCTTATCCGTGATTTAGAGCGCATCATCCACTAGCTGGATGGTGGCTGTCTCAATGCTACACTTGGGACAGAACCCTGACTAAAAGTCATTTAGGAGGTGAAGTTGTTTGATTCCGGCTAGTGGTTGTGTAGCAACGACTTTTTCCAAGATTTTGTCAATAAACTGGCGGTTTCTAATTTGCCAGTAGTTGACCAGGTTAAAAGAGGTCGTATGAGACCAGTCTTGAGGGTGTCTGGAAATGACCCTTCTGTGAGTGAGGCATCAATGATGTGGAGGAGCGCATTGTGCGCCGGGCCCATAGATTGTTTATGGAGGCTGGGATGATCTAGTCAGAGTAAGAAATAGGTTTTGAGGAAGCAATCGTTTTTAGGAGATCCAAGGGAGAGAGAGGAGAGAATTTGGTCCGGAGGGTTAGTTTGTGTGCCAGGGTGCAGGGTGCGCTAATGAGATGGGAGGTTGATTTGATGGTCTCTCAGATTTTATTTTCATGATAACACAATTTGGTGATTCCTTTGCATTTATCTTGAGTTGCTGGTACCTCTGTGCCGGGTGTGGGTTTGGTGCAATGCTTTACTTCTTCAAAGAGGGCTTTGGTTGCGAAGTAATGAGCAGCTGTGGCCTGTGTAATCAGAAGCCTACGGTTGACAGAGAGATTTGAGGTTGCTGAGGTTTCTAGGGTTATGGTTTTTGCGCTACAGTTTCTCTAGGGTTCTGACGTTTATTGGAGGCGAGCTCGGGGGTGTACCAAGGAGTGGATGGTTTGATCTTGGTGTTGCTGGTTTTTAGGGGGTGTGAGTATCCTGCCCACCAGTTTCATTGCAGAGTTGTTGAATAATTCTATGAGACCTGAGGCGTTCCCTGTGGTGGGTGAAGTCTGCAAAGTTTGCTTCTATCTCATTAACCAGGACAGTGTTCAATGAGCGCCATTGAGTGAGGGGGCATTTAGTCTTAACTTTGTAGCCGGTAGTCAAGTGGGTGACTGATGGTGGGATGGCTGTATGGTCAGACCAGTAGATTGGGATTGGGGCTGCGCAGGTGATGAGGGGGCATGATGTGTAGACTAAGTCCAGTGTCTTACCTTTGTTGTACGTGAGGGAGAGCACAATTTGCTTTAAAGGATAGTTCCGGGACTTTTTTTTTTTATTGTCCCTACGGTTCGGCCATGTGTTTTTAAGCATAAATCGGTAGATCGTAGAAAACTTTCCTATGGACCTTACCCGACTTTTCGTCCATTAACGCACTCGAAATCAGCCGCCATTTTCTGATAATCCTATCATTTCCCCCCATCGCCCTGGCTCACCTGCTTTTACGGCACTAAATCAAATCCCCCGCCCCTGAGCCTGACATCAGCAGACGCGTACCGCCCATTTCCCAACGCCAAAGCACGTTTCGTGTCAACAATCGCTGCGCCTCAGCTAATGAAGTGTCGCCATGGAAATGGCAGGACGCCTCTTTCCTCAATAAGTATAAACACACCGTTTCACAACACACAGCAGCAGGTTTTCGATTCCATTATTCTCTCTGTGTTACTTTGAGTATTCTGTGACTCGTTTCTGTGCTCTGGTCAGCTACCTTCGCCGCTTCTAGGCCTTGTGAACACCTGTACCATCTCTGTAAATTATTTTATTTTCTTTACCACACAATGGCTACAATAATGCCGTATATGTACGAGCCCGAGAACACAGAGGAAGAACTACTGGAAAGGCAAGCACGCGAAAACGATGGGGATTCGGACGGCAGTTGGGAGGACCAGTCAACGGATGAAGAGCCTGGACCATGTCGCATGGACGGCGTCTCCACCTGGTGCACGTGCAATCGGTGCGAGCTAATGCCAACTGAGGAGGAGAACTGCTGCTGCCGTGAAAATTCCGGGTGCGACAGTGGACAATACCGCGGATTTTCCCTGGATGTGCTGCAACCGGAACTTTACAATGTGTAATGTTTATTATTTATGTTCAATTGAAATTAAGATCTAAAATAAAACCCAACATATATTTTAACAATGGTTGTTTTGATTTTTTAAATGAATCTAGTGTGTCTCCATTGAATAGTCTTCCTGTGCCTTGTCTTGTCACACCACATGTCTCCGGCCAGCATCCTCCCTCACGCTGGCCGCCCACCTTCAATCCACATAACCGTTGAACCCATATGCAGCAGACATACATATGTTATTTTGCGGGTTGGCATCAAGCCTCCCGGCCTTGCCTCCTCCCCCAAAAATACTTACCACACCACTTTGTTCAAGCGTTGGCAATAAAAGGCCGTTGGATTTTATTGATACAAAACATGGTTATAGGTAAATAATCAATATGGTTGATCATAATAAATCATCCTTTTGGGCACCGGGTACAGAGATGACCCCCTCTGGCCCGTGCCGCCTTGCCACCACAGGCCAGCCTGCTGCTGACTAACTGCCTAGGCATCCAGGGTCTCCAGGGTGAACTGCACCCATATATTCTCCTGGGAGGGTGGGGTATTTATAAACTCACCCCCCTGCCTTCCATGTACTAGATCCTGCAGCCTGCCTCTTACATGCAGTTAGATGGCCTCTCCTTGGTGAGGCCCTGCGGCAAACGAGTCTTGTCTGCACGACCACCGCCCCAATCCACCCCCCCCGCCCTATCAAAGGCAGTTCGCACCAGGGTACTTGTGCTGGCAAGTGGAGCTGTCAGGGAGCGATAAAGGCCAAGAGGTGCCAAAGACCATGTACACTTCAAAGTGGTCTATAGAGCATGGGTTGTTGTTCCCATGTCTACCTCCAGACCCCTTGTCTCCTGCCAAGCATCCCCCCTCACGGTGGACGCCCCCCTGCAATCCACATAAGTGTGTCTCCATTCACGAGTCTTCCTGTGTCTTGTCTGCACGACCACCGCCCCAATCCACCCCCCGCCCTATCAAAGGCAGTTCGCACCGGGGTACTTGTGCTGGCAAGTGGAGCTGTCGGGGAGCGATAAAGGCCAAGAGGTGCCAAAGACCATGTACATTTCAAAGTGGTCTATAGAGCATGGGTTGTTGTTCCCATGTCTACCTCCAGACCCCGTGTCTCCTGCCAAGCATCCCCCATCACGCTGGACGCCCCCCTGCAAACCGCATAATGCCACGACATATACACGTCATTCACAAACACACCCCTGTTTCGAATTCTTTATAACCCACTTCATATTTTTAATGAGAACTTCTTTGCGCTTTGCTAGTCAACCCGTGAAGGTGCTGGCTATCTGCTCTTCGTCTCTGTGAACTTCCGTGACCACTTCGAGGAAACTCATCAGTTTGCAACCTGTGAACTGCTCCCTGTTCTACGACAAGAAACTACTCTGATCCCTGCATCTAACTGTTTGTTCGTCAAGGTAAGGCCATGTACCATAATCATTTTGCGTCCAATTTCTTTTCGTTCAAGACAGTACATGCAAGGAACTAGTCACATGTTCTGTGTTTAGTGAAATTATTTTTTTTAAAGTTATTCAAATACTTATCCGCATGTGAATAACGTGTATAGTTCCAAGAACCAAAACGAACCTTGCATTGAACCTTTTTATGTGTCATTTAATTTTTTAACACATTGGTATTCATAGAGAATTGTTGATCTTTACTTTTCAGAACTTTCCACAATGCCTGCCTGTTCCATTGGCGGTTGCCCTTCGAAGATTCATAGTAAATCTGAAGGTACTATAATGCATGTTTTCCCTAAGACAATAGATCAGATAAGAGAATGGGTCCGATATTGCGGATATCCACCGTCTGAGCTTGAAAGTAGAGTCCTAGAAGTCTTTGCGGACAAGAGGGGTGATCGATACCGCATCTGCAGCAGGCACTTTACCTCTGACATGTACTCCACATCATTGCTAATAAAGAACACACCGCGAGCGAAGCGAAAATTGCTCTCAACTGCTATTCCCACTCTATTCGTCCACATCCCCCCACTGGTGAGTCAAGTTTACGTATTTATCTCTCGGCCTTGCGGTAGTGTGTAGCATTAGCTAACAATAATTTCCCCATTTATGTATCCACTCAATATGAAGGCGGAAGATTCTCCATCCGTGTCGTTATTGCAGTCATCAGCCACTTCAAGCGCCTATCGGGTAATCTTACTTAGCTATTCTGCCACTGACTTGTTTTAGGCATGTAAATCAATAGTTTTAATTTATCGTGTGATTATTTTACCTAATGGTACACCCTTGTACTCGTCCTCTAGTCTTTGTTTTCAGTTATAATTATTGTTATCCAAAATACTGTCTTTCAGGGAGATGCTGAGGAGTCCAACGTATTGACGACTACCGTTGATGTCACTCAGATGCTCGAGGTACGTTTCCGGACAGTTCCATCAATGGTCAATGGAGATCAGCAGATCTTGCATTCTTGTAGCGTGATTGTTACACACAATGTTTCTTTCGTTTTTAGCCATTGATATGTCCTTCTGTCGTCGCCCTCCTATGTGTCTTCTTTTTTCAATATTGTGTTCATTACTAATGAAAGTCCTATGTTTCAGGGAGTCGATGGAGCATTAGTCCAAGAAGAAGGGGGAGCATGCAGTTACGGGTCGGCGCAACAGCTTGCAGAAGTGTGCACCGCAGTTACATCGTCCCTTGATGTTCTTATGCATTTCGAGGTATGGATACTGACAGTTCGATCAAGCGAAATCATATGACGTGATTACATCCGCTATACTTCCTTCTTTATTAGCGCAAGTACTATATTTCAGGGAGATGACGGAGCTTCTTCTACAAGAACACCACCCCTAGTAGTTGATGCAGATCTCTGGGTGGTGACACTTCCAACGATCGAGCAAATCGAATCATATTTACATATCCATTATTTATTTTAGACAACTGATCATTTGTGCAGGTCTTTTTAGATGAGCCGTTGACGCCTGCACAAAGTGTATGTTCTTTTTAACAAAATAGAAAACCATACTAATGCAATTACTGTGTTTCAGGGAGTTACTGAAGCATCATCTTCAATAATATCATCAATGGAAGTCTATGAGGAGCCCGAGGTATGGATCTTGACAGTTCCATCTAACTAGATCAACAATGCGTGAATAATTGTCGTTTGAATGTTCTACACAAAGTGTTCATTCGTGTTTTGCTATTGAGATGTACGTGGGTATTGGTCCCCAAGTACATTTTGTGTTTTCAATATTATTATACATACTAATGAAAGTTCTATGTTTCAGGGAGTCGATGGAGCGTCAGTGCGTGATGGATGTGCTTATCATGAAAATATAGTCGTTGCAGCGCAAGAGGAAGTGGAGACATGCACACACGAGTCGGAGCAACAGCGTCCCGATGTTGAAGTTCGAGGCAAGAAAGTTTCAAAGAAAAGAAAGCAAAAGAAGGTTAGTGTCCTGGTCACTATATTATGTTGTTTTTCACTGTTAATAGTTCAATACTGTAAGTTGTGTTTAAACTGAACATCCCTTTTCCAATCTGTCCTCTAGTTGCGAGTGGGTGTACGAACTAGATCTACACAGACAGTGAAGCGAACGAGAGATGTTGTTTGTCAAACCTTTTGGCAGGGACTTGAGACTGGAGATGCATCGTGCCAATGGGAAGAATATGAAGTGATTGACAACTGAGCTATACCACATCCAGCCATTGATAGTGAATGTCCTCCTGGTAGTTCGGATGCAGTCGGAGATCAATTCACAGAATCCACACCCGCAAAAACTAAGACCGCGAGAAAGTTGAAGAAATTGTTTTATTCATCCATCGCCGGAGAAGGAACAGATGTTGCAATGGAAGAGAATGAAGTGGACGACAATGAAACACCATCAATATCACTGAACATAGCGGAAGACGATATCAGAGATTCTACCTTTCATGTGAGTGGCATGTCCTCAACGTTACAGGCCGAACCAGCTGGGATGCAGAGTGACAGTATAAGGAAAGAGGCCAAATTCATTGTATTCGATAGTTGTTTGATTGATATTATTATTTGGATGAAATGTGGGCATTCGGTTGGTGGGGAAGTATGTGGGGAGCCATTGATTAATGTGACTCGTGCAATTCAAGGCACTAACCTTAAAATACATGCCACCTGTACAAAATATCATCCTTTCTCATGGTCTGCACAACCCATGCTGGGGCAACTGCCAGCAGGCAATCTACTTTGTGCAGCGGCTGCACTTTTTAGTGGTTCAAGTTTTAAAAAGTTAGAGTCTTTCTTTCAGTTTGTGGGAATCCATTTCATTGCGAAAACTCAGTTCTACAAATACCAAACCGATTATCTATTTCCAGCCATTAGCGAAGCTTGGAGAATGGAAATAATGTCTATTGATAGTACATTCGCGGGCAAACGGTTCAGGCTAGCCGGTGATGGACAGTGCGACGCCCAGGATTTTCAGCCAAGTACTGCACCTACCACTTTCAGGACATGGAAAGTAAGAAAATTGTGAGTTCGGTGGTCGTGCAGGTGTCACAAAGTACATCCTCAGTGGCCATGGAGAAAGTTGGCTTTGTAGCATCATTGCAAGAATTACAATCGCGGGGAATGGTGATCGACCTGATAGCCACGGACAGACATGTTTCAATTGCCAAGACAATGAGAGAAGAGTACAAAAATATAAATCACCAATTTGACGTTTGGCATCTTGCAAAAACAATCAATAAAAAAATGTCGGCTGCAGGTAAAAAAAAAAGATATGCAAGGTATTTCACAGTGGTCCAAGTCAATCAGCAACCATCTTTGGTGGAGCTCAAAAACATGTGGAGGGTCGTTGGAAATTCTACTGGAAAAATGGCGGTCAGTAATGCTACACTGTAGCAACGTTCACCGCTGGACCACAAACCAACATTTCCACAATTGTGAACATGGCCATTTGTCCACAGAGGAGGCACGGAAGAAGAAGTGGTTGATTCCTTCATCACCCACTCACAAAGCCATTGAAAAGATTGTATTTGATAAAACTATAACAAGAGATTTGAGGGGACTCACGGAATTCTGCCACACAGGAGATTTGGAGGTGTTCCACAATATGTGCCTAAAGTACAGGCCAAAACGATTGCATTTTGGCATGGAGGGCATGATAAATCGGACTCTTCTAGCGGTCTTGGCACATACCCATAATGTTGGCCGTCAACAAAGTAGGACGACCGGAACTTTAGGGACGCTTCGCTACAATAAGGCCTTCACTAAAAGAAGTAAACAATGGGTTATCAAACCAGTGTTTGAGGATATGCAATATGACTTTATTGAGAGACTTATTGTTGATGTCCTAGATAGGCACATACATGGAGTTGTGAACAAACCTGTGCAGGGGACAACTGCGTTGCTACCCAACATTGCCTCTGTTCCATGTCCACCTAAAGAAGAGCTCATTGAGAAATACACATCACGGTTTAAATGATTGTAATTTGATTGTCTGTTCTCTCGAGTCTCCTCATGTCGCCGGCCCATTGAATATGTGTAGCTATGTATTGTGTAAATAAAAGTGATTGCTCTGTGAGTCCTGTGAGATGGCCTTACACTGAATGTAGCTAACTAGGAATGTGTGCTCGTTCAAAGTGAAGGTCAGCTGCTTTGATTTTTTTTCTCGGGTGCCGGAATGGCCCACGACTCAGTATAAGGTTCTATTGTTATTTGACCTTGACAGGCCGGGACCATCCCGAAAGACTTCTTTTTGGGGGTGTGGGGCAATAACGTAAGAAACGATAATGAATATAATTTCAGAAACGAAAGCCATTTAATGTTCGTTCATTAGAAGAAATAACGTCGGCATAGAAGGAGTGGTATTTCGGGGCTGCCCTATGCACAGACACAATGGAAAATGCAAATATAATGTAAGTAACTCTTTAGATGAGTTTATACCGCAATTTAATTACTATACAGTAGCTTTAAAGACGGGTTAAGTTGTACTTGTTCGTTCTATGTGGCATATTGTTTTGTACCGCACACTATCTTGAGGAGAACCATCTCCTTTTACGGAAGCACCTCAAAACCTTCCTCTTTGCTTCTGCTTTCTCTCTCCCTCTCCCCTGCTACAACTGGTCCACTGTCTGCGACCTCAGTCCTGGGCCCTTCCACTCTCCACCTGCACTGCCTCCCTGTCAACCCCTGCACTGGGGGACTGTCTCAGTATCCTACAGCCCCCCCTTGACGTATAATACTCAGTTGCACTGTCCTAGCTATGAAATAATTTCCCGACCTAATATATAAAATGAATAATTTTAATAAAGATCTGATGGTGAGACTAATTTCATTTTTTATGTTTTTAAAACAGGTACATCCTTCATTATTGTATGTGTCACGAGTACCAGACACCGGCGGATGGCTTTTATAACCGCCAGTTGCTTCTCCGCGTGAACAACGTTACCACCCTGACCATTTTATGGGACGATCGCCAAGTACAAGTATGCCCTTACGCGGTACTAACGGCTAGATGCAACATACAGACCGTTGTGGTGGCCTAGTGCCTCGTTGTTGGAATAGCCATGCGATTATCAGTGCGACCGAAGAGCTTATTTTATCGTAAACCAACACCCTGTGTACTGCACACGAACATCGCTTGCCTCAAGACGAACTATTTTGGATCGAGAGCAAAGAAAAATGCAAATCGCAGAATATTCTCTAAACATTTGATGTCCAATAAATGTACTTTGCCAAATGGACAATCTTGCCGTTTGCTTTTAAACCACAGTTTCATATTCCGAATTGTGGCGCTGTATTGTGAGATGATCTAAGACCCTGTGTACAGCAAAGGAACATCGCGTGCCTCAAAACAAACTTTTTGGAACGTGAGCAAATAAAAATGCAAATCGCTGAATATTCTCTAAACATTTGATGTAAAATAAATGTACTTTACCAAATTTACAATCTTGCGGTTTGATAGTACAGTTTCATATTCCGAATTGTGGCGCGCTGTGTTGTGAGCTAATCTGTGTTGGTTTCCGGGTTCTGTGTGGAGTCGCGTAGAAGACGCCTGGGCGCGTTTGCCTATGCAGCACAGTCACGTCACGGATAGAGGCGGGGAATATGAATGTTTTGATAAAGTCTGTTTCAGGGGCGGGGGATTTGATTTAGTGCCGCAAAAGCAGGTGAGCCAGGGCGATGGGGGGAAATGATAGGATTATCAGAAAATGGCGGCTGATTTCGAGTGCGTTAATGGACGAAAAGTCGGGTAAGGTCCATAGGAAAGTTTTCTACGATCTACCGATTTATGCTTAAAAACACATGGCCGAACCGTAGGGACAATAAAAAAAAAGTCCCGGAACTATCCTTTAAGGTCCATGAAACCGGCCAGTGTAAAAGCAAACTTTGAGTGTGGTTGTTGGCCTGTGAATTGGGAACGTTAAAATCTTGGAGAAAGACATTATTAGTGTGCGCTAATTTGGAAGAGGAGTGTACGTTGGAAATGTCAGCAATGAAAGAATAATTCCTGTGAGGTGATTGATTCCTTGTGCATTAAAAGGTACAGACAGGGTAGCGAGTCAGAAGAGCTTGTTCAGGGAAAGGGGATGATGGAGCATAGCCAATCCTTCATGTGGATGATTGCCGCTCCATCTACTGCCCTTCCATGCTGGTCAGCATGTTGGATGAAGTAGCCTTGGGGTAGGAGGACGTCAAAAACAGGGGCTAGGGGGATGATGGGGTAAACCATGTTTCAGTGATGAACAAGGTATCAAGGTGGTTGTTCTTGATTAGGTCAGCAATCTCTGCAGTCTGATCGGCTGCTGAGCGTGCATTGATCAGCATTCGAGGGCCTGTGCGTATGGACTGTGGCTGTTGGATGGATGCAAAGGCCATATCGATGAGGATACTAAGTTAGCTTTCCGGTGCTGCCCAGGGTGCTTGTTCATCGGAAACCCTAGTGAGAGTGGGGATGCGCTGTGGAGGGATGAGACATGTGGTGGTATCTTTTGGCGAGAAGTAGTAGTGACTGCTTTGTAGGTGAAATCCTGGATAGTAGTTCCGTCCCTTGGCCCCGTCAGGCCTGAACAGGCATAAACGGGTGAGTTCCTTGTCTTCGTCTGTCTTTTGCTGAGGATGTGTCATGCGATGAAATATTGTGTACTTGATAAATGCCCTCTTTAGTTCCCTCCTCCTCCTCCTCACCTGTACTGGGTTCTTCAGAGGAACTGTCTGTATGAATGGCTCTTCTTTCTCTCCAGTGGTCCAGTCCTTTCTTAGTGAGTTTAGGACGAGCTCCACCGGAGGCCACCTTGCCAGCTGGCAGACAGCTAGGCAAAGGGGGCTCTCGGGGAGCCTGCCCCCAAAACCAGGGAAAAGTGTAGCTAAAAAACCCTGGTGTGCTGGGATGTTGACAGCACTGCAGATGCTTTGACAGGAAGGCTTGCCGTTGTAGTGAGAAGAGTGGACTCCGATTCCCAGAAGGCAATACTGGCGGTGGAAGGAAGAGTTTCAGCCTGGGTAACAGGAGCGGTGGACAGGAAGGATATTGCACCGAGGGTAGAAGAGGGAGAGCTGAAGGCTGCAGAGGGAAAGGAGCGTACCAAGACAGCAGCATGCGAACTGGAAGCAAACAGGACAGGAGGAACTAAGGAAAATACTCGAGCCAAGCAAGGGGGAAAGAGGCTGCTCTAGAGGGGCGGGAATACAGGAAGCCGAGCCGGATGGGGAGAGGCTCGGAACGGAGCGAGCAGCACAAGCAGGCGGTCAAGTAGGAAAACAAGAGGAGGCACAGGCAGAACAAGTGTGGAGAAAACAGAGTGTGAGAACCTAGCGGAAAAGCAAGGTTGCAACGCCTCGACTTCCGTGTGCGATGCCTATTTGAATGCGTCATGACGTGCGAGGGCGCGTGGAAGACTAGACCGCTGGGTGTAGAATGGAGTCAGCCCTTCTTCCATTGTCTCCATAGTTTCCATGGCTTGCGCGTCATGACAGGATGCAGGCAACGAGGACACCTAGGAAGGTTTGGTGAAACTTGATAAATGATGATGGAGTGAACCAGAAAAAATGACTTGAATGGATGAGGTGAGGAGACTGGCCACTCTGAGCCCTCTGAGAAGGCTTCTGTCATTAGAAAGTGTTGGAAATTATTTTCCCTCAATATATTCCTATGTGACCCCTCATCTGTTTGCTTATTTTATAACCCTGTTCTGACATGTTAAAGTCAGTAAAGCCTTCTGCATTACTACTCTTGCCCGTTTTGCTAATTCTTATGGGGAAACTGAATAGTCCCTAAGGCGGTCAATACTGGGAAACTTTCTCTCTTTTGGAATTCTTGTATTTGTACAATAGCACAAATGATCTTGGAGGGAAGTGCAGTTAGCATACTTTGTATCCTCATAACTTTTTACCTAATGGCTCTTTGGTTTCTTTGAGAATGTTCCCAAGATAAGCTGGATGGATCGGAGTACATTTTTTTTTTATTAAAACAAATTTTGTGATATTTTTCTTGTGCTCTCTTGCGTTTGTGGTGAATGTCGAACAAAGGTGGCTAACACCCTAAAATGGCAGTGCCACAAGAGGTTTGCTTGTTCTTTGGCTAGTTTGCTCTTTGGCCTTCTTTCTGCCTTCTCGGATCAGGAAATGCTATATATAGAGTAACACTTTTCTCTGGGAAAGCTGCTGCTTTCGCGGGCAAGTGGGCTGTGTGTGTGTGACCCAAAGGAGGGGATGGGACTACCTCATCCCAGACCACATTGTCTGGTGCCCAAATGTCTGTTACTGAAGGATGTGTTGACCCATGGTTGTCTAGAATTGTGCCCGTTTGAATGTTGCAGATCCTTACCATTGGTGGTCTTGGGCTTGCTCCCAGCCTGAGTCTTGGATAAAAGGAGGGCTCCTGCAGTTTCACAGCTCATGGTTGTTACCAAGACTTCTACAAGATGAGTAGGCTGCTGATGACCCGAGGACTACTCCTGCAGCTGGCTAGCATCAACTCCAGTGTTTGGTCCTGTAATGCCCTGCTCTTCTGTTTGATCTCAGAAGCCCCTTCTTTGGTGCTTTGACCCTAGGGCTGGTGGGAACAACCAATCTCGACCCCTGCTTGGGGATCCATGCCTTGGAAGTCTTCAGAAGTGACCCTGGACCACCAGGTGTACTGACCAGCTCCCGCCTTGGCTACCTCAATAGAGCCGTCGCTTTTACGAGCAGAGCCTTCAGCTTGTGCCACATGTTGCCTCTTATTGCTATTTCAACTATCTCACTTCAAGGGAAGCTGTGCTGGGGCTGCGCTGCTGAATGATCCCCTGTCGCCGCCTGACCATGGTGATCTTCATTGGAACAATCCTTTAGTCTCTTCAAGGTTCTGAACCGCTGGGGTTTGCATCTTATCTTCATTTGGGGTCTTCTGGAAGCTGATTGAAACTGTTTGTTGTGCAACGTCACGTCGGGGAAGGGGTGGGGCGTTTAACCTGTTTCTCTCCCTCTCCCCCCTTTGCCCTCCATAGGGTAACATTGGGCATAGAGTCCTTGTCCCTAACTCCCTCTGGTCGTCAAACCTGGACTAAGGATCCTTTCCTGGGTCTTTTCTAATGAATAGGATAGAGTGGGGGTACTGATTTGGGGAAAATACTGATCTAACTTTGGAAAACTTTACTAAGTGTCACCACCAGCCCACTGTTGGACTCACCTAAAAACCTACATTCTGGGACTCGTGACCTTTGGGCACAGGGCCCCATATCAACTTGGGATTGGACTTATAAGTGAGGGAAGCTGTTCTTGGGTAAGTGCTATCCGTTTTCCTCCTTTCATCTGACTACTCGTCTTATTGCACTGGTAACTAATTCATATGCAAATCTATTTCTAAGGTGAATGTATGCATATTATATATATACATATGGGTTGGATTAACAATACTACCTTTTGCTTTTTATATGTTCAGTGTGCACTTAAGGTCTAATAAATAACTGTATTTTTACAAACATATTGTCTAAGTTAAATTAGTGTTCTGTGTAGACTCCTTGTAGTCCTAGACCGCTCACACTTTTCCTGAGAGTAAGCCTTGACTGCTCGCACACCTACCTTGATTGAGTGTTCACTAACCTATGTGTCTTTCCTGTTTACCATAAATAGTTCCCCCTCTTCCCCCACAGGCTGATTTTGGAAATCCATATGATTTCTATCTATATTGTAGATATTGTGTTGCTGTAGTTTCAATTAAATTGTCTATGATGAAGCCAGAACACCATCTCCATCACTGTAGTTTCCAGTAAACAATAACACTAACTTGTGCAGAAGGGAAACCATCTGCACCTGCACTCCCATAGATACTTGTCTTGAGCCATAAAGACCTTGTCATCCAGATAGATGATCTTTCATAGATCTCGCTCGATTTGGGTTGCTTAAACTGG
Source organism: Ambystoma mexicanum (assembly GCF_040938575.1). NCBI lineage: Eukaryota > Metazoa > Chordata > Amphibia > Caudata > Ambystomatidae > Ambystoma > Ambystoma mexicanum. Next base: position 1,466,228,251 of record NC_090935.1, read on the forward strand.
CTTCATGACTTTTGTGAAACCCTAGGGCACTGAAGAAGGCCCAAATGGTAGGCTTGCCAATTCTCAAAATTGACCTGCCCGCTGGGACTGAAGAAAATGTTGGCGTGGACCATAAATCGGATTGCAAGATATACTCCTTGACGCGTTAGCCACTCTTCCGATATGAGATCATCGCTGTCCATGTGGATGCCTGATATCTTGAAATGACAATAAGCCACACAGTGGTTGAACCTGCACAATATATATTGCGTGTCAGACCTTGCTTTATCTGTGAACCAGGAACCCGCTGCTTACATAACATCTGTGATGGCAAAGCGTCCAACTAAACGCTTTTTGCGGGCTAGGGTATCTATCTCAGTGGCCATGAGGTTTTTATCGGCTTGAGGGAAATGTTCATCACCGAGGCATTGCTTGGTAGCAAAACCCAATTGCACACAAATAATGCTGAGCAAACGCCCACTGGCAGCGCTGGGCTATGCAGTGCCACTTGATCTGGGCTGTTTGGTTTTATTGATCATTTTCATTTCACCTTCGCAGAAAGGGTCTGTGGTATCTGGTCCGTGATCCTGCCAGTATTGACGACCTCCTTGCACTGCCTGAAACTGTCTGTCCAAGGGATAACTGCTAGCAGAGTGGCCTCTATTTCGGCAGCTGAGAGAAAATCATGGGTGCAAACACTTGCGTCATAGCTGTTTAGACCTTCTCAAGGGCTGTATAGGTAGAAATATATTTTGCTTTTTCCTTCACAATGGCCTTCCAGACAACAGTCCTTGCTGTTCCAGACCCATCTTTGAGGGGGTCACGGTGCCAAATCTCTGGTCGATATGCAGCAGAATCCCTTTAAGCCTCTCTGATAAAGCAAAGTTTGTGTTATCTAAAAGGCAGACTGCCCTCTTTGTCCAGCCAGTCAGCAGAAGGGGTTCTAACGATTCTTCCATATCCCTCGCTCTCTTTGCGAGATCCAGGCATTATAATAGTGTTTCCTAACTGGATTTCAGTGCTCTTATCTTGGACTCTCTTCGGCTCTAATGGATTTTCCCAAGAATGCTCATATTTTTATTCCTATGTCCGAGGTAGCTGTTAGTTTACTGACAATGCTAGGCCCCAAACACTATGTTGTTTGCCTGTTCCTGCCCCTTTTGTAGAGAAGTTTACAAACTCTCATCATAAGGTAAACTGCTACTCTTGGCAAAGGAGTGCACTCTGCCGAGTATCTGACCATCAGGCTCCAACATGCCTTGGTTGCTGTTGTCTGCCGTTAGCAGCAAGCTACCATGATCCTCAGCCTTCCTCATCTTGGAGGTACACATCAAACTCCTCCTCTCCTACAGAAGATTCTAGACTTTTCTATAACTCTTCATCTGAGTCTGTGGTCTTCATCAGCAGTTCTCTGCTAATGGGCTTCTTTGTGATCCTCTGAGCATGGGGCTCTAGATGTTTGGATGTTGGGCACTCCTGCTTGTCTAGTCCAGAAGTCTCGAGAAGACATCTGCCACCTTTCGGGTCTGCACAGCGGTATTTTCTGATGAACCATGGGTGTGTGAAGGAGATCTTTGATTTCTTACGGTGACTAGGCTCGTAACCCAGCCTTGGACAAGGAGATTGGGAATCCTTCTCGGACATTGCGCCAAGAAGAACCAGCACAGAGCCGCCTGGAGAACGAGCAGGAGCCGCAGAAGGAAGCCATAAGCATACAGAGTAGTCCAACTGCACTATCCCACCAAGACAAACTGGTGAGATTCAGCACATTTTACCTGATCCGCTAAGCCACCGGGACATTTTGCAAAAACGTACCAACCCTGTCAGCGAGATGGGTTCCCGACAAACTATTACATTGAACTTGGTATGCAGTCATTGCACAGCGAATGCCCTGGGATGAGGGGGTGGGACTTAAGCCCCTTTTGAAACATTTCCATTGCGCATACACATCTGGGGGAGTGGATATCAGCCTTGATAGGATAGGGACATAGAATCAATACCTAGAGAGGAGTATATAAAGAGGAACAGAAAGTAGTGGGTGTACTTGGGAATGTCAGAGACGGAGCACGACCAAGAGATCATCAGGAGGAAGGAAGGAGAAGCAGCTTGTGGAGGAGATGGTTGGAACAGGTAAAGTATTGCTTTAGAAGTGATGGTGGTTCTGCAGTTTGAGTGTGCGTGGTGAGTATAGAGGATGATGTACGGAGGGAGTGTAAAGTCAAAGATACTGGGTGAAAGGTGGGTGGTTGTGCAGTAGTGGGCAGAGTGAAACATTGGACAAAGAATTGGATGGAGGTGTAAGTGGAAGGATTACAAGTAAGAGTAGCGGAGTAGAAATAATTGGGTGTAACTGATCTAGCCTGCGTAGAACTGAGCAAGTGCAAGGCACTCCAAACTCCCAGCAGATCACTAACCTGTGGTTAGTGTAGGGAACGATGGGAAGCCCTGAAGGAATTTAAGACAGCCTGCATTTTGGGCAGCCCATCTTTAGTAGAAGCGAATATCTTGGACAGTAAGGGTTGTGACGAATCCAGTGAATTCATTCCTTCTCCCCTAAGTGGAGATATCCCCTTTGGGACTGGGGAGGTGAGCCAGCTAAGCCCAACACCCCACAGGTGATCTCACTGGGGATGACCCCCCACCCCTCCCCGGTGGACTAGCAATCCCCAGAAAGCTATTTTATTCATCCGCCATCATGTGGTACGTCTCATGTGTGTTGGTTATGTGGGGAATAACCCATATATCATTGTATTTATGTCTGTTTAGAAATTGCTGGTGTGGTTTCTGACCTTATCAGATGCCTTTACAAGAAACAACGAATCAATGGAACAACCAATCTCATTTCTGCTTGGGATGTAAAGATGTCGCAGGAGCAGCACCAAGGGGGAAAGAAGACTAAGTCCTGCTTAGCGAACTGCAAGAGGGGACTCGTGAGAGTTCAAGGTAGCCGGCTTCTGGTTCAGAGGAGCCAAGAGACCGCAGAACACTGCTTGCACAAGACCGGTCTGGAGTCCACAGCGCCAATGAACCTATGACAAACTAGGAAGGAACTGACGCAGAGAACACTGGAAAAAGCTGTACCACATTTTTCTCACCTGCAGAAGAGACCTTCTACTCTGATAAATGGCGCCACGACACAGAGGTTAGGCAGCTGTTTCTGGGAGGAGGGCACAGAGAGATGGAAAATCCCCACAGTGGGTTGAGCAACAGAAAGACCCTCAGGCGATTGAAAACCTACAGCCGCAGGAAGGGGTAAAAGAACGAACACCTCATGGTGGGATAAGAAACAGGAAGCCCCTTGGCAGGGGGAAAGCCAAACTACTCCAAGCAGGGGTAAGAGATGGATTACAAAATGGCCCGTTGGGGAACAGGAAGGCTCTCCGCAGAGTGAAAGCCAAACAACCCAAAAAAAGGGGTACAATAAGTGCGAGAAGAAGGTGGCGTGAGAGACGGACGCCCCCAATGCTGATGGAAGCCCAACAGACAAACGCATTTAATCAGTACAGTCAAAGACTGCTCTACATGAAAAGCTAATGATTTAAGACCTCTGTATTAGAACTCTGAACTGTTCTGACAGGCACAAGGTCTGGAAACTTAGAGAGACCTTTGGATGGTGGTCCGAACCTAATCACCATTCGATTATTAAGGAAGAAATCCTTTAGAGACCTGTCCTCGTTAGCTTTTTGTGAGTGCTTTGTATTAGTGTTAGGATTAGTAATTGGGTTAGATTAGGTTTTTGGGACAGAGGGCTGGAAGGTCTGTAAGACATGCACCAGTTCTTTTTAGCTTAGAATAGGCATTAAGTTCAGTAAAATACAAGCGTTTAATCATGAGCCTTCTTAATCTGATTTACCACCAGGTTAATGATCTCTAGAACTTACCTGGGGGTTACAGAAGGCTTGCCTAGGGAGGTAGTTCGTGGGCAGACTAGGGAGGCAGTGGGATGGCCCTACGCCCCACAAAACTAGTAAAACCCATGAACTCTATATAAGACTGTATATTTTCTGTGCCTTCTAGGACGTTCCCCTTGACCTACTTCCTCCTGATTGTGTGGGCCAAATGTGACTGTGTAGGAACGAGAGGACTTGCAGCTTTTGATATACAGGGTCTACGAGCCCCACCACTGCAGGTTGCATGGTATGGTCGGTGACGGCCTAGCATTCTGTTAAAGCGTGCGACCAGCTCTGTGTCCTGTTGGTACTGCTCCTGGTCGGAACCTCACTAAAGGTTTCCACTCTGTTCTCTTATTTTCTTATTTACTTATTTATTTTAATGGCTGAGAGGCAGGAGTCTGAGATAACTTGGCATTTTACAATGTAGGAGCATCTCTTGCACCTTTCTATTCTTTTTTTTCTTTTTTCGTCCTTCACGGACAGATTACCTCCTGGTCGTAGACACAGCAGGAAGGCACTTCGATGTGCGGGCTCTGGTTCTTACAGCGCTATGCTTCAAACTAGTGAGAAATATGTATGCCAGTCGGTCAGATCCGGCCTCGTGATGCTGGATCCTTGAACGCTTCCTGGCCGGAACCGCCTTTTACGGGAAGGGGAAGGGGGTGCGAAGTACACCCTGTACAGGTGGGGTTCCCGTGGTTGATATGGACCCTTGCACTGAGCACACAGACAGCGAGCCGAGTAATCAGCAATGTGGTGACTACACTGTCGCCATTCTTTGCACTCCAGCAAGGTGACCAGTGCATCAACACATGTGAAAGAAAATGGGGGGGGGGGGTGGCGTAAAGCCCCCACTCCCTCCCTTGATGGCTGCAATATCAGCTAGCTCCCTCCCGAAAATCCCACCAGCGCCTTGATCACAAATCAATCTAATAATCAACAATTTAATACAATAGAACAGAGTAATACTTATCTGCTGCTTGAGCAGCAAAGCATGAGGAAGCAGAGGTGCTGTTCCTACAAGCTATGGTCTGAGAGCGGACCAGATTGGCAGCAACCATGACATGTTTGCTTTGGCATTAGGATACTTTTACTCCTTAGCCTGCTGCTGAATCTAGTCCTAGATATTTTTTTCCTTTCTTTTCTGTTCAATCCGCAAGTGTTAAAATACAGAGGAGCATAATGCTCTGTTTACATTGTTACTTTAATACAGTGTTGGTCTCGTGCTCTGATAGAAAGGATGGGGTTAATCTTGGAAGGCTTGATATGCTCATGACATTGGCTGGTGCATTGCTTCAGAGAACAAGATGAATAAAAATGAAGCATTTGATGTTTATGTTTCGTGAAACCCAAGATGTGGGGGAATAGGAAGGAGGTGGTACATGCTGCATGTTCCTGTGCAAAATAAAAACCAGCCAAACAGTTGGATTTTAAGTTTCTCTTGAGTAGTTTTCTTGATTGTGAAGATGTGGCACGATAATGGGGGCTTTCCCTGCAAATCCTCTCCACCTAGATGTTACCTGAATCACGGTACACTAAGGACCATCGATTTAGTAGCTCGAAAAGTGAGGCATGATATCTTGATGCAAGATCGAATGAATGTGTCTTTGATTATGTACCATGCAGTCAGTGGATCGGTTTAAATGTCTGTGTTGTGAGGATGCCTTTTTTTTTTTTTTTTTTTGGTTGATGAGCCTCGTTTCCATGTTAAGAATTGTTTAAATCTTGGCCAATTCTGACTGGGGAATTGGTGTAGTTTTGTTTGAAGAAAATAACCTAGGACACTCAATGGGTGGTGTAATGCAAAAGCTTGATATTGCGTCCAAAGTATTGGCTATGACAAGCAAGGTCATCTGGATGTTCATTGAGAGCATGTTGAAATATTTGAATAACTGTGACAATTGCTAGTTGAAGATCTGAAGTAGGAAAGGGTAATTCAAGCCAATGAGGAGAATCTGGTTTTATCACAGTTATTTCTTCTTTTGTATGGGTCCACCGTTCCTCAGTTTCTTATAGGCAGTCTAAAAGAAGCTAGTGCACACTGTGCGCATCTGCTCTTCACTGTCCAAAGTGCACCACCACCACGTAATGAATCCAGCAAGTCATTGTAATATTTAATTGAACCCTTTGGCAACCTTGGCTTGTGGTTACATGTGGCTGTTGAAGAGGAGCTGCTAAGAATCCTGACCTACACCTAAGTACATACAGTGGCCGACTTGTTTTCGATGCATTGGCTGGCAGTGCAGCACACACTTGTCTTGGATCATTGGACGTTTTCTGCCATAGTGATCCCTGGGCTTGCTGGACGGTGGTGCCATGTTTTATTGTACAATTTGGTCTTTTCTGTGACACTTTGCTGTTAAACATAGGCAATGAATTAGTCTGTGGATAGAAACCCACTACGGAGACTGTTTCATACTTTTCTGCATCTAAGGCCCTTCTAGTTCAGTGCTATTTCATGTTTATCACAAGAAAATGTATACCACAATTAACGGATTTGGGTTGTTTTATCGAGGTAAAAACAACCGTGGCGGAATTGGCTGGAGTCAATTTCACTGCATATACGTTTTTACCTCCGCAAAAAGAAAAAAAAACCTGTCCCCCACCCCAAAACGCCAGTAGTCCCACAACCCCCCTACCCACCTTTTCTCAGTCCTCTGCCACCGCCTCTCCTGTACCCTGCGGCATCAGCTCCGTCCCTCTAACGCAGGTTGGATCCAACACTGCAGGTCCTTTTTTTCCCTTTTCTTCCTTTATTTTTTTTCTTTATGGGTTCGCCGCAACCCCTGATGCAAAAAATACTGAACATGGGGAGTAGGGGACACCCCCGCTTCGCATGTTCATCATTTTCGGCAGCGATTGAATGGTACTGGCTGAAATTGGTCAAATGTCCCATTTGACAGGTTTGTTTTGGCATAATTACCCATTTCATAATTCGTGTGATTATTAGATGAGTTTACAGAGGTATTGTCAAATTTGAAAGATTTTACCCTTCCTGTACATTTACATTTTGCTAACTGGAGTGTTTAAAGCATTTGAAGATTAAATGTGCATTCTCACTGGTCAAGTACTAAACCTAGTATGTAGGAGATTAAGGAATTGCTCTTGTCTGGGGCAAACTTAAGTGTTTTTTTTTTTTTTTAGTGGACCCATGTTGATTGTAAACCAGGGGACTACCCACCGCTATCAGAGTACCAGAAGAGTCCCCCACTTGTCGAGGCGATGGCCGTTGTTAAAGTGCGGGGCTTACCATGGACATGCACTGTGGATGACTTGATTGTTTTTTTCCATGGTAAGGTAATGTTGTGTTTAGAAGAATATTTTAAGGCTGTCATTTTCTGAAATTGTTTGGAATATTGTTTGACATGCCATGATGCGACTTCATAAGATTTAAATGATAAAATAACACATGTATTTCTAGCAACTGAATGGGAATTCCTTGCTATTATTAAGAGCTGGGGAGCCAAATGAAAATGAGCTTTTGACCAAAATTAAAGGGTACTGAAGGCTAGAGCCTTTAAAAAAAACGATTACTCTTTAGATGCTTTCCTGCCATGCCATCCATTTACGTTTGCTTGGTCTAGCTTGTACAGTGTTGACTTGGAACTCTTGCCTCTGCGAGCACAACACTTTTTTGAGTTGAATAATGCTGGGAGAGCAGATTACATTAAGTGTGTATTTGAAAAGGTGTGTTTTATAAAGCTTTCCAATGATGAGGAATTGAGCACTAGTACATTAGCAATGCTTTTCATAATGTAGGGATTAAAAAAGACATGCAATATCTCTCTAGAAATAGACCACAGTTCTGGCAGAGGGAGGTTTTCATTTGTATATCGGTCAAGTAAGTTCGACAACTGGTAATGGAGAGCGAAACAACTCGCGAAGGGGAACCCAAATCGTTGAAGGACACTAAAACTCGTGTGGTGCCTGCTGCCGGACATTCTAACCCAATTCTTTCAGAAACTCTGAGTGTGGAGTCGCTTTCAGTTTCAGGGATTTCCAGATGCTGAGTTGGAACACGCAGGGCTCATGCTCGTTCTAATTGATGGTACTAGCTGTGGCTGAACTGTTTGTCTTAACTCAAGGGAGAGAGGAAGGCTGTTAGTGAAGTAGTTAATCCAAACGCAGAACTAAAGCAAACACTTGTATACTGAAAAATGCACACTTCTAATAATCACACATTTTTATTTTATATATTTATTAATGGGATAATAGATTCGCTTATACATTTAAGCACTGATGCCCCTAGACTCAGAAATGATAGAATTCTGCACTTTTCTTTGTCCACAATGCTATCTTGCTAGAAAAACCACCACTTCGGCTTAGAAATTCACTGGCTGTTTTTATTTAACAATGTAAGACCCATGGGCTTGGACATCAACATTGCTAAGACTAAAATATGGCCCTAGATATGCAAGAATCCTAAACTTAATGTATGCATTGATGACACGACATTGGAACAAGTCTAGCATAAGACTCTCTAGATAAAAGGTTTACAGAGGACTGCCAATGGGCAGCACAGCTAGTCAAATCAAATATCACAACAGTGGAGCCCTTTTAAGGTTTGCATATAGGTATTGAAAAAGAGCAGTGAAACCCGTTATTGAGATTTATAAAGCGCAGGCAAGAGCAGCAGCCCACGTATGGGGAAGAGATTTGGGGAAGTGTAAGACAGCCGATTCAACTGTAACAGAAAATATTTTGTTAAAGTTACTCTTACTCCCTATATGCAGCCTTAATGCTTTAGTGTATTTGGAAACACACGTCTGCTTCATCAATGACGAGCTAGCTCTAAAGCTTGTGATGTATTGGATTCGTTTATGGGTCAACTCGGCTCTTCAAAAATGCAAAGAAGCACTACTTGATGTCATGGCATAGGAAGGTGGACGGACCTTGGTTGCAACACACACAATCTTTTCGGGTGTCCTTTGGGTTGTCCTGCTATTGGCACAACCCCTGTGAAATGACCATTGAAACAAAGGCTTTGGTCAAAAACTCCTTTGCCATCATCGTTAGACCAAAATCTGAGGTAATGTGTACTGTGAGGAGCCAGGAATGAGTCTCGGACACAGAGGACTCATGGTTTTTGGTTTAAAGATTTTTATCAAATGAAAAAGGGGTTGGAAATCCTATCTTTACCCTCGCATTCTAAAAGTAACTCTAAGGTGCTATGGGTAGTGTCTTTGGCTCTCAACGTACGCAAATGTTCAAGTTCAACAAAAAGGTTTAAATTCAACAAATGAGTGGTTCATAGTTCCACGGAATGGCTCCCTGTTAGGCAGAATCCTGTGCAGTTCCCTTGGGGAACACTGCAAAAAGATTACGACTACAGGAGTGTAAGCAGTAAACCCAATTGGTAGCAGTCTGCACCACCCAGATTTACCTGGTAGCTGTGGCTGAGCAGCCAGACTTCTCTCAAGAAGAGTATGGCAGCATATAGAGTATACACAATAGGGCTAGAAACACAGTAGAGCAAACAAACGCTGACCAGAGCTTTGTATAAAAAGTATATAATTATTTATTTAAACTGCACTTTAAGAAATATACTAGCACTCTCAATCAATCAAAAGCAAGTTAAAACACAGTCAGGTAAAGTATACACACCTCCCTTAATAACTATTAGACAAGTCAGAATTAAAACACCACGATTTGTTAGACAGATGTGAGCGCATAACCTGATGGCACTCCAATAGTTCAGTTAAAAGGGAGAGAAAAAGACAGAACATAGAAAATAAACGGGTCCCAACACTTTTAGGAGTTCTCAGCAAGAGAATAAGAGGCAGTAGATACTGTAGAGCCAAAGTTCATAGACCAGGCCACTTTAAAGGGAGCAAAGCGAAATGTGCCCAGGATAACACGGTTTAAATGTACTGAAAGTCTTTGCAGAATGTTCAAAAGAGGTTGGGGTGATTGAAGAAGGTAAAGTTAGGCGGTCTGGGGCCAACCCAGTTGGCAAGCCAAGGATTTAAGGGTCACCTTGGGCAAACCGAAGAAAGGGAGGCCAGGCAGGACACAGTACCTTAAATGAGAGGAAGCTCCAGCGGTGGCAGTTGTTCCTGGCAGTGGTTGCAGTTCATTGTTTCGACCAGGGGAAGAGAGGATCTCGTTGAGGAGGAAACGTGGAGTTGTTGTACTGCACAGGGATGAAACCAGCCACGAAGTTCGTTAACTGCTCAGACCCACTGCCTAACCATCCCGAGGTTAAAACTACAAAAAGCGGGTGGATCTAGCTTCCCCGTCCTAGCCTCCAAGCTTTGGAATGCCCTCCCCATCTCCATCCGATCTGAAGAATGTTTTAGTGCTTTCAAATCTAAAACCAAATCTTGGCTCTTCAACCAGCCATGATGCCCGAACTAGCCCCCGGGAAACGCCTGCCCTAATCTCTCTGTAGGAATGTATATTGCTGTATGCCTTGAATACTATGTACTGTTATGTTTTGAATATATTTAATTGTATGCTTATGTAACTATGTCTAAATTGCGCCCTGATGCCTCCGGGCCTGATGGTGCGTGTTACAAATAAAACAAATACAAATAAAAGGAGCAGTCCTTTTATTCACGGTCAAAGTGGTGAAGCTTGGCCATTCGGGCGCCGGGGTGCTTGGCACTGGCGATTCGACCATGAGACTTCTTTGGAAGGCGAAAAGGGGTAACTGGTTGGTCCCACCAGCTCAGGGGGAGAAGACTCGTCCAGCAGAAGATCTTCTCTTGTCGTCGGGAAAGTGGTGAGGTAGTTGCAGCAGGGCTTCACCGGTGGTGTCGCCCTGATGGCGACACCACTGGCTCAGCTTCTTCCCTTTTTAGGATTTTTAGGTTCTGTGGCGACTTCTGAAGTTCCAGTCCCAAAGGCCCTGCTTTTATGCAGAAAAAAAACCATCATCAGCCTAGCTGTCAATCACACATGCTAAGTAGTGAGCCGGACGGCTCACCACTGGGCCAATCAGAGTAGAGTGCGACTTGGGTTGCCGAGGCAACGCAGTTCAGGGTGCCAATTCCCCCCTCCACTCCTCCTGTGGAACCCAAACAGAGTGGCACCATTTGGAGGGTTTCTGTGGAGAAGCCCGCCAAAATGTGGAACAAAGGGCTCGACCTTGGTCAGAGTTACAGAGACAGACACAAACGCCATTTTAGAAAAGAGTTCTGGCAAAAAGAACCAAATGTGAATTTAATATTAAATAAATAAACCAGCGGTATCTTTAACATTGCACCAAAAAGAGCTGCGTTTAAAATCAATGGGAAAATCCCATAGAGAATATTCCGGTGGAATATTTTCACGTGGTAACCACTGCCACCAGCCAGAAACTCGACAAGGTGGGACTGGACAGTGCCCCCTTGAAAACAGACCCAGGGGCAATATAATTAACCCCTTCCAGTACTTCCACAATATGATGGTTTGCACTGGTTCTGTTCACAATTTAGGACTAGTAAAGTCAATGGTGACTTTACATGCCCTGGAAGACAGTAGTCAGTCCCAGGGTATGGAGTCTATGTTTGGGGGTCAGTATGACACCCCGTTGTTACTGCACTGAGGGTGCTGTGTAACGCACACATACAAAAATAGATGATACCCTATGGAGTAGAAAGAAAAACCCCATAGACCATAAGCACACACAGAGTCAAAGACACTCAAATCATGCCTAAGAGTGGGAGGAAAAGAATCTCACTCTTAGCATGAGAAAAAAACAAACCCCAAAAATCCAGCAAAGCTGCTGGAGGACTGACTAGGTTTGGGAAATTAGCCTTATAAGAGAATTCTCCCTAACACTCCCTTCACCGGGTTTCTCTCCACCACAACACAAGTTCAAATGTACATCCAAGTTCTTTATAGTTCAAGAGGATAACCCCTTCCTCTCGGTATTGCAATCCATTCTGGGGAAATGACTCCTTTCCCCAGGTATCTTCCATATTACATATAATGCACAACCCCAAGACCATGCATCTTCCTTGGGATTCTTCTTTCAAAACAGCACAACTTGGGTGCGGGTTCCAGACTCGCAAGACATCTGATATACTCTCCTGACAGGTTCTTTGTTACAGTTCTCTCATACAACTTGGGTGCGGGTCACAACTCCCAAGACACCTGATTTACTCTCCTGCTAGGATTTTGTGTTTTACTGGTCATCAACATTAAGGACAAGGGGGCATGTGTCTTCCCCAAGTTCCTATTTGTTCTCAAACTTTACAGTCTTACTTGTTTTCACTGTGACTGTAAAGATGACAAGTAATTCGACTTGAGCTATTTGCTCCCCCACGCTGGTCATTTAATGCACTCTCTCTCTGTACTTCTGCCCCAGCTTCCCATATCTCCACCACGGGCTCACCGGTATTGGATTCTCCTTCTTTTCTCTGCCGCTCCCGTTCGGGTGCTCTTTGCTGTTTCTGCAGAGCTGGGGAGATTTCTTTCCAACAGTGGCACTGAGCGTCCTCTCTCAATGCTGGAACAAAGCCTGACTCTGCTTTCCGCTGGCTACCGGCAATGCTCTTCTGAGCGGCTGGTACGGAGCCTGCTTGTCGGCTTCTCTTCTGCTCGCTGGCAGACTTCTCCGCTCACGGTCTCGAGTCCCTTCTGCTCCCCGGCTCAACCGGCTGGAACAGAGTTTCTCTGTCGGCTTCCTCTCTTGCCAGCACCACACCAGAGCACCTCTGGTTTCAACACTGTATTCTTCTGGTTCGCTATTGCTGCCCTGACTGCCTCTGGCTCTCAAGTCAGTTCCTGGAGGAGAACTTCTTTTGCTCTCAGCTGTTCCACTTTTAAACTCCTGCTTCCATGAAAGGAGATACTCAGAGCGAATTGTTTTTCCCCAAACACTAGACTGCTCCCTTTGGTTTAGTCTGACTCCCTCTGGTTCACTCTGGTGATCTTCGTTTGGGCAGTCCTCTTTCTCGTCTCTTTCTTATTCTGTTTGCCACAGAATATGGAAGGATATTGTCAGCAGACTTTGCGGGTTGTTGAAAGGGATTTTTACAGTATGCCATCCAGCCACGAGGAATGGAGGGGGGTATCTCTAAAAGGGAAAGGGGGATATCATGTCTCTTCTTATGATGCCTTCCCCTTGAGGGTTGCCTCCCTCAAATAGCCATCCCCAGGTTCAGGATCAGGTAGCAGCTGCTGGCCCCTGGCCACATGAGGAGAGGCTATCTACCTCCGGGAAAGGAGTGATGACATTAGATTCATCACAATACCCAACTCTCGTTTGGAGACTCTATTGGTTTTTGGCTACGAGTAATATTTGGATTCTGTTTCTGCTCCATTAGCATGGTCGCTATATATTAGATTTTGAATCAGTACTTTGAATGTTGCACACTTCTCAAAAACATGGAGTTAGTTTTGGAATAGTATCTGCCCATCTTGCAGCCAGTAGGAGGAGACCATGGAACACTTTTTTTTATTTCTATGCCCAATTTATTCAGACCTTGGGTACGCATCCCTTCAACCAATGCACAACTTCCATAGTATGCATGATGAAATGACAATGTGCAAGTTGGCATGCGCTAGCAATGTTGTATGTATAGTGGCTGAATATATACACAGGGCCTAGTTGAGAAGATGCACACGGGTAACGAGTTTGGGATAACATTTTAAACCAGGCAAAGGGAGGAATAAGTCTAAAACTGATTTAACCTAATGTGTTATTCCGTTATACAGCTTTTTAATGAATAATAGGGAAAGACAATTGCACAACTACATTTCAGGTTAAAAATAAGGTCCTGCTGCATGGATGTATTTACATGCATTTAAGGTTTTAGGTCCCGAATCTATTTTGTATTGTATGAATTAATTGATATTTCGCTGTATGTATTGTGAGGGGTCCGAATTGTGAGGCGGACAACTTATTAAAGGCTTTTTCACAAGTTGGCATGTTATTAACTCAAAAGGGTTTGACAAACTCCTCCCTAACCTAAAGAGGACTTACCTACCTAGCAAAATAACTCTAAAAAGGAATCCGTCACTCACACTAATGCATACATCAAATTCGTAAAGGTAATTAATGGCAATTTCAAATGTAACAGAAATAAGTTATATTGAAGTTAAACATAATAACTGTGTAACCTCGGTTGGGTCCCCTTTCCCAGATTCAAAACAGGAATTTCAAGTAAATGTTCAAATAACAAAGTTCCTTCTTGTAAACAAGTTTTAAGTGTAATGTTCGTCTTGCTTTCAAAAGTCTTTCACTTGGACTTTCCACAAAGGTTCAATCGGATGAAAAGGTCTCGATCTGTTAAAGTATAAACACCAGTTCAATATGGGTTCTTCTTAAGAAAACAAATATAAGCCTCCCTCACCACCTTTCGCAAAACTCTGAAAACTACCCTCTTCACATAAAGCCCGACACATCAGCATGAATACGTATCATATAAGTTGCAATATATGACCAAATGCAATATCTGTAACAGTATGATGTTTTGTAGTAGTAACAGCGCCTCAATGCCCCTGGGCTGCTTGCACGCTCTATAAATATAAATAAATAAATACTTTCACAATTCTTCTGCATCAACAAATAAAGGGTTGTCAGGATGATTCCACAACAATACACAAAACACTGGAGTGGTCTTGTCCCTTTTTCTTCATACAACCTTCAACCACAATGTAGTACTTCATTAATTTCTTCCTGGCCCACTAACCTGCCAGGAGTACCACTTAAAGGTCCCTATCCTGGTATACTCTCCTGCCAGGACAACCAGCTCCTAATTCTACTACACATACTCTGTGGTTTACTTCAAAACCTTTTAGCAAGTCTTCAAGTTTCATCAACATCAAAATTCACAACTTCTTCTGAGAAACCATGAGACACATTGCCACTGTTTCATTTGCCACATGCAATGCAGGTTATTCTCCTAGTCTCCTTGACCATGTCTATCAGGAGGGATTCTCTCCTGCTACTCTTGTTTTCCCGCTTCTACACCAAACAAGTGCTGACAGTGATTCTCTGTTACACTGGCCCTTTCTGGCTTAGGCAATGCTTGTCGATACCTTTCTTAACTATTGCCTCTTCTTTACTCTTGAAATAATGGTTACAATTAGCTGACTTCAGTATTGCCCTTTCTTGGCTTTGGCAGTGTATGTTTCTGTTTTGGTTCAATATTATTCTTTTCCTGTTTTGGCAATATTTTGTGCTTGGATAATAGTATTTGCAACCTTTCCTTTCTTGTTCTTTGTCAACCTTGTTATAACGCACATCTGATTCTCTTTCATTAGTCTGGCATTCAAAATAAGGGAAAACAACAAGCGGTCGACTACGGGGCATTCCGGGGTTACCCGACAACAGTTAACTCACCGGATTCAGTCTACGCGTCTGCTCGTTCGGCTGCGGCATCCAACTCTGCTGCTGCTGTCCATATGACCAACTGATTCGGTCAACTTTCCGCTACTCGCACAGTGCGGGAAAGGAGCTCTTCTTGCTTCTTTTAATGTGCCGGTGATCGCCGGCAACTAAAGCAAGCCAACACACAGAAGTGAGTCTCTCCATGGGGAAAGCCTTCTTTAACAGGGCATCCCGCTGCGCGACCTCTGCAATGGGGATTTGTAAGTGCGAAGACCCTATCGTACCGGCAACCACTTTAGACACAGCGGCGCCTACGGCATCTTCGATACTTTCAACCTCCTGCTGCAACTGCTGTCGACAACTTCTCCTATCTCTCCACCTTCTTGTTCTAATGTCCTGCATCCAAGGAGACTTTATATATTCAAAAGACCCCTGTGGGTCATTGGAACCATTAGACTGCTCTCTGCATCAGTACTTGGAAGTCCCCAATGTTCTGATGACCCTTTTTTTTCAAAGGTTTCAATTCTGCAATAGGCCATTAAGATCGTAGGGTCTCTATGGAAGTTATTAAAAGGGTTCTCTCCGTTTTCCTGACCTGGTTCCCCTCTCCTGTGATCATCTCTCAGAACACCACCCAAGGGTCATGATCAGGAAGTGTCTGCCTTTCCCTGGCCAGATGAGAAGGGTCCCAGGCCAGGGTTTCTGGGATAATCACACCTGATTCATCACATTATGTACACAATATGTAAGTGATTTTAACCCTGGTATATGTATTGATTATTGTTTTATTAACTGGTTTTATAAGTTATTTGTTAAACAATGTCATCTCCATACTGTTTTACTATCACTGTACAGTTTTAACAATCTTTACAACCTGATTGCATAATGTTGAATAAATGTTTGATATCTATATAAGGTGGAATAACAGATCTGGTACAGACCCAGTGCATGTATAAAAATAGCAATGGTCAGTCAATACTCCATCCCCCAAAGATGTGGCGAGGTCAGCAACTAAACACAGTGGTCGTTAGAGAAGACCTCTTGATGTCCTCTGGGGCAGGTTGCCATGTTTGACACCCAGCAGTGTCAGGAAGAAAAACCAAATTGGATTCGGGTCAGTAGAAGTCATGGCAAAATGTGGTAGAAAGGGGCCTGCACAAACCCTCCACCATGGACCAGAGAGACCCCGAGGGTAAGTATCTTGAATAACCCACCAACCCAGGGATCTTAAGTTTGCGTAACCCAGTGAGTAAATGATCTTCTTTTGCTGGGTGGTTTACAGAATCTGGTCACCCAGAGATTTAAACCACAGACAAACGATAACCCTGATGGCCCAAAAGAACAAACTGCCATCCTTGGATTGGGACCCACCATCCTAGAATGAAGACCACAGCAAAAATGCTCCCAACCTTTTGTGTCCTCTCGGCAGGTGAAAATGTCTTTGTTTTTGGTGAGTGAGAGCCCGTAAAAAGTGTACTAGTGCGAGGGGCTTGGAGGGTGAGTCACATTGTTCCACGGCAGGTGACACCTGCCAAAAGCGTGCAAGTTGAGAAGTATGCAGAAGTTCCATTGCAAGCAGGACTGGGGGAGAAGAAGACTGCTGAAGAAGGATGTCGGCAGCAGAAAAGCAACAACTGTTATGCCAAAACATCCTCCAGCAGGGTAAGTATTCCTGCATACCTCCCTGTACAATCTAACATAACTGAGGCTGGGGCAAGGTCGTGGTCTCCCCTCGTTAAAACTGTACACCCATGGGCTCACCCAAGCCAGCTACCACCTTACCCCCGTCAAACACCAAGGTGAAATGTATGTATTTATTTTAATTTTTGGAACATGCCACACGCCCATGGGCCTCAGAGTGCACATAAAACAAACAGTAGTAGACAGAGGGAGTCAGGGGGAAAGCTAGGGTCTAGACAGGTGGGTCGAAGGGAGGTGAGAACAGAGTTAAGCCTATCTTGAGGTTGTACAGATGGGGGGGTTGCATTATGCGGAGCTCGTATTATGAGAACTGTTTCATGTGTCTTTGATGTGTACATTAACAGACTTCTTCGACAAACCTCTTCGACTATTGTTCCTGTTTTGCCGTCCTGCAAGCATTTGATGCCACAACTCGACGGCTGTTGTCGGCCTTGGCCTTCAGGCTTCGGCCTTATAGTAGGGAGAGTGGGGCGTAGTTTTCTCTGGACACTTCTCTTAATAGAACGCCTTTTCTTTTTTTCCCTTCTCCTCTCCCTTTTCTTGTCTGGCTGCTTTTCCATGCTATCATGGAGATAACTCCTTTTACATTCTGCCCTTCCTGTAACATGATGTTTGAGTGGAAGGATACTCACAGGGTGTGCAACAGTTGTCTACCTCGTGACCACGACTAGCAGCAATGTAAAGCCTGTAAACTCTTTAAGCCTAAAACGTTCAAAGAAAGGCACACAAAGCGGTGGGCAGCATACACTCTGCATATCGAGAGTCACTCTCCCGCTGGTGCCTCGGACGAGGATTCCTCAAGCAGCCATGGCTCTGTTTCGGAGTCAGAAGACGTTATTGTGGCATTGGCTGACTCCCGGGTACCCGGCCCCGCTAAGCATGCCTTTGGCAGTGCGATGGGGAGGTCACACGTTCTCTTTTGAAAGGCCAAGCACACAACCCCTTGGTCTCCGTCGACGAATTTGTCGAAAAAGCCTTGGTCACCTATTGGCCTTTCAGAGGATTCGCCGGGCCTTCTGAACCTGAGGGCTTGTGGCCCACTACGCCTACGTCGGCGCATGGTACCAAGACATCTGTTTCCCAGTGTGCCGTCCCTAAAATCTTGACGTATGTTTCCGATGCATAGAAACGTGCTTCTTTGTGAAAATCATCCCAAGGCCCAACCACATTGTTCTTGGCCCCACCAACCCTTTCCTTGCCTTCAGGGTATTCCCAGGCCTCATCTCCATTGTCCCAGGCCCTATAACAGCCTGCACACCTTGCTCCTTCTGACTCTGCTTTCCCTCTTCCAAAAGGTTCCTCATCCTCTGCCTGGATTAGAAAAAGATTTGAACTCTGCATGAATAGGGTGTCTGAATTTATGACTTTTCAGATAAGTTTGACATCCTTAAGAGATATTGCCCCCTTGATGAAGGCCCTATACCCTCCTAGGCTTCACTCTCCTGAGGTTCGCTCTTCTCTTGGGCAGAGATTACTTGATCCCTCTGAAAACATTTTCCAAGATGATCAGTCTGATGAGGACAATGACGTCTACTACGTCCCAGATCAGAATGATGGGCCCCAAGACCCGGTTTCTCACAACCCAGATGTTTGGAACCCTGCAGATTAAAAATAAATACCTCTATGCATGGAAATCATCTCAAGGCATTCATAAGGAGGAGGTCTATCGGACTGCAGCAAAAGATTTCAGACAGGCAGTGATTGCAGCTAAGAGGAATTCTTATGATAAGATCGTAAGGGCACAGTCGAGTCCTAGGGAACTTTTCAAAGTACTAAAGGAGTTGGAAAAACCGTGTAAAGTTAAAGCAGACACTATTATAAAGAATGCGGCATGGTGCAGCATAATTCAGGATGCCATGATGGGGAAAATTGATAGGATAAAACAGAATATCAAAGCCAACAGGAAATCCTGTTCCATGTTATGTTAGCTCCACTTGTAAAGCGCACAGTCACCCGAGGACATCATGGTGCTAGAGGGAAGGGATCTTGGTCAGGGGCCAACTAGTCTAAAAAAGGAAGGTTTTAACAGCTTTTCTAAAAGCTAGATGATTCGAAATGTTCTTGATGGTCAGTGGAAGTTTATTCCACAACTCTGCAGCTCACACTGAAAAGGCTCGCCCTCCAATCCGAGCACATTTATATATGGGGACTGTTAACATGTCGGCAGAGGCGGAGCGCAGTGACCGTCGGGGGACATAGGGCGTGAATTTCTCCTCGAGATATTTCGCCCCTTGGCTATGTAAAGCACGATGGACAATGCACAATGCCTTGAAGTTGACTCGTTGATTCACCGGAAGCCAGTGTAGGGATCGGAGGACAGGGGATATATGGGCTCCATAAGGGGAGCCGGTGGCCACACGAGCGTCCAGATTCTGAAGGCGTTGCAGCAGGTAAATTACTCCCTTGGGCTGTGCCAAATAAAGGGAATTAATAGTCTATATCCGTGAGATCACCATAACTGCTACCACCGGGGGCGTAAAGGAACAGGGATCATCGGGTGCACCTTCTTTAATGTTTTCAATTGGAAGTGACCGGCTTGGCACACAGCAGTTACTTGCTTCTCCATGGACAGGGAGGCTGATAAAACTACCCCCAGGTTTTTCTATCTTGTCCACCGGAGTAGGGAGGGGACCCAAAGAAGAAGGCCAAAAAGAAGACACCCAGAGTGTGGGGTTCGGTGGGAAGTTTACTACCATAACCTATAATAGATAGTACATTGATAGATGGTTCCACTCAGAAATCAGAGAGTCAAGAACATTGGTTTAATTTTAAATCCGTTACAGAAATTGAATTGGCTGCAACTATTGCAATCTGAAACCAACTAATTTCAAGTGAGACCCATGATAATCAAAGAATGCCCCCCTCAGTTGATGGGCGAACTCTGTAAGTTTGTAAGTACAACGTTTTTGGAGAATCATGTCCATGGAGATCTTAAGAATGAGTTGATTACTCCTCTGCTTAAGAAGCCAGGTCTTTGTCCAGCAACCGCTGTAAATTATCGTCCCAATACCAATACTCCTTTTTTGTTGAAGATTCTGGACCGGGTGGCATATATTTCTGCATTCCTGAATGAACATGACATCTTGAATAAGTGGCAGTCAGGGCTCAGGCAGGGACACGGAACAGAGAAAGCCCGGCTGGATTTAAAATCAAGGCTGCTACAGTATATGGATAATGGGTAGATAGTGACGCTAATGTTATTGGATATGTCTGCTGCCTTTGATCTGGAGGACCATGGTAAACTGGTCACCAGGTTAAAGGAGGTAGCAATATTTTCAGATAACGCGGCCCTTTGGATCGTGTTGTTTCTGATTAAACGAAAATGTATAGTTTGGAGCGGGGCAGCGGACTCCCTTCCGGTAATCTTGAAGTTTGGCGTACCTCAGGGAGCCTTCATGTCTCTGTACATATACATTTTTACAGTCCCTTTTTATAATTTACTGGAAAAGAAAAACATAGGTTTTACTAATTTTGCAGATGACACTCAGTGTGTCATTCCTATGTCAGGTGGGCATGAGAAAGATGAAAAAATAATTAATGAGACCTATGAGATCATCCAATCATGGATGATGGAAAATGACCTGGCGCTTAGTAAGGAAAAAACCGAGTTGATGCTCATAGGCACAAGCAATACATCAAAGAAGTTGGGTGAACATTATGACATTTTTTTAATAGCTGGCTGTGACATATAAACCAAAAGGAAAGTGAAGACCCTAGGGTCTTGGATCAGAATTTAAATATGAAGGCACAAAGAGGCAGCTTAATGTCGTCTACTACATATCATACTAAATTGATGGCCCAACTTCCGCCTTACATTTTCCAAACTAACTGTGAGACTATTGTTGGGCCAAAGATTGACTATTGCAGTAGTCTGTTAGCACGAGTGGCTAAGACTGACAACTCTCTACTTCAAACACTGCAAAATGGTATGGTCAGGATCATTTTTGGCCTAAAAAAGAGCAACCATGTGTCGGAGGCCAGGCGGGGACTGCACTGGCTCCCTGTTAAAGCCAGGATCCAGTTTCGGTTGCTGATAATTACACGTAATTTATCTGAAGCATGAACAAAAAAAACAAATGTTAGGAGGTTGAGGTCTAACAATACTAATCGGCTACAAATTTCTAAATGCAATCTTACTCAGGTCACTAGATGTGCTTTCTTTATGGCAGCGCCCATAGTATGGAATGATATTCCCCTTGACCCTAGAGATATTGAGTCAATAGCAATATTCAGGAAAAAGATCAAGCTGTTGCTCTTTAAATAAGGGTTGTATTCTGCAATCTGATTTTGTTCTGTTCACGGTTTTCTGTTTGTTTGTCGCGCCCTCACCCTCTGTGTCCTATTATGCGCTATATAAATGAATAAAGTAAAGTAAAGATGACCAGGGAAATTGGACAACTACCCCTGCTCATGAAGCTGAGCCTGATAATATTCTTTTGTACGCTCCTCCTGTCTCAACCCACGGAGGCTTCCCCCATTGATGATCCGATGCATTTTCAACCCTATCCTTAGGAAAGTAGCAGACCATTTTAAAATGATCACCGAAAAGGCGGTACCTGGTTCGGACTTTGTTGAGGATATCCTCAAGGGAAAAGTCAGCCAAGCTATCCCGCTTCTTAATACTATTAAAAAACGCATTTCCCCAACCTTGCTTACACCCTCCCTTACTCAGGCGGTTAATCTATGGCTGGAGCAGATGTTTTGCCCTGCACCTTCTGATCCACTCTCTATCTAGGGACATTCCATCCCGGACTCCCTAAATCCCACGACTAGAAAATGTGTGGGGGTTCCCCTCTCTCTGTCTGATCACCCCCCTGATAAAGACTGCAAGAAACATTACGCCCTGGGCAAACCACATCACGTGTTCTGCTGTCTACAGCACCAACATCACTACCAATACAACTCTCCTTGCTAGCTTTAGTGATGTCCAATGGGGGACTGGTGCAAGAGGATCTGCCGAATGTTCCAGAGCCTTAAGGTCACAGTTACTTGCGGTTGTGCACAATGGACGTCTAGGTACTCAGAATATATTGAAGAACACACTTGACTCCGCATAGGCTGCGGGCAGGGTGGTGGCTGAAGGCACTCTTGAAAAGCCATGCATGGCTTAAGAATTCTGGGTTTAAGCCCGAGACCCAGGCATCGCTCATTAATAATCCTATTGCGGACTCTGCCTTCTTCGACAAATCGGTGGACAACGGTCTTGAGAGACTGCAAAGAAGGAGCACGAGACATTAAAGTCTTTAATTGGATCGCGCCAAGCCATATGTGCAATGCGGGGTCTTCAATACCTGCCGGTCCTTTCGCGCGCAGTCTTTTCCCCACTCAGCTCAGGGTGCCTATTGGACTGGGTGATCTTCCTGGTATTCCGGCCAGGGAACATCCATCCCTTTTCAGACCGCTCAACAAAGGGGATTTCAGCATGGCATTATCCCGTTGCTGAAGCAAGCGTATTACATGGCCACCTTGGATATGAAAGATGCATGCTTTCATGATATGATATATGATGTGGCATTTATAACGCGCCTGTACACAAGTGTTTCTAGGCGCGACAAGGAAAGGAATAACTATCTCATTAGGCCTTGTTCATATTTCAATGTTGCCAGCGCACAAAGTACCTAAGGTTCAAGATGGAGGACACTCCTTATTGGTTCAAGGTACTCCTCTTCGGCATTGCCTCAGCCCTGAGGGTGTTTCCCAAGGTACTGGCAGTGACAGCAGCTGGTATTGTCCAGTTTGACCTAATGCCTATTTGATCTATTCCCATTTGACTGCATCTTTTTGACCTAATTCCGTAGGTCAAATAGTACACTTTAATAAAATAAATAGTTGTGGGGTGGGGTAAGGTAATAGATTGAGGTGTGGGTAAGTCAGGAGGGGTGCGGGGGGTCTCCCCCCCCGCTGTAAAAAGAAATTAGGTCAAATAAATTGGGACAAATGAGCAGTAGGTCAAGTTTTTTTAGGTCAAACAACCCATATCCATATATGCTAGGTAACTTGGCATCATTAATGGTAGACCATCTGATGTGTTTTAAAATAGGCAGTTAGTTAATTCTAGACTTACTAGGGGGAAGAATAGGCTTATTGACCCAGTCTATATTTGTTGAAAGATTTGCTAACAATGGGTCGTTGATGCTGAAGGATATTTGTACCGTGCACTATCGCCACGGGAATGGTCCCCTGGCTTCGTGATCACTTTCCAGACACTCAAGGATTTTGAATGATTCAAATTGGCCTCAAAAGTCCACAGATGCCAAAATATAATCGATTGAGCTCGATTTGCCCAGATTGCAAAATGTAGGCTGGGCTGGCGAATCCTCTAGAAACTGCCCATAACCAGCTCTTAAACCATATGACTATAGGATTGGATGCACTGATCCTGCAAAAGGATAATTGCGAGGTGGTGGCAAGGCTTGTAAATCCGGAATGCCCCATACATCATCCTCAAGGGACAGATCTACTGAAGATATTGTCTTCAAATTGTCAGTTAAAATCACCCAACAATATCATGGCCCTGTTTGAGGTATTCCCCATAGATACGGTTATTTTAGCCATGGCCACTTCAAATTGTACTATTGCTTGATGGTTCTGTTAGCACTTGCCACACTAAGTTTTGGGCATTGACGTGGCCATTGACCGTATGGAGTTGTGAATGAAGGCAGGTGCTGCCCCTGGACGTAATTGCAAACGTTGGCATGTGACACGTGTCGAAAGGCTGGGAGCGATAACCTGCATGAGCAACTGAATAAGATGAATACCAACCAGCCGCCACATATGGATGGAGTAGCCCTTGCTAGCCGATGCTGCGCACCTACTGGATTGGGAATGCTCTCTGGGCCAGATTTAAAATGGACCAACAAACGCCTGCCTTCCCCGCATACAGACAGGTGTCAGAGGTGCCCGAGGACTAACTTGGGCAAGGTTACGAATGTGAGTGTATCCCATGTGTGAAAGGCACTGTGAGTATCGGACGGCCCCAGATCAGGACGGAGATGCAGAGATGCTCCTGCACCCCACCTGGGGAGAAAACAGAAATTTAGCGCCTCACCTCCAGACAGCAATGCCAATTAACCAATCCACTAACCATTTCACCCTCTACATACACCTCTCAAACTCTAACCAAACACAACCACAAGCCTACAACAAAAACATCTGCACAAACTTCACTACACTGCAACAACAAAACACACATGGACTCGCACAACAGCACACACCGACTATCGACAGTAAAACACCCCAAGCCCAGTCAACGGACCCACCGGGCTGAGGCCGCCAACAGCACATCACTGCTCTCTTGCACTTTTCCAGCTTATTCCCATTAACTCGACCCCCCCACCCTTCCCTTTTCAGAGCCGCCAGAGCACCAGGGGACCACTCCTGTGGTGATAGTGCACGGTACAAATATCCTTTAGCATTAACATTCTGTCTTGGATATATATTCAAAATGATACATTGAGTCCCCCTCCACCCCCTTGAGATCAAGAGTATTTGTGGTTGCAATCGGCCACAGTGATCGATAGTTGTGCAATATACCTATGCTTTGACCTCTAGCATTCTCTCGAAGCATAAGTACCAAAAATCTTTAACAATCTCTGGGAACAGTCTGGACTGTGTGACTCCCAGGTGATTTTTATGTACCGACAGCTGATACGTTTTCCATTTTGAACAAGATGCAACACCATACTTTCTCCCAAGCTGACGCTCTGATGGCTAACAAACCCCACAGAAACAAGAAGCAGTTGATGTGCGTCTCCAGTTATCCTGGGGACCCATTCCCATCCCTGCGTCCCCATCCTCTGCTGACCTTACTGCACCACATCTGGATCTGCTCTCTCATCCGACTACTATAGGATCTAGAGTCCAGCTGAAAATGGCCCTGCCACTCCTTGCTTCCTTGTGATAGCCACCAGAGAAGCTCCACCATAGCCTCTTCCATCAGAGGCACAACTTGCGGGTATGGTATCCTGTCCAAAGTGCGAGATATTTAAATTTTCGAGGGTAGATTGTGCAAAAGTCTTGAACCAATGGCCTAAACCTAAGCGAAAAGTAGGTTGATCACTAATTCTTGGCAAGAAGCTGGTTTCTTTCCTCACGAAAGGTGCACCTCTCATTCGATTGCATGGATCGAATCTATCATGAGACTGAGGTAACCTTCAAGGGTGTTTGCTGAAAACGAGTTCTGTAGTTATGCAGATGCATTGTAGAAGGATTTTTACTGTACTTTAACATGAGGGATCATGTCCTGATATACAATCAGAAAGTGCCAATATACCACCCATTAGTTCAGTTGTTTGGAGTTGATAACAGGCCTTGCCTTCTGTTCAATACGAAGAGGTTGTTGAAATACTCCTGTGGTGTCTGGGTGGGTACTATGGCCTTTTGTGTGTTTGCTGTTTGATCCTGCACTCCTCCTGGGAACATAACATTGGAGAGTGGAACGAGTCTTTAGACGGGAAGCCCTTTTTACTTACCAACCTGTACCTGCTTCTCTTCTGCCAGATTGTATCTGGAAACCCAGATGGACACAGAGATATGTGTTGGGCATGAGGCACAGAATATGTTAAGGATGCATCTGTGTAAGGAAAAGGGACCATACTTATAGTGTCGATAGAATCAGGCTTAAGTTTCATTCCAAGATGGCTGTGACGTCAGGGCGTGATGCGCCAGACTTTATTTCCATACAAGCAGATTCAAGAGGATGGACGCGAGCTATGCAGACCTCCACCAGCCACAGAGACTCGCCACCCGAAGCGGAGAGAGAGCAGAAGCAGAGAAGGACGTGAGCGCGGTCAGAGAAGCCAAGGAAGACGCCCTAAAACCAGTGAGTCCACGGTGTAAGTTTGGGGCGTCGAGAGGGACCTTGAGAAGGTATTCCCTAATTGAAACAGGAGGAAAATTTCCTACGGCTTACATTATGAACTGATTTTCAGAAGTCCCACTATTTTGGGAGATACTAATACACCAGTGATGAGAAGAACTTTGGGTCGGGGGGTGAGGACCCATACGCCCTTGTACTGAATGAAAAAGAAAGAATTGTACAAAAGAACCTGGCAGGGGAGTATACCAGGTGTTTTGCAAGTCTGGATCTCAAAAAGAGAATCCCAAGGAAGAGTCATGCCCTTAGGAATTTGAATTGCATTGAATGTGGAAAAGGACCTGGGGAAGCGCGTCATTTCCCAGGGAGTGGATTGCAACACCAGAGGAGGGTGTTATCCTCTTGGGCTTCAAAGAGCTTGGTTATTTTGAAATTTTGTTTTGGTGGAGACGAACCTGCGGAAGGGAACTTTTGTTGGATTTATACCTTTTTTTTGTTGAACTGCACTTTTCACGCCAAGGACATTACTCATAACACCTTAGGTACTTTTAGATTGAGAGGGCTAGGATAAGATTTCAGACACAGGACATTTTTGGTTGAGGTAGGGAAACTCCTCCTAGGTTGGGGTCATTGAGGCAATTTCCAACCCTTTGTTTCTTAATAAAAGTATTATCACCCGAGTCCTCTGTGTCCGTGCCTCATTCCTGGTTCCTCACATTCCTTTACATTTCTCGCCCCTCCCATGCAGCTCCTGAGCTTTGGTGCCCGAGTTTGATACTCCAATGGAGCGCATTTGATAAGCTGCTCCTGCCTGAAGCGAGAGACATTCCCCTCTCTGTACATAGAACAGGGACAGTGAGCCTCTCTTCTGGGCAAGTGTGGCCATGCCACATGATTCCTAACAGACCTTTGAATGGACCCTACACCTGTCAGACAGCCCTAAAAGCTTAAGTGACACTCCCTAACGATCTGGCACACCTGAGCATCGCCTGATAGTGCATCCCAATTCTTTAGAAACAATACTGTGCAACCGCCCACTGTGGGGTGGGGAGTAACATTGCACTTGAAGGTCCTACCTGACTTGTGTGACGAATCCAAGGAATTAATTCCTTCTCCCCAAGAGGGAGACGCCCCCTTTTTGAACTAGGGAGGTGAGCCCAGTATACATTACCCCATGTAGGGGTGAGGCCGGGCGGGATCCAACTAGGGGTAGACCTCCCAACCCACCTTGGTGATGAGGAATGCCCAAGCAAATATTGCATCCTAACTCCTTCCACCTTAAACTCCCAAATGTTGGCTGATTACATGGAGTTGAAGATGGCACGCAGGTACAGGGCCCTTTTTTTAAGTGGATGGCCTGGTTTCTGACCTGGACCAATCAAATCTTTCTATTAGTTCTGGGGAGGAACATAAATGCTACCGGACGCCAACAAAGGAGAGGAGCAGCCGGAAAGACAGAGACTATGGTGTATGTGGACACGCAGCAGAGGGAAATGCTCCTGCACAGGATGAGCTGACGGTGCCACAGTGGGAGCCCTGGCCCGGACAGGGACTATGGAAGAAAGAAGCAGAGGAAACCAGACACACCAGCGTCCTGATCGGCCTAAGCAGGGGGAGGCCACATGGAACAGCAGACCGCACCACACAGAACAAAGCAAATGCTTTGCAAAAGCAAAAGGATGCAGACTCACATGGGCCAGAGAGATCGCCTCCAGTCCCTAGCAGCACCATCAAAGAAAAGGTATACAGCAGCATCTGAGAGTTTCCTGCAGTCTAAAATAAAGTAGCACAGTGACTGCATTCCAGGGACTACGATGCTTCAGTGTGTCCCATTGTATAAACCTGCCGTTCAGGACTATATCCCCAAGAGCATGAACACCTAGTTTTGTGAATTGCGTTCTAAATATTCTCTTCGAGGTAAGTGCGACTCCGTGCACCGAGTATATGGCGTAATCAGTGTGGTCATTTCCCCTTGCGTTCGTGTCAGAGAGGGTTTGGTCCCATGCCCAGTGGGTTACATCGATGGGCTGTATTTCGTCTTTGGGGATACGTCTGATGGAACCCCATAGCGTACCCTTCCGGTCGTCTGGGTAGGCCACCACTCTGTCCAATCTGGTGTGCGGGAACTCCACAGAGGGGTACCACCACCATATTGGGCACTGAATTTGCGCCGCAAAAAAGTATATATATAGAGGTTGGGATAATCCAGGTCACCGGCCGGGTAAGGCTGTGTGAGTGTCCAGCGCAATGCGTGCCAGTTTTCTGGCACATACCAATCTAGTTAACAATGACCGGGCGTGTTTCCAGAACCATGAAGGGGGAATTAATGGGACATTGTTGACAGTTTGTCCCCCAATCTTTCATCTTTCCTTGGCCGTGACTTTGTCTACTTGGTAAGCCTTGCTTCTCTGATGTAACTCCACCACTTCCAGCCTGTTAAAGCTCTTTGCGAGATCTGTGTCCTTCTCTTCACATGCTTGTAACACATGTCATCCATTTTAGCTGCACAGTAGGAATTGTGACTTTTTCCCCACGGACCAATCTGTGTACATTCTGCTCTCCAGCAGAGTCGGTGTTGCAGCCGTGTGTTGCAGACTCAACAATAAAGCAATATGTTGGTAGGGCGGTCACTGTGACCGCTTCACTGCATGTCTTGTGACCAGTGACTGGGCCTGTCCGAGATTTTATACATCCCTTTGTGTTTATTTTCCAAAGGTTTCTGCAATCCCTGTCCTTAGAGGAATTTCAAAAGCGAGATCTCTCGGAGGAAAATTATCAGAAAAGTATTACCGTAGGTAAGCAGTTTGTTGTTCTGCAGAATGTTGCTGCCTTGCGACCTGCTTATTTGTCCCAACATCTTTAATATGAATAATCCGAGCCATTGCCCCCCTTACCTGTCAGCAATCATGTTCTTTTTTTGGGTGACAGAGAATTTTGCTCATGCGAAGTTGAAATTAACTGGACTGTTCTGTACTCCACTTTGAGCACATGTGACCATCACAACCTTTCATCACTGGGCATGCATTTGCAGAACCATGTTCAAGAATATTCTTCTTCTAGCCCCTCTGCTCCGCATAAATGCAGCTATAACTCGCTCCATACGAAGGGCTGGGCTGTTGCTGTGCAGGGTCCTGTTCATTACTGACCTACGTCTGACATCTGTTGAAGGGAAAATCAAGACCTGTCACAAGCCCTTGTATCTATATTCACTTTCAGCCTTAATCAGCCGAATAGTGTTTGCTTTTCTTCAGGCCTACTCACTCTGAAATATCTGGGGCCGGTCTAACGCTGGGCAATGCGTGCGATCACTTAATGTAACATAAGCATCCTCGCTAAAGATGTCTGACCAATGTTTCCGATACTTAAAGGTGCTCATAACATTGCCATCTTTCTACATAAGTGATTACTGTCTCCTCCCGATTCCTTTACACAGGCACACTGCGGATGTAGGTTTTAGGCCTTCAATAATCGTTAGCATGGTTGCAGGAACAGTTAAGGCTTTGCCCTTTTGTGTTGTTTTTGGCTGCTCTGCTTTAATATCCACGACTCAACTGTGAAGATCAATTTTCACGTTTTTTTTAAATGTTTTGTTTCAGCACTTCCATAGTCGACCTGGTTTGATTTCTAGAACATTGATTGCAGTTTGCAAAACAGTAGCTTGGGGACATTCCTTTAACTTTATTGTCTTTTTAGGCTGTTCTCCTTTCAGGAGGCATCCTTGTGCAAAGCCATATTAGGGGGTGGCGTCTTCTATCTTTGGAAGATCGTGTATGTGACTTTTTACGGCTTTGAAGTTCTCGACATTCAAATCCGCTTCTTTTACTGCTGTTGCACAAATCTGCCAAGTATAGTATAAGCTTGCGGTAAAATGATGCATGCTCAACTGTTCTTAATTTGCGGAATTCTGTCTCTTTATAATCTCCAAGTCCCCCATTCCTTCACTGGTATAGTTATTGTAGCATTGGTGGCAGAACGACCAAGACCAGGAGCTGGGTGCTTTAAGGTAGGTTGCTTTGAAGTGCGACCCTGGCTCACTGCCAGTAACATATTCTCTCCCCCCACCCTCTCACACACATTCTCTACATGCCATGCATCCAGTTGTCACAAACTGGAGTCTCTTGAATCGCCTTAAGTATTCCTTTTGTTTGTGCCCCTGCAGCTCATGCTATGCCTCAAGTAGTCCACCTCCTCTGCACTGTCTACATTTACTCTCTTCTATGGGCAGCCCTTTGATCTTCAATCTATGAAATACCTTCCTCAGCTTCTCATCCTGTTGCCTAATCCCCTTTCCATATATATACGATCTGGATAGACCAATATGGGGACACCTCGTACTATGTGGGAATCCACTCTTTGAAACACTTCAGCGGCCATGACCAGAACAAACTGCACCATACAGAATTAAAAGGCTCCAAGCAGTGTTATTACCTCAATTAGCTGCTCCCTTCCCCTAGCAGTATCTCTAGGCATGCCACAGAGTGATCCAAGGTGGTAAAGGAGTCTGCATCTTTCATGCAATTGATTATTTCCAGAATTGGACACCTGTCCTCCACGATAGCTTTGCTGATGTCTCTCAAATCAATGCACATCATGATTTTCCAATTAGGCTTTTGAGCTGCCACAAATGCTGCTAATCACTCGGTGGATTCCATTAGTTCTATATTGTTCTGCTCGACAGTTTGAATTCACTATACACTACATCCCTAATGGCAAACATGGTGCCTGTTTTGTGCGCCCTGGGGCTGGTGCCTTTTGTCAACTTGATGTAATCGGCATAACTGCAAGCAGGCCTCTTCAGTTAGTTGAAGCTGTGCCTCTCTAAGTACAGTGAGCACGGGTCCACATCTGGATTACCCTGATAACTTGGGTATAACTTCAATCCCTAAACATTTAAACAAAGTTCTGGAAGCCCCTCTCCTGAGAACGAACATATAAAATAACCTGCTCTGTGAGTAGGTTACCACTCAGGAGGGTCTACAACCGCATTTTAGCTCGCTGTACATTTCAGAGGAGAAATACACATTTGCATAGCAGTCTGGCCCCACCCACCTTTTGCATATACTCTTATAGACTTGGGGTTTCACCCTAAGTAACCCAGGGTAATCCAGACATGGACTCCTTGCTCACTGTGCTTGGGCACAGCCTCAACTCACTGAGGCCCAACCAGGCCGATGCACGTGTCTGGGGGTTGCTGTTGGTACTCTTGTTCAGAGGAGACTTGCCTAGCATTTCAGTGCTGGACTTCCCAGCTGGGTGCGACCAGACTGGGATGCAAATGGTCATTTCTCCACTGTGACAGGTACAGTGAGCTAAAACGTGGTTGTCGACCCTTGTGAGTAGGAACCTACCGATAGAACAGGTTATTTGACCATGTTCATTCTCGGTAGAGGGTCTCCCAGACCTTTTGCATTGATTTTAGTTTTGGTGGCCTGCAACCACTTTTAATGGGGAGAGTTCCATATATATTCTGCCCAGTGCGTGCAGCAACAGAGACTTTTTCTTGAACGGGTTGGGGCCATCGGAGTCCAAAGTGTTTACGTAGTTTACCCAGCATTAATCGTCTCCAGGGTATGGATGGGTATCCTAGCATTATTAAAATTGATTCCAGGGGACGCACTGTCTCTAACCATCCGTCCGGGAGTCTGAAATACATTGTTTAATGGACTGTCTGAGATTCCTCCTTATGTGTCTTAATCCTGCTGTGCCACCTGGAGCTTTCCCAGGCTTTTGACTGTATCACTCGCCAATCCACCTAGGAGGTTCGATTAGTTGGGGCTGCTGCTCTCTTCCTCCCTGTGCCTGCGTCCATCTTCAATGTTCCTGGAACAGTCGCAGTGTTATGGATTGTGACCGGTCAAAAGGAGGACAGACGCATATTTTTCATTCTATGGACTTTATTCGACAAAAATAAATGAAACTCCTGACTATTCCTCATCTATGGGGTTTCCCTACCTAACAAAAAACTAACTAGGGTGCTAGTCATCGGTGAGTCCAAAAAGGAAGATTCTGTCCAAAGCTAAACCTCTGTCCTACCACTAGTCAAAACAACCCAGGTACAGGAGAATTATCTCCATTCTCCTGTGGTCTGCATTTCAGCACAGTCACTTTAGTAACTTTCGCATAGTGTGTAGGTCAAGAGGAGTCTGACCAAATGGTGACGGATAAGAAAAGGCCTTCCTGTCCCTATTCAAAAAGGTTTGCCATACCTAACATTAAACTAACTAGGGTGCTCTTCGTCAATTGTGTAGTCCAAAGCTAATCTATGCTGACCACTAAGCAAACCAACAAAGAGAGATCGAGGAGAATGACTCCGTTCTCCTGGACAAGCTTTTTAAGCTTCAGTAAGCTGCTATTCTCCAGCATGAGGTCTGCCATGGATTCACATGCTCATGAATATTCCCTGTTGTCAGGCTGGGAATCCTCGGTAAAAGAAACCGTTTCACTTTCACTTACAAAACTATTTCTCCCATAAACCAATCACTGTCCTCTGGGTCATACTGTCCCCAGCCAGTGACCACCCTCTTCATAAGCCCCTCCTCTGGCAGCCATCTTCAGATTTTTACAGCACGCTTCAGTGTTGGGAGTCCTTGAGTTTTGCTCTGCAAGCTACTTATAGGTTTTTTGTGTGCTCTTCTCTTCATCTACCAACAGCGGGGATCCGTTGTCTGTGAAGTTTAGCGCCCTTCAAGGGCGAAGATCGTCAAAGTTTCTAGAATGTCATCAGGCCTACTTTGCGCCCTCCGACCATGACAGAGGAGTAGAAAGAAGGAAGATCCCTCTTCAAGCCCTGCACCAAGTGTGGACTCCGTAACACGTTTGTGGAGGACAAGCACCTACAATTTCTCTACTGCCTGCATCCGGACCAGAGGGAAGAGGATTGCGAGATTTGCAGCGGATTCTCCAAGAAGACAAGGGACAGGCATTGTAGACTAGCGGTGTGGCTGAACGCCAAGGCATCTGCCCCGTTCCCCAAGCGAGGACATGCCTCACCCAAGACCGGTCGGTCAGAGGAGCAGGCTTCAAAGTCCTGTGAGGGTGCCTTATCCGTGGGGGCCCAAGAAAAGGCCAAGCACTGCAGGTTGGGGTACTCCGGAGTCGCTGCGGGACCGGGTCCCATGGCAGGCAGGGCGCGATACACATCGCCCTGTGCCAAGTCGTCCAACCAGCTAAGCTGCGGGAGAAGCCAGAGAAGCCACAGACGGAGAAGGTCAAGCTGACCCTGAGAGGGTAACCCTCACAGCGCTGAAGGTATCCCTCCCTCTGAGGCGAGAAGCCGTAGTGGTGACTTTGACAAGGTCTACCAGCACTCTGGAGAAGGGGACATCCCCTCGGAACCTGGTTCCAGCCTCTCAGGGTGGAAAAAAGGGTGGGGGGCAACAAAGCCCTGGATCAGTCCCAGGCCGGGGCTCAAGCCATGGACATTTCGACCACGGAGGAGGAGGATATGGAGTCCCTGTACACTGTCCACAAGGATGTGGAAGAGGACAATGGTGACAAGGGCGCAGGGGCAGTGTTCCGATCACGCCAGTTCCGTTGAGGGATTGGACATCCCATCAATCCTCCACACCTTGGTGTCGGAGATCCAGAAGAGGATATGACAAGGCCCTGTTCCAATGGCAAATAATGGCAGTACCCCCCATGAACGACGTGGGGGAGGAGGGCCTGGCCCTCTTGAATAACTCTTGCACGGCTCTGGCCATCAGAGAGAGGCTGGAGAAGAAGTACCGGGTACCGGAATCTGCACCCAAGTGCCTGAGGTCACAACCATTGCCGGATTAGGTGGTGACTGTGAGGAAGCGGTCATCTAACCCGTCCTCGTCAACTTCCTTCCCTCCGGATGACGACGGTAAGAAGTTGGATGCCATGGGGAGGAAGGTAATTTACACTGTAGCGTCCACCATCAAGGTAGCCAACACACGGCGATCCTAGCCAGGTACGACAGGGAGCTGTGGTGCAAGCTGGTGTCTATTCTAGAGTTCCTCCCCGATGACAAGTGGATGGAGGTGATCGCCATCTTGCAGGAGTGAGAGATGGCATCAGATCACGCCATCACAGTGGCACTGGATGTTGCCGACACTGTGTTCCGCCAGATGGGGAACAGTGTCTGCCTTTGTCGCCAAGGCTGGATGAAGGCCATGCATCTCCGTCTAGCGGTCCAAACGAAGGTACTGGACATGCCTTTCGACAGGGATAACCTTTTCGGAAAGGCCGTTGACGAGTC
Organism: Ambystoma mexicanum; assembly: GCF_040938575.1. NCBI lineage: Eukaryota > Metazoa > Chordata > Amphibia > Caudata > Ambystomatidae > Ambystoma > Ambystoma mexicanum. The sequence continues at coordinate 1,466,262,123 of NC_090935.1, forward strand.
TCTAAAGGCCATCAATGCGAATACAAAGACAGCCCGTGCCCTGGGCATGCTCCAACAGCACTGCTCTTTTTGTTTTTCCAGAGGAAAGTCGGGCAGGTCATCGAAAGGTTTCTCCGCCTTGTACCGTCAGCCGTCCAGATCCACGACCCAGGAAGCCCACCGAGGGCGTGACCAGGCCTACTTTCGTCCAAGGACATACCCTGGAATTTCAGCACAGGTGTCCACGGATCCCGTCTGTGGCCCGTCAGGAGCAGCACGTCCCTCAGCTCTTGGAGTAAGTACGGGCCATGCTGCGAAGAGGGGCGATAGAGCTGGTTCCCCATCGACTCTGGGGCTCCAGAGTCTCCTCCAGATACTTCTTGGTAAGAAAGAAGACTGGGGGGCTGAAGGCCCAACGTCTAAACAAGTACCTCAAGTCTCAAAAACTCAGGATGGTCACGTTACAGCATGTGCTCGGCTAACTTGAAAGAAGGGATTTCTTGACGTTGCTGGACCTGGTGGACGCCTACTTCCACGTCCCCATTCGCAGGAAACACTGCAAGTGTCTACGCTTCGTAGTGCAGGGACAACACTACCAGTTCAAGGCCCTACTCTTTTGCCTTAAAATCGGCCCAGAGTGTTCACTAAGTGCCTGGTTCCGGTGGCGGCCCATCTGCGTCTACGGGGGAATTCACGTATACCCGTACCTCGTCAACTATCTGGGCCCGCTCGCAGGAGTTGGGCGTCAGACACGCGGAGGCGGCCGTCAAGCTGCTGACAGATCTGGGATTCTCCATCAATTATCCAAAGTCCTGCTTGACACCATCACAGAATGCCTAGTTCCTGGGAGCCAGGCTCGATACAGTGTCCTGCCTAGCATCGCCCTAAGAAGAGAGGGTAGCGGCCATTCAGGGGAAGGTGCAGCGCCTGTTGCTGATGAAGACGGCAATGGTGCGGACCATCAAGTCATTGCTCGACATGATGTCCTGCATCTACCTCATCTGGCTCTGCAGGTTACAGAAGCAACCTCTTCAGGAGTTCCTCTCTGCTCCCTGGGTGCTGGTGTCCGGAAAGTTCACAGAGAAGACCACCCTGGACGAGTTCAGTCGGGCGATAAGGTGGTCGGGCGATAAGGTGGATGGGGCGACTGCTCCAACATCGCCCGTGGCACAGGGTTTCACAGCGCTCCATTCCAGGAGTCGGTCACGACGGAAGCATCATTGTAAGGCTGGGGAGCCAACAGTGGACGTCTTCAGGCCAGAGGCTTGTTGCTGCCGGAGGAGAAGGATCTCCATACCAACCTCCTGAAACTAAGGGCAGTGTTCTGGGCCCTCAAGTCATTCCTTCTGTCCCTGAAGGGCAAGGTGGTGAGGATCTTTACCAAGAACACCACCACCACAATGTTCTACATAAGGAAACAAGGGGGCACTCGCTCCCCCTCTCCAAGGAAGCGCAGGAACTTTGGTGCTGGGCCTTCGGACAAGAAATGTTCATCGTTCCTTCACCTAGCGGGAGTCAAGAACACCATTGCAGACTCCCTCGGCAGGGAGTTGCGCTCCTGCCAAGAGTCGGAACTTCAATACAAAAAACTGTAGAGTGGCTAAGCACACCTAATTTCATTGACAAAAGTGGAGATTCGAGTACAAAAACTCGATTCCCTTCAGGGAAAAACTAAGCATTTTCAGGGTGCACCGGAGAAATGTCACTCTGGCATTAGAAAGTCACTACGTAAACTGAATAACAACTAGGTGTCCATAACTTATGGACACTCCTGTCCCATGCACACCTATAAATACTGAAAACAAATTCATTCAATCTTTTGGGGCAGGCCCCAGATCGACCTGTATGTGATGGCGGCAAACTCCAAATGCCAGAAGTTCGCCAGCAGATTCCATCAGCCGAGGAGCATGGGGGACGCGTTCTTCCCTTGGGAAGGGAGGTTTCTGTACGTGTTTCCTCCGTTGTCTCTCCTGCTACGAGTCATCAACACACTCGGACTGTGTCAGTGCAGGATGATACTTATCGCCCCGGCGTGGCCGAGGCAGATTTGGTACCCGGACCTTCTCAGCCTGTCGGCTTGGTGGGCGATGAAGCTACCAGACCTCCTCACCAGAGAAGGAGGTGCAATCCTGCATCATGACCCAGGATCGTTCAACCTGAGGGCTTGGCTCCTGCAGCCCTAGAGTTTGGAGGCTATGAGTTGCTGGCGGACTGCAGGAAGGTCCTCGCCAAGGCCAGGACATTGTCGACTCTGAAGTTCTACAGTCCCAAGTGGAAGCGTTTCGCTATGTGGTGCCGGTAGGAGAAGACTACCCCTCTGAGGGTCATGGCCCTGCAGATTCTTCCGTACTGGCTATCCTTGGCCAAGGCTGGGCTGGCACACTCCTCGATCAAAGTACGTCTGGCGGCTATCTCTCGCTACAGGGCTCCCGGAAGGTCTTCACTTTCATATCATCGGCTCGTCAAGGAGTTCCTCAAAGGATTTTTTTTTAATCTTTCCCGCTGGTGCATTTGCCTGCCCCGGCATGGAAATTCAACGTGGTTCTGACAAGGCTCATTGGGGGGCCCCCTTCGAGCCTATGCATCAGGCCCCTCTCAAGTTCCTCTTGTGGAAAATGGCCTTCCTCGTGGCCATCACCTCTGCCAGGAGGGTGGGTGAGATACAGGTCCTGTCCTGCAAATGACCATACCTGACTTTCCATGAATCGAGGGTGGTGCTGCAGACGCACCCCTCTTTCCTTCCAGAAGGTTCTGTCAGAATTCCACCTCAACGAACCTTTGATGTTACCTGTTTTTTTTTTCCCGAAACCTTCGTCTCCGGCTCAGTGGGCTTTGCACTGGCTGGATGTTTGCTCTCGCGCCCTGAAGTTCTACGTGGCACGCACACATTTTTTTATAAATACTTCACAGCTGTTCGTGAACTTTGGTCCTGTGAACCATGGGAAGGCTTTGACCAAGGCTTCAATCTCAAGGTGGCTCTCTGGCTGCATCATGCACTGTCATCACTTGACAAACCGAACGATGCCCGGCTGGCCGAGAGCCCATTCCACCAGTGCGATCACTTCAACAACAGCATTCCTGGCTGGTGTGCCCCTGCTGGACATCTGCAGGGCTGCTATGTGGAGGTCCACACACACCTTCACAAAGTTCTTCTGCGTCGACAGGGATTCCAGGGAGGAGTCCAGAGTCGGCCGAGCAGGGCTACGCAACCTGTTCGCATGAGGTGAGTCTGTTACAGAGGTAAGAGTGAATTGCATCTGTTGAGCCTTGCCACCATCTGTGATTACTGCTGTGTATTCGTTATTCATGAGCATATGAATCCATGCCAGACCACATGCTGGAGAAGGAACAAGTTACTTAACTGTAACTATTGTTCTCCAGCATGGATCTGGCATGGATTCACATGCAAACCCTCCCTCCTTCCCCTCTGTGGCTCTTCTCGGTCATACTGCCACTTTACATGCTTACCAAATCTGAAGATGGCTGCCAGAGGGGGCTTAGGGAGAGGACTGTCATTGGCTGGGGCCATTATGACCCATATGACAGTGATTGGTTTATGGGAGAAATACAGTTTTGTTAGTGAAAGTGAAACTGTTTTTCTTTTACAGAGGATTCCCAGCCGGACAGGGAATATTCATGAGCATGTGAATCCATGCCAGACCCATGATGGAGAACAATAGTTACAGGTAAGTAACTTGCTCATTACATTTTATTTTATGGTTTCTTGACTCAGTTCTTCTATGGGGCTCTTTTACCTCCTGGGTATCCCCTTTTCTCCCTGGACAAAATTCACTTGGTTTACTAATTGAGGGTTTCAACCCTTATCTTGCAGTGTCTCTTTGTTACTTTGCTTAGGTTTGGATGCTGTGATCCTCTATATTTGTTACTCAGATGATTCTTTCTCCATTCACTTCCCTTGATTTTTGTCGGCTCACTGGGACAAGTAGATTGGGTCCCTAAGGTCTCTTCACTTGGCTTGACTCTTAACCATTCACTGGTACGTGAATGATGAGGGTTATTTGTATCCATTTTTCCACTCTTCTTCACTATGGACTGTCATCACTGGGTCTTCCTGCGGTGTCGGGAACCCTCTTGGAGGGTGGACGCACCAGCGTTCACTCCCTCTTCCTCCTGTTCGTTCTCGCGGCTCCACAGAGCCAAGGCTCTAGCAGTCTCTGCGCTGTTCAGGACTGCACAGTCCACCTCTCCTGGGTCATGCCACCACTTCTTCCGATCTCTGTCATTGTGAAGGAATCATGAAGTAAGACACAGACAACCTATTCAATGTTCACATTTTTTTTATTTATTAAAGTAAATGGCAGAATGGTAGGAGGCCTGACTTGCCTTATGCTAAGGTGGGATTTCCCTACCTGAACAAAACTAAAGTACGTCAGTCCAAGAGTTCAATTTTAGAATCTGTGTCCAAAACCTATCCTTGCGCTCACAACTAAAGCTAAACAATGTGTAGGGATGTCAATAATCAAAGAAATAGTGTTGAACATAACGTTCTGAGATTCTTCCAGCTCTTAACACCATCTTCAGCTCCCCTTCCCCAAGTTCAAAACCATTCCCAAAAAGTCTTTTAGATTGCCTTTCTCCAGTACAAAGCAACATAGTTCCACACAATCTTAGGTGTTCCCTTCCCCAAGTTTCAGGCAACACAGTTCAAAAGAAACAGGTTGTCCTCAAGTCAATATTAGTAATTCCTCAAGTCTCAGGGTCTCTTCACCAAGACGTTAATTCAGCCACTTGTTACTTTTTACTGGCCTTTTGGCGTTGGGTGTAGCTGGATTGCATTTGCTCATACCATTCATTTAGGATGGTCTTATTTCATGGCCCCACCTTCTTGCAGTACTTTCACACTTGCACTCCTTTCCTCAGGCTGTTTTCAAATGGGCACTTAACCTTTTTCTGTCAATCTCTATTTGATTGGCCCATAAGGTTTTATACAACAATCTTAATTTCGAGGTTTTACTCAGTTTGGTATTTCACTGTGCATAGTTCAGCTTGATTTGAAGTTTTCTTATAGTTCGGTATTCAATATCCATGAATTGTCGTTTTCAAGATTTCTTACAGTTCAGTATTCAATAGGCACGATTGAGGTTTTGTTTTAAAAAATCGCCCAGGTTAAAGCAATACCTAGTTCTTGGCAATCAGCGATAGTTGTACCGATCTTTAAAAAGGGAGATTGTGTAGTTCCAGCCAACTACCGACCAATTGCCTTACTAGATGTAATTGCGCAAATATTTACCATGTTCCTACAAAAACGTCTTACTAAATGGGCTGAGGCTACCAACATCTTAGATCTAAGACAAACTGGCTTCACTAAGGGCGTTGGAACAGAATTGAATTTAGTTCTACTAAATTTATTGAAACTGGAAGCCCTTATGAAGAAGAAAAACCTACATCTGGCCTTTGACTTGCGTCAGGCTTTTGATGGAGTAAATAGAGATACTCTGTGGGGTAAATTACAGAAGCGGAACTGCCCGGAAGATCATCTTCAGATGATAAAACTACTACATACAAATACCTCAATACGAATTAGGTTAAATGCAAAAGGAAAATTATCTGCTAACGTTCCAACAAAAAGAGGTGTGAAACAAGGCTGTCCTTTGGCAACCCTTGTCTTCAAATTATGTATAGCAGATTTACCTGAGGCCCTCATGAATGCTAAATTCTTTCCTCCAAAAATAAATGGTAATCAGATCAGCTGGTTCACATATGCGGACGACTTAGTCCTGGTTGATATCACCCAAATTGGACTACAGCGTCTACTAATCAAATTGGAAAACTACTTAAAAAAGAACGATATGGAAATCGACGCCGATAAATCTAAAATAATATCATTTGGTTTCAACCGAAACAGAAAGGACAAAAAATTTAGATGGACTGTGGCTGGGAAAGTACTAGTGAGAACTCAAAATAATCGTTATTTGGGAATCATCTTTAACACTTCAATAAGAGAACAGTGGAAGGATTTGCTCAAATCAAAAATGACCAGCCTGAAACTTCAAGGCCTAAAATTACACAGAGAATATGGCAAATTCTCCCTGAGCCCAATCATAATGTTCTATCGCCAAAAAGTAGTGGCAACCATCATTATTTGGTAGTGAGTCTGGCTTCAACTTGGATAACAAAATATGGTCACTGCTAGGGAGCATGTTTTGGAAATACCTACTAGGTTTTCTGTTAAATGCCTCCATATGTGCTAACAGATATGAGTTAGGTCTTCAGTCTCTTGAATGGTCAGTCATGTGGAAGCACATGTCTTCATTCAGAAACCTGGCAATTCCGAATTCAGCCCCTCAGTTCAAGATCCTCAAAGAATCCTCTGAAAAGCCATATGAAGATCTTCTGGAAACCTGGTCAGGAAAAGTTATGGAACAAATATTGCAAGTAGGTGCTTCCCTAAAACTACTACAGGAAAAATTCCTGTGCAGTAAAGAAAAAATTAAAATGTTATGATTGGACGTATACCATCATACAAAAAGATAAATTGAAATTGGGCTTGGGTACAGTATGTGAAAGTCGTGGGGTTGATCAGGTAGCCAAATATCTGATCAAATTTCCATCAAAATATCATCGTGACAAATTCATAAGGCTGCGCTTAAATAGGTTACATACAAAGGAAGTTCTATTTACAAAAAAATCTACATATTTGGGTAATTGCTGACGGTTTTTGTATGCAAGAAATTGAAATGTTAAAACATATCATCACAAGTTGCCCAATCATTAATGCAGAAAGATCCTTGGTTTTGGGAAAATGTGCACCTCTGAACGAAGATTTGGAGGAATGGTGGACGATGATACTATCCGGAAATAAATTTAGGTTGACATTTGCAGTTAGACTTTCTTGATAAGATATCGCTTAGATCAGATGGAACTTTGAAAGTAGGATAATTGGACTGATGGTTGCACGTAAAGCGTTTTGAGTGAATAGTGAAGCTGATCGATGAGATCTATAACAGCACTGAAGGACTTAATCAAATTTGAAATTAAGAGCAAAGCAAGTGTGGAATTGTATTTTGATGTGTGAGATTTGTAAAAAGTTTCTTTTATGAAACTATATGCAATAAAAAAATTTGAAAAAATAGGCATGATTTAAGTAGCTTTCAAAGTTTCTTATAGTTCGTATTCAATATGCATATTTGCAACCCGCTAGGAGCACCCCGGTGGCTCTCCCCGTGACCCATCGCTCCTGGCGTTCCTCTTATGTGGCTCTGGCTGCTTCTTCTTCGCTTCCAGACGGCAGGCCAGCCTCTGCGAGATTTGCTCGCAAGCGGGGCGCTTCAGGCACTCACTGGCAACTCCACTGCCTCTGGGCGGACGGCATCCTCTATCCTCGCTCGCAGCTCCAACTGCTTGTTTGCCCGATATCGAGGCTCCCACATCTCGGAAGTGTGCCGGTGTCCTGAATCTGCTCCTCAGTTCCCACCACGGCCGCCTCTTCACTGTCTGGCTCCCCTGCTGGTCCTCCTCACACAGGCCCCCTGTTGATCCTCATACTGCTTTCTGACTCTCCATTTATACACCTGCAACCCCTTGACAGGTTGCAGGTGTGCAGTCTCAATTGGGCTTCCCTGACCATAATTGCAGGGATATGCCTGACCCTCATAGTACTTTACAGGCATCTTCTTTGTCCCAGTACTAGGATGGTGAAATGGGTGTTTGGTGTTCACTACTCTGTCGCCTCTTCCTCGCCCCAGTACTGTCAGGGATGAAAGGTGGAAAAATGAGGGGAGCTGACTTACAGTAGCCTACAAAGGCTATGGGTGGGTTAGGCTGGTTTCAAATAGGAAAAGGAGGATACCATGTCTCCTGTGGTACCCCGTTCCCTAAGAACTCTCCACCCAGGTGATCCTCCCTCGCTTCTCTGCACCCAGAGTGTTGCTTCTCCACCCCCAGGTTCAGGATCCAAGATCGATGGACTTTACCTGGCCACCTGAGCAGAGAATACAGGGGGAGTAGGAGTGAGGATACCCTCTGGTTTCTCACAGCATGCAGGGCACAACCTCTATCCCTCTCTGTGCTTCAGTCTCTCGTCGGCTGACTGAATCCTCTCGAGTGAGGATCTCTTGGTTTTCAGTAGTTTCTTTCTTCCTGCTCCTTTGAAACTCCCGGGCATCATGTTCTCTGTACGCTAGTCCTTCTTCCCTTTTAATTTGCACTTCCTGGGTCCTCCCCAGCGCAGGACCGTAGTCCTTTCTTTCTCTAAAGCACTCTTAATTACTAGCTGGATTTTCCTTCTCCCAGTATAGTTAGCTTCCAATCATTTAACAATCTCTATGCCTTCTTTGCTCTCCTTCTCATTATTTGTGGCTTCAAGTTGAGGGTTGCGATTGATGTAACAATAGCAAATGGTAACTTGTTCAAGATGTTTTCTGAAGTCCTGATGATATGAGGGGGGTCATACGGAAGGGAGTTAGGGAGTTCCTTGACAGAACGGGAGTCCTTGTCCCCAAGAGGGGAGTGTCTCCCTGTGAGGTCCGGCTTATCGCCACCCCTAGGGGGAATATCGTGTAGCGGGCTCACATCGCTAGCCTCACAACAGGGCTCGAAATTGATTGGATAAGGAGGAGCTAAACGCAGCTCCTAGGTATGGACAGTTACCTAACCACAGTTCAAGAAATGAAATGCATTGCTGTATATTGTCTCTTGTTAGGAGTTGGATTTGTCTCTGGTATACATTGGAAATAATACTGGTTTCAATAATACTATCTTTCTATATTTCCAACTTCTTCTCTTATCTTGTCCTTGTTGCTTTAGGCCCATATGGTCCCACTATAGTCTAAAACATTTTTTTTTTTTTACATATGATTTTGAAATTCATTTTCAAGAAATGTGATGTTCACTTTCTTACAATAATATCAAGTTGTGCATGTTCTATTCTGTTTACTTCATGTGAGTATATACTGCCTTCAATGCAGGATAGAGTGTGAGATTGCTTTACACAATATATTGGCCCTCTGCTTTAAGAATGGTTGCCAGGGGGTCAGAGTCTTAGAGATGAGGATTAAATGCCTAGCAATACATCCACATTGTAGCGTGCATATAAAGGGACATTGCCAAGTGAGATAGGGTACAGGTGATTAAGTAGACTGATTTACCCTCACCTTGTTCCTGCTGGGACAATCCATTCTGTTTTGCAGCTCCTAGGTATGCAGCATTAACAAGTGACCAGGAGCTACCAATGTGGACCAAGGAGCTAGCTGGAAACATATCATTTTGTCCATTTATTTATGACCAATTATGCTTTAAATGTTTCCTAAATTAAATATAGATTGTCCCAAATGTACAGAGGTAAATTCCCATAGGTTGGTTTGGCATCAGTTGGCCTGGGGAGCCAAATGTAGCTCCTGGTAGCTGTTGGTGTCAAGCTAACTAGGCTCTTCAAGGCTACAAGCAGGAGCTAAATGGCTCTCAATCCCCCTCAATTTCGAACCCTGCACAAAGTCTCCCGTCTGGGGAGAAGTGACGAGATCCCACGATTCATCACAGTAGATAGTTCTTGGGAACTATTTTGACCAGTTCATTCAGTTCAGAAATAGGGCTCTTCAATTTCTCTCTCTTGCCATTGCCACCTTGTTTTCCCCATCTGAAGTTATTTCTCTCTTGCTCTCTTTTCAATACACTTGATGCTTTTTCTCTAGACATTGTCCACTGATCCTTCTGGCTGGACCAGTTATAAAGATTCTCAAATGAACTCTCTTTCACTCAACAGTTACTGGGACTAGTTTGTATGTCCCAATAACAATTCTCTTCTGCTTCCACTTCTTTACTTTTACTGGCATGAGTATGAGGGTACCAGTAATGATTCACTACTTTTTTCACAGTTCTTCCTTTCTTAAGAATGGTCCCTTGTAACTCCCCACCGCCCTCTCCTTAGGGAATATTGAGTTGCATTCTTTATTGGGATGAGTATAATCATTATAATAGTTAGGTTTGCTATCGCTCCCGAGTCTCCCGCACTCACTGTTGCCTCTCTTGCTTGTTGTTGGCGTCACCAGGCCTGTGATTAGGACGGGATGCTTCTTTCTGCTCGTCAGGTTGGCTTCGGTTCTCCCGGCTTCACTTTCTTTCTCTGCACCCACTCCGTGCCCTGAAACGGTTTGTGGTCTCTGAGTCATTGTTGGATTTAGCAGTTCACCAATTCACGGTCAAGCCGCCTCTTAGAGCTCAGTAAGGTATCTGAGGTTTCCTTCCCTCAGTTCTTCCTCCATCCAGTGTTTTCCCTGTTGCCTTCACTCGCCAGCATGTTTCCTGGTTAGCAAGCTGTGTCTTTACTCTAGTATAGATTAATAATTTGAAATTCTTGACATGCTCATTTTCCCTTAATGTTTTGTGCTCTTTAGCGGACACTCATCACTTCTGTATTTCCTCAGCCCAACCTCCCTCCATTTTCTATTTCACAATTAGCTAGGAGTGGTTGCAACTTTAAATTGGAGTACCTGGAAAAATGCATGTTCCTAGGTTGATGCCGCTTGTATCTGTCTTCAGTGAGGCACCCACTTTTTTCTAAATACAGAAATATCAGTTTTCAACATGTTTTTTTGAAAACCAAGGTGTAACTAATTGTAAGTCTCTATAGAACTTCATTTTTCCACACACCATTCGGTAGTGATGAGGTATGAGATGCACTTGAGACAATTAGAAGTAGATCTACTGATGTGCTTCAATGGTTTGTTAATAGAAAGAGAACATAGCGTCAAGTGCTTTATGCAGTGTAGCTAATTTTTGTTCCTAATTACATTCTTAGATTGCAAAATACGAAACCGTGAAGAGGGTGTTCACCTGCCACTGAACAGAGAGGGTAAACCAAGGGGAGATGCAGTGATTGAGTTTGAGTCTGAAGATGATTTGCAGAAGGCTATGGAAAAGCATAAGAAATACATGGGCCAGCGGTACATCGAAGGTTGGTATGTTCTTTCTGAGTGATTTTGCTGTTTGCTGCAAATTTTCCCACTGATCCTTAATCAATGATTGGTAGTTTTGGTGTGGGTCTTTTAACCCTTTTCCATTTTCTTTTGTCCAACTCTTGCACAATTATGTAACTTTATTGTATTGAAAGCGAGTTTGCTATTAAGAGAGCAGTCTGTCTTAAAACTGCTCTGTGTGGCTCCCAATCGTTTGCTGGAAGGGAAGCCTCCACAGTGCAATCGATTCGAAGCTTGTCCAAGAAGTGCTTCAGTTGTCCTATTGATTGAAATGTTGTTTTCAAGTAGGGTTTTTAGAGTCTCTGTAGTGGGAGAAAGGGAGGGCTGTAGGAGAAGGTGTGCAAGTGAAAAACCAAGATGATCCCCTTACAGGGTCAATACTCTGGCCTTGTCAAAAAGGTATGGCAACCCCTCTGTCTGAGGTGAAAGGTCTACCAGAGAGGAATCCAGTGCCAGTCCTACCCCTTAGGTGGCGTGGCAGTTGGCAGCATCCCAATTTATGTCACCTCCTCATGTGCAAACTTGTAGCTGTGAAGTACCAAGGTGCATCACCCGTGCCTGTGACCCAAAATGCTGGTAGTGTTCTCTTCTTATTGCAGAAATGTAATGAAACTCAAACTGAACACCCATAAGGAGATGATCCATTAGCACCCAACACGGAGACTTGTGATCACTTTGAAAGAAATTCCTTTGAGAGAGCTGGTTTCAGTCCAACTTATGCGAGCACCAGGCTACCAGAGCAACGGAAGGAGAAGAAGAAAGACTGGAATTGGAGCACCTACGTAGTAGTCTGCGGAGCTGTGTCCGCACACCAGCCCCAGGACGCCTGCGGTGCTGTCCAGGGCAGGGCCCGTAGACCGCTTGGGACTTCGACCAGAGCAGAGGCTGCTCAAGCACACTGTGCTTGCCTCATGTTGAATCCCTCCTCAGTTACCTGACATGGACATGGACACCGGGCAGCCATTCCAGCAACACAGCGGCCCTGCGTGGAGAAACAGGGGTGTGGCTTAACTCGCCATTTGTGATTCTGTAATGCTGATCTCTCTCGAGCGGGGATACAGGACCAGATTGGCCTGGGACAGCAGACCAACCAGAAGATGGGGGATGAGGTTAAAAGAAACCCCAGGAAGCAGAAGGTTGTGGGTTGTTTGGGTGCGGTCAGATGAGGTGGCAGATAGAGGCCAGCTGGTGGGAAGGACGGCAGAGTGGATTGTGAAGGTGATTTTTCGAGCAGGTGAGGTATTGGTTATTGAGTGTAATTGGTGCTGCGTTGAGTGTGCATGAGAGGGTGCCAAATGTGTTAGGAGAGGAAGTGTAGGGAGCAAATGTGAAGTGACATGTGAAAGGGGTGTTTGAGTAGAAAGGTGTGTGGAGTAGTAGCTGTAGTGTGGAGGACAGAGTAGTAGAGTGGAGCAGTGAATAGTAACATTAATGGGTGGAGTCTAGGCTTGGGAGTGGAAGATATTGGAGGGACAGAGGACAATGACACAGAGTAGGAGTGAAGGAGGGTGCAGTTGGAAGGAAGAGAATGGTGAGGAGAATACTATAAAGTGCGAGGGGAAGTAGTGCAAGTTCTCAATAGAAAGGAGTCCAAATCGGGCAGTGTAGTGTCTGTAAGGCACAATCCAATATCCCCATTAGACCGCTAATATCTGGATAGTGTAGGGACAGTCTAGGGAGTCTCTGAGGAAGTTTAGATAAAGTGCTTGGCTTCTAGGTCTTCATGCCTTGACGCTTAACCCCGGGATTAGACACACCTGGATTGGTGGTGCTTTTAGGTTAGAGAAAGGGGACGTCCTATGTCCCTGGAAATTCTAATAGAAACCCTTGAACTGACTTTCTTCAGCCGTTTGTGACATTCTCCAAGGCCAGTTCTTGCCGCTTTGGGAAAATCCTGCACTTGCTGCTCACCACAACCAGCACGCAGGAGGGGCTGCTCCATATGAATGCCACCGACCCGATGTGCACTACCCTCACACCTCCATATGTGAAGTCTGAATGGGGCTGGCAAGAAGGGTGGTGTGGGCAGGTGTGTATGGGGTTGTGGGAATGGTGGCAGGAGGAGGGTATATTGGGGGGGTCATGTGGTGGTGGGAAATGCAAGATGAGATGGGAACAATGCTTGGGTGGGGCAGGCATAGAAGGGTGTAGTGCACTTAGTATGGTGCTTACAGGTGGTCGAGCAGGGGAGAAAAACAAACTGCATGTAGGGAAGCAGCATTAAATAGTAATGCCGACTGCCTTTGAAGAGTGTTCGTCTGCTGGCCGTCTACATTTTAAGGTGGCGTGTAACTGGCGGCATGATGCCATTAAACCCTGTTCTTGAGTGTGATGTGTTCATAGTTTGCGCTGAAATACCAGTTGTAAGAAAATTCAATAATAAGCAGCACTTTGTCAAAGGATGAGAGCTGAATTTAAAAAAGTGAATACGTTACTGCTTAAATATTGCCTATATTGTTAATGTTAAAGGATATTTGTACCGTGCACTATCACCACAGTAGTGGCCCCCTGGCGTATCGCAGGAGAGGATTAACTGAAATATTATATCAGTCACTGCAAGAACCCAGCGCATCCATTTAAAGAATTTTGTAGTGACAACAAATATGAATTTTTGAAACTGGTCATCAGTTGAATGTTATCAGTCGAATTATTGCTGCTGAATGAATGATTAACATTGCACAACGCTTTGACAAAATGTGGAATAAAAGTGGTGTCATTTCCAATTGTCATAAAAAATGATTGCAGTTGATCTTTCTCCTGAATTTTCTCCATTTAAAAAAACCTGGCAATGCAGTTCTAAGCTGACAAATATTTTGAGAGATATATATATATATATATATATATATATATATATATATATATATATATATATATATATATATATGAGAGAGAAAAAGTTCGAAAAAGGATGTTGTGTGACGTGTACTCTCCCCGTGGTCCTTCACGCGTCGTAGTCCCTCAGATTGTTTTTTCCTGCCATCGTGGTTGGTCGCGCTATGCAGAGTGCGTAGCTTTTGTACTTTAAATGAATAACTTTATTGTAAAACAGCTTGCATCTTTTCAGTTAATTGGTCATTTCACTGTGTCGCTCTCTGCTCCTTTGTAAAGTTCTGTTAATTCAATCTTCCTTAAATGTGAAGTTCCATTCAATTCAGAATTCAACATGGAATGATTTTTGGTTCATTTTGGCATTCAGTAATTTTTATTTAATTTTAAAGTTCCCTTCACTTTGGGATTCAACACGTGTAGAGTTCTGCTTAATGTTTTTTTTACTTCAGTTTGGTATTAATAGGTTTTTCTTTAGCTTAAAGTTCAGATTCATTCAGCCCGCTGTTCAATATTTGTTTGTTTCACTTTCATTGAAATGCCCAGTACTGTGACACTTTTGAAAATGTTCTTTTCAAGATAAGCGACCACTCTGATGCATCGTATTCTGTAACAATGGCAAAGTTTAATAATTCACGCACCGGGTTTCGCATCAGGTAGAAACTCACCGGTCTCTGCAATAGTTCTTCCAGCAGCGCGTAGCGCACAAACCCCTGCTTCTGTTGTCAGGGGTCCAACTCCTGCCCTTATGCACACCTGTGTCGGCTCATTGACACAGGGGAACGAGCACTCTCTGCTGCTCCTCCTCTCTGTTGCTTTTCCCTTCCTCCTCTTATACACATGCAGCCCTCTTAAGAGGTTGCAGGTTTATTTTCTCAATTAGTTTTACCATGATTAAAGGGATATACCTGGCCTTCACAACACATTGCAGGCATCTTCTTCGTCCCAGTCCCAAAGTGGGGAAATGGTATAGTGTTCATTACTCTGTTGCCTCTTCCTCGTCTCAGTACTGTCAAGTGTCACAAGAGGGGACATGAAGGGAGCTGACTTATCCCATAACTCATAAAGGTCGGGTTAGGGTTAGGTTGGTAGTCAATGGGGAAAGGGGGATACCATATCTCGCCTGAGGGCACCCCACTCCCAATCCTCAAGGACCCTCTACCCAGGTGATACTCCCTCGCTTCTCCGCCCCCAGGGTCAGGATTCAAAGCGATGGCCTTTCCCTGGCCGCCTGCATAGAGGATCCAAGGGGAGTAGGAGTGAGAATACCATCCGGTTTCTCATAGGACACACCTCAAATGTGTCTACAGAACACTCAGCAGACGATCAGTCTACTTTTTCAATTGGGCTTCTCTATCCCGTCTCATACCCAGCCAAGTAAAACAATTTCTATGGGTTGTGAGGCAGGCATGGTAGAGACACAGACTCAAAAGTAACAGTTTGAAAACCTTTATTATAAAACTTTGTAGGGTTGGTGTAATGCCTAGTTGGCCCTAACTCTAATGGAGATGTTTCCTCAACTGATGCTTTTACAGGCCGTTGACACCCGTAAGTCCAAAGTCTGTGTGCAAACCTATGCTTGCCCTCACTCTTAAAACAAAAGTGATGTAAGGTCTTATTAAAGAAATATGGTGACGTCCGGTTTAGTTCTGCCAGTTTAACAACAGTTCAACACAAAAAGAGGCGCCCTTGGGATCTTCCAGGTAGTGCTCTTGTAGCAGGACCATACCGTTCACTTCACAATGTCTCTGGGTCTCTTGGAGTTCCCTTCCCCAAGCCTAGGCCCCTCTTGCCTCAAAAGGTTCACTTAAAAGTTCACAAACACAAAACACCTTGGCCCTCATTACGACCCTGGCGGAAATCAAAAAACGATGGCGGAAATGCAATACCGCCATCGAATAGCGCTCGGTGCGATCATGACCCGTCACCGTAAAGTACGATGCCATCAGCGACACCGTAGTGAACGCCAACGCTAACTGCACCAAGTACGCGCACGCGCGCCATGCCAAACCGTAATTACCACCATGGCGCAACGGTACGCGAATTCTGACCCTAGCGGACATGCACCTAACGCCATCAAGCACGGCGGAAAGTACCATTCCGCCATGGTGAGAAGTACGGCATCGCGAACCAACCGTAAACGGCCCTACTGAGTGCCTGTACACCGCTCCCAGGCCACATTGTACAACTCCCCGTAGGTGCAATGAAGTCACACAATGCAACCAGTGAAATGTACAAGTCATCCATGCCTGCCAACGAACAAATGAATCTCAAGAGGGGCCAATGGGAGCTGCAGGGCACAGATGGCACGAATACAGAAGCTATACAAATGGACATGACCTCAGTCTCCCTCCAAGAAACGCACGCAAACACAGGCACCTGTGACCAGCCATATTCTGATAATCACATCATTCCACCAATCCACCTGGCTGACCGGCATCTGTTACACAAAAGCCAATCCCCCGCCCCTGAGCATGACGACATTAAAACAGTCATATTGGCAGCCCTTATCCCTGACCTCACTGGGCTTCGTAGGCAAACGCGCCCAGTACAGTACCACGCAACTATACTCCGAAGCTGGAACCCTATGCAGATCTCCTCACAATACATCGCTCCACAAATAGGAATATGCCACATCACTTGCAAAGAAGAACGCTACACGGTTCATATCAGAATAGAAATTTAATGCACAACAAATTCACCAAGCCCATACAGCCATTAGGCCATGAACTCCAAAATATATTTCATCATTGTGGGCTGCATCCGCAATAAATGACCAGCTACTTCTTGTGTGACGCCCTGTTCCCTCATGGTACACAGGGGCTACATTCTCGTACGAAAAGGCGACATGGAAGCGCCTAGAACCGCAGGGCCGTCCCATTAGGGAGGCACTAGTCCAGCTGAAAGGCCGAAATGTTGCTCCTAGCCACTAGTACTGCGTAAGGGCATGTGGCCCATTGGCGATCGTCCCATAAGATCGTAATGGTGCTCCACTGATTAACACGAAGCAGCAGGTGTCGGGAGTAAAATCCATCTGCAGGAGTGGCATACAGATGGCAGTGGCAAAAGGGGAGGAGATACCTGTCACCCAAATGAAATGAAAAAGAATAGTATGGGCATCAGAACTTCATTTGAATTACTCACTTCAATGATCACACCAAATCCACAGCCATATGCATGCTAGCCCACTCCAAAGGATCATCACCACCCAAAAACCACTTGCAAATCATAACTATCTATATCGAGGTGAAAACACTATTACAAACGAGTGTTTTTGTGCATGCGTCTGTTAAAACAGAATCCATCAGATGGGATTAGTAACGTGCATAGACACAAGTGTCTGAAGGCGCGTCGAGACAGGGAGGGTTCAACAAGGGCAGATAGTCGATGGTCCCACTATGGCAGCCCTGCATCACATAGCGCAGGGGAGGTGGATAGATTCCAAGAAGCCCTGTACATGGCAAACTCTGTATTAAATCATCTGTCCATGCATCCATACATCATTCCCTCATCCCGTAATGAAAACGCCTGTTTTCATACTCACATAACATGTTAAATTTCCATTGAGTCTGTGCGTTATGCAGCCTGCAAAATCCACTGTGCTCCAGCCCGTAATTCCAGTGTTGTGAAGTAACATGTATTTGGGAACGTCCGGCCTTATCGCCCACTTCGCTATTGCGCATCCCATACTATTCATATCAATCATTGCATTCTCGCCATGGCCCCTGTCCCAAGGACATTGAACAATAGAACGTTATATTTGCAGTCAGACCTGTGGGCATCTCCTCGCCGCTAGCTGAAAACCGAAAGCGCCGTCCTTCGAATTCCTCATTTGCAACATCACGTCGAAAAGGCATCTGTGGCCGCTTGAAATCACAAATTAATCCATCTAGTGCGGCTGTGTGTGAAAATGGCAACTGGCTTCACTCACAAATGGGACGCCCCGCCCGTCGGTGAACCTCGGTACAGTGTTGCATGAGGGTCCACCGTTACTCGAGTACTACGTTCCACTGACCCTTCACAAGTCTGTTCGCGACTGCAAAGATAGTATGTGAAACAATGGGACCATAGCAGAATGAACATATCAACCAATATTACACTGCCATCGGGTACAAATACATGATTGTAATAGCAAGATGCCATTCGTCGAATTGCAGCGTTGTGTGCGGGACGTGCTCGCCCAAAGGGGATTGCAGCTTGCACAGGTGGAATGAATCACCACAGGTGGAGGCTATACAGCCTGAAAACACATAAATTGCACACCCAACCCCCTCCCACAACCACACCCACTCCGAAATGCTACCGGCAGGACTAGCGATGTTGGCCCTGGGGGACCTGATAGCACTGCAAGTACTCCAACTTCAAGAAGAAGACGAACACCAACTACTACAACAACCGGCCGCACGGAGGAGACGCAGGAGGAGGAGGAGGGCAAGGCAGGGCCAGCAAGGGCCGCCAGCACAGCCACTATCACCACGCAGGCAGCCCGCAATCCCACGCCTCCGAGCACATCCGTTCGACCTCACTGATGAGCAGATCCACACCCTCTACCGTTTGGACCGGGACACCATAACCGCCATTGTGGACATGACACAGGCTGACCTTGTCAGCATGATAGATAGCCCAACCGCCATCCCACCCCTACTGAAGGTGGTGTCTGTACTCCACTTCCTGGCCACAGGCACCTACCAGCACACAGTCGGACAGTTGCATGGCATTTCACAGCCACTGTTCTCACGGACACTATTGCAAGTGCTCGATGCCCTCCTGAGGCACGCAGACGACTACATCTCTCTACCACGCTCGGAGCAGGAAATTACGAACGCAAAAGTGGGATTCCATGCACTTGGCGGCATACCGGGTTGCATTGGTGCCATCGACTGCACCCATGTGGAATTGGTCGTCCCACATGCCATGGAGGCCCAGTACCGCAACCGAAAACAATTTCATTCTCTGAATGTACAAATGGTGTGTGACTCCAACAGGATCATTACACATTGTTGTGCCCGATTCCCTGGATCAACCCATGATTCTATGGTCTTGAGGAACTCTACAATACCACGCTACATGGAGCGACACGCAGGGAACAGATCCTGGCTACTCGGTGAGTCTCATTTCAAGCATGATAATGTGGGGTATGTGATGCGGCAATGACCTGGCAGGAAGGGGGGGGGGGGTGCGTACGTAGCAATGTCATTCCACAAACATCCTTTATTGTCCACATACAGGTGATGCCGGGTATCCACTGAAGAGATGGCTCCTTACACCACTCCGGAACCCACGGGACCAGCATGAGGAGGACTACAACCATGCCCACTCACGTACCCGTGTAGTCATAGAACAGGCATTCGGCCTACTGAAGACTCGTTTCCGCTGCCTCAGCAGGTCTGGCGGGGCACTCCTGTACCGCCATGAGAAGGTTGCAAAGATGGTCATGGCATGTGTCATGCTACACAACATGTGCGTACGTAGAAATGTGCCCATGCCCCCTGACGCAGAACTGCAAGCACCTGAAGATGGTCATGATGAGGGTGGGGATGTGGCAGCACCTCAGGGAGTCTGCGAGGCACAGGAGGGCCGTGACATTCGTCAGCATATCATAGATGCATGCTTCTAGCACTCACGCCTGGTGGCTGATACATGGACACGGGACTTGCGGCACTGTGTGTGTCTGGAACATGCACAATATGGACTGTACGCCTATAATGGCCTCGTACACAAAGATCAATGTCCACACATCTCATTGGATGATCGTGCATTGTTTATGGCATATGTGATATCATGTTACACACCCCATCGACCCGCCACCCAAGTGAGCCCAACACACCCCCTCCACCCTCCTACCTCCCCCCCGAACACCAGTGTCCAAAGATGCTCATTGTCAGTGGGCAGTCGCTATTGCAAGCCCCCTCTCCGGGCACCCCTGCCTGTGGAGCGCAGGTTCCTCCCAGATCTACGTTGGGGGCTGCCCTGGACGGAACTTGCAACGGATGATGTCTCTGCCTGCTCACGTCCATGCATGTCCCTAAGGGTTTGTGAGAGCTCAGTGAGCACACGGCGCACAGCGGCAAGTTCAGCACATACGTCTTTGGACGTCGCATGCAGTTCCCCCCTCAGGCTCTCGGTGCTTCTCTCCATTTGTACTCTCAGGCTCTCGGTGCTTCTCTCCATTTCTACTCTCAGGCTCTCGGTGCTACTCTCCATTTGTGCCCTTAGTGTCTCTGTACTTCTCTCCATTTCTGCCCTAAGTGTCTCAGTTGATGTTTCTATGTCTGCCTTAGTGCCCCCACATTCATCGGCATGGTCCTTGAGGAGCGTGGCCAGTTGCTGCTGTTGCACGATCACCTGGTCGAGGGACTGTTGCCTCTGCTGGGCCATGGCTATTTGCGGTGGTGTCACAGAGGGGCTGGTCACCTCATGTTGCCTTGCCACAGGGCTTGTGGGGGATGGCCAGTCGTCGTCTTGTGGGTGCCCCTGCGTGGTATCCTCATGGTGTACGGGATGGAACAGACAGGGGGATTGAGACAGGTCATGGATGGATCTAACTTCGACATCCCCGTTTTCTGTGTCGGAGCATGCTGCCATTAATGCAGTGTCACCTATGGTGCTGCTGCCACCAGAAGCAGTGCCTACTGTGGCATCCATTGGGGGGACCTGTGGTGGTGCTGTTGTGGGCATGCTGGCTGCTGGGGTGCCTGTTGAAGTTCCCTCCTGTGTGCTGCCACTTGATTTGTGCTGCTGCCGTGTCTTGATGCGTGCAGCTGAGGTGGAGGGTCTTTGGCCGTTGGTCTTGGCCCTCTTTGCAGGTGTGCTGGTAGGGGTGTCCTGGAGCTCGTCGTTTGAATCGGACCCTGTGGTGGAGTAAAGGAGGGCGAGCGTTATAAATGGGTCTGTGGAAATTGGAATGGCAATGTATCACATGCATTGGGGTGGTACCTGATGGTGATTTGGGTTGGGGCCTTGGAGGTGGTTTCATTTTTGTGTGGATTGAGGGTGCAGTTGTTTTGCAGCCTGCAGTTAGGGTGTGCCTGCTGCACGTGTAGAGGGTGTTTTTAGGATTTTTAATTATTTATGTATTTAATGTGACTTTTAAAGTGTGCTATCAGGCCTATGTATGTGGACGTTCTCCTGGACATGTGTTACTGTTGCACTATGTGGACACGTGGTACTTCACATGATTGGACATTGTGGTTTTAGCATTGTTTTATTTGGGACACCTACCTGATTCTTCGGATGTCTGCACTCCTTTCTCCATCCCTCCGACTCCCTCTATACTCTCCATTCCAATGGTGGAGGCACAGATTTCTTCCCAGGGGGTCAACTTGATGGGTGATTCCGATCCTCCCCCGGTAGCTGTGGCAATGTTACGGTTGGCAGAAAGTATGCTACGGACGCGGATCCGCAGGTCGTCCCATCGCTTTCTGCATTGCTGTGGGTTGCGGGGTGCGGTCCCCACCGCACTTACCCGCTGTGCCACCAGGGCCCATATGGCCTTCTTGTTCGCAAGTGCCGTCCTGGTCATTTGCGTGGAGAAGACGACGGCAGCATTCTCCTGGAGGGTCTCTGTGAGCACGGTGAGTTCCTCACGGGAGAAGTGGACCTGCCGCTTGCGGTCGCACGCTTTCTTCGCTACTTTTCCCATTTTTCTTGGTTTCACTAGGGTGGATGACGGGTTGGAATGTGTCTCAGGGTAGTATTTTTAATGGTTGTGTGGAAATAGTGTTTTTATAGGTGTACGGCGTGATGTTTCCCGTTCCGGGACCATGTTTTTACTTCCGTTTCCGTATATTTCCGGTCACCGTACTTTCCGATTGCCGCTCATTGCGGTGACCGCTAAGATGGGTGGCGGAATTGCACCTAGGGCGCCGTACGGCAGCGGTGTGGGCCGTTTTGGGGTCATTTCCGCCATCGCGGACTTTGCACTTCCGCCATGGCGTGGTGCTCGTGCCCGATGGGTCGGAATGAGCCGCACTTTGCTCCGTCGTGCAATGGCGGAAACGCTATTTACGCTATGGCGGTCCGGTCGGTTGCTTTCCGCCAGGGTCGTAATGAGGGCCCTTGTCAGGATGTACCTCTCAAAGCCATTGTTTCTGGTGAGGTTGCAACAGCCTTTTTTTCACTTTGGAGGATTTCGTGCCCAGTCAGTGTAGCTCCCACCTATCCCACCTTCTATCAAGTGGCGCTGTACACCTTGGTATCAGAGACTTTTGACAACGCAGTGCTTTTGCTCCTCCCCATGCACGACCACTCCGATTCCTGGCCCACCCGTGCCTCTTGCACACTTTTCTGGCACCTTCTGCCTTGTCGTGCCTCTTGCATACTTCCTTTGCCTTGTCGTGCCTCTTGCAGACTTCCTTTGCCTTGTCTTGCCTCTCGCACACTTCCTTTGCCTTGCCGTGCTTCTCACACTTTGTTTGCTTTGTGCTTCTTGCACCGTTTCCACTTTTACCTATTTCTTTCGGGTTGCTGGAACCCTCGCTTTTCTTTCTGTCCTTCACAACTTACTGTTTCTGCTTTCACACCAGCCACCCGCACGCTACTGAGTTTCTCGCTCTTTCTCTCTCTCTCTCTCTCTCTCTCTCTCATGAAACAGTAGCGCGGCGCTGGCGGACAGTTTCCTTGTGATGTGTGTGTCAAGGGCAGGGTCTCATCAACTGCACCTCAGACATCCTTTGGACCTGCACACGTCCCAGGGGAACGAGCACTGGCCTGGATACGGCCAATGGGTCACAACTTTCCCCAATCCTGCTCCATGGAGACATGGCTCCCTCGCCACGCTGCAACCCCTCTGACACACCATGTCACCATCCATTTTCCTCTGGGCTCCTCTTTGCTGCTGCCTCCTGTTCCTTATCTTCCATGGTCCATCCAGCAACCCCAGCTCACTCATTTACTCTGGTAGACTCCACCTTTTATGCCTTAACTGAGGGTCAATTGGAGTCTGGTGTGTATGGTTAAGTGCCTGACCCTCCCTGACTCTATTAAGCGGACATGTTAGTGGTAGAATGTAGGCCTGTCCATTCATCTTCTTCTACACAGTACTTTTCACACTAACCTCTCTAACTCCAAGTTGCCTCTTCCTTTTCCCAGTACACGTTGGCAATGGAGAGGGGGAGATGTCCAAAACATGCTTTTTCAAATCCCGCAGTATCCCACAGTATAGAGCAAGTTGTCGGGTAACCGTGTGAAATTCCATGCGCCGTCTGGGAATGATGGCTTCCTGCATTTTCCTTGTGCCACACGCCCATTTGCGCATGCGTCCTATGAAAGAGTGGTTGGTGAAATAATGGTTGCAGGAAAGCGGTCTATGGGGCGATCTAATGGTTGATCACTGCAGTGGTGGACAAAAGAGGCCACTATTACAACAGATACTTGCTATCAGGGTGGGGAGCACATTTTCTCCAACAAACCGCATATGGGATGTGGACACAGGCATTGGCAAAGAAACAAATCAAACTTTTAGAAACTGTTAGCGATGTTAAAAGCTCTACAAGCTTTCAAACAACTACTACTGGGCAAAACAGTTCTCATACTGACAGACCGCTCCACAGCCATGTTCTGCATAAACAAGAAGGGAGGGACACACTCTCGAGGGCTGTCCAAACTAGCACAGAACACTTGGTAATTGGCTCTGAAACACATGTTTCTCTTATCACATCATGTTCCAGGGGAACACAATTCTGTCAGACGTGCTAAGCAGAAGCGTAGAACTACCATCAGAACACGAGTGGCAATTGCATGCAGACGTCCTACACAGCGTCTTCACAAACTGGGGTTTTCCAGACGTAGATCTCTTTGCAACCAAAGAAAACCGGCAATGCCAAGACTACGCATCCAGATATCCCCAGAAAGAATCCGAAGGGATTGCACTGTTAATGAACTGGTCAGGGAAATTTGCATCCGCCCCCCCACCCCCTTCCAACTACTTTTCTTAACAGAATAGTCCACAAACTGCACCAGGAACAAGTCAACAAGATCCTGATAGCTGCTATGTGGGCACGTCAAACATGTTTTTCACATCTGTTGAAAATATCTCTGTCCGCCGATCAAACTACCATGCCCTTTTAACATGTCACAGAATTGGGGGACAACCCTCCATCCACGCCCTCAAACCATGAACTTGGCAGCCTGTCTCCTGAATCATAGAATTTGGTCACTTAAATCTAGACCAGAATTGTACCCACCTCTTTAGGAAGCACGCAGACCTAACAGAAGGCACTGCTATTTCAACAAATGCAAACACTTTGTCTTGTGATGCAAAAACCTGTGGTTAACGCTTTCATGGAATAGGTCAAAAGAGGATGCCCACCAATTTCAATTCCAACTCCTGGATGGGACTTGATTGTTGTTCTTGCAAAGCTCATGCGTGCCCCCTTCGAACCAATGCACAAAGCCAGTTTTAAACATCTCACTTATAAGACTTTTTTCTGGTCGCCATTACATCTATAAGGATGGTGAGTGAACTACAAGCTCTCCCAGTTCAAGATCCTTTTGCAATAGTTTGCAAGAACAAGGTAGTATTATGTACACATCCACGTTTTTCTCCTAAATGTATTTCTAAGTCCCATGTTAACCAGTTCATAGAACTTCCTGCTTTCTTTCAAAACCCTAGGATTTCAGTAGAGAAAAGCCTCCATACACAGGATGTCGGAAGGGCTGTCATGTATTACATACAGAAAACAATGTCATTAAGAAAAACTGAGTTTCTTTGTGTCTGTAGCCGCAGGAAGCGAAGGGGACCCTGTCTCTAAGTCAGCTATCTCAAAATAGATTGTCAGATGCATCCAATTGTGATATTCACTAGCCAAGAAAGCCTTACCTTTTCGCGCCCAGAGCTAACTCCACTCTGGGCACCGGGATACTCTAGCTTTTATTGTAAATGTACCTTTAGATGCCATTTGTAAAGCTGCTATTTGGAGTTCACTTTACCCCTTCACACAGCACTACTGCTTATATACACAGTCACAAGGTGACACACCGGTGGGTCAGGTGGAGTTAAAATATGTTTTTGCAGCTGAACCTTCTAACAACTCACCACCTTCTCCACGTACCGCTTGCCAGTCGATGCAAAGCATGTGATTCTAAGAAGATCCACAAGCCTCAGAAGGCATACATTACTTAAAGTAATCATATTTCTGATGCTTGTATCCATCTGCTTATATTCACCTACACCCACCCTCTCTTGGTGTTGAAGGTACAGAAACAAAACATAAACATCTTACTTCCCTCTGTACTTTCCTTACTTATGAACACACTTCATGCTCGCTCATGTCGGAAACAAAACAATCTGATGGACCTCAACGCGTGTAAGATCATGGGTACAATACACGTCTCACTATGGATAGTATTACAAACACGCCCAGTGAACATCCTTTTTCGATCTTCAAAAGCAAGCTATGCAATGCCCCGCACCTACCACTAGATGTTGGCCTATGTATATGTGAATCTAAGCAGATACAAGCATCAGAAATATGATTACTGTAAGTAATGTATCGTATATATATTTTGAATGGTTTGTGTCCTCCAACGTATGTAATGGGCAGCTTCGGCTGCTTCGGAATTTTTTTCGGTAGAGAGCGTCCTTGCGTTGATGGCGTTGAGTCGATGTCCCTCGAAGGCCTCCGTCGAGGGTGACGTCATAAGTAGCACGCATGGCGCCCGTTGGCCTCATTTACGTTTTTCCGCAAATGGGTTTGCTTCGTGAAACTCAGCGCGCCTCGTACTGCTGTTACCTCTAGTTACGACGATGTCTTCGTCTTATACCCCGATGACTCCTCGTTCCGGGTTTAAGAAATGTAAGGAGCGTGGCTCCAAGATGTCAATTACGGATCTGCATCGGGTATGTCTGTGGTACCTGGGCGAGGGGCACGAGACTGATACCTGCTCGAAGTGTTAGTCCAAGACGGTGAAGGCCTTGCGAGACTGACGGGAAGTTGAAGGTAGGCAAGGTATCCAAACCCCAAAAATCCCGACCGGCTTGGCTTTCGACGACTCGAGGGGAGACTCTCCTAATCAGAAGAAAGCCAAGCAATCACAGCCCTGTAGTGGTTCCTGCCACTCTTCCTCCTCGTCGAAGCGTTCAAAATGAAAGGCACCTCAAGTCGCCTTCCTTGTGTCTTCGTCGACAAGTACCCCCAAGAGGGTGACATACCCAACCAAAATGTCAACACCGGCAGAGTGGGAAGCTTTCCGGTTTGGAGATGCTTATGTTTTTTGACAAGCAGGGCAGGGCTCTGTCCGCGCCTCCTGAGGAAGCTGTCAAGGAACGGTCTCGACCTGACAATCGTGTGCCCTCGAACCCGGGTTCACGGCGTGATCCACATCGAGAGCCCTTGAGGCCTCGTGAGAAAGTGTCGAAGGATCACTCGAGAGAGAGGTCACGATCTCTGACGTCATCGTGGTCCACAAAGCCCTCGATTTCGTCAAAGCCATCACTGTTGTTGGTGCCCATTGGTTCTTCGATGCCATTCAAGCCTTCAGCGCCGTTGTTGTTAATGCAGAAGCCATCGGTGCCGCTGGAGCCTAGTTTACCGGCTTTGCCTTCAGGTGCAGTGGACCCGCCAAGGAAGGCTCTGACTAAGTCTGCATCTTCAACGCCTCCTAAGCTTCTGGACTCTGTGCCAGAAAAGTCTTTTGTCCCGCTTCCTAAAAAGGATTGCTTTACGAACCTCACTTCAATTTTTGAGGAAGAGCAACTTTTGGAGGGGGAGGACGCCCCCTTTGGGCTCCAGTGTGGGACTCCAAATGTACCGGACTGCCTTATTTCAGTGGTGAGCAGGCTGCAGGACCTGTGTGACACTTTACATAATGCAAGTGGTATTGATACCTCTCTGGAGTTGGAGTTCGGCAAGCTGAACCTAGCAAGCATGCCGACTCTTCATATAGGTACCTTATGTCTAAGGTGGTGGAGTACTTTGGCTGTTCCAGGCCTCCAACGCATTATGATCAAATTCTGGACAAGGGTCCGCCTACGGATCCTGTATTACCCCTCCATGTGGCTTTTAAAAAGAGGGTGGCCAAGAATTGGGAGACCCCGGAGACCAATCCGGCGGTGAACAGGTCCCTTAAATGAAAATACCACCCCTCCAGTAGCGACCCCGACTATCTGTCACAACACCCCACTCCCGAGAGTCTGGTGGTCCAGGCAGCTACGGCTACTTTCGAAGCAGGCAGCTTACCCTACCATCCCTCCTGATAGAGACGATAAGCGCATAGATGGATGGGCGGAGAAGGTATTTTCGGCAGGGGGTATGGTGTTGAAATCCGCCAACTCCACCTGTGCGCTTGCAACATTTTCGTACACTCTGTGGGAGTGCATCGTCATGGCGGCGAAGCATATTCCAGAAGGGGATGAGAGATGCAGCTTTCTTGCTATTGTTAAGGACGGCAAGGAAGCCATGTTTGAGTCCCTCCAGTCTGGATTGGATTCTGCAGATGGTATCAGCAGATCCATGACTACGAACACCGTGATACGCAGGTTTGCGTGGTTGCGGAAGTCGGGTTTTGCTCCTGAATTGCAGGCTCGTCTTCTCAACATGCCTTTTGACGGGTCTCATCTTTTTGGCAGCAAGGGTGACGAGAGCCTTGAGAAGTTGCAGACCTCCAAGGTGGCTGCCAAATCTTTAGGCGCCGCTGTTGGGCAACCTCAGCCTTTTCATTCCAGCGGACATCCGTGGAGGGGTAGATCTTTTCTCCACTACTCCTCATTTGGAAGGGCAAGAGGAATGGCCAGTCAAAGAGGCCAGTGAAAAGTTCCCTCGTGGTGGACGAGGTAGAGGTGCAAAGTCGCTCCAGCAGCAGCCTGTTTGCCATCGGCTGCAGCAGCCGCTTCAAAACCGCTCTTAAGGCTTCAGTCACAGTTCTTCATTGGGGGGCAGATTGTCTCAGCATCTCGCAGAATGGGGAGCCATTACTTCAGATGAGTGGGCTCTGGAAGCAATAGCCCACGGCTACTGCCTTCCCTTTATAAAGAATCCTCAGACCAATCCACCGGGGAAACACTCTTTGAGGATTCTGGATCCGCTCCTTGTGCAGGACATTTTAACCCTGCTAGAGAAAGGGGCTATAGAACCAGTGCCTGTGGCGGAGAGGAACAAGGGTTGGTATTCCCCATATTTTTTGATTCCCAAAAAAGACTGGGGACTGAGACCCATCTTGGACTTGAGATACTTGAACAAGTTCCTCAGGAAAGACCAATTCAAGATGGTCACTCTTTCTCAGATCCTTCAGGCCCTCCAACTTCAGGATTGTTTGGTATCATTGGACCTTCAGGGTGCTTATTTTCATGTGCCGATCCATCTCAAGCACAGGAAATGCCTGAGGTTCGCTGTTGGCGGCTCGCACTATCAGTTTCAAGTTCTGCCATTCGGGTTGACCTCAGCCCCAAGGGTATTCACCAAACTGATGGTGGTGGTGGCAGCGCTTCTCAGGAGAGGGGGGATTCACGTCTAACCCTACCTGGACAATTGGCTGATCAGGACGTGTTCTCCCGAACAAGCCTTGGATCATCTCAACATTACCTGCCACTCCCTTCACAGATTGGGCTTCCCCCTCAATTTCAAGAAGTCCCATATTACACCTTCCCAACAGCTCGACTACATCGCGGCTGATTTGGACACTTCCTTGGGAAAGTACTCGCCATGCAAGATGAGGGCTCAAGACATTTTCGAGATGGTAACAAAATTCCAGACTGCCCAGAATCTCCTGGCCTTCGAGTTCTTGAGGTTGCTCGGCCTCATGGCATTCTGCATTTTTCTGGTGCCGGAGGCCTGCTTGCGCATGAGATCCCTTCAATAGAGACTCCACTTGCAATGGTCCGAGTTCACGGGATGGATGTCGGGCCGCATTCACATTCCGCCCAGAGTCTCACAGGATCTTCTGTGGTGGGCCTACGAGAAGAATGTTCTGAAAGGTGAACACTTTTGGCAACCACGGCCGAAGATCACTGTAGTAACGGATGCCTCACTCATAGGGTGGGGAGCTCACGCCAACGATTTGACTGTCAGCGGTCGTTGGTCTCCGTCGGAGTCCAAGCTACACATAAACCTTTTGGAGCTGTGAGCGATCAGACTAGCGCTGAAGGCTTTTCTGCTGTCTATACGGGGAAAGAACATCCTCATAATGACAGACAACATGGTGGCCATGCACTTCCTCAACAAGAGGGGAGGTGTAGGGTCACTACCACTGTGCAGAGAGGCATTGCAGCTCTGGTAATGGGCAATTCAAGAAGGAATCTCCTTGTCAGCCGTTCACCTAGCCGGAGAGGAGAACATGGCAGTGGACGCACTGAGCAGGCAGAGCACAGTCTCCCACGAGTGGGAACTAGCTCAGGAAGTCCTTCAGCAGATCTTCACCCTTTGGAGAACCACTCAAGTGAACCTGTTCGTGACCATTGTCAACAAAGTGCAAACTGTACTGCTCCGGGGAATTTCCCACAAGCGGAGCTCTAGGAGAGTTGCGAAAAGTGTTTGCCTTTCAGAACATTCTTCTCGCAGGCCCACCACAGAAGATCCTGTGAGACTATGGGCGGAATGTGAAGGCGGCCCGACATCCGTCCCGTGAACTCGGACCATTGCGAGTGGAGAGTCTATTGAAGGGATCTCATGTGCAAGCCGGCCTCCGGCACTAGAAAAATGCAGGATGCCATGAGGCCGAGCAACCTCAAGAACTCGAAGGCCAGGAGATTCTGGGCAGCCTGGAATTTTGTTACCATCTGGAAAATGTCTTGAGCCCTCACCTTGCATGGAGTGTACTTTCCCAAGGAAGTGTCCAAATCAGCCGCGATGTACTGCAGCTGTTGGGAAGGTGTAATATGGGACGTCTTGAAATTGAGGGAGAAGCCCAATCTGTGAAGGGAGTGGCAGGTAATGTTGCGGCCATCCAAGGCTTTTTCAGGAGAACGCACCCTGATCAGCCAATTGTCTAGGTAGGGGTAGACGTGAATCCCCCCTTTCTCCTGAGATGCGCTGCCACCACCACCATCAGTTTGGTGAATACCCTCGGGCAGAGGTCAACCCGAATGGCAGGACTTGAAACTGATAGTGCGAGCCGCCAACGGCGACGCGTTCGTTGTGGGCTGGGAGTTTCCACTCCTGTACGCGTTTCCTCCTGTCCCCGTCATTCCTCACGTGATCAGGAGGTTGAGAAAGTTTGTGAAACACATGATCCTAATTGCCCCGGATTGGGCCAGGAGGACTTGGTACTCGGACCTTCTGGACATGTCCATATGCCCTCCAATACCTCTTGCACAAAGAGAGGACCGTCTCTCGCAAGAGGAGGGTCGGGTTCTCCATCCAGAGGTCAAGACTCTCAGCCTTCACGCATGGTTTCTGAGAGGCTGAGGTAGAAGATTGAGACCAGCCGGATGATGTAATGGAGATTTTGCTTTAGGCCAGAAGGCCAGCAACAAAGTCTTTGTACCGCTGCCGTTGGAACAAATTCTGCAGCTGGTGCAGGGTGAAGAATGTAGACCCATTACTATGCAAAACACCAGAGGTGTTATTCTTTCTATTGTACCTAGCCAATCTGGGGCTCTAGGTTTGAACAATTAAAGGCTAATTGGCGGCGATGTCCATCTTTAAGCGCTCGTCTGAAGAAACTTCATATTTTAAGATGCCACTGTTGATAACATTTCTGAAGGGACTCACCAATGTGTTCCCTCCATCTCCTTTTCAGGTTCCAGTTTAGGACCTTAATCTGGTGTTAAATTTCTTGTGCACCATTTGAACCACTATATTCATGTCCATTAAGGTTATTAACGTTTAATACCATTGAGTTGCAGGGGATGCATACTAATTGACCTTTTCACAATTGACCTCAGGAGAATAGACCTTGGGAGAATTGACCTAATTCAAAAGGTCAATTAGGACATATATGCGGGGGAAACCCCCCTGCAACCTCCCACCCAATCCCCTTATATTATTTATAATCCAAAACCAACCCAATACATATATAAAATAACTAAAATAGTATAAAGGTCAATTGTGCAGAAGGTCAATTGGGCCAAAAGGTCAATTGTAAAAGGTCAATTTGGGTAATACCAGTTGCAGGCACTATCCTCTAAACCAACCTTTACAGTATTCCACAAGGACAAGGTCGTCCTGAGCGTTAAACCTTCATCTTTGCCTAAAATCATTTCAGATTTTCATGTAGGACAACAGATTGTTTTACCCTCTTTCTATCCTCCACCTCACCCTGGCAAGGAGGAAGAGAGGTTGCACAGATTAGATCCACGTAGAGCTCTAAGCTTCTACTTTTCTAGATTGTCCGAACTTCGTCTCGTCTGAATGATCAACCTTTTATAGTTTATACAGGTCACAAACTGGATCAGGCTGTAACAACGCAGACCTTATCAAGATGGATTATTGTCACAATTTCAGAATGCTACAGGCCGGCGGGCAAAGATCCTCCAGAAGGCTTGAGGGCCCATTCCACCAGGGGCATGGCTACCTCTTCGGCTTTGCAAAGTGGTGGTCTACAATACACACTTTCACAAAGCATTACTGCCTTGATTCTTCCCTGACTCAGGATGGAAGTTTAGGAAAAGCTGTCCTCCATTCTGTTCTTGGAAACCATTGATAAATTCTTACTCCATCTACCAAAACAAACACTGCTTTGGGAGTCTATCAAAGATGAGGAATACGTGGGAGGACACAATCCATTGGAAAAACAACTTAATTACCCCTGGTAACGTTCTTTCGACTGGATGTTCCTCCCACGTATTCCTCATTGCCTTCCCAGCCTACCCCTCAGTGGAATTTCTCATGATATTACAGCTTTCGCTCCTTCAGAGTCTAGTACGGTCAAACCTGCATTGATGCGGGTAGTTCTACTGGAGGAAAAAACAGAACTGAAGCCAACGGGCGCTGCGCATGCTATATATGCCTTAGATGACGACATCCTTGAGATGGAGGCTCTCGAGGGACATCAAGTCGACTGCATCGACGCACAGCGCCTACTGCCAATTTTCTTTTCCCGAAGCAGCTGAAGCTGGATATTGAATATCAAAGATGAGGAATATGTGGGTGGAACATCCAGTCAAAAGAACGTTACCAGGGGTAAGTAACTCTAAAACGTGTGCACATTTCTCCTCCCACCTGAAACACCTGCCTAGAGCCAACCAGACCCACGTAGCCTTTCTGGTCTATCTCTTGGGATTCTCTGTTCCACGCCATCTGAATATCCTTCATCCTCCTTACGGTTCATCTCGACTATTGGCCGATATTCTCTATTTGCCTC
Source organism: Ambystoma mexicanum (assembly GCF_040938575.1). Taxonomy (NCBI): domain Eukaryota; kingdom Metazoa; phylum Chordata; class Amphibia; order Caudata; family Ambystomatidae; genus Ambystoma; species Ambystoma mexicanum. The sequence continues at coordinate 1,466,294,099 of NC_090935.1, forward strand.
CTTACTCCTCCAGCCCACGTCTACCTCCTTATCTTCTCCGAACACGTAAGTCTCTCTCTTGTGTCCATCTTCTTCTCCAAACTCTTAGCCAACTTCTGGAAGTATTTTCAATTCTTAGCCAAAGTCTCCTGACAATCTGTTTACTCCTCTTGGTTATGTCCCACCATCTCCTTTAGATTTTCTCTTGCACCCTCCTGATTTTCTTTCCAACTTCTCTCAGATATTCGTTACAAACCTCCTACTGTTTCCCATTCCCATCCTCCTCCTCACCATCACCAACTTCCTACTGATTATCTTGGCCCACCTCCTCTTAGCTAATACCTACCTGCTCCTCCCATCCTTACTGTGGTCTCTCATCTCATAGTCTACTCCAGTCTCCTTTCTCCCTCTAACCTTCTGGGTACTCTCTCCCTAATCTGCTCCAAACTCCTCTCTCTGGCTCCATTTCCAATCTCCCACCGTGCCAGACAGAGGCTGTGTGTTTATATAGCCCTCTGCTCCCTCCCCAGTGCTGGGCTTTCTGCGGGGGCTGAGATGAGGTGCTCTGATTGGCTACTGATTCTGCAGTGCTCCTGTTTTAGGGGCAAAGGGCACACTATGCTCCAGGATTGCGGCCTTGGAGAGGGTATATGGTGGCTCCCCTCAGCCTATGCACTGCAGCCTGTTAGCTTAGCAGGCGACAGTCGCAGTCAAACTTCTAGCTCCATAATACCCAGGTCTTCTAACCAGATCGTTAAAGAACAGATTACTTTTTTAGGACTCAAACCCCTTAGGGGAGAAAAAGTTCAATTACCCTCCAGGAATTTGCCCAGGATGTTTAAATTGAAAGGACATGCCTGCAGAGAAACACTCCATGGAAGTTGCCCCGATGTCTCCTTCAGATTTGTCTTTGCCACACGGGCCTACTGCTGCAGCAATACAAACGAGGAGATTCGGGGTCTGCAAACCCAACACCAGATCCACCGACCTTGGAAAGCCTGAAATGCTATTCCATAAACCTGACGAGGTCAGTCCTGACCTCACAATACAATCGGGATAACTACCGAACACCCTTGAGAAATGTACTCAGCACTCATCGATTCCATTTGGCGCTAGTGACTCCAGAGTTCAGGCATACAAGGGAGATCAAATGGCCACGCCCTTCACTTGCAGCCTCTACCGCAATAGGCAGGAACCAGGGAGATGGATCCAGGAAATAACAGTTCACACTGTGTCTTCCTCCCTAAACTCTGCTGTACTTGCCAATAGTCGGAGAGTCAACCCAGGGAAGGGGCCTAGGCCATACAAAAGGCCAATACTCCCAGCACAGGATGTGGGTTGTTGGAGGAAGGGAAATACTGCATTTTCTGAGAGTTGGCAAGCAAACGGAGGAAGAGAGAGACTGGAGTAGACTGGTGGAGGAGGAAGAGTGAAGAGCTAGAGGGGGAGGAGGAAGGAGGTTGTCAAATATCAGGAGGAGGGAGTAGAAGTTGTTTAGGAGAATGAAGGAGTGTTGGAAGATGAGGAGAATATAGAGTTGGTGGAAGAGAATAAAGGTCTGTTGGAGGAGTTTGGGAGATATCAGGAAGAGGAATCTAGAGAACTGTTGGAGGGAGGTTGAAAGCTGTTGGAGGTGATGGGAAGACACCCAGTGGAGAAGATTAGGTCAGTGTTGGAAGGAGGTGAGGGAAGATCAACAGGAAGGCATGAACATTGGAGGAGAAGCACCAAGAAGTAGGAGACCACTAAAGTGAGCCAAGCCACATAGAGAACTGAAAACTGGAATCCACCCCCTCTTTACTGTACCTGCCTTGGAAGGACACAGCTCCCCTACTTCGTGTGAAGCCGCTGTTGGTGAACCGTTTACATCTCTTGAATCCTTGTGTATGTGAAAACAATGTTAATCTGAGTTGAAACTGCTATTTTGTTCCACTTACGAGTGGAAATGCTGCTGTTACAATATTGACGGCATTGTTTATCTCTCGCAAGAATGCAAGTCTGGGGGGAAACTATTCTGGGCCATTAACAACAGTATGGGGGTTTAAAACCATCTAGTTTACAAAACTGAATGTCGGCGAGTTTTTTTTCTCTGGGGTTTTTGGTCAGACCAGTGGCAGTTAAAGGCTCTTTAGCCAGGGGAATCTGTAGAGATGTTCTGGGTCACCCACCCCCACCCCTGCCCAGAGAAGTCCATATGGTCAGTCTTGCTACTTTGTCAAATGTTCAATTCCATTTCTTGTTATTGCCATTTTTTTTTTACAGCAAACTTAATACATGTGGTCCAGATGATTATGTATAGACAACTTTCTGCAGTAATTTGTTTTGCCCTTCATGTCCAGCTACTGTTTGTGTGGCACTCGGTTCTTTCTGCTTTAGATACACTGATGTTATGTTTATCTGACATGCTAGTAATGCATTTTGTTGACTTATTTTGCAGTATTTAAGGTCAACCCACAGGATGCGTCTTTATTGCTTAATCGACTGCAGCCTGCATCATCCCACACTGTAGAAGAAGGTGTTGTACGTCTTCGCGGCCTCCCATATAGCTGCACTGAGGAGGATATTGCACAATTCTTCACAGGTGTGTTTTGTGCTCATGTACAGAATATTTTGGTCTGATATTGATGGTAGGAATCCTTTGCAAGTGAGCGATTCAGACGATTAAGAAACTGTTAAGGCGTGTACCTTTTTTTTCATGCTGTAATACAACATTATCACTGTTAACACAAATTACCCACACTCCCTCCTCAAGCAACCATCTACTAGGGAAACTTCATGGTCATCCAGGCCTCTAACAATGGGTAACATAGACAGCAGACTGTGCTGTCCTACCCAATTCGAGATTGAAATGCTAGTACGCATTTTAACATTATGCAATCTCCTGGTTTCTATGCGAGCAATTTGCCACAGACATGTGTGCACTTGACATTGTTATTCTGTTGTTTCCTCACCAACCACCTTCTTGATCACTGTTTACTGTAATTGCATTTGATGGTTTCTTTTTTTATTTATGGGTATTTATAATGCGCCTATACACAATGTGTTTCAAGGCGCAAGTGGGTGTACATGCAGCTGCCACTTGCTGTTTCGTGCTCACACTTTTTCTGACTGCCTCTTAGATTCTCTTGCTCTCATTCTCCCTCCTTTTCTCCAACCTGTATAGCAACCCCTTTGCTACCAAGGAGTCCTGGGCTAGCAGGTAGACTTCTTCAGAGCCCAATCATTAGTTAAAGAACTGCACCTTTGTGTGCTTTATAAGCCAGGGCTTCTCAAAAGGACAAGTGTCCTTCCTCACCATTAGTCCTGGACCAACGTGTTGTGGAAGTTTCTGTTCCTCCCTGTAAGGATCATATCGCTGAGTAGGCATGTTTTCTTCTTGGCCGACTTGTCTATTCAGGAATTCCAAATTAGTAATGTTCTCGTGTAGATTATAGTGTGCCATTTCTAAACGTTTCGGGGAGACCCTTATGTCAAAGTTGCATGATTGTTTTGTCTAGTCTGGGTTGCCTTGTGCAGTGGTTTGTGATATGTCTTCTTTCTCTGAGCCGGTCTAGTTCGGTGCACCTGATCCTGGAGGCCAACGGCGACCCCATTATTCATGGTGTATCTGTTTTGTTATGTTGATTTATACTGTGCACCGCTACCATTTGCATGGTATCCAGGCGCTCACGTGGCTCTGTAAGAAAGTGGGTGGGGTGGGGTAGGGTAGTGAGGGAAGAGGGATAGGATAGAGATTGTGCTCTTCTGTTGATGCTTGCATAACCAGGAGAAACTGGCGTCTGTGCTTGTTGGCTTTCTGAGTGTGCTTTGATTATGTGCACTGGGCTTTTTGTGTCTAGAGGGGTAAGGTCCAGTGTCTGGGTTGTTTGTTGTCTGCCATTTGTTCTTGTGGTGGATGTGCGGTTTGTGTGTTTTTGTGTGTAGTGTGGCTGGCCCTTTTGGGCATTCGGTATTTGGAGGTATGCGGCAGAGGACCAAGGAGCACGGGTTGTTAGTACAGTTGCAAATTCAGAGCGTAGCTACCTTTCAACACAGTTGCAAAATTCAAAGGGCAGCAGTGCTATATTCTTCCTATTGGCTATACTCATAAAAAAAGCCACTGAGTGTAAACATGGTGACTACACTCAAAGAGCACCTAAATTCAGTATAATGGCTATACTCAAAATCCACCTAAATACAATCAGTGGTTATAATCCACGTGCACCTAAATTCAATACAATACCCCTATGCAGTTCGGTTCAATACAATGGCAAACCTCAGAGCACAGCAACATTTTAATCAATGGAAATGTTCCCATGCAACAGGGTTCAACACAATGGCAAATATCAAATGGTAGTAATAAGATCGTGGCAGGATTTTCCAGAGCAAAGTGGTGGCTGTGTTCACAATTCTTTTCACCATACCTGATTAATGCAGTAGACCGCTTTGTTGGGCACCCACGGCAAACAGGTGGTGGAGGTTCCTTTTGCTGTGGACTGTAGCCGGCTGTCCAGGCAAGGCTGCCCTGGGGCTCTGGGTGAAGAGGGCTTCCTTAACCAAATACAGAGGGGTGCGAGGGTCGGGAGCAGGTGGCGGGATGAAAGGTGAACGAGAAATAACACGAGGATGCAGGGGGCTATTGTGAGGCAGAGACCGATGGGGAGTGTGGCCTCAGATGGGATCCTAGTGGGATGGGCATGCCCCGACGTGGGTCCTGGGCTGCTGGGCCCAGAGACCCAAGCTACTCCTCACTGATGAGGCTCAATAAGGCTGAAAAATGCTTGTGGACTCCTGCAGAAGGCATGTGACCAAGCAGTTTGGGGTAGGACCAAGCCTAATTTGCATATGGTCTTGGGCAGGCAAAGAACAATGGTATGGAGGGTTGGCCAGAGCAATGCCAGAGGTTAAGATTAATTTAAAACCCAGCAATCACATCTTTTTTGTTTTGCTTTGTCCTACTCCTTCCGCCACAGCTGTAGGGTGCTGTTTCCTTCCACAAGGGCTCCTCTGCAATAGGAGCTTGCTGTGCACACCATGCAGTGTGAATGGGCTTCCTGGAAGGCCTCAACCAATTGCAGGGGTGGGCAGGAGAGGGGAAAGGCAAACTGGGAACAGGGAGGATGCTGGGGCCTACTGGTGAGGCTAAGTGGGAGTGTGGCCTGAGATGGGGTTCTACCCTTACCGGCACAGCTGGAGGGTGCTGCTTCCTTCCACGGGTGTCTCTGCTGCAATTTGTATTGAGGTTGCATGTTTCTCTTAGGGCGTGTTTTGGCTTTTAGTTTGGCAAATTAGAGCCATGTTTTTAATTTCCTGAATCTCAAATTTTCTTATGTTGTCCATATAGCTGGAAAGGATCTGTCAGCCCGTGCTGAAGAGGCTTGACCGTGTGCTGTGCTCCAAAGTCCCACCTTGTCCCGTGATAAAACCATGGGGAAGGGAGACCTCAAGGCAATCACATCCCAACTTATTATTTGAACACTGTTTCCTTTACTTTGATACCCTATCCAACACTATTTGTGTAATTAGTTGTAAGGAATTGGCAAGAAGTTTTTCTTAGCATAGGCCTTTTTCTTTTGACACAACGCCACTAGGACTGCCTTATTTTTCATTTGATGGTCGAGGCTTGCTCCCACCTTAGATTTAGGTTTAGAGTTTTTCCACCCTGCATTTATAGATCAATAAACACCCTTGAACTGTGATCACTTGTCTCTCTTTACTGTTGGCACCATGAGTTCCTTACATCATGTAGATGATTTGCGCGTCATCTGCATAGTTGTAGCAAGTGAATCCATGTCTTTTGATGGGTTTCATGAGTGTAGGGTAAGGAAGGCATGGTATCAAACGGACAAAAGAGACCACAGTTCAAGGGTGTTTATTGAACTTAAATTGGGTTTGAAAAATGCCTCTAATTCTAAATCTAAAGATTGGAGCAAGCTACGACCATCAAATAATAACACAGTCCTAGTGGTGTCTTGACCAAATAAAATGTCTTATACTAATAAACCTATTGCCAATCCTTACTTCTAAATACAAATAGTGTGGGAAACAGTTATGCAAATGTGTTCAAGGAAAGATACGTCAGGATATTCAAGCCATTGGCTTCCCTTCCCTACATTTTCTGCATGGGACAAGGCGGCACACTCGAGCTTAGCACAGTCGCTAACTTCTCTAGTACGAGAATGCAGTTCAAATCTCAGTATCGGGGCCTTCCGTGCCAAAGTCTCTTTGCTATTCAAGGTCTCTTACTTCACAGGGCCTGATCCGACAAACATTCAAAAGTTTCTTTCTCCACAGGATACTGTGAGAAACCTTAGGGTGTTCTCCCACCAAGACCTTGAGAATCCCTTATTTAGGTGCCGGGACACGCCCATTGCTTTTGGATCCAGTTCCTGAGGTGGACCAGTAGGGTAGGGTCACCTGGGTAGGGGAATCCGGGTTATGCTCGAGGGGGACTACTCCAGGTGAGACGCGGTATTGTGCCAGAGAAGGAGAGCAGGGCGAGATATCAGAGGCTTTCATGGGCTGTATTGCATCTGCCTCCCTTCCTTCTGTTAGATCTCTTTGGCCCAGATCCAACAACCCCTACGTACGTAATCCATCCTCTAAGGTCCCAAACCCGGTTACACCCAAAAAGCAAAACTCCCAGAATCCTTGTTTCACTGGTCTCCATTCGAATACTCCCTATCCTTCTTTCCTCTGATTATCATTTTCTGCATTCCCAACCTGATCAAACAACACTACGATTCCCACAATCCCCTTTGTTCCCGTCACAACCCCAGCTATTCCCGCTTATCCTGCAAACCCTACCAATCCTGTCCCTCTGATTGTCATATTCCAAAATCCCAACCTACTGTGACGGAACACTACTGTTCCCACCATCCCCTATGTTTTGTTATTCATCCCGGCCATTCTTAGCCATTACACAAACCTTTCTTATCCCATCCCTAAGGATACTCTGACACTCCAACACCCCCCTTTTCCGACATCAATACTTTTTCACACCCAAGACAATGGACTGATTGTAAAACCTGTTTACCTTACCTGTCCCGACACAAGGCTCAGGCACAGTCAGGCAATTGACTTAAATCACACACACCTAATGGCCCTTCCTTTTCCCCACAGCGATAGAAGGTGGAGCCAGAGAGTATAGGAAGGGCGAGGCGAGCACGGCAGAAAGCACAACGGCACAGCTACGCAGGCACGGCAGTTCAAGCAAAGGAGAATGGCGTCGGGAATCGAGTAGGTGGCGAGGAGAAAAGTGAACTTGCCCTTTTTGTCCCAGACCCGCTGAACCTTCTTGGAAAAGAGCCTAAAACAGCGAACACTAGTAGAAGTGTCTTGCAGAAGATGTCAACGGTACACGGGGCAAGCTTATGCCGATAATCGGGAGCGAGGGAAGCTCAGGCACCCGTGGTACCGGCATTGACCTCAGAAAGCCCCAGCCCAAGCGGTTCATCACAGCTGGCGAGTCCAGGGGAGAATCAATAAGAACCGTGCTGTTTTGAGTGAGAGAATCGCAGGGTGGCAAAGTTGAACCAAGTGAACTGTAAATAGACTGTGAAAGTGTGACGGGGAGACTAACTGCAGAGGAAAACCGGCACCATGTGGGTGCTAGCGCAGGAGACTCTGGTCGGTCTCCATCTGAGTGAAACTACAGTTACCAGAAGGCCGTAGAAGGGCCAGCGAAATAGGTCAAAGTGGTCATACAGAGGGTCGTGGAAAATCCCTGTACAATCGAAAGACTGATCTACAAGCACTGTGAAAGAAAGGGAAGTGAATCTTGAAAACCTTGAACTGTGTAAAAGAGAACATTGAAAGTAAAGAAGGGTCAGCGCCCAGAAGAGAGGGACCCATGGGTGAGCCACTATCACCCTGATTGAAATCCCCAGTGAAGGGAGGCTAAGAATAGAGAGGGGCGGAGCCCAGCAGAGGGGATCCAAGGGTGAAAAGTTGTCACCCCAAGATTGAGAAAAGTGAAAGCAAAAATAAGAGACGGCAAGAGTGAACCTGAAGGAAGGATGCCAGATAAGAGGGGTCCGAGCCTGGCAGAGGGAGATCCAGGGGTGGTGCCATCACCAGAGTACCACCAGTCAAGAGGGGTCCCAGCCCGATGGAGGGAGTTCCGGGGGGTGAAGCTATCATCCAAATTGCAAGTGAGAAAATAATTGACATATTCAATACATAAAAGGGTCAGCACCTAGAAGAGGGGGACTCAGGGATGAACCTATCACCCAGCGAACATTGGAAACAAACTTTCATTTGTTAAAGAATCTTTTGTTTTTGTTAGCTGAACACACCAGGCCCTCAAAGGCAAGAGACTGTCAAGTGAGACGAGACTTGGCTATCAATGGTCCTACAAGCCGCCATTGGAACTGTCTCATGCTGGAGAGGCCAGAGACTGGTACTGTGCTTTGACACAGTTACCCTGTCAAAGCTACCGCATCCTGACATAATTTGAGAACACTTCTTCCTTTTCCTGAAACTATCCTACACCTTTTTTGTATTAGTTGTAAGGTTTGGCAATAGGTTTCTTGGTATAGACCCTTTTTTTTGACACAACGCTACTAGGACTGCCTTATTTTTCATTTGATGATCGACGCTTGCTCCCATCTTAGATATAGGTTTAGATTAGGCGTTTTTTCCAACCTGCATACAGCATTCATTGTTCAATAAACACCCTTGAACAGTGATCACTTGTGTCTGTCTTACTTGTTGTCACCATGAGTTTTTCCACAATACTCATGTACACCTTCTTGGGTGATTTTCGATTCACCCCAGGTCCCCCTCTGCCGGGCTCAGACCAAATGAAGTGCTTTTCTATTTTATCAAGAACGACTTTCGACTTTGCGCAGGATTTTTCTTGACCCGTCGCAGGACCACTTCGATTCTCATTTATTCGTTCTTTCAATTGGTTTCCCTCCCCCGGGCTCAGACCAAATCTATCTACTGTTATTACTTCTCAGCTGGATACCTTACACAGTCCTTCGATTGAGCACCCACGTGGTACCGGACCACTCCGTCAAAGGTATTGTAGCTTGCTTTAAAGTTCAATCACTCATCAACAGTTTAACTTCACTCGTATCTCTTATCACATGCGTTTTAACAATGTTCGTTCCAGCGCTCTCCATACAATGTTGTTGCTTGCAACCTTGGCTTCAACACAGACTAATCCTGTATCAGTCTCCCCAACTCACTAGCTGTGTTGACTTTCCTGATGCTGCTTTGTTCTTGCAGCCAAGAACGCTCCCACGATGGCTGGTGATTCTCCCCGTCTTGATTATTGACGCGTGAGGGCAGCGGGTATCTCCAACACACAATGCAGGATTCTTCAGCCTGGTTTCCTGGTTTTACGCTTTCTATTCTCGAGGTCTCTGGAAAGTAATGGTTTCTTGTTGAAACGGTCATGGGAATTTCCCTCCTTGTTCTCCCTTTCGGTTTGTCCGTTTTTCCCATCTTGCTCAGCTGCCGTCTCGAAACTCATGTTTCCTCGTGTGCCTTGCCTCGCTCGGAGTGTGCTCTCGTGCTCCATCTTTTATCTGTGTGGGGAAGTGTAATGGAAGTAAGGTGTGAGTGATTGTCGATACTGCGTCTCACCTTCTGGTGTCCCACTCCCTGAAGACTACTCACCCAGGTGATCCTGCCGCACTGGTCCAACCCCAGGAACTACATCCAAAAGCGATGGCCGTATCCTGGCAACCTGGATTACATATCCCTGGGGACTAGAGGTTGAGACATCTTGTGGTTTCTCTCAGGAGCCATGCATATGTTGAAAAGCAGTGTCCTTTAAGACTCGGAGGACAGCCAGTCAGCCAGCCAGCAGACCGAGGAGGAGCAAGGGAAGGTTAGCAGAGTAGAGGGAGAGAGAAAGAAGGAATTTAGGAGGTCTGGTCAAGGCAGAGGGAGGCAAGGAGCCTATTCCAGGGGGAAGCCCCTGCAGAGGAGAGAGTTGTCCCCCCCCCCCAATCTCTGCTTGGGGAAGCAACTCATCCGCTTAGAGGTAGAGGAGCAAGGGCCTCTAGGTTGAAGATACAGATAAAGAGAGAGTTGAAGGTAGAGCGGGCAACTTCACCAAAAAGCCTTGTGGGCCATGCAGAGGGTCTTAAACTTGATCCTTACAGCCGCCGGGGGCCAGTGGAGGGATTTCAGTGCCAGAGAGATGCAGCCCCTGGGCTTGAGGCCAAGGATAAGTCTTGCAGTCCTGTTCTGGATGATTTGAAGAGTGCGAAGGGTGGAGGTAGGCAGATTGAGAAAGAGGCTCTTGTAGTAGTCCACCCTAGAGAGAACTAGAGCTCTGGAGACAGTGAGTTCCTGGGGGAAGGTGAGAAAAGGGAGAATACCTCTGAGGAGGTACAGCTGGAAGTGGGCCTTTTTGGCAAGGTCCGTGATGTGCGGAGAGAAGGAGAGTGTGGAGTCGAAGATCACTCCAGGTTTTTTGCTTCACCAGAGGGTGAGGGCAGAGGGCCCAACGAGGGTGGCCAGAGTGAGTGAGGGAGGTAAAGCGGGAGCAGGGGTCGCAATGAGAAGGGTCTCAGTCTGGCTGGCGTTGAGGCAGAGATTGTTAGAGGCGCACCATGACTGAATAGCAGGTAGACAGGATGAGCGAGGAGGAGGCCAAGAGTAGCCTGAAAGAGAGCTGCGTGTCATCCGCATAACACTGAAAGTTAGAGGTGAAGGTGGAGATCAGGAGGGCCAAAGGGGCCAGATAGATGTTGAAGATCCAGGGGGAGAGAATAGAGCTGTGGGGAACACCACATGTAGAGAGAGAAGTGGTGGAGAGAAAGGAACCAAGCTGGCCCTAAGAGGGTCGGTCCAGGAGGAAAGAGGCCAGCCAAGCCAGAGCCAGATCCGTGATGCCAATGGTCTCACGGAGACGAGTAATCGGGATGTTTTGGTTGACGTGTCAAAAGCAGAGGAAAATGCAGACAGAGGGAAAGCTAGAGTCGAGATTTGAGAGCAGATCTTCAGAAGTGCAGTTTCCGTGCCTCTAGCTGCTCTGAAGCCAGACTTATGGTCATGGAGATAACCAACAGATTCAGTGTGGAGGGTTAGCTGGGAGATAGCCAACTTCTCCAGGAGTTTGCCCAGGAAAGGAGTGATAGAGATCGTGTGATAGTTTGCCGGATTGGAGGGGTCGGCAGAAGGCTTTTTTAGGGAGTGTTTGCGAACAGAGGGGAAAGTGCATGTTGTAAAGTATTGATTACAGAAATCGGCCAAGGCTGGAGCGAGAGACCCAATGTTGTCGTCAATGGTTCTGGAGGAGCAGGGGTTCACCTGTTTGGATGAGACTTTCATCGACTGGACTTGTCTGGAAACATCTTCAGGTGTTATAGGAGAGGAGGAGGAGAGGAAAGAGGCGGTCAAGCCAAGCCTGAGAGAAGTCAGGGGAGAGAGAGAAGAGGTGGAGAGCGCAGATAGGATGTCATGGGTTTTAGTGGTGAAATGGGAAGCTCGAGCCATGCATAGGGCCTGGGTGGGTGTAGAGGATGAGGATACTGCAGTAGGATTTGCCAGCTCCTTGCAGATTTTGAATAGTTTGGCCGCGTTGTTAGATGCCGGCTTGAATGTGAGAGAAGATGGAGAGTCTGTATTGCCTTTGAAGCAGGGTGATAGGCCAGTTTGTCAGAGGGTGCACCTCAAGCTCCCCACTTCCGCTCAGCTGCTCTGCACTTGCGTTTCAGAGCAGCCAAATTGGAGTCGTGCCAAAAGTTGCACTTTGTGGCAGGCTTCAGGCGATCCTCCTAACAGGTGAAAGGATATCCAGAGTGTTGGAGATGGAGAGGTGACGGTTGGAAAGGGCTTTGTCAGGATGGGAGTCAGTCGCAGGAGTAGGTGGTGGGAGAGAGAAGGTGGAGGCAAAGGGGGCAGCTGACACTTGCTTCATAGGTCGAATGATCGCAAAGGAAGGTGGCAGTGCAAAGGGACAGGAAGTTTCATGTGAGAAGAGAGAAGAAAGTTGTTACTCCAGGAGAGAGGAGTAGTGAGAGGTTTAGAGAGGGGGATGCCTGATGAGAGCCTCCAAGGTGTGGCCGGCAAAGTGAGTCAGACCAGAGGGTAGAATGAAGAGGGAAACAGTTGCATAGGTTGCGATAGAACCCCGAGGAGTCTGGGGAGTCCAGGTGGATGTTTAGATCCCCAAAGAGGAGAAGCTGGGAGTTGGAGGATAGGAGGAGAGACCAGCCCATTCAGAGAGGAAGAAGTTGACTGGGCCAGGTGGCCTGTAGATGTTGCCCAAGGTAAGAGAGAGGCCAGGGGAGATGGAAAGTCTGCAGACCAGGCATTCAAAGGAGGAGCTGGGATGATGGAAGCAGGGATCCACTCAGGAACATTCAGGGCTTGTTGGATCCTGGGCCTGGACTCAGAGAGGATCTTGTAGCCCTCTGGGAGGAGTGTTTCAAAACAGGTGACAGAGCAGGCCTTGAACCATGTCTCGGTAAGTGCGAGAACATCCAGGTCCAGAAGTTCAAGGTGGTGGCAGATGTCCGAGGAGTGTTTGACAGCAGAGCGAGAGTTGAGAGGAGCCACCTCGAGCAGATTGCCACTTTTGGAAGACTTCTGGGAGGGGGGTGCAAGGGAGAGGAGTCCCCAGCGGACGTGGCAGAGGAGCCAGAGAGGTGGAAGGAGGAGGCAGCAAAGTAGCCAGAGAGGTAGTGGATGGCAAGGGAACCAGAGCGGTAGAAGGAGGCAGAGTTGCGTGAGAAGTGGTAGAATAGCAGGAGAAGGAAGGAAGTTGATGAGGCAGGGGAGGCGCCTATCAAATAGGAGATTGGGCTGAGGGCCCTGGACCATGACAGTGCCATTTATATATACATCAATGATGACTTTAGAAGACTTGAAGGGGGCCATGAGGACCTCCCACTTGGTGCCACCATTAATGGGAGAGAAGGAGGAAGGTGAGAGAGAAGTGCAGCCATATGAAGGTTCCATAGGTCGGGTGAAAGAACGACAAAGAGGATGTCGGTGAGAGTTTGTCTGGAAAAGGCACCGACATATGTGTCAGCGATGGGAAGGCCTGTATTGGAGACCAGGGTGTTCTTCTTGAGCTTCTTCCTTCCTGATGTAGTGAGAAGTGAAGGATATGAGATAGAAAAGCAGTTAGAGAAGATGTGGGAACCATAGTGGGTGTGATAGAGGGAGGCGAATGAGAAGCGAGAGGAGGAGAAGAGAAGGAAAACACTGCACAGAGCAATGACCCACACGGTGCACAAGGAAGTGAGTCGGGAACAGTGGGGGGGGGGTAACAGAGGGAGCATCAGGCAACAGCAGTGCTGAGCAGCATGGGCAGCAGAATGCAGTGTGTGGTGAGTGCGATGGGAGCCAACCAGGCTCAGCTCAAATAAACGAGGAAAAGCCTGGAGGGCAACAGTAGAGATCACAGCATAAGAGATACAAGGCACAGTGATAGAGGCCAATACATTCACATAGAGGGAAAAAGCATGACAGCAGAGGGATGCAGAGAAACAGTGATTGAGGCCTAAACACCACCTAGACGGGGAGAAAATGCAACAGATGCCAGTAAATGCAAAATGCCAGTGAAGATGACACAGCCATGACCAGCATTCTGGATGAGCGAATGTGTGTATTTTTAAATAGGAAGTCCCCGTTTTCCAGATATTGCGGCCCTTCTAGTTTTTGCTGGTTTCTTCAGTTTGGGATTCCCTTTTATCCTCACAGCCAAACTTACTGTAAAGCCTCTTTGGAAGAGTGGCTCTGTATTTTTTTGTCCTCTGCATTAAGAGTCATAAGGCTTGCAAGGCAGGGGTAACCTAAAGTTGCCTCAGTGATCCAGGGTGGATCTAGCCTCCTTAGTCTTCTTGTTACAATATGGCCGGGCTGGTGGCAGCTTCATTTGAGCAAAATGGTCTCAACCACGTGGAACCGTTAGCTGTGGTACTTTGTTTTTTTTTTTAAACCCACTTCTCCAGGTACGTTAAACGCAGATCGCCTTTGTTCATCACCGTCCTTAACGTGTCACATGACTGTATATGTTCCCTTTGTGCATGAGTGTTGGGAGAATGTGATGGGGGGGGGGGGAGTGAGTGGCCCTATACGGCCACAGGATGATTCTCTGAGCTGAGTGCTGTAGCAACTTGAATCGGCTCTGAGAGAATGTGTATAGTATTTTGTCTGCGAGTGCCCTCCCTGAATGATTTGAAATTCTGGATTTAGTAGCCAGCCATTGACTGGCCAGCAAATGTTTGAGTGTAGCTTGGTGTGCGATAGAAGACTGGGGTCACGCAAAGCCCTCTGTGTGGAGAAAAATAGCCCCTTACCTTGTTTTGCTGCTGGAATCAAAACCTGCACACCTGGAAGGCCTTCTTGAGGAATGAGACTGGAGCCCTGCATGAGCACCTTAAGTGCTCCAAGGAATCGGACTGGAAAGCACTGCCTCTTCACTGACAAAGATGGACCATTCTGTTGCACCCCTTACCTCTGATCAGGAGGGGACATCTGGATCAACTTGCATGCTCAAAGGCCCAGTCCCTCTGAAGCTCCTGGCTGTGCATTCTGCGACTACTGGGCCCCATTTCCTCCCTTGACACATGGCAAGTGACCTAGTCACATCCTCCCATTTGGTAAACTCCAGGGGCTTGTGCTGTCTGGACTTTGTTGTTCAACTGCATCGCTGAACATGCACCTGACTACTAAGGTAGCTGGCTCCTCTGCAGTGTGGTTCAGAGGAAAAATAACGTATACTCCTTCCTCCTTCGCCTCTCCTGATGTCGACCATGGGAACCCTGCTCATGAGCCCATGGACCATATAGGAACCAAGGATCTCCAGTCAGCTCCAACTGCAACTTTGGAGACCCGACACCCAACATTCTGCGATTCTGGCTTTGACCTGTGGCAGAGTTGGCACAGAATCATTAATAGTCTGTCATCACTGAAGTCTTTGGTGGGGGTTGGGGGGGGGGGTTCTCTGGAGAGCATGGCCTCTGGACCAAGACCAAAGTCTCACACCACACCTGCACCTAGGACTCGATTCTGGACTCTGGGGTTCCTTTTCCTTTTTTTCTAGCATTGCTGGAAGACTTCTTCCTTTTGCGCCTCATTTGGGGGTGCTCTTATTCAGATCCAAGGGATCCAACAACCTTTAGGTCTGAAGGGAGCAGTGGCACTGCAACTACTGTATTGTTCACAAAACTGAGACCTTTCTCCTCTGCCAAGAACGCTGATTTTTCACAAGCCTTTGGTTTTTTAAATTATTTTATTTATCAGTGTTAGGTTTATAAGAAACCTTACACTTAAATAAAAATAAACAAAACCAAGTTAAAACATGATCAATAATCCACAATTCCATCTTTCACTTAAGTACCAAGAATAAAACTAAGTTAAAACAAAATCAGCAATACAAAGATCTGCTACTTTTTTTTTTAAACATGTTCATTTTAAACAGGCAGGTTATGACAATACAAAGCTTAATCACTTGCGACATGAAGTAAAAGCAATATCACCTGGCGCTCTTCCCACCCCACCCTCAGGTCCTAAGTTCCGTCTTCCCGCCCCCGCTGGAGATCTCCATCTTGAACAGTTCTCCTGGCCAGTTGGGGCTTGAATGTCAGGGCCGGGAACCTTTGGTCAAAGTCCAAAACCGGACCCCAGATGTTGTGAAAGTGATGTAGAATCCCTGCCCCGGCAGCCGTCACCTTCTCGGCGATCAGATGTCCCAGACTTTCATCCACCAGAAAGGTCGTTTTTTAGGTGCGGGCTATCCCGTTCCTGCCCGCCAGTAAGCATTGGGATAATAGTTTGGCCTTAGGACCAGACCTTGGGTAGATCCCGGGGATCGTCGCTCCAAGGAGAATAGGTTCGGGGTCCAAGGGCAGTCGCACCTGAGTGACGTTTGCTATCGTCGCTAAGCATTGTTTCCAAAAGGCTTGAGCCTTGGGGCAGGACCACCACATGTGGAAGAAGGAGCCTATTTGGCCGCATTGTCTCCAGCATTGTAGGTCGAGTGTGGGGTTCATGTGATGAAGTCTTAGGGGAGGGTAGTACCAACCGAGGAGGATCTTGTAGGCGCATTCTCTGTTTGTGATGCAAGATGAGGAGGTGTGAGCCCGGGACCAGATGTCAACCCACTGTTGGTCTTCAATCGGATGGCCCAGGTCCGCCTCCCATAGGGCCATATACAGAGTCTTGGAGGTTAAGAAATCCGTTTGGAGGCGTTTATATAGAGTGGAGATTCTCCCTCGGGGCGGGAGCTCATTAAGGGTCAATTCAATGGCTGTGAGGGGGGGTGAATCGCTGCCTGGTGAGTCTGTGGGTGGGTGCACCAGTGGCACAGCTGGGTATATGTGAATCTATCCTGTTCCTGGATCTTAAAGAGTTCTTTACATCGCTCAAAGGTGCATGGTTGGCCCCCTTCAAAAAGTTGTCCCAGGGTCTCCAGGCCTCCTGCAATCCAGGACTTAAATTTCGGGGTAGACAGACCAGGTGAAAAGGTTGGGTTCATAAAGACTGGGGAGAGGGGACTGAGCCCCGTCGGGATTCTCTTCTGTTTCAACGTCTTTTCCCATACCGAAATGGTGTGTTTGGTGGTCGCCAGAAGATTCCGCCACTGTCGCCGTTCCGGAGGGGGGATATGTGGGAGAAAGCTTAGTGGGAGGGGTAGTTGCGCCTGTTCGAGGTCCACCCATCTAGGACGGTTGGTAAGAATTTGCCACGATTGGATACAGGACAGCTGAGCCGCCATTTGATATTTCTGTAGGTCTAGGACCCTGAGGCCACCGAGTTTCGCACTGCCCAGCATCGTGGATTTAGGGATTCTGGGTTTTTTCCCCCTCCAAATAAACTGCAGCATTTTCTTCTGTAGGTGTTGAAGGGCTGGTGCCGGAACCGGGACCGGGAGTGAGGAGCAAGCATACAGAAATCTCAGTAGTAAGTTCATTTTACAGGCTGTAATACGGCCCATCAGCGATATCTCTTGTGCCACCCAACGCTTTGAATCTGCCTTCAAGTTTGTAAATAGTGGGGGGAAATTAGCCCGATAGACCTCGCTTGGGTTGGCCGGGATCTGGACTCCTAAGTAGCTGATTCCCTTGGTCGTCCATTGTATTGGGCACAGAGGGATTAGAGCTTCTCAGATCCGCTACTTTTTAATACATGCAAAAGAAAAGACATTCATAGAGCCCCTGATAAGATCTTAATTTTGTCCAGCGTTACGTGACTGTTACAACCACGACCTTTGTTTACCCACACTCGTAGAAGTTGGTGCACTGAGGTACAACTCTGTTAACATGCGCATCGTACCACCCTAAAAGTCCCTTTATGTTTAACTGAGGTCAACAGCTAGACCAAACCCAGGAGGATGTCCTCCATAAATCTGAGCAAAGCAGCGATTTGGTTCACACTTTCACCACTTATAAGCCTGTACTACCAATCATTTGGAGACAGCGAGGCAAGGCTGTTAAGTATTTTGCCAAAATGTAGTTTTCTTTTTTCAGTCAACCACTGGCAGCACAGCGTTAAACGATAGTGATTCTTTAGTGTCTGGTTTTTTACAAAATCTACAGTTGACATCTGATTCCTGCCATTGTTTCCTGTTTATCAAGACTTCCTTTGTGGGGAGTAGGTTCAGCCTGAATCTCAGAAATGTCACTTGCATTGAGCAGCATGGGAACAATCTGAGATAACTCGGGGTGGAGTTCTTTTGTCTACATTCAACCCTAAAGTTGCAATAAGACTTGTACTGCTCCCTTGCCGAAATGGTGTAAACCCAGTCTTTCCTCTGTAGCTTGGTTTTGATAGTATCGGGGTTACTCAACGGGTCTAATTCAGAGGATCCCAGCACCTTCAACATTTTAATGCATGCTACGGACCAGGTATTTAGAATAGGTTCAGTCTTACCCTCTAAAGCCTCTTTCAACATCCTAAACCCTCGAATTGGAGGATCAGTTTGACACTTTCTGTACACGGACAGAGTTTTCCACTCCATCATTGCACATTGTGACAATAAGGCAGACAAGCGGTTCAGTTAACAGAAAAATTGTCTTTATTTGACTCACCAACAAAAGTCAAATTAAATGTTGACTAAAAATATATATAGAATAATAAAGGCACAGAAGTATTCCTTCTAATCTTGCCAACTCCTGCTTTCTCTTCCTGGTTCCTTGCAAGGAAGAAAATAAGGACCTCTGGATAGCCTTCTCCTCTTAGTCCTCGTATGCCCACATTCCTGCAGTACCGGTTTCCACGTCCGCTTGGCCCTGCAACAGAATGAAGAATGAGCACACCTCGCTTCTACTGCCTCTGGTTTAAATACCCAGGTACACCTCAGCCAATTAGGGACTGACTTACTGGTTAGGTTATAAAAACCCCGCCCCCTTACCTTTGAGTCGTTGTGGAGAGAAACGCTGGTAGTCCCTGATTCCCAGTCTCTGAGTCCCGTTCTGCTTCCCCGTGACCCAGGTAAGTGAGCTTGTGTGTGGGTGACTCTATGGGGCTGCCGGCCTCGGTTGTTTGTATAAGGGAGGGAATCTTTTGTGGACTGCTCGTAAGAATTGTGTCTCCCGCCTCGAATGAACGCGCCGGTTCACTAACACCCTGCAGCGTGACGGCCGCTGAATTCGAGAGCTGTGGTGCCATGTTCTTAATACTGGTCTCGTAGTTTTCTGTCGGCTCATGTGAGCCCGGCGTTTCTTTCATTGTCTGTAGTGGAGGTACTGACTCATATGAACGCGGCGTTTCGCTAGCTTCATGCCGCGTGCCGGCCGCTTCATATGAGTGCAGCGCTGCCGACTCTGGAAAGCTCTGCATTTTAATACCATGCTGCGATAGGTTATTCACTTCAGCCCTTGAATCCGAATCACAACCCCACCAGGTCTCCCGGTTGTGCATGTCCATTCATGCCTGTGCTGACCATAGGTCAGCCACTTTCCCCTGTATCTTGGATATAAAGGATACCGGTAATTGGGTCTCAGTGTCTAGGTTTTTATCCAGACTACTACATATGCCCCCCGAAGCATCGGACCGTTCGGGTTGATCAATACATCGTGACAGGTAGTCCGGAATGAACTGAAATGCAGAGGGTTTGTTTAGGGTCTGAAAACAATATTCCTGTAGCGTGAGGAAGCAAGGTAACACCCTTTGGTTCAAATCCTTATGCTTTTCCAGCCATTGCAATGGTGCATGATCGGTGTACACTGTAAACCTACGTCCCGCCAGGTAGTATCTAAGGGTCTCGATCGCCCATTGGATAGCCAGACACTTTTTCAATGGTGGAGTATCCTAATTCATGAGGCAACAATTTACGACTAATAAAGGCCACCGGGCGTAATTCTGTATCATCACCTTGAGAGATTACTGCCCCCATCCCTAAACCGGATGCATCCGTTTGTAGAAAGAATGGTTCTTGGAAGTCTGGGCACCGTAGAACCGGGTGCCCTGATAAGATGATCTTGAGCTCACGAAAGGCTTTTACTGCTTTTTCGTCCTTTAGAATGTCTCTGGTGTAAGATGCCTTGAGGGTTTCCGTCAGGGGACTGGCAATTGTTGAAAATAGAGGAATGAGCCTCCTGTAGTAACCAATGAACCATAGAAATGCTCTCACTTGTTTCTTGTTGCTGGCCATTGGCAGCTTCATAATGGCCTCCACTTTGTCCAACTGAGGTCTGATAACCCCATTTCCTACTAGATACCTCAGGTACCTAGTCTGGTTAGCTGCAAGTATGGTTTTCTTGGGGTTTATTTTCAACCCGACAGCCTGTAGTGATTTAATAACTGCAGTGAGATGTTCCAGATGCTCTTTCCAAGTTCGGCTATACACAACTAGGTCATCCAAGTATGCTGAACTATAATTACAGTGGGGGGCTAGTATTTGATTCATCAGGGCTTGAAACGTTGCTGGAGCCCCATGTAAACTGAACGGTAGTACCGTAAATTAGTATAGGCCTGAAGGGGTTGAAAAGGCCGTTTTTAATTTGTCCTCTGTTCTCAAAGGAATCTGCCAGTACCCTTTCGTTAAGACTAGGTTGCTAATGAAAAGGCAGACCCTAGTTGTTCAATGAGCTCATCGATACGTGGCATGGGATACGCTTGGTATGTTGAGATTGAGTTCAGCTTCCTGTAATCCATGCAAAATCAGATACTTCCATCGGGTTTTGGGACAAGTACAATAGGGGAGGACCAATGACTGCACGAATGTTCTATTACTCCCAATCTCAGAATTTCCTCCACTTCTGCTTGCACTGACCTTCTTTCGGACTCGGGAAGGCGGTATGGACGTATCCATAGGGTTTGTCCCGGTTCGGTTTCTATTCTATGCTCTACCAAGGTCGTTTTTCCTGGGAAGAGTGAAAATACATCCTTTAAAGGGCCAAGTTGGTTTTCCAGTTCTTTTTTCTGCTCTGATGTTAGTTGAGGACCCCATTGTACTGTACTAAAAGCAGGTACTGGTTTTTCCCCGAGTAACCACCTGAATGTTGGCTGTAAATTCTTCAGTTTCCTTCCATTCTTTAGCAAGTTTATGTGGTAGTTCTGAGTTTTCTCTCTGCGATCAGGTTGCTCTACCAAATAGTTCACTGGGCCTTAAATTTCTGTTATTTTATTTGGCCCTCTCCATTGGGCCAGCATTTTGTTATGACTTGTGGGTAGGAGTACTAGCACTTTGTCCCCTACTTTAAAGCTGCGGACTCTGGTCTTCTTGTTGTAATACTTTTCCTGTGCCAGCTGAGACCTGCCCAGGTTTTCTTGTGCAGAACCTGGCGATGTGGCCCCATTCCCCGCAATCAAAGCATTGTGGCTGTCTGTTGGTATTTGGCCAAACCCCCGGTTTGGGTTCCATTCGGGTAGGCTTGATTTCTCCCGTTCCTGTTGCCTTAAGAGGGATGTTCCTGTTTCCATCTAGCTGAATTACCCGGGTTCCTCCGGCCTTTTGGAAGGCGGTTGCGATATCGATGGCTTCATTTAGGGTAGGCCGATGATGTTGCCGTACCCACCTTTGCATGGCACTAGGAAGGGCGTCTACAAACTGTTCTAGTTTTATCTTCTCTACCACTTCCTGTTTAGTGCAGTTGGCTGGCTTTAACCATTTGTCAGTCAGATCATGAACCCGATAGTACAGCTGCCTGGGGGTCTCGCCATTGTGCAGTTTGGTCTCTCGGAGCTTCTAGCGGTATGCCTCTTCGTCTACCCCCATCCTCTCAAGGATAGTTCTTTTAATATCTGCATAGGTTGTATCTCCATTTGGGTTTGCAGCCTGGTAGGCCCCTTGCATGGAGCTTGTCAATAAGGGTGCTATAAAGTGACCCCATTTTTCTATTGACCATTGTGAGTTCCTGGCAACCCGTTCAAAGTTCGTAAAGAAGTATCCCGCATCATCTCCCTGCTGGAACTTCTGCAGCACATTAGAAGGGGCCGGTGTTGCTCCTCTGTGTGACACCACTGCCTCTGTGACTTGTTTTAGGGTGTCCTGGGTCGCGGCTTGAGTGCTTGCCGGTCTGCTTGGGCCTGATGGGTCTGTACCTGCATCAACTGCTGTAGTTGTTGTTGACCGTCTGCCAGCGCTTTAATAATTACTTCCATGGCGTGTTTTGAATCCCACTGCTGCCACCAAAAATTGTGACAGTAAGGCAGACAGGCGGTTCAGTTAACAGAAAAATTGTCTTTATTTGACTCACCAACAAAAGTCAAATTAAATGTTGAATAAAAATATATATAGAATAATAAAGGCACAGAAGTATTCCTTCTAATCTTGCCAACTCCTGCTTTCTCTTCCTGGTTCCTTGCAAGGAAGAAAATAAGGACCTCTGGATAGCCTTCTCCTCTTAGTCCTCGTATGCCCACATTACTGCAGTACCGGTTTCCACGTCCGCTTGGCCCTGCAACAGAACGAAGAATGAGCACACCGCACTTCTACTGCCTCTGGTTTAAATACCCAGGTACACATCAGGCAATTAGGGACTGACTTACTGGTTAGGTTATAAAAAACCCTCCAAGCCCCGCCCCCTTCCCTTTGAGTCGCTGTGGAGAGAAACGCTGGTAGTCCCTGATTCCCAGTCTCCGAGTCCCGTCCTGCCCAGGTAAGTGAGCTTGTGTGTGGGTGACTCTATGGGGCTGCCGGCCTCGGTTGTTTGTATAAGGGAGGGAATCTTTTGTGGACTGCTCGTAAGAATTGTCTCCCGCCTCGAATGAACGCGCCGGTTCACTAACACCCTGCAGCGTGACGGCCGCTGAATTCGAGAGCTGTGGTGCCATGTTCTTCATACTGGTCCCGTAGTTTTCTGTCGGCTCATGTGAGCCCGGCGTTTCTTTCATTGTCTGTAGTGGAGGTACTGACTCATATGAACGCAGCGTTTCGCTAGCTTCATGCGCGTGCCGGCCGCTTCATATGAGTGCAGCGTTGCCGACTCTGGAAAGCTCTGCATTTTAATATCATGCTGCGATAGGTTATTCACTTCAGCCCTTGAATCCGAATCACAACCCCACCAGGTCTCCCGGTTGTGCATGTCCATTCGTGCCTGTGCTGACCCTAGGTCAGCCACTTTCCCCTGTACCTTGGATATAAAGGAGACCGGTAATTGGGTCTCAGTGTCTAGGTTTTTATCCAGACTATTACACACATAAAGAGCTTAATCCCAGTTTGTACCTGATTGCAGGCATTGGTGTGCTCCTCGGTAGATCCAAAACGCTCCTCCAAAACCTACCCTTCAGTGCCATCCATCAATCGCTGTCCGTAGCCAGGAAAACCTATGCGCCATAGGTGGCAATAGCCATCACTTTGGCCTTGTAGAATTGAATCACTGGGGTCATAGAAAAAAGGCAGAATCTTTTTAGCAGAATTTGTGATTTTGATGCCAGGTGTATTACCCTAGTTTTCAGTTGAGCAATCCTTGGGGTGTCGTTCAAACTTTTTTTTCTTTTTTTAAATTTTATTACATTTTCAAACAAACAAACCAATACAAACCAAACTTGCATTGCAGATATCAATGGTGCTGTTTCAACATTGTCCATTACATGAGTGTAGCCACTGCTCCCCTTATCCCACCCTCCCCTCCGCGCCTATTTATCCCGCTCACTTTGTATCTGCCCCCCCGTGGCAGGGTCCCATCTTCAGTAGATCCAGTAAATTCTTGTATCGGTCCAAACAATTCAGCTATCAACCTTTTCCGTGCCATTAGGGTTCCAGCCTCCTCCTCTCCTCCTCTCCTCCTCTCCTCCTATGTTACTTGCCTCCTGCCATACCATGGTCTCCGCCTCCGCCCACTTATGCAAATCCTTCCACCAGGTCTCCATTCGTGGCCTATGACAAGTCTTCCATCCCATGGCAATCCTCCTTTTCGCGAGCACATATGCTAAATCCTTCAGTTTACTGACATGCTTAAGTTTTTGCGGTCTGGGGAACCCTCCCAGTAGGCAAGCCCAAGCTGAATCTATAACCATAGTGATCCCCTTTTCCGCTAGTTTTCCGGCCACTTAGCTCCGAAGCGCTCAATGGACCAAAACATATGTACCATGTCAGCCAGTTCCTCATCACATTTGGGGCATGCTTGTCTGCCAGCATTTTCAAACCTCGATATTTTCAGAGGAGTCCTATATGCCCTGTGCGTGATATAATTGTATTTGTTGCAATCTAGCGTTTCGTGATACCTTTTTATGGTGTCCCAGGGCACGTTCCCACATCCTGTCCTCTATCGGGGCTCCCACCTCTCCTTGGGGTGTCATTCAAACTTATATTCATCAGCATCTCCAGGTACACGAAGGAGGTGGTCACCTCTATTCGTTCACCATTTAGATGCCATGCCGGTCTAGATTTTTTTCTCCCAGCAGCAGACTCCAGGATTAGGATTTTCGTTTTGGGAACGTTAATTCTAAATTTGTTTACTTTAACATACTGCTGCAGTTAAGTGTTGTCGTAGTCCGATGGGGGTTTGGTCAATTAGAACCAGATCATCTGCGTAAAGCAGATGCCCCACACGTTGACCCTCAGCATGAAAGATCTTGTCTCGGCTAAAGAAATTCACACCTCATTACCACTAGGTTACTACCCAAGTCCACTGCCAACAGCAGCCCCGAGGAAGGTCTACCTTTTGGTTCCTTTGTGGCTGCGTTCCGAATAACTGAGAAGCCTTTCATTATCAGAGGGACACGTAACCATGTTTCCTGTAAGCAGATATGTTCCTTGCTCGCATAGGGTATACATGTTACCAAAAAGATGGTTAACACCCCTGGTGTTCCATGAGATTAATGCGGTTCCCTCCTCTCCAGCAACTATTTCATACTAGTTCTTGAATTTTTGGACTAACAAAGCCTCTGGGAGCCAAGCCCAATAGGCTGTGTGGTCAAGACCCCAGTTTAACGTTTTTCCCGTTATCACATTCCTCTGGTGTGTCAGGCTGTCATCCACCGTTACGGTAAATGTCAAGTGCGTGGACTCTTTGCCGTCTTGCAACTTATGAGGAGTGTTCGCCTGTTAGATTGAGGTTTCTCAAGACCGCAAGGGTTATCTGCCGCCCAAAAACGTTCGTTGACAGAGACACGCCCCCCTCTCTCTCCATGGCCCATTGCTCCCACCCCCCCACTTGTGCATCCCAAGAGTCACTCAGATTTGTTAAAACAAAC
Source organism: Ambystoma mexicanum (assembly GCF_040938575.1). Lineage (NCBI taxonomy): Eukaryota > Metazoa > Chordata > Amphibia > Caudata > Ambystomatidae > Ambystoma > Ambystoma mexicanum. Next base: position 1,466,318,612 of record NC_090935.1, read on the forward strand.
CCCAAAGAAAGCAAGCCAGCAGCCTCATCTGACTTGGACTGGTCATTGTTCACTCCCCTTCGGTGACTACATAGTGGGTTTTGGTCTTTCTCTCTAACAAGCACCGCTCCCACTTCTGACACCTGGGGAGGATTGGGAACGCCGCTGCTCAGATAGCATGTTGCCATTTTTATGACTGGGACAGGACCGGTGGGCACCACAATGGATACAGAGGCCCCCCCCTCACATGGTACTTGGTAGATTTTGACTTGCCGTGCATTCAGCAAGGCTGGCATCTTCGTGAGGCAAATTTGACGCCTCCACACATCTTTTGGACAGGGCATAGCGATTTTGCTCTGTTATGAAAGGTTCAACACAGTATGGCAAGAGGATACTACTACTATCCGCTTCTGAAAGATTTCTTTTCGATAATGCGCCATCCTTTCACCTGGCATTTCTTTCTTTTGATGCACCCTCAGTTGTTTTTTTAGTTTGAGATTAAGCTTTGCCCACCGAAACCTGTGTCGAAGGCTCAGGGTTTGAACCCCCCGTCGATGCCCCAGCTGCGGGCCCGCCTTTCCTGATCTTGAAGGACCGTTCAAGTGGTACCAACAGTGCAGTAATGGAGGAGACGGGCCAGTTATCGTCTTGGGCATTGTAACTCCGGGAGGTCTGTGAGAGACTTAAGAGCAGCTTGAGTGAATCTGTTGAAGATGGTTCACCATCATAAAATCCACCAGCCTGAACAATCGAAAGCTCTTGGCATGGTGGCCGGCCAACTTTCACACCCGCCTAACCTTCACCAAGTATACCATTCCGGGTCAGTACTGGGGAACTGGGTAAGGATAAATTCCTCAATTTTTCTAGCTCCATTAGAACTTTTTTTTTTTTAATCTGGAATTTTGTTTTTTGATTTCTTTCCAGTCTGTAGCTGAGGTTGTCTCGTTGCCTGTATTTGTGGGCTTTTCTGGCCAAAAATAGGATACTTTTTGTGGGGAAGGGCATCACCTACCCTCTCCAAGGGGTTCTGATCTTCCATAATTTCGAGGACTTCGTACATGGTTGATTTGTCAACTAGAGCAGGGACACTGCAGCTCTTCGACGACTTGTCCCGCTGGGTTGGTCTCCGGACCTTTGAACCCCTGTCACCGGCCCTGGAGGAAAACTCTTGTTGGACTGAGGGGCCCCCTCAACGAACCCACTCTCCAGCAGGCTTAGACCCTGCCCGTCACAAGCGGCCACGAGCCCTGCGACTAGACTTTTCCTCCTCTCCTCTGTGTGGTCGGTGCAACAACTCATATCCCTAAGCTCCTGTATGAGTAGTTTCTTTTTGTTGCGTTCTTGAATCAAGGATTGCAATGTCAATTTGAGTGAGTTTGCCTCCATACTTTTTTCATATGGGCCCTGAGCGGAGGTCACAAAGCCTTCCAAGAAAATATCTTTGAATGCCTCATGGCAAGCAGTGGAGTGGTCTTTTAGGCTGTTGTTCAAGGTCTCATACCATTTTATTAACTGGGCCAACGAGATGTTCAATGCTGACATCAAGACCATGTCCAAGCCTCCACCCCCTGTCATATCTTTCGGGTTAACTTTGCTCTGATTGTAGTTGGTCTGCCTTTCCAGTCTTCTGCCATCCAACACCCTCAGGGGAGTGTAGATTAACGAAGATGCTGAGCTTTCTGAAGAGGATGATGGGGCTTGATGTAGGTGCGAGACTGGTCCTTTCCACTCTCAAAGAGCCCTGTGACTTTATTGTAGCCTGGTGTACCACCTCGACGCCCCCAATGGAGCTTCCCTTGATGGGCTCCAGGCACTCGGAAGGCCCGTCGGCATATGGGCCCATATTCAGACCACCCACCTTTTCATGTTATCTGCCCACTTCTTCTCTCTGGATCTCCTTAGTGGACTGCATCTTGACGTTCTCTCTCGCAGGCAATGCCATTAGGTCCTTGTTGCAGGCAATTAGAACCACTCTTGGTTTAACCATCGCTGGGGGAATTTCCTGGGCCTGAGTACTATAGGAGGGGGCGCGAGGGGGTTTGCAGGCATCAGACTCCTCCTTAACATTCGCCAAGCCCTTTTCATAGTTGTGCGGCTTGGAACCACCAGGGCATTGGGCGTCCTCCACTGTTCGTAAAGAATGGAACTCACTGTTGGGAGGCAAGGGCCAAGTTTTATTTGCTTCCAAGTGAGATTCCCCCAAGCCAGTGGAGGGAGCACCCCAATGCATGCCCTGCTCCACCCTGGCTGCCGACTCCAACTGGACCCACTGCCGACACATTTGTTTCTGTTTCCCAAGGGTTTTTTGAAAAAGGAACGTTTCCTCTTTAATCACTCACTGTCGCCCTCGGAGGGTCGGAGCCCGATTTCTTTAGGCAAGCCGACTCACTTTGGAGGCGCAGCTTACCCCCCCCCCCGTACGACAGAGACTCCTCAGCCATGTTCTGAATAAATTCAGTGGGCAGCTTGCCCTATAGGGAGCAGACCATCAAAGTGGGGGAAATCTCAGCTCCCGGCTTCCTAGACCCGCCCCCCCCCCCCCCGAACCACACGCTTGCTGCAATCCAGCCGTTCCATGCTGGCGTCAAGCACAATGAAATAAGCTCTTCCTAAGCAACAGCTGGTTATGTAGGTTATGGCTAAGCAGTTCTACAATTACAGTTCCACACACAGCTCCAGATATAATACAAGATCTTCCACTTTACCTTACTTTCATGTGGGGTCTGTTAAAAGGTTTTGGTTGTATTTTATCCAGAGGGACCGGTGTGGTTACCCTCCGCGCCACACCGGAACACACAGAAACATTTTGCCTTTGTTTCATTAACTTTCTCTGAACTGCCTCTCTCCCTCCTTTCCTAAAAGTGTGCTCTTCAAGAACAGATCCGTGTGAGTTCTGTGGAAACCTGCTACAAGCATATTTACTCCAAGTTCGTAAGTGCGCAGCGTGGATCTTACTGATAGCTGGTTAGCAGAGCCGATCGTTCCACGGTCCTTCTGTTCCTCACAGGTTATTTAGTTGTTGGTTTGTTCGATCCCTCTACTGCTACCGCATGGACTTCTGGGTGTTGTAGTCCTGAAAAAAGAGAATGCACATTGACCAGAACGAGAGATGGCAGGTATTGAGTGATAAAAAGGGGTACTTGACATTTGCAGCCAGGAACAAGTAGAAGAGACAGAGTGGGCAGCTCCCTCTGGGGCAGGATTAGCTCTGGCAAGCACTAATCCTTGGCCTTCTGCCCCACCTTGAGAGGGGTCCCCATTGCACAAAGCATTTTGAAAATTGTCTGCCTCCACCCGTCTTGTTTTGTGATCACTTTGTAAGGCCCGACAAAAGCACTTTTGTGTGTCGGGTGTCCTGTTTAAACTGGATGAAGATCTTCAAAACTGCTCAGTCCACAACTGCATTTGTTAGAGCGAATGGAGTTTGAATGGCTAATCCAGATTGCATTGCCAAAACTTTGCAAGAATAATAGCTGTGTGTGTGTGTGTTGTTTGTTGTGTGTGTGTGTGGCGATGCCTGGCCATTGTCTTTTTTTCCAATTTGCTGAATTTACCTTAGAAAAAGCTTGAAAAATGGGATGATCTGATTGTCTCTACCTGAGATGTCTGCGGCCTGCCTTAAAATGTCACCTCTGTGCTTGCTCACTGTAGCTGTTCTGCTTTCCTCGTTATGGGCCGAATGAAGGGAGCCCTTAATTGTTGTGAATCCTCTTCTGATCGTGCCACCTTCTGGGACTCTGCAACACAACTTCATTTGGGACTTGGCACCTAGCAAGTCCCAATCCTGAAGTGGCTTGTTCTCCCACGATTCCCAGGGCTTCCCCACAGCATCCTTCTGCCAACAGCCAAGATTGCCTTCCCAGGTCAACTGCCTTTTACTCCTGCGTCCCCCAATCGGATCTCTGCTCCTCCACTTCAGATCTCTGTACTGAGTGAGTTTGCATTCATTTTTCAAGGCCCCCTGACTGCAACAGTTTACTTCAGTGGACTAGGTGCCAACTTCAGCAGTCCATTCCTCTGCCTATGCTCATTGAACCCGTGCCTGGATCTGCTCTGATGTAGTCTCCAAAACTCCCGAAATAGGTTGTTGCTGCCTACTTTGCTCCTGAGACCTGTAAGTAATACTTGGCTTCATTTGCGCTGTAATTGTGGGCAAACTTTCTCATTGGGTCCTATAGAAACCTTTTCATAAATGTATAAAACATCTTAAAAGTACTTGGCGTTTACCTATCTTGACTACATCAAAGGTTGTGTGAAGGTCAACAAACAAGACATATACATTGAGCTTCCTCAGTGGTGCTTATCCCGTCTCTGAACCCCGCTTGTCGATGGTTTATCAAGGCACAATTAACCCAGGTTTTCACACGTCCCAGAATTACTTCTTGCAAAACATTTCCCCCCTGAATTAAGGAGGGAAATTGGGCGGTAGGTACATGGGTGTGCTCTTGTCACCCTTTGTTGTACAAGGGTACGATTTCCGCAGAGGCCCAGAACATGGAGTTTTTTTAAGCTGGTTATAGAGTTAGAAGACTGAAATAGTAAATAGGGGGCCTAGACATCCTGCTCAGACTTAAATAGGTCTCTAGGGATCTAGTCAGGTCCCGGGTCTTTCATTTTCTGTTTGATGATTGCAGTGGTGATCTCATTTAGTGTAAACTTTATAGGGTTAAATGCAATTGTCTCGCTAATAACCAACCCCCCCCACCCCTCTCGAATCTGCAAAATGTCTTTTCTCGCTGTAAAGCTTACTAAAATAATAGCAAACTCTCAAGAGTTTTTCACCTGCAGTATTTTGTCATAATCTGGGAGTTGACTTAAGTTTCCAGAATTTTACTTGATCCTTCAAGGATATTTTCCCTGAAGCAGATACATGCTCCTTTTTTTCTTTGCTTGGACTTGCTTGCAGCTCAGCCTTGCTGACGGAGAACTCCTCTCGCTACAGTGTTCACATTTTTTGCACAGTTAATTAGATGTTTTTTTGCCTGTCTGCGCTCCACATCATACTGAATGTATATTTGTTCGCAAAGTGGCTATGAGTCTTTTAAAGTTTTTTTTTTTTTTTTTAATACTTACCTGGCATTTTCTATGCATTCCTTATGACACATTGCTCTGGTTAACTATTTTATAGCATATTTAAGTTGGTACTAACCTTTTCCAATTGGTTTTGTGGGCTGGGTCTTTTTTTAAACCCTGTACTGTTCATCAATACAAGTGTTCATTTTTATAGTACCTTTCTTTTGGGTGGATATTTGTAATACATGGCTTTCTAATTAAAAGCATATTTTTCACTCAATCGTCTGCTTGGACTTAGTATATTTTACCAGTCCTCTCCCTTCCTAAGAGTGAAGCCAGACAGATCGGGCCACAATAGAATTGTGAGAGTAGGGTCGAAATAGAGGGAAAGCCCTGCCTTCATTAAAGTTGGTCTTCTGGAATTTGGTCGTGCAACCCCATGCATTATAGATCCGTCTTTCGTAAGACATGCAGATATCCATGTCAGCCACAATTTGCTAAACTTGGGTAGATCTGGTTTTCCCCACATCATCACTATATTTCTCTTCGCGAGAATGGCCACAGTGAATCTCAGCAGCTTATCGTACCAACCATAGGTTTTGGCGCCCCAGATTCCCAGCAACAATAGTGTTGGTTTCCCCCAGCAACGCCGCAGTCTGTTCAGAATTCTCTCCCAGAAGCAATGTATCAGTGAGCATTCCCATAATATATGGAAAAAGGTACAGTCTGCTCAGTCGCATCTTCAGTATCGCTAGTGGGTGGCCCACCCACATCTAAAAAGCAGTGTGTGCGAATGATAAGTTTGGTGTAGGATCTTGAGTTGGATCCAGCAAAACTGGGAGGAGATCACCGCCTCCCTCTCGGACATCAAGGCCTCCACCCAGTTTTCAGGTTCTATAGCCCCACCTCTGCCTCCCACCTGTGCTGCAGATGAATCAATTCTCGTGACGAGGAGGAGATGCATTGGTAGATGCATTGGTAGATAACTGAGGTGACCTTTCTATCAATCCGTTGCGCTACAATGATGGCCTCTAGGGCGGAGCATGGTGGAACAGCCTTTATTTTGGTGAACTGGGCATGCAATGCGTGTGTAAATTGAATATGGTGAAAGCTCTCTGCTACTGGGAGCTCACAGGAGAGCAGTAAGGTGGGAAAGAGAACCACACTCCCCCGGTCCAATACTTGGGCAAGCGTCAGAATACCACTCTGGGCCCAGGTCCCAAACACTGCGATCTTGTTGATTTCGGACAGGAGCGAGTTTTGTCACAAAGCTGGCCCAGTGTTGGTCTACTACCCCATCCAAGGTCTTGAAGTGCCGACCCCATGTTTAGTTGGCGTTGGTAGAGCCCTGTCATTACCATCCCTGTACAATATTTGGATCGGTTTGACCTCCCCCATCCATGCACTTTCAGCTTTGATATGCAGTAAGTTTGTGTCCATATGTAGCCAGTCATTTATCACCACCATTTGGGAGGTCCAGTAATAGTGCAGCATATTTGGCAATCCTATACCCCCTTCCCAAAGTGTAGTGTTAGACAAGGCAATCCTAGGTTGTTTCCCACCCCACAGCAGTCCCTAAGGGCTGCGTCCACCTTGGCAAATTCCGTCCGAGGCCCCGGGCCAGGTAATTTGGAGGACGTATAGATACCTGGGCACTAGGAGCATCTTAAATAGCCCTGCCTTCCCCAGAAGTGTGATTGGGATGGTGTGCCAGTGGCGCACATACTGCAAAACCCCTCTGATTGGATGCAGATAGCAAGAGAGAAACTTGGGGGGATGGAGGGGCGGCACTGATGTGAACCCCTAGGTATCGGCAACCGGCAGATAAAACCTTGTATGGGCAATTCAGAGGAATCGCCAGGTCGCCGCCCTTTATTAGGAACAGGACTGATCTTAAGGCCCGTAACTGCTTCGCTGTCTCGGAGACACTGAATCACAATGGGACGAGACCTTTGCGGGTCACCCAAAAATATCAACAGATTTCCACCTCTAATAAGGTCAACTATTCTATAGAGAGGCAGGGCTAGCACGTCGCCGCCAAGAGGGTTGCAACCAACCTGTTTAGCAGTCAGACGGGCCCGATGTAGCTTTACTGTGCGAAGCATTCTGCAATCTTAGTCATCAGTGTGGCCCACTCCTCCCTCGTCTAGTATTTCCTGGACGTGCCTATTCCCCTCCTCGCGCCGTTCCAGCCAAGGGAGCATCTTCCCAGCCTTATTTCCAGTGTCGTAGATTCTGATCAACCTATCCCTGTGTGCCTGCAGGGTGTTATCTAATTGGATATTTTGCAGTGTTTCCCCGAGCCTTCAAGAGGAGTCTGTGCGTGGCAGGGGAGTCCGATGGAAGGAAGACCTCCACTAGTGTCTCGACTGCAAGTTCAGCCTCCCTTACCTGCTGTGAGTGGGCCCTGTGTTTTGCCGAGATCAGGGATACAAGCTCGCCTTTCAGCACTGCTTTATTACCCTCCCAGAGCACCACTGGACTTTCAACCGACCCTGTATTAAACACGAAATACTCTTCAGTTTTGGACACCATCCCTTCCGAAATCTCCGGAAAGCTAAGGTAATAGTTGTTGAAGCGCCCCCTCATATGATGTCTGGGCCTGCCACTCTGCAGTTCCATAAGAACCGTGGAGTGGTCAGAAATTCCTCGTGCCAGGAATCTGCCTGAAATAATCTGGTGTGCCTTCAGTTGTGGGAGAAATAAAAAATGATCGATCCTAGACATGGAGACGTGCTCCCCAGAGTGGACAGAGTAATCCCTGGAGTGTTCATTGACCGTTCTCCACACATCACACTGATCAAACGCATACATGAAGGTGCACCATTTTGTGGGCACAGTTGGATCCCTGCCCCGTAAGTGAGTGCGATCAATGGATGGGTCCATGACCTCATTAAAGTCGCCCCCAGGATCCAGAGGTCGGGCTGATAGGAAAGTAGCAGGCTCTGAATAGGTTCTAGGAGTTCCATGGACAGCGGGGATGGGGCGTAAACAGCCAGGATACCAATACTGTCACCCATAATTCACCAACCACCAAAACAAATCTACTCTGGGGGTCTCTCTTGGCTTGGAGCATCTGAAGGGGCAACCGGTATAGGCCAAAATGACCGAATAAAAAAGTCTGACCTATCAAAACGGTCGTAAATGTATGCCACCAAAGGTTCGAACACCAAAAGTTCGCACCTTTGGTGGCATGCATTTAAAAAAAAAACACTGCGGGGGCTGCAGAGGTGTACCGCAACACTCTGCTCACTATACTATACTGTACAGTACAGTATAGTGAGCGTGGTGTTGCGCGGGACACTCCTGTAACACACCCAAAAAATAAATAAATATACCGGGGTTGCGGGGGTGTCCCCTGCAACACCCCGCTCACTATACTTTACAGTGGGGCTGCAGGGAAACCCCTGCAGCCCCGTAAAAAAAAGAAAAGGACCCTGCAGCGCCATGCTGGATCACGGAAGTGAAAGGGAACTTGCGCCGCAGGGACTCGGCGTGAAGAAAAAGGTAAGTAGGGCTTGTTTATGTTGGGGGTGTGTTGAGGGTGTGAGTGTGGGTGTGTGTCATGGGTGTGTTGTGGGTGGAGGAGTGGGTATGTAGGGATTTTTAATGTGTGTTCGCATGGGAAATGTGCGAACCTTTTGTGGTTTGCCCATTTCTCATGCAAACTTTACGGCCGCAGTAAAATCGGCCACGGTCGGATCACATAGATCCGGGGCAACCGCATGTGGAGGAGTACCAGTACCCCACGGGAACCTCCGGAAAAAGCCTGCGTGTGTTACGTTTGTGTAATTATTTTGCCTGAAAAAATTGCAGTCTGAACCTGCCAAGTGTGTCTCGAGGAAGAAAGCTACATCTGGGAGTACCTGTTCAGGAACTAGAGAACCAGGCCCTGTTTAACCTGGTAGCACAGGCCAACATTCCAGGACATCAATTTGAGTGTCCTGTTTACATCATTGTCCCCCTTCATGTCACAAGGAGTGAAATATAGGTCGAGCCCAAGCAGTGCCCCGAATACACTCGAGATGCAACCCCACACCATCGCATCTTCATGTCCTCATCTTGTGCTGCATAACAAACCTCACAAACTCCAACTTCCCAACCAACCCCCACTCCTTTCTTGACCCAGGAAGTAGCTGTCACCCAAGCATATGTCAAACTTGTCACCAAACTAGCTACGAATGCAATGTCAAGGGCTCCGAGAGCAGGTCAAAAGGTGTAAGAAAAGCAAGTGACAAAGAGGAAAGGAAGAAAGAAAAAAGCAAGCATGCAAGTGGATGATTCGAGTTCTCTGGCACGGCCTTAGTGGTCGATTTGCCGCTGTGCAGTCGGTCAGTGGCTGGGATTTGCCCATCTGCCCACATCCGTTTAACGACTCATGTGGTTCACGAGGTTTCAGTTTACATTCCGCGATGACTGAGATGTGTCCACCGTGGGAAGGGACACCACATTGGATGGAGATAGTGTTGAATCAGAGGGTTGTGGTCAGTCGGGTATTTCCATCAGGGTGCTACCCCGCCTGCGTCTCCTGGGATCCTTTCCGTGGTGAGTCTCTGCCCATGTCCATGCTGCTTTAGTATCTGCAAAGGTCTGGATCGTCCCATTGTGGTTTATTTTGAGAATGGCAGAAAAGAAGAGGGTGCATTTGTCCCTGTGCGTATGGAGATGTTTCTTGATCGCATCAAAGGACTGGCAGGCCCTCTGGACCTCCATGGTGTAGTCAGGGGTGCGGGGGGAGTGGGAGAGGAGATCTGGGCACCATTGTATGTGATGGGCCCTTTCACTTGGGCTATCTGCAGCAGGGCATCACGATACTTAAGGAGCCTAGATATCACATTGCGGGGCGGCACCCCAGGAGTCGGGGCGGGGGACGGGTTGGGTCTAGTGGGAACCCGGTGTGCCCTTTCAATAGAGAAGAAGTTTGAGAGGGTCTTGGGTTTCACAAAGTCTGTCAGCCAGGATTCCAAAAAAAGCTCCATGCTGGGGCCTTCAGATTTTTCGGGTTTGTATGTTTCTACCAAATCTAAAGATTTTCATGCACAAAAAACCCGAAAAATGCTACCACCAAATGTTCAAACACCAAAAGTTTGAACCTTTGGTGGTAGCATTCTAGTCCGCCGCAACACCCCGCTCACTATACTCCAAAGTATAGTGAGCGGGGTGTTGTGGGGGACACCCCAGCAGCACACCCGAAAAAAATAAAAATAAATACAAAAATAAAATAAAAAAGAAAAGGACCCTGTGGCGCCGGTTCCCGATCACGGAAGGGAAAGGGAACTAGCGCTGCAGGGACTCAGCGTGAAGAAAAAGGTAAGTGAGGTTTGTTTATGTTGGGAGTGGGGGTGTGTTGGGGGTGTGTCGTGGTTGTGTTGCGGGTGGGGGTGTGAGTATGTATGGGTTTTTAACGTGTGTTCGCACATTTCTCATGCAGACTTTCCAGCCGTGGGAAAATCAGCCACGGTCAGATGACGTAGATCCGATTTTTCAGGCAGGCCAACAATACAAAGGTTGTTCCTACGCAAGTGTGCCATCTTCCACGCTATCTTCAAGGGCCTTCATTTTTTGGGTGACCGCAACAAGACAACTCTTTATTGCACAGAGTGGGTCTTCAGAATCTGAGATTCGCCTTCCACTTCACCCATTCGTGGTGAAGGAGCAAGACGTCAAAACCGAGTCCTTCCATCTTCCCCTCCATTGAGGTCCCGGAGTCGTAAATAGCACTCATAACATCTGCCAAGGCGAGGGTAGCAGGATGAGCATCGTCCTCCACCGTTCCGGCGTCTGAGGGGGTCGATCTGGAGGCCCTAGGGGTGGACACGTGTATTGGTCCATTTTGTTTTGAGTACCCATTCTCTTGTTTTTATCTCTGATCATTGTGGCTGACTGACTGAGGAAAGAAGCCCCCCGCACCAGTGAGGCTAACCCGGGTCCGTGCCTCCTCTGGGGTACCTAGCAGCGTACCAGAAGGTTGGCAGTTAAGTCCGCAGGGCGCAGAGACCGACCAACACACCCAGCCCGGTAGCCACCATATCTGAATTTTGCCAATGGGAGTATCCCAAAGCGGCAGTCAAGGCAGAATGGAGTACAGTTGTGGTTTAGAAGTGGGCTTGTGGCTCCGATGGTACGAGTGCACCCCGCAGCAAAGCCAAGAGAGCAGTGGTGTAGGGTCAGCAGAGTGCCATCACTACAACGCCAGTCCCGGCCCCTGGCCAGACACCAGGAGCAACCAGCAGTGCCAGAGGAGCAGAGGAGGAGGCAAGCGTGCGGGCTGTTCCGCAAGGCCCCCCCCCCCCAAAGAGGGCAGTGCTGTCCAACAGTAGAGTGTAGGGCAGTGCTGGTGGCTCCACACCAGCAATTGTCCAGTGCCTTGTTGCTGTTGTCCTGGAGGATAAGTGTAAAGGAGAAGGTGTGGGGGGGGGGTTGGAGGATTGGGGGTGTTCCATCTCCTGACTCTGCCACCACCAGCAAGTCCAAGTGGGTACCTGGGCGTTTTGCGCGGTGCGGGATGTTTCCCCAGTGTCACGTCAGCTCCTCTTCCAGAAGCAGCAACGCGGGCTCTGGAGCACCCAGCTCCTGGTCTGCAGGGCCGCCGGACTGTGCTGCAAAAAACAGGTGTTGCGGCACCGTTTCGGCCTGTACTTGCGGCACGGTAATCAGGACTCGTTCCCCCTGCTCCAGCAGCTGACAGGATCCTATCGGCCAGTGAAGCCTATCTAGCTGGATACATTAGGTCGTGCAGGAACTCGTTGAAGCACATCTACATCATGCGCTGGCTCAACAGCGTCCCTTACACCTAGCCTCACTTGGTGGCATCTATAACAAGCAGTTTATCCCAGGGCAAGTAAAAACCCTTTAACCAAAAACAAGTAACCAAGAAATTGTTTTTTTTGTATGCTTGAATTTGCCTAAGAATCCTTTGTTTTAAGTCTTATCAGCAAGCACCATCTTGAAGCAGCTTATTGGGCTTGGCTGAATTACTGCCTGGTCCTCCAGTGTCCTTCGCTAACCTGCCATTGGCACCTTTAAAGAAAGAAACATTGGCCTGGCGTGGTAGCCACTACAATTGCTCTGATTACAGGCTGCAAGCGCTGGTGCAAGCCTGAAGTCTCACCATTCTCATTAGCGACTGCACCTACTCCCTCTCTTTGCCTGCCCGCCCCTGTCTTCAGCCTCCCACTGCTATCCACATTCCCCTCTCCCTTCACACAATTGTTTATACTCTAATTTTGCCGTCTCTGCTGCTCCCCATTTTTGTGCTTAGTGGCTGCTGTGCAAATAGAAAATGTAGTGCTTTTGCTTCTCCTTTTTCTTTTTTCCATTGTGACCATTTTGATTTGGATTAGTTTATCTTGGTTTACCGCTGACCATTGTTTCATCAAGGACAAACCAACAGTAGCACTCAATGTTTTGCTGGGGTGCTAATCGTTAAAAAGCGCTGAAGCTGGCTGTACTAGTGTAAATGGCCCTTGCTCCACATTGGCAAATACCTCAGCTGACTGGCTTTTACCAGTTGGTACTGCCAGCCCCAATGTCTTTGCCAGGGTTTTAGAGAATAATTATTTTACAGTAAATGTTAACCAATGACACCTTTTAAATCTCACTACAATATTTTTTATCCTCAATTTTACCACTTAAAGGACTCCCCTTCAGACATTTTGACGCCCCTTTGTGATCATTGTGCTCTGATCAATGGAAAATTAGTTCAGTGAAGCATCCTACTTCAAAAGGAATTGGATGCATATCTTGCGTCAGTTAAAATGAATAGAGTTGCTGACTCGTCTATATCTGTACAAATCGGAGGGTTCGTTCAACATTAAGCATAGATTGTACCTCCTATTAGATCTCATAACCAAGGTGGTTTCTCTGTGTCTAGAAAGTGCCTGTGAAAATTTGGTGAGAAGGGAACTTTTATGTATATTTGTTGGTCCTGCAGAGGGATAAAGATAGATTTTCGAGGTGGTCACCTATCGGGGCAATAACTGTGGTCTTATTACCCATAATGTAAGACCTCTTACTCTTTACCTAACCATCTGCTGACCTAGAGCACCAATGTCTCTCACCTTTTATTGTGAATCATGTTATCAGCAAGAATTGCTCTGGGAGCCTGGTGGACATGTGACTGAGCTTCACCCAATGAAAATGCTGCTCATGGCAAAAAATGGATTTGTCACTGTTCACAATATGTGGTGGTCCTATAGTTCCAGCACACAATTTTTCTCTGCTTTCACTGAAGCCTACTGTAGATACCTGGATATTTTGCTAAACACATCCTACTTGTGGGAGGTTCTAGGATCTAGTAGTACATGGACCTAAAAGTGCTGACCAGCTGCACTTGCCCCTATCCTATATTTTGGGTCCTTATCAACGAGCCTTGGGGGAGTCCTCATAAGAGTTTGCAAGTTCCACGCAGGGTTTGTCACTTAAGCGTGTGTGCGCTTGACGTCTGAATGGTGATTTTGACATGAACCTCAGTATTTCCAGGCTCCCCATGTGCTGCACCCTGTAAGGATTCTGCACGTAAAGTGAAGAACAGTAGGGAGAATGCATAATGATATATGATTTTCAGAGCTTTATTTTGTTTTTGTCTTTCTTTAACCTGTTGTACATTTCAATTTTTTTTAATTTTTGTTTTGATTTTATACTCTGATTTTCTTTTTTAATATGTTTTGTTTATTTCTATTCTATGTTGCAGCGGCTACCGTACCTTATTTTGCTGTTAAAACGAATACAAAATTCTATGTTAGAAAACGTTATTTCTGATGCTTGTTAATCTGCTTAGAATCACATGCTGTGCATATGGTCCGACCTCCAGTGGTAGCTGCGGAGTATTGCATCTTGTCTTTCGGGGACCGAAAGGGGACGTCGGCATAGGCGTGTCTGTAACACTATCCCTATCGTGACGTGTGTAGTACCCAAAATCCCTCACACAGCGAGGTCCCTCAGATTGTTTTTTTCCGCCCAGATAACTGGTCGCCCTATAGCAGAGCTCTTACTGGAGACATTGTTTATCTTACCTAATTGTCGGTTTATTCCCCGTTAAGTCATTTCGCCAATAACTATAACTTCTATGACTACGGGGGAATCGTCTACAGCTGTGGATTTCGGCGCCTAAGATCCGGCAGTCGGATTGTCCACGTGGTCGGGCCCTCTGGCCGACCTATATAGTAGGCAGAGTGGGGTCGGGGTGGCCATATTGTTTTAGTATGTCTTTCCTCCTTTCACTTTTGGTCTGGTCATCCTTCCCTTGCGCTATGGAAAGGACTCCCTTTAGATTCTGCCCTAAGTGTAGGGTCAGATATCCTTGGAAGGACGAGCACAGGACGTGTAACGCCTGTCTCCCCCTAGAGCAGATGAGAAGCGGTGTGCGGCGTGCAAACTCCTTCGGCCCAAGACCCTTAACGAGCGCCGTGTAAAGTGGTGGGCCGCGTACGGAATGTCACGCATGGAGCATCGCCTCCCCCACCGCCACACCAGCCGAAAGTGACAGGGGTACTTCGGATGACCAAACGTCCAACGGGAATGTTATAGACCTTGAGGCGGACACTTCTAGGTCCACCATGCCCGTGCCCGACCCTTCCAGGCTCGACTCTGGTCTTGCTACAGGGACCACACCCGGCGACAGGGGCATACAATTGCACCACAACACTAAGCACACAACCCCTACGCCAATTTCGACGGTTGCATCGAAAAAGGTGAAAGCGCTAACGGGGCCGCCGAAATCTTCGCCGGTTCCCGCGGATCGCTCTGATCCAAGGCCTTCGCCGCATTCGCAACAGTGCATGACGACTGGGCAAACTAAGAAGACTAAGGGCGCTACTCCTAATCTTACACAGGTCGAAAGTCGGGAGCCAGATGTTTTGACGATTCACAAGGCCCCTATAGGCCCAAAAGATACAACTAAGCCTCTACCCGGAAACCCGTCCGCTAAACCTCCTGGCGGCACGGATGGTCTTTGTCTCTCGACGATTCGGCGATTACAAAGTAGCATCGGAAGGATCGCGGTGGGTCTTATCCTGGCCCCGCCAAAGATTATGGGTGAACCCGTGGGAAGGTTTTCGGCGGATTATGTTCCCGATTCCGATGGGTCTTAAGTAGATAGTCAAGAGACTCTCTCCGAAACCCTTAGAGGTTCCCGTCGACGCCAAAGGGCCGAGAATGACACTTCTCCTCGCGCCGGCCCGTTCGGGTCCGCTAAATGAACTACAGAAAAGTTTGAGGGTTGTATGGATCGGCTGGAGCAGATTATCCCCTCTTCAGATCCTCCACCCCGAAAAGAGCACGGGTAGACCCTAACCTTCAAGTTCAGGTAGACCAGTCTCAGGTTTCCCAACAAGAAGAATGATCCATATGGATACTTATAGAGATATCTATAATGAGGAAGAGGAAGCGTCCTTTCCCGAAAACTATGAGGAGGACCAACAGAACACGACAGACAACTGGGAGGAGACCCAGCAGGAAGATGAAAATCCTTGGACACAAGATCAGGACGCTGATCTTGTAATCCTGGACTCTCCTCCCTCCACCCCGGCTCACCAGGCCTCCCCTGTGGATGACCAAATGGCTTTCAACTCCATATCGAAAAAAGCAGCAGAATTCTTCAAGATTGCCACCCAAGAGGCGGTACCGGAGCAGGATTTCGTGGAGGATATTATCAAAGAAAAACCTCCAGCGAGTGAATCCATCCCTCTCCTTAACTCTGTTCGGAGGCGGGTAGCCCCATCTTTGGTTACACCTGCTCAGACACGGGAAGTGAACCCAAGAGTCGAAAAATTATTTTGACCCTCTCCGACCGACCCTCTGTATATCAAAGGGCACGCCATCCCACACTCACTGGTCGTGACTACCACTCGAAAGAGGGCAGGGGTACCCCTTGCCACGGGTGAATTACAACCGGACAAGGAGTCTAAAAGTTTGTATGCCCTGGGCAAACGTGTCATATCAGCAGCTGCATACACCATTCGGGTTGCTAATAATACTACGCAATTGCCAAGCTATGCTGATGCCCAATGGAACTTACTCCAAGAAGGCCTCCAGGAGGTTCCTGAACCCGCCAGAACAAAGCTTCTCGCCATTGTTTAGGAGGGAAAACTGGTTAACCAGAATGTGGTGAAGAACACCCTGGACACTGCAGAAACAGCAGGCAGGTCTCTTGCACAAGTTACTCTTCTGAAAAGAAACGCATGGCTGCGTACATCGGGCTTCAGACCTGAGACTCAGGCCTCCCTCATTAATAAACCCACTGAGGAGAATAACCTCTTCGGGAAAGCAGTGGATGAAGCGTTGGAGATGGCCAAGAAGGAGCACAAGACTATTAGGTCTTTGCACCAGATTACACAAAAACCCTCCTCCCAGAGGGGTAATAATTCTCGGCGGTCCTTTCAAGGACAAGCCTGTGCCGGTCAGAACAACTACGGCACGGGTAACTTCAACACGAATCAATCATCCGGAAGCCCTACTTACTACCCCCCCAAGGGGTCAGAAATGTGGCAAGGCTAGAGGCAGAGGCCCCAATCCCAGGGGAGCCACAGCCTCTGGTCAGAAATGACCATCAAGTTCAGGTTCCCTCCCATGTCTCCCCGGTCAGGGGGCGGTTAACATCTTTCCTCAAGGCATGGGAGGGGATAACTTCTGACCAGTGGGTCTTAAAGACGGTCGCCTACGGTTATTGCATGGAATTTGCCCGACCTCTGTAGTTCAGACCGCCGCGCATACGGCGCCTTTCTCCGGACCATCTGGAGATCCTGATCCAAGAGGTGGAAGATCTGCTGGGAAAGGATGCTATAGGAGCCGTCCCGATTCTTCAGGTAAACGAGGGTATCTATTCAGCGTACCTCCTTGTACCCAAAAAGGATCTCGCCATGCGTCCTGTTCTAGACATGCGCCCAGCGAAGAAGTTCATTAAGCCCCAGACGTTTTGCATGGTAACACTACAGGAGGTGATCCCATTGCTGAAACGGGGGGACTTCATGGCAACATTGGATATGAAAGATGCATACTTTCATATTTCAATGTTGCCAGTGCACAGAAAATACCTAAGGTTCATGATTCAGGACAAACACTACCAGTTCAAAGTTCTCTCCTTCGGCATCGCCTCAGCGCCAAAGGTGTTTACCAAAGTCCTGGCAGTGGCAGCAGCACACCTGTGCAGGCTATCAGTCCCAGTTTACCCTTACCTCGACGACTGGCTCATTATGGGGGACTTGTTCGACGCTTGTTTTTCGAACACCCAAAAAAACATAGATCTCCTCTTCAGCCTGGGTTTTTCAATCAACGAAAAGAAATCCAGTTTAGTCCCTAGCCAAGTAAAACAATTTCTGGGAGCGCTAATTCGGACGCAGGGCGGCCTTGTCTTCCCCTCCAGCGAGAGGGTTCAGAACATGCTTTCTCAGGTTCCACAATATGTAGCCAGTCGGGAGGTGACGGTACGCAAAGCAATGCGTTTGCTAGGGATGATGGCATCATGCATATACTTGGTTCCCCACGCGTGGTTGCGCATGCGTCCCCTGCAAGAGTGGCTCAACAGCCAGTAGTGTCAGGCCAGTGGACAATGGGAAGATCTGGTAGTTGTCTCGCCAGCCCTCGTTCTCTCTCTGCAGTGGTGGTCAAGAGAAAACCTCTTGAAGTGGAAGACCTTCACCACCCCTGCAGTGGAAGCCACTCTTACGACAGACGAATCTCTCATAGGGTGGAGGGCTTACCTGCTACAGCAGGCATCACACAGAGTGTGATCCACTCAGGTAGCGTCTAAACTTACTGGAGCTGCTAGTGGTGTTCAAAGCATTGAAAGCCTTTCAGGGGCAACTGCAAGGGAAGACAGTGCTGATCCTAACCGACAGCACTACAGCAATGTATTACCTGAACAAACAGGGGGGCACTCACTCTCCAGGGCTATCCAAGCTGTCCCAGAACATTTGGATATGGGCTCTCAAACACAAGATGTTTTTGTTTTCCTAACATGTTCCAGGGGAACTCAATCTTCTGGCAGACGTACTCAGCAGAGCTTTTCCTCTGCCAGAAGAATACGAATGGTGGCTGCACGAAGACATTGTGTCCAATGTCTTCGCAGAATGGGGTTTCCCAGAGATCGACCTGTTCGCTAATCAGGAGAATGCCCATTGTCAAGACTACGCCTCTAGGTACCCCCAGAACCGATCCAAGGGGAACAGTCTCTGGATAACTTGGTCGGGGAAATTTGTCTACGCTCCCCCCCGACTCCCCTTCTCAACAAGATAGTGCACAAGATGCACCAGGAACCAGTTACCATGATACTGGTGGCCCCCATGTGGGCCCGCCAACCTTGGTTCACTCACCTGATGGAGATGTCCCTCTCCCCACCAGTCAAACTGCCCTGCCCGTACAACATGTTGTCTCAGGACAGAGGAGAGACCCTCCACCCATGCCCACAAACTCTGAACTTAGCAGCCTGGCTCCTGCGATCATAGAGTTTGGACACCTGCAACTCCCTCAGAGATGCATGGACATACTCAGGGAAGCGAGAAAGCCTAATACACGTTATTGCTATGCCAGCAAATGGAAACGATTTGTCATCTGGTGCAATTCCAAGGGCGTCAATCCCTTCGATTGCTCACCCTCACACATTGTGTTGTATCTAACCCACCTGTTGGACGCTGGGTTAGTCTTCAATTCCCTAAAGGTTCATCTGGCTGCGCTGTCAGCCTACACCACATCACAGCAAAAAGTATTGTGGTGGAAGATACCAGTAATTAAAGCCTTTATGGAAGAAGTTAAGAGGATTTATCCTCCCATCTCTCATCCAGCCCCTGGGTGGGATCGGAATGTGGTCTTGAGCAGGCTCATGGGAGCTCCCTTTGAGCCTATGCATAAAGCAAGTCTGAAAGATCTGACTTATAAAACGGCCTTCCTAGTGGCTATCACTTCTATCAGAAGGGTTAGCGAACTACAGGCTTTTTCTGTTTTAGACCCCTTTGTTACAGTCCACAAAGATGAGATAGTTCTGCCACACATCCCAGGTTTGCGCTGAAATTTATTTCAAAGTTCCATGTGAACCAGTCAATCGAACTACCCACGTTCTTCCAAAAACCTACTAACATGGCCGAAAGAAGCCTTCACACACTAGACATGCGCAGGGCAGTCATGTTTTACATGGAAAGAACTAAATCACTGAGGAACACTAAACAATTCTTTGTTTCAATGGCAGCTGGTAGAGAGGGGGATCCTGTCTCTAAATCAGCAATCTCAAGGTGGATTGTCAAATGCATCACACTGTTTCTCTCTTGCAAAGAGAGAACTACCCTTCAAGCCTAGAGCACACTCTACTCGAAGCACTGGGGCATCCATAGCATTCATTGCAAAAGTTCCCCTAGAGTCCATTTGCAAAGTGGCAACCTGGAGTTCTGTACACACCTTTACAAAACACTATTGCCTAGACACTCATTCTAGGTCTGATTCTCAGGTGACACAAGCAGTACTAAGACATCTTTTCTCTACTGTTCCTTTTCACAACCCACCTCCAACTCCGGGTACTGCTCGCTAGTCTATGCACAGCATCTGATTATAAGCAGATTAACAAGCATCAGAAGACCTGCATTACTTACCGTAAAAGCATTTCTGATGATTGTATCTGCTTAGATTCACATGCACCCTCCCTGCCTCCCCGCTCGGGGTGGAAGGAACATAGACTTCTTATTACTTCTCTCTTATGTACTCACTCACTATAACCTAGATGGACCTCGGCGCGTGAGGGATTTTGGGTACTACACACGTCACGATAGGGATAGTGTAACAGACACGCCTATGCCGGCGTCCCCTTTCGGTCCCCGAAAGACAAGATGCAATACTCCGCGGTTACCACTGGATGTCGGACCATATGCACAGCATGTGAATCTAAGCAGATACAATCATCAGAAATGCTTTTACGGTAAGTAATGGATGTCATTGTGCGTTTGGGTCTCAATTGAAATCTTTACCTTAACTGGGGGGAGAAGAATATTTTTTTTTTCCTGGCATGCTTGCTTTTAAATAGGAATGGTGGGTGTATTAATTATGAGAACAGGGTGATGAGCACTGATTCATTTAGTTCTTGGCAGCAATAGGAGCTTTGCCAATCACCCGCACACCATTTCCTTAGTCTTTATGTGTGCATCCTTTTGTTAACCACTTTGCAAAGAGAAGAGGGATTGGTATTCATTGCTTGGGAGCGGTAGCATCGGAGCAGAAAGAGTCCACTTGCTAGCTTCTTGATCTTGTTTAACATGAGAGTTAGTTGATGGCAAATGTTTCCTCCTAAAACAAAAGCTCTTTAGAGGAGAAATTAAATTTCATGTTTTGCCCCTAGGTTTATCTATTGCTGAAGATGGCATAACGTTTGTGCTGGATCACAGAGGAAAGAAATCGGGTGATGCTTTTGTGCAGTTTATGACATCAGAAATGGCAGAACAAGCCCTATTAAAACACAGAGCTGAAATGGGAAACAGGTACGTGTTTTTTGGATTGCTGTAGAGCAGAACGTGTGGTCACATGGTTTGCCATGTAAGCTTGGGGGATTTAAATTGCTTTAAGCAATTTATTTTCTTTTTGTAGACTAGTTAGAGCCTTGTTAACTTGACTGCAGTTGCTACCAGAAGTGATCTTTGAACCCCCTGAATCCAACAGGCACATATAAGTACACATATGTGACACTAACTTTGTGCCATACGTAACTTGTATAAGAGTGCATTAGGAAACCTCTGCGTGCCCTGTCCCGTGCCTCCGACCTGTGGCCACTTTGTAATTTAGTCTTAGGGAATGTTCTATTTTTGCAACTTTCCCTCCATTGGTTTCAATGAAACACCACAGAATATATGTTGGAATCCTGGCTGCTTTTTGTTTAAGTGTACCCTTATTATCCTCACTCAATTGCTCAACTCAGTTGTTTTGATGGGGACTGGTCAAGTCCCTAAGGTGGTCAGTGCAGAGAGAGGTTTTCACCCAGTTGAATTTTCCTGGGTTTTAATTTTGTACCACACAACACCTTAAGTGGAGTGTAATGGGGAGACTGCATCGTTTTTGTAGCCTGGCAACAATTTGTTTAACTTTGTGATGTGCCCAGGAAAGGCTGGTGACAGTGTACTGTGTTTCACAACTTTTTCTGTTGAACTCTTTATTACTACAATAATGCAATTTTAAACACTGTATACTAAACAATAGCTTTGATATGATATGATGATATGGCATTTATAACGCGCCTATACACAAGTGTTTCAAGGTGCGACTTTGCCTTGCCTCACATTTTTAGTCTGGCCCTTTGGCTGTCTTGTTTTTTGGTCATCTTCGTGCCCTCGGGCATAAAACCCCCAAATAAGGACGTGCCCTTTCGCTGCATCAGCCTTGATGCCTGGTAAGTATTGTGTGTGACTGGAACAGGTTAAAACAGCATGGTCTTGTCCTAAACCAAGTTTCTCCTACTGGATGTCTGTGCTAGGCAGATGTGGGGTAGCTGGCTGCCCATGACTGGACAGATACTAAATGTTTTAAGTGGTGCAGAGCCTTCCTAGTTGAGTCTTGGGTTTACCCTTGGCCTGGGTTTTAGGAAAAGTGGGGACGGTCTGGAGCCCTTCCCGGTATCGGCCACAGGATAAAAGAATTTGAAGAGAGAAGCCGGCATTGAGAAGTTCCAGAGGACTGCAGCAGAAGCTTCCAACATTGCCAAAACCATTCACAGAGGATCCTCTGTTTGCACCTCAGGGATGACCTTGGTCTGTACCTTTCTCCCCAAGGCTGGTGGGCCAAACCAGTTTTGTATCCTACAATGCCATTCTGCCTTTTATAGACCCCAAAAGTGTGACTGACTCTTCCTTGTTGCTGATTGTCCACTGAGGGAGGCACCTCTGCTTCTGCAGAGACTGTTGCCAATTGTGCTTCTGGCGCAGAAACTGCTCTGCAACTTGAAGAGGGGCCTGTCTGGGACTGGGTTTCTCCTGCCGCCAGGACCTGAACCCTGACTCGGGTTTCTTCACTTTCTCACCTGCAATACCTTGAGGGTCCTGCTTCTAAGCAGTGATCATTATCCACGGTTGGGTGCCCTGTCCATTTAGAAGTATCCTAGAATCACATCTGCTTCAGGCCTCCGAACTGTTGCCTTACCAGACCCAAGTCTGATACTCCCGTCAACTGCCCCTGCAAACACTGGACCCCCCTTTAGCAAGACCAACACTGAGAGTCAGTGGCCGAAAGTGATTCTCGCTTCACCGCTTGGCATTGCTTGCAGAATCTGAGTAAGGGGCAGAGTTTCAATAATAATCGTGTTGCCATCTTTGCCCCACAGCGATTGCATGGGCGCAAAGTCCACTCCTTCAACACAACCCTTGCCTGGAGTTGGCCCAGGATAACACATAGTTTGTAGGAATTTCGATTGTATACCCTTCTCTTTTTGAAGCCTTTATGTAACTGTCAAGAATGGTCAGGCACGGGTGGAAAAGGATTATGTGGACTAAGAGTAATTAGAAATGCCTGCATCATGGACCGACTGAAAGAGCCAGAATTCCTGGCGGGTTGCCATGTTGCCGGGAACTCTGGATCTGCAGTTAATAGGAGCTACGTCCATGGGTCTGGGCCTAAGATCTTCAATGGCAAACGGGCAGCGGTGTTGACCATTACAAAAGCAATTGGAATTGGTTATTTATAACGCACTTAATACCCAGAGGTTTCTAAGGTTGCCAGTCATTTGGTCGAAAACAATTACAATTGGTCGACTGGACAACTGGTCGAATCAATTTGGTCGAAAACCAAATGGTCGAATGTTTTTTTTTTTTTTTTATTTTTACCCCTTTTTTTTTTTTTGGGGGGGTTCCCCCCCAAATCCCCTTTTTTTCTTTCTTTTTTTTTTCTACACGAAAACCCACAAAACACATATAAATAAAAAAAAAAAAATTCGACCATTTGGTTTTCGACCATATTGCAGTCGACCAGTTTGTAGTCGACCAAATGACTGGACACCGGTTTCTAAGCGTAGACCCGAGGATCGAACCTGTGTTGCTCCGCGTCGTCTTGCTTCCAAGGCGAGCGTGTTGCCCCCGAGCTATCCTCCCAAGGCACTTATCTGAATTGCCTTCTTTAATTAGGCGTTCAGGCCTATTTTTGCTGTGCATTGCACAGCCTCTGCGGTTTATGGCATCTGGGCTTGCGAGTGAGTCCAGAGGCCACATATACATATACTTTTCTCTGCATCCAGAAACGCTTGCAGAGAAAAGCAGTGCAGACAACCCACCGGCGAGAGAATAGGGGGCAACATACAACGAGTGGAACTTTGCTCACAGAGGACTGGAAGTCAAGACTCCCATCCTACACTGAAAACTAACTTTGAGACAGATTTTTCTCATAGTGGTCCACCATTGCGAGACACCTGCAGACCCACATTCATGAATGGAGCAAGGCTTAAAGGGGGCTTTATTTTCCCACCTCTGTAACCCAGCCCATGGGGGAGGTCAAGGCAGCGAATGGCCTGAGGAACCAGCTGAGCGTAAGGATCAATGATAATGGGTCACTGAAAGACCGGGGAAGTATGGGTTGTTTGGGTTAGGTCAAGGGTGGAGAACATGGGCTGAGAGACCAGGATGAGGAAGGAGGTAGAGTGGAGTGTGAAAGAGTTGGAGAGCATGTGCAGGTGAGGTATTGATTAGTGGGAAAACGTGTTGTGTAAAGTACATGTATTGTGAGTGAGACTAAGTGGGAGTGTAGGATAAGTTAGGCTGTGTGAGAAAGGTGATGAGAGTTCAAGATGAATGTTGCTGTGAGAAGGAGGGTTGGCGTGTAGAGTGGAGAATAGCGGAAAGAGGAATTTAGAGGGGAGTGGGTAGGAGTGGAGGGTAGTAGATTGTCATGGCTAGTGGAATGTCGGAGGGAAGAATGTGAGTAGGAGTAGGTGTGACCTTAGAGGGCTTGAGCGAAAGGGGGGGGGGGAGTGGGAAGAAGAGAAGGGAGCAGTGTAGTCAGCAGGGAGAGGAAGGCTAGAACATCAGGGTGCAGAGTAAACAAGCTTGAGAGGAAAGGCTAGTGAGGCCTGGGCACTTGGAAGGCACCACTTCCTGATATTCTTGTTGAACCCCATGTTAGGATTCACTGTAAAGACTGGAGGGGTTATCTGTACTCCTGCCCTCTATATATAGAAGAGTAGAAGCACAGAGCACCCCAGCCAAGATTCTCTATTTGATAGCCATGGGCGAGCAATCAAGGCTTAAGCTCTCAGGAGGTGATGCGGGCTGGCTCTTTGTAGTCCCCAAGTCCCCACAAAGGAATGTCCACACACTATGTTAGTAATAACACAGTTCTTTATATGAATAATGTTCAAGTTATATACACACCCAATAACACACTTTGTGCTTAGGCATACTATAATGATGAATATATACAGTCTCTATGTGGTACCACAATAACTCTTGATTCCATTAAAATGCACCAACTGCTGACAGTTTCAAATGGCATACAAATCAATAGCAAAAGGTATCAACTATAGAATTGGGAGGAAATCAAGTGTGTTAAACAATTGGCAGAATACTGGTCCCCTACCACTAGGCGCAGTTAACCTGCAAATAAAGTATATTGACAATCCCAGTCTATGTATTGTTTAATATAGTCTTGGTTCCTTCTAAAAAGGTTCTACTACCCCAATGTACCTGGTTTAGCAGAGCTCGACGACGGGTCTTCGACGGATCCTTCTTGAGTGAACTCCCTTTAAGGCAGGAGCCACGGATCGTCGTGATTCCTGGAAGAAAGGGGTGACCAATGTTGTCAAGGCAGCAGCTTCGGTCCTTTGCGGAGCTCGTCGACGATCGTTCGTGGACGTCCTGCAAAGATGAGGCGTGCGGTGAACCTTGACGACGATAGTTTGCTGCCGCAAAGCAGTTCAATGAACAATGTAGGCCCAGTAAGGGCGTTGGGTCGTCGGCGGTTGGTGTCGGTGATCGGGACTCGACCACGGCTGGCTTTTGGGTCTTCGTCTGCATCTTTGAGGACTTGGGATGGCAGGAAACCCACCTGCGGATTCTCCTCGGTTCGTCTGCGACCTTTACTTTCTCCGGCGGGACAAAGCGGTCGACGGTGATGAGTAAAGGAGTCCTTGATTCAAATGTCTTAGGCAATGGAGTGTTGCGGCTCCGGTCGATGACAACGGACTGTCCGGGCGCTTCACTTCAGATTCCTTGGTGGTTCCCATCTCCTGTCGGCAGCCTTTCGAAGACTGACTTTCAAGGAGCCTTGGTGAAGGTTAGCTGGTCACGATGTTCCCTAATAGCTCGGGAAGGGGTCTCCTAGCCAGGTCCTCTGTTGGATCAGTTCTTGGAGAACGACAGCTTTCGGATTGCGTCGAAGGAAAGCAGCAGCAGAGCCACCTTCTTCAGCTGGGCTTCGAGGTAAGCATCAAGTTTCGACTTCAGCTTCTGAACAATTCCAGTAAGTGAGAGGTCCCGAGATATACTGTTCTCTCTCATTCACACTGCTGAGCCAGGCTCAGACAGCCAATCATTCAGAAGGGCATTCAGCAGGCAGGCAGCCAGCCAATCAGGCACACAGTGCATTCAGGCCATTCTTCTCCATCCAGACACTCCCAACAATAATTGTTGATTGGTACATTGGGACTCCACACTGCATGCATACCAGTTTCGGGCAAGGCTGTCTCATTCATTTTGTTACACACTAGAAACCAGACACCCATAACATGAAACTTATATTGGTCACACACTGCATTCACCCAGGTCCCACCCCAAGGGCATACCCACAACATACAGTCACTGGGAAGGCTCCAGCCAGTCTGACCTGGACTTCCCCACAATACCATATATGGAACTTCCACCCAAAATCCAGTCAGGAGAAGGGACAGAGTCAGGGCTTCCCAGGACTTTGGGAAAACAAGATTACAGGCAATAGAAAGCAAGAGGCCACAGGGTCCTTATTATTTCCTATCAGGAATCAGCTGATTCCAATGGCGGGGCCTGGGTATCCCAACATGGAGGATACTCGGCGCACCTGTTAAATTCACCATGGAGCTGCCACCAGCCCATACCCTGCTCTGTGGGCCTAACACAGGTGCCCAAAAACATACACTAGGGGTACAGGGTTGTACCCCCATCCATGGGTGCCATAAGGGTATCCCAAGGGTCTGTAGACCAAACCAAAAAGAGGAAGAGCTGCACTGCCAGGAGTCCCACATGGACTCGTGCAGAAAATAACTCGGAACATACATGATAAAAGGAGTACATGACAAGGACATGAAGGCCCTGTCCCTCCAATGCATTTCCAGCATCACATTCACCCAGAAAACACTAGAAGGATTAAGACAGATAAGGCAGTTGGTTGCCTTGTAAAGCAAGAATTATTTGTGGTAAATCTTCCTGACCTGTGTCAACCCCAGAACTTTTTGCTTGGACTTGGTGATTATTTTCCCTTGTCCCTAGGTGAAGGGGAATCTTTTTCCCCCTCTCGCCTAGTCTTTTACTCTTTATCAGTGACCTTTCTATGTATCTCCTTAGTGTATGATTGGAGTTATAGTTTTCTATAACTTTTGGGCTTAGGCTGGCTTCCCTGTTAAATTTCTTTTTTAATGTACTTGGGTGAACTACTGTTCCCAAGGGGTGAAAAGGGATTTTCATCCCCCTTTACATTTTATATAGTGAGCCAGCACACCCAACCTTATGTGGAGTGCTGGGGTGATACAATGTACCCCCTTCCTTACTTGTAAACATTTTTGTTACAGTTGCAAGTTTACTTGAATGGCTGGTGGCAGTGGTTTTACCTTAGTGACGTTTTAGTCGTATTACTTGCAGACTGTTAAATCGGCCCCAGTAATGCACAGAAGGGCCACCATTCTGCTAGAATGGTGGGTTCCTTCGTTTTCACCATTTTTAAGTATCATTGTTTCTGAGGTCTTCCCCCTACCATTCTAGGGGCGAATGATCTCAATGGAAGTTTTGTCTTCGGGAATCCTTTGTATTCCACACCCAGGCTCCAGAGTGTCTGAGAAGGCAGGAAGCGAGGGAGGAGTCAAAAACTATGCAGCCCTTTGTCTTCCACTTTGCCTGAAAGGAACCAAGTCCCAGTGAGGGGCTGGCTGTCCTGATTGGACAGCCAGACGGCCCCTTTCTGTAAACTGCAGGGAGCGATTGCAGAAGTTGTGCTGTAGTTCCTGATAAATACTCTGAATCTGGAAGCTGCTGACAAGTCGACCACTGGAGCTGAAACCGAGGAGATTAAGAAAAGACGACTGTAGCGATTTCCAGCGACCAGAGAGCCTGCTGAGTAACCCAAATCTGATGCAACTCTTCCTTCCAATCGACTTAGGGATCCCGAACACGACGACTACCCAGCGGCTGGTGAGATCCACTATTCTCAAGAAGACCTGCATTCTGAGCCATCCCACGAAGTGCTGCGACCTTGCTGGGCTGCAATACCCCAATACCCTGGGACCTCGAGCCCGAGTGCGGTGCATGGTCTTGCAAAGTCCAAATCCGTCCAAATCTTTGGTGGACTCCTGCTGGATCTCCAGAGACAAGATTTAAATCCCTGAAGTCTCCTCACCAGAGAGCAGTCCAGAGAGAGGGAAGAGAATCAGACAAGCGATATTCGTTCTTCATCTGGCTGCTGTAAAAAGCCATCAAATACACAGATCCGTGAAAATCTGTGAATAGTCCTTTGCTGGAAGTCTCCTCTGACGACTGCTGTTGCAAGTTCACATCCAGTGTCCAGTTCTTTCGGTTCCAGACCAAGAATCCAGGGACCGGCTTGTGTGCTGCTGCATCCTGAAGGCCTCCACCTGAAGCTTTTTTCTGCTAAGGTACTGTGTGGATTTGGGTAATACTTACCTTAGGTCCTGTGTGAATCCTGTGAGGCTGAGTGGGTAATTTGTGTGGTTGGGAGTTTGCCCACACCACTTTCCCAGACCTAATGCTGAAACACATATAGGAAGCCTTCTGTGAAGTCCCTGAACACTTTAACTCCAAAAGTGAGTACTTGTTTGAGAATATCTTCTATGGAACTTTGACTTTCCTGCAACTGAACCCTATCTCAATCTGCCTACAGCTGGCAACTAGTCGACTAGGACCCCGCTTTTGCCACTGAGCTAACTCATGCAATATACTAGGGAAGGACTGGATAAGAAAAAGAATCTGCCTTGAAAGTGTAACGAGTGTAAAAGTACTTGCTAAAGAAGTTAATGTTGTAACCATCTCTGTGAAAGAAGTTACAAAGTGCCATTAAGTTTATGCTTACCTTTGAGTTGCATTCTGCCCCTCTAAAAAGTGTACACATTGCTTTATTAACTTTGCATGGTGTTTCCCCCTTGTAAAAAGTAAAAAGTGTTAGTACTGTTTTATCATTGCTTAACTGAATGAGTGTAAAAGCTTACAATAGGGTTTACCTGCCTTGAAATGCATTGTCTTAAAGTGTAACACTGGGTTTTGCTCCCCCTGATCTACTTTATACAGACCTAAAACAGTCTAGAAGTTAATACCTGTCTTATGAGTTGCTTGAAGCCCCTCTTAAAAGTATATGGTTACTTACCTTGAATAGCTGATGCTCTTTTAAACCTGTAACACTGTGTTGTGCCTCCCTGAAACTGCTTAGAGCATTTTCAAAATAGTCATAGGGTAAATTACCTGGCTTGAAATACATTGTGCCTTTTTTAAAGTGTAATCGAGTTTTGCTTTCCCTGATTTGCTTAGTGCTTTCCAAAATAGTTATCGAGTGTTCATATTTATCGTAGAGTAGCATATGGCCCCTCCAGAAAGTCTGAGTTGATTTACTAGCTCTGAAGTGAGTTGTAAAAAGTAATGTGGTAAGGCGTATACTTGTAACATGCTTGGTTCATTATGTGATTTCACAACGGAGTGTCACTGCATGACTGACCAGAGAGAGAGAGAGAAAGAGAGAGCGAGAGAGAGAGAGAGATCGATCAGTGTGTATATTTTCCCTAGAAATCCCTCTTTCAATCAAACTGTGATTTCAGTCTACCTTTGTGCAGTTATCTTATTACCCTTTCCTATCAACATTCTACGTACCCCCTTCCCAAACCCCTGTAGTTGGTTGCTTTGAGGTGGCCTGTAATATATTCACCATGCATCTTGTGACAACGTGCCAACCCAGGTGGGAGGGTTATGTTGAGGTTGGCGTGGTAAACATCTATAACCATAACATTGGTGCTTTTACTTTTGAAACCTACTTACCTGTTGGTCCCAGGGGGACTTTTAAGATTTCCTAAACTCCTTCCTAGATACGCACTGGTTACCTAGTTTGCTAAGGGATGGTTAAGTTAAAGTTAACTGTCTTATATATATAAGGCCGATTTTTACTTTGTTGAACCACTTTTTCGCTTCCCAATTTAATTGTGGCAGTTTCTGCTATTGCTCTGCTTGGCTGTTAATAATTGTTCATTAGTAGTCCCCTTTTGAGAATACTCTATGGTGCTATATGTATGTGTTGTGACAAATCCAGCAATTGTGTCCCTTCTCCCCAAGGGGGGTGCCACCCCCTTTGATACTAGGGAGTTGAGGCTGCTACACTCCCTAAGGGACAGATCACGCAGGATCCCACCGGGGGGAGATTTCTCCCTTAGAGGACAAGGAATACCCAAGATGGGATTTTGATCAACCTCCCTCATCTAAAGAGATCCATTTGTTCTCCAGCATGGGGTCTGGCATGGATTCACATACCCATGAATATTCCCCGTCGTCAGGCTGTGAATCCTCAGTAAAAGAAAAAAACGTTTCAGTTTTGTTTATAAACTGTCTTTCTCCTATAAACCAATCACTGAGCTCTGGGTCATACTGCCCTTAGCCAATGAGTGCCCTCTACCTAAGCCCCTTCCCTGGCAGCCATCTTCAGATTTTTACTGCACGTTCAAGTGTTGAGTCCTTGCGTTTCGCTCTTTGAGCTGTCTGCGTTTTTTCGTGTTTTTTTGCTAGGTAAACTCGTTTTCAGTTCAATTGAGCCCGTGTGCTCCATCGCTTATCTTTCCGATTAACGGGACCCATTTTTTGGCATCTTTTATCCTTCCAGGGTAGAAATTTGTTGTGTTCTTCTTTGAAGCTTCCAGAAGTCTTCAGGCCTACACCGCGCCGGATCACGTCGGAGGAGAAGGACGACGGAGCTTCCCTCTTCAAGCTGTGCACCAGCTGCGGTTTGCGGAATGTTTTTTCGTATGACTAGCATTCCCAGTGCCTTTACTGTCTACACCCGGCGCATAAAGAAGAATATTGTGAGATCTGCCGTAGCCTCACCAAGCACACGATGAAGGATCAACACATCTGGTTGGCGACGTGGCTGAAGACCAGGGCCTCTACCCCGGGTGATTCTCAGAGGCATGCCTATTCTGGACCTAGCCAACCGGAGCCGGGCTCGAAATCCTTTGAGGGCGCTTTATTCGTGAGGGCCCAACACAAGGCCAAGCACTGCGAGTCCGCTTCAGCCGGGGTAGCCGCACAAGCAGGTCCGGCAAAGGTCAGGGCGCGTTCATCGTCTCAGTCGGCCTTGATCTCCAGCTCTTCATCCAAGAGGAAGTCAGCTACCCGGGGGAAGCTGCGGGAAACACCAGAGAAGGCCAAGCAGGTCAAGGTGTCTGTGTACCCGTGGAGGAGAAGGCCAAGATAGCCGACCTGCCTGTGAAGGCCCAGGTGGTCCAGGCCAAATCATCCTCCTCGATCGAGATGGTGGTGGCCTCCCTTTCAAAGGAAAAAGGGGCTGACCCCGTCGAGGTGCCCCGGTGGCAGCCAGATTTTCTCTCCCTGCCAGGCGAGAGTCTTCGTTCAAGCCGATAGAAAAGACTCCGGATAGAGCATGACGGAGTTTAGCCCGGGACCGACCCCTCAGGACCCAAAAAAAGGGGGTGGCGGAGAAGAACTCCAGGGCACGGAAATTTCTTCGTCCGACGAGGAGAGATTTTCCGTCCACACCATCCACTGTGGTGACGACAATGATGGGAACGTCGAAGAGATGCCCGCCGGAGGCAAGGTCTATACCGTCGACTGGGACGATGACATGGGCGCTGAGCCCAGTGACCCTGTCCTCCAGGTGCCCCCTAGAGACTTGTCGCAGGATATCCTCTCCACACGCTGGTGTCGGAGATCCAGAGAAGATTGCCGACAGCTCCGCCAGCACAAGCGGCACCACCGGTGGCGCCATTGACACCGGGGCAGCCACCGGCGAAGAAGAGGAGGAGACAACCTATGCCTCCATTCCAACCGTTGCTGCTTTCCCCCGCAACTCCTCCTAGGGTGACAGGGATGGACACGGCGACAAGGGATACGGACGATGATGCAGGACTGGGAGATCCTGCATCACTGGCACCAAGAGCTTCTCCACCGGACGAAGTGGGATCTTTTCATTCCATGATTGCCCGGGCGTCAAAGCTTTTCCAGCTCACCCCAGAGGAGAAGGAGGGCTTCCTGTACCAATGCCGGGAGGCAAAGAGGAAGACTATCCTGTCAGTACCGCTCCTGGACGATGTCTGGGTTGAGGGGCTGGCGCTGCTGAAGAACCCTGCTTCAACCCCAGCGAGGAGAGACCGGCTTGAGAAAAAGTACCGGGTGCCCGGCGTCTGCGCCCAAGTCCCTGCTGTCTCAACCGTCGCCGGACATGGTGGTCTCGGCGGCTGGCAGGAAGAATTCATCGAGTTCATAGTCTTCTTCGTCGGTACCCCCGTGCAACGAGGGAAAGAAATTGGATTCAATGGGTAGAAAAGTAATCTACTCGGCGGCGACGGCGGTAAAGGCGATCATGGGCAGATACGACCGGGAACTTTTGGTACAAGATGACTCCACTCCTGGTTTTCCTCCCTGATACCAAACTGGTTGAGTCTTTGCAGATCCTCCAGGAAGGCGAGGTGGCGTCTGACTACGCAATCACAGTGGCAGTGGACATTGCGGACACGGCAGTCCGCCAGATGGTCAACAGGGTTTGCCTTCGCTGTTGTGGGTGGCTCAAGACCACCAACTTCAGGCAGTAGGTCTAGACGAAGGTCCTGGACATGCCGTTTGACGGAGACAACCTGTTCTGGAAAGCTGTCGATGAATCCCTCTAGGCCATCAAGACCGACATGGAGACGGCCCGTGCAGCAACATTGGCCGTCCTTTCGTTACTCAGGAGGGAAGTCTAGCAGGTCTTCGAAGAGTTTCGGCAGGGCCTCATCCTCTTAGCGCCAAACCTCCCATTCCTCGACCCATGAAGCAATAGGGGTCCCTCCAAGGCCTTCAGAGGTGGCTCCCGTTGTCGGCAAGGCTCCCAGGGTGGCGTGCAGACCGCCAAGCAGGACTTAACCGGCCAGGACATCAGGCCCCCACCCTTGCACCCCGTTGGGAGGCTGGCTGGCGAACTTTGTCAGCGTGTGGGAGACCATCTCCAACAATCGAGGGGTGCTGTATGCTCTCGCCCACGGGCACTCTTTGGAGTTTCAACGGAAGTGTCAGCGAATACCACTGGTGGACTGACAGGAACAACACATATTTCAGCTGCTGCTGGTAGTTTGGGGCATGTTAAAAAAAGGGGCAATGGAGCTGGTTCCAAAGCGACTCCGGGGCTCCAGAGTTTACTCAAGGTACTTCCTCGTAAGAAAGCAGACCGGGGGCTGGAGGCCCATTCTCGACCTATGACGGCTCAACAAGTACATAAAGTCCCAGAAGTTCAGGATGATCAAGCTGTAGCACGTGCTCGGCCAGCTGGAGGAGGGGGACTTTCTGTCATCGTTGGATCTAGAGGACGCTTATTTCCACATCCCCATACACAAAGGATACCCCAAGTTTCTGTGCTTTGTCGTTTAAGGGAAGCATTACCAGTTTAAGGCTCTTCCCTTCGGACTGAAGTCGATGCCCAGAGTCTTCACAAAGTGTCTGGCTCCGGTGGTGGCCCATCTACGACTGTAAGGGATCCACGTGTATCCTTACCTGGACGACTGGCTCATCTGGGCCAGGTCAAAGGACATCGCCGTCGACCACACGGCAAAGACTGCTTGACTGCTGACGGAACTGGGGTTCTTGTGAATTATGCAAAGTCCTGCTTGACTCCATCGCAGGACGCGCTGTTCCTGGTATCCAGGCTTGACACCTGGCGTCACCGCCTGAGAAGAGGATATCGGCCATCTTGGGCAAAGTGCAACCTCTGTTATGTTGTCATGCATATACCTGATTCGGCTCTGCAGGTTGCGGATGTGCCCTCTACAGGAATTCATCGAAGCCTGTTGGGTCCAGGTGTCCGGAGACTTGCAGGACGGGTTCGCGCTCGACGAGAGTTCCGCCGAGCGATAAGGTGGTGGGGTGTGTGCTCCAATATCACTGGATATACAGATTTCCAGAGCCCCCCACACCAGGAGACAGTCACGAAAGACGCTTCCCTGGAAGCATGGGGATCTTACACTGGATGTCTTCACGCCCGAGGCCTGTGGCTGCCAGAGGAGAAGACACTACATATCAATGTTCTGGAACTACGGACAGTGTTTTGGGCCCTCAAGTAGTTTCTGCCGTCCCTCAAGGGCAAGTGGGGAGGGTCTTCACAGACAATACCACCACAATGTTTTACATCTGGAAACAGGGGGGCACCAGATCCCCAGCTCTCTCCAAAGAGGCGCAGGACTTATGACACTGGGCCATCACCTGGGGAATGTTCCTCATTCCGTTTCTCCTGGCAGGATTTGATTTGATATTTTATTTCTATCGCGCTCGTACACGAGTGTTTCAGAGGAAGGCAAGGGAAGGGAACATGGGAGAATAAAAAGAACGATCTTACTAGGCCCAGTGACATTGAGAAATGTGCAGGTGCATGTGAGAGGGAAAGGGGTAAAAGTGCATGGAAGGGGGGTAGAAGTGGAAAAAGGAAAAAACCCATAAATAATACAAAAAATAAATTAATAAAGGCAACAAACAATAAAAGTGCAGCCAGCAAGTGGCAAGTGCTGTGTTTAAGGCAGCAGACAGGGTATCTCATAAGTGCAGGAAGAAAAAAGGGGGGGGGCTGTATGGGTACAAATACAGACCCCAGTGCAAGGGGTGACCCGGAGGCAGTGCGCGTGGGTGGCAGGGTGAGCAGGTACCTGGGACCGGAAGGCAGAGGGTAGGCCAGTTGCACGGTACCGAGAGAGAACAGATGAGCAGGGGAGAGGCAGAAGCAAAGAGGAAGGAGTAAAGAACACGGTCACCAACTCTCTCAGCAGATAGCTGCGCTCTTGCCACGAGTGGGAGCTTCGGCAGGATCATGTGGACAACTTTTTCCTCGAATGGGGCAGACCCCAGATCGATCTGTTTGCGACCATGACGAACACCAAGTGCCGGAGGTTCGCCAGCAGATCCCGCCCCCCCCCCCCCGCCAGCCGGGGAGCATGGGGGATGCATTCTCATTCCCTTGGGAAGGCCTGTTTCTGTATGCGTTCCCTCCGTTGCCGTTACTTCTTCGAGTCATCAGTCAACTCAGATGGTACTGGTGTAAGATAATCCTCGTCGCACCAGCGTGGCCAAGGCAGATCTGGTACCCAGACCTTCTCATTCATGTCAGCGTCCCCTCCAGTCAAGCTGCCAGTGGTCGTGGATCTTCTCGCCAGGGAAGGAGGCGCAATTCTGCACCACAACCCGGGGTCTCTGAACCTGAAGGCCTGGCTCCTGCAAATTAGAGTTCAGTGGCTATGATCTTCCGGCGGACTGCAGGGAGGTACTTGCCAAGGCCAGGGCGTCTTCTACGTTGAAGTGCTACGGACACAAATGGAAGCGCTTTGCGACTTGGTGCTGGTCGCAGAAGATTAACCCTCTGAGGGTCACGGCCCCTCAGGTGCTTCCATATCTACTGCCACTGGCTAAATCGGGACTGGCTCACGCCTCCATCAAGGTACATCTGGTGGCCATCACCTGCTACACCTGATCTCCAGGACGGCCTTCACTGTGGTCGCACCGTCTAGTCAAAGATTTCATCAAGGGACTGTTCCGTTTGTTCCCGCCGATGAAGGCTGCGGCCCCGGCGTGGAAATTCAACGTGGTGCTGACTAGGCTCATGGGGGCTCCATTCGAACATATGCATTCAGCTCTGCTCAAGTTTCTGTCGTGGAAGACTGCATTCCTCGTGCCCATCACCTCTGCCAGACGAATAGGTGAGATCCAGGCCCTGTCCTGCAAGCGGCCTTACTTGACTTTCCGCGAGACGAGGGTGGTGCTGCGGATGCACCCCTCCTTTATGCCCAAGGTTCAGTCAGAATTTCATCTCAACGAGCCCTTAGTGTTAAGTGTTGACTGTTTTTTTTTCCGACGCCTTAGTCGCTGGCTGAAAGGACTTTGTATTCGCTGGATGTGGCTAGAGCGCCAAAGTTTAATGTGTACCGCACAAGGAGTTTCTGGAAAACTTCTCAGCTCTTTGTGAACTTTGGTCCTGTGAACCATCGGAAGGCCCTGTCCAAGGCTTCCATTTCCAGGTGGCTCTCCAGCTGTATCACTCACTGTCACTGTTTGGCAAACCGACCGCTGCCTGGCCCTCAGAGCCCATTCTACTAGAGCAATCGCTGATACAACGGCGTTCGTGTCTGGTGTGCCCCTGCTGGACATTTGCTGGGCTGCTACGTGGAGGTCGACGCACACCTTCACGAAATTCTACTCCGTCTACAGTGATTCTGTCACGCTTTCTCCCGCACACCCTCTCCCTGCTCCCTCCGCACGCCCGGTCTCTGCCAAAATCCATCAGGGGATCCCGTTTATGCACTCTGGCAGTCGGAGACTGCATCATCTTACCCGCCATACCAGGACACTGTTTGGACCAGGGGTTTACCGGCCATCCCAGCGCTGGAAAGCACAATGGAGACTCCCACTGGCAGCCCGTAGCAATCCACATCGTTTGCAACGATCCTCGCGTCACGTGAGAGGGCCAACACGATCACGCATCACGTGAGGGGGCGAGCACCGCCAGGAGTCACGTGGCGACAACGCTTCCGCATCACGTGACACGCATCACGTGACACGCATCACGTGATTTCTCTCAAGGATTCAAAAGCGGCCAGGAACGCGGAAGCGTTGCTTCACAGCTGAACTCTTTCAGTACTGTACGGCTCTTGTTCCTTGTTTTGAACCTTGCTCCTACGATCTGTGTACGACCTCGGATTTTGTCTACTGGATTGTTTTTGTCTAACCCTTGGCATTTGTGAACTTTGGCTTGAACTCTGTCACGACCTCGGATTTGTCTACTGGATTGATTTGTCTACTCCTCTGGCACCTTTGAACCTTGGCTTTGCATTTTTTACGACCTCGGACTTGGATTTGGATTGCCTCACGGATTTCGTTGTGTTTTGGTATTCTTGGCCACCGGCCTCTGCAAGGCGTTCGCCTGGCTGCATAACCTGGATTGCCTCAAACCTCGGTGTGCGCCCATCCACAGAGTCTCGCACACCAAGCCCCGTCCAGGGCCCCACTATCCAACAGGGTATCATTTTCTATACACTAGGTAAGCGGTGCTCTTTTCCTTGCTGGGTATTTATTGTACAACACGCACATTGTTTTGATAATCACTTATTGCCTTGCAGTGCTCCAGGGGTCCTTCTGGCTGTTCCCGGTTCCAGACCTGACGGCTCACAAACAAAACCTGTGGCCTCAAAGACTGCACAGACACTGAATATCTCGTTGTCTGTGTGGTACTTGGGGACGGAGGCTTACTAATCTACACGACCATCAAGACCAAGTCCGTAACAGATTCCTGGGAGGAGTCCAGAGTCGGCCAAGCAGTGCTGCACAACCTGTTCGCTTGAAGGTGAGCCTGATGAGGAGGTAAGGGATTGCTTCTGTTGAGCCTTTGCCACCTCCCTTGGTTGTGCATGTATGTACTGCTATTTATTCTTTATTCATGAGCATGTGAATCCATGCCAAACCTCATGCTGGAGAAGAAACGCGTTACTTACCTGTTTCTCCAGCATGTGTCTGGCATGGATTCACATGCAAACCCTCCCGCCTGCCCCTCTGCGGCTCTTCTCTTGGTCTTACTGCCACTTTACGTGCTACCAAATCTGAAGATGGCTGCCAGGGGGGGGGCTTATGTAGAGGGCAGTCATTGGCTGAGGGCAGTATGACCCAGAGCTCAGTGATTGGTTTATAGGAGAAAAACAGTCTAGAAACAAAACCAAAACTTTTACAGAGGATTCTCAGCCTGACAGCGGGGAATATTCATGAGCACGTGAATCCATGCCAGACCCATGCTGGAGAACAACAGTTACAGGTAAGTAACTTGTTCCTTTGTTGGCTATATGGGGACTGAGCAGGGCAATGAGGTGCATGGCCCT
Organism: Ambystoma mexicanum; assembly: GCF_040938575.1. Classification (NCBI taxonomy): domain Eukaryota; kingdom Metazoa; phylum Chordata; class Amphibia; order Caudata; family Ambystomatidae; genus Ambystoma; species Ambystoma mexicanum. The sequence goes on from NC_090935.1 coordinate 1,466,355,837, forward strand.
TTAAGTGGCTGGTGTGGATTCTGACTGGCTTTGGTTATCGGCCTTGCCTGAGGCAGGTGACCAATGGGTTGCCCTGTCTCACTACCAAAAAAACAACATAAAGATCTGTACGCGAGGCGCATAGGGAGGCCAGAGAGGGAGACGCAAACCCGCGGTGGACCGTAGAGGAGGGATCGTTGCAGAAGGCCGCACCAGCATGCAGCTTGTACAGTGGATCAGAGAGCCCACAGAATGCTTCATCCAGGCCAAGAGCCATATAAGTTTGGGCCTGCCAAACACAGAACAGAAACGACAGGCCCAGAAGCAGTTGACCGACACATGTTTGAATCGGCAGCAAAGTCTGTTGTGCACCGATGGGAGGAGCCAACGAAAGAGTATCAACGCGATGGCCCAAAGGGAACCCAGGAAAGTGGTTCCGCTCCAGTAAAAATTACCATCTCCACTGACCACACCCGCCACAGAGAACCAGGTACGCAGCACCAAGTGGGTATCTGTTGGAGGGTGGCATGGTCCAGAGGTGACCAGACAAAGTGTGTGAAGCCTAGCAAAGGGTGAGAGGCCAGGCTATACAAAAAAGGGTATGAATCCCAGAAGCCTTGTATGGGGCGAAAGACTAGGCAAGCCATGAAGGACGAGGTACATGCCATCCCCAGAAGGGGCCAAAGGAAAGGCATCCCAAGGCTGGGTGAAAGCGAGGAGACCAGTGCTTAATTTGTGGGGCTGGCACTTTTTTTTTTTAGCCCCAGCACTTATTGTCTCAGGCTCACTTAAATTATGAAGTGCATCCATCAACCACAATGTGCAGGTGCGAGCTGTAGTGTAACCCCCAAATATGTTGACACTGTGGGGAGCAGCTATGGGTGGTGGCAGCAGCGTTGCCCACCCTCAGTGTCACAGGGGTGCTAGAAAATATTTGGGCCATGGCACTTATTTATTTACAAATTAAGCACAGGAAGAGACGCTACAGCGGGCTAAGAAACCGGAGACCCCAAAACTGGGAGTACAGAGTCAACACCTAGGTGGGTACGAGAAGCAAGCCCTCATGCTGAGGTGCAAACCATGAGTCTTCAGGCATGGCGAAGGAAGAGGACCCCCAGACAGGGGTTAGGGGAGACTACGGTACAGGGCCAAAAATTGTAGGAAAACTGAAGGAAAGAGAGACTATCTTCTCAGGCGGCGAGAAAGAACACTGAGGCATTGGGCAACCCTGCGGTTTAAACTGCACCACCAGGCAGACGGACGGACTGAGAGAAGACATGGAGACATTTGGGTGGGGGCCAGGACCAAGCACCACCAGGAAAAGAGAGAGACTAACAAAAAAAAAGACACTTTGAACTGAATAATCAGACCCATGACCTGAGAGACTTTTGGGTGGGGCCAGAAACCAGCCACCATTGCCAAGATGAAGAGAAAGGCCCTTATAGATCTTTCTGGTTTAGTTTATCTTGTATATTAGTGGTAGGAACCTACCTTGGGTAGATTAGGGTTTGGATGGTGGACTGTTTTTTTTTGTAAAACATAGGTACGGGCACTCTTTATTATTTTCCTTAGATGGGGCCAAGAACCATCATGGAAGTAGGGATAGGGCAGGCATGATTTTTGTTGGTAATAACTTCCAAGGTACAAGACATGACCTCTTGTCCGTCTCCTGAGTCTGATTTAGCACAGTGTATATAGGTGTATGTGAAGTATATAGTATTCTTAAGCTCTACCTGGATTTGTTTTTGGCCTAATAGTCTTTGTACATATCTGTTTGGCCCTCCATTACTTGGCTATCTCCAAATGTTGTTAAATGTAAGCTTCCTCACTGCACAGCCTACGCTGTCTAGAGAGTTTGTTAGGACTGAGTATGAATTGCCATTGCTCGTCCACTAGGTTGGCCTTTCAGAACCCCTACACAGTGGTAGTTCCTTACAGTTGGTTTCAGTAAGTTCACTTTGTTTTCAAGAGCATGGATAGGAATGTGTAACAGTTGGATATGTTTCACAGTGTAGCTAGAATCAATTTTTAGGTTTCTACAGTTTTTGAGACTTTGACATCATAAATCTGCTTAATGTTCATGCCACAAAATAATCTATTATCCTCTCGAATTCTAAAACTTGATCGTGGCATTCTGCCTTATTGATACTTGTTTAGGGATGAGTTTAGTGCAGGAAGGCTAGGATGACTTCTATTACTATTCAAGTGCCTGGGTTCCATTGCAGGGCCTTTCCTCTGATCAGTCGTTTGACTCGTTGACATTATGTAGCTTGCACAAGAAATGTATGGACCCGATACCGGGAGAGGAGGTTTTAACCTAATGTTTCCCAACACAAACCTTTATACAAAAAGCATATTCATTTATGCATGTCCTGCATCTTGCATGTTCTGCATAAACGCTTCACATGTGAGTGCAGTATTTTATTGAATTCAAATGACTTGCACATTTAGGGGTCACATTAACAAATTGAGTTTTTCCCTTGCACAACACAGAGGAATGTACTTAAGTTTTGACTTTTAAGAGCTAATGAACTGCAGGTTAGTTTTAACTTCATGCTTTTGCGAACATTTACAAGAGCCTTCACTCATTCACTGAACGTTTTTGGCATGAGAAATTACTGCATTGCCACAATTTCAGAATTACAATTTGTTCCATACAAAGTGGTATTTTTAATGGGCTTCAGCTTAGACCTTTGTCACTTGGCAGGTTCTCGCTTCGAGAAGTGAGTGACCTTCCCATTTTCTCAGGCTGAGAGGAAGTGGAGGGCTTCAGGTGCATCCTCTGACAAGCAGGCCTGCCGCCTGCTCCAAAGGTATTACAGAGACTCTGTCCTGTCCAAGAAGAGAGCACACATTCAAGCCTGTCTCTCTACAGCCTCTAACAACACGGCCAAACTCTTTATAATCTGCAAGGAACTGGCCAATCCTGTTGCAGTCTCTACCTCTGCTGTTCCCTCCCAGGCCTTCTGTATGGCTCTGGCCTCGCAATTCTACACAAAATCTCAGGACATCCTGTCCTCTATCTCCTCTTCCTCCCTTTTCCTTTCTTGGCCACCCTTTGGCCATCTCTCCCTCTCCTCCTCCTTTCTCCTCTTTATCTGTGACAACACCTGACCAGGTTTCTAGACAAGACGGATCTATGAAAGTGTTGTCCAAACAAGTGCTCCTCTGCTCCTCCAGAACCATCAAGGACTATATTGACACCCTCGCTCCAGTCTTGGCCAATTTCTGAAATCACTGTTTCGCCACTGGTACTTTCCCTGCTCCTCTTAAACACTCCCTTGTGCACCACCTCCTCAAGAATCCATCTGCCGATCCTGCCCGATCTCCATCACCCCTTTCCTGAGCAAACTCTTGGAAAAGCTGGCCATCTCCCAGCTTACTCGCCACACTGAATCTGTTGGTTGCCTCCATGACCATCAGTCTGGTTTCAGAGCTGCCAGAAGTACAGAAAGGCTCTCCTGAACACCCATGAAGATATGTTCTCTAACCTTGAATTTAGCATTCCTTCTGTTATCATCCCCCTTGATCTTTCCTCTGCTTTCGACACGGTCAACCACACCATCCTGATCAATCGACTGCGTAAGGACCTGGGCATCACGGATCAGGCCCTGGAGTGGCTGACCACCTTCCTCTTGGACTGCCCCTCGCAGGTCCTGCTTGGTTCTTTTCTCTCCACCTCTCTCTCCACCTGTGGCATTCCCCAAGGCTCTATACTCTCACCCAGATTTTTCAAACTCTACTTGGCCCATTTGGCCCGCCTGATCTCTACCTTTTCCTCTAACTTTCAGTGTTACGCGGATGACACTCAGCTTTCCTTCATGCTCTCCTCAGCCTCCTCTCCTCTCTCGCTCATTCAGGATTGATGCGCCACCAACGATCTCTGTCTTAATGCCAGTAAGACTGAAATCCTTCTCATTCGGACCCCTGCTAATGCCTTCCCTCTCTCACTCTGGCCCCCCCCCCCGCCTTGGGCCATCTTCCTTTGCCTTCCTGTGAGGCAAAAAACCTTGATGTCCTCTTCAACTCCTCTCTCTCCTTACCTCCACATATCTCAACGTCCCCAAGAAGTCCCACTACCAGCTGCACCTCCTCAAAGGGACTTTTCCCTTTCTCACTTTCACCCAGAAGCTCACTGTATCTAGAGCCTTCGTTCTCTCTAGGCTGGACTATTGCAACAGTCTTGTTCTCAATCTGCCTTACTCTACTTTCCGCCCTCTGAAACTAATCCAGAACAGGACTGTGAGGAGACTTATCCTTGCCCTCAAGCCCAGGGAATGTACCTCTTCAGCCCTGAAATCTCTCCACTGGCTCCCGGTGGCTGCAAGGATCAAGTTCAAGCCCCTTTACATTGTCCACAAGGCTTTCTGGGGCCGGGGCCCGCACTACATCCAACGCTCTCTTCCAAAATATCTTCCTTTTCGAGCCCTTCGCTCAGCTACCCCAACTCTCTAAGGGTCAGATGCTTCTCCAGGCAGAGAGTGGGGGTAGATTTCTCTCCTCTGCAGGTGCCTCCTTCCGGAATGTCCTCCCTGCCCCTCTCAAACCTGAGCCGGACTACCTGACGTTCCTGAAGCAGCTCAAATTGTTCCTCTTCTCCTCTGCTTTATTCTTCTCCCTCCCCTGCTGACCTACCTGACCTGTCTGATGTACCGACTGTTGCCTGGCTACCCTCAGTCTCAATGTGTACCAGGCTCAATCTTGATAATCGCCCTGCACTGCCCCTGGGCCTACCACACACTTGGGGGCTGTAACTGTAACCCTACAGTCCCCTGTCTCGTTGCACTTACCCAGAGCCGCGCTGCCCTGGCTGCACATACTCTGAGCATTACTGCCCTGTTTCCCCTCCCATCTCCCTTGCAACTCCCCTCCCTTTCCCTTGCACTTCTCGTTCTCGCACTTTTACGATCGCAAATGACACAAGGCCTAGTAAGATCGTTTTTCTGTTCTCCATCTCTCTCCCCTCCCTTGCCTTGTCGCGCCTTGAAACTCTTGTGTAAAGGCGCGTTATAAATTACCTATCCTATCTCTACCTAGAAGTAGCTCAAAATACACTTTTGTGGTTCGATGCATAAGCCTTCTACATACCCAAATAAAACACGTAATTACAAATTGACTCGGAAGAACCTAGCGCACCTCTATAATTTTGAAGCCCACCATTGCCATTAAAAAGGGAACTTGGGTTTCAGAATCATTATGTTAAAATCGGACCTTGGTTTGGATAGGCTTTCAAGGTTGAACTTGCCAAGCAAGCAGATTTTACTAAAAGGTTACCACAGATGGGAGCATGCTTTTAGCTCAACAAGAAGCCAAATCCCAATGTACATTGAAAAATCCTTCGTAATTTGAATAACATGTGTTTGAACAAGAAACCATTTTGGAATTTCAGATTTTTATAAACTTGTTATGCTGTTCGAAGGCATGAAGGACACAACTACTTTAAATATCCATCAAGATCAGAGCAATGGGCCACAAGTCTTCCTGGCTGAGAGTGTGCAGTTAACGTTTTGTGTAGATTTTGAACTGATGTTAAATTGTAAGTAATTGATTTTATTAAGATAAATATCTTATGCTGTTTGGTAGGTTTGAACAAATGACAAACACAGGAGTTATTTATGTAATTGTTACTCTGCAAAGCTTTTTTGCGGGTATTTGACCGATATACACATCTTTGAATACATATTCACTTGGTCTCTTATGCTAAAGTGAGGACCTTAATGTGTTAATCTCCCCACAAACAATTTCCTTGTTTTATATCCAGCTGGTTATGTAGTCTAAGGTATTAAAAAAAAGTGAGAATGCACAGCCACATTTAGCAAACCGATACACACACAATAAATGTTCTGTATTTTTGACATTAAAGACACTTCATAAGCTGTGAATCCATATTTAGTGGTGGAGATAGTTTTATTCATTCTCCGCACATAACCACATAGTTGTCTTAAAGCACAGAGACCTGTGTATATATAGAGGCAAATTGCAACCCCACCCAGGGTGGCAGCCAAAACGTGGTCTGTGAAGGGGGAAAAAAACTGTGTCAAGGAGAGCGGGAAATGGATAGAGTGGGAAACGTCAGGGAGACCTACTTAGCCAGAACTCCAAACACAAACGTGAGTGATGGTGATCATTGAGTTGAATGTATCGTTTTTAGAGTACGGAGCAGAAGAAAATGTAAGGGAAAGAAGCGACAAGAGCTTCCCTTCTTGGCCAGCAGAAATTTCATCGGGACATTTACTAGTATACTGGTGATGTTAACTTTGTCAGGTTGTGGATACGTGATGGCATTGATGTGCCCACCATTTGCGTAGTGTACTAACCAGATGATCATATTGGACATCTTCCTGCTGATCACTGAAGGGGCTTTTGGTAAGGCCAAGCCCATGGACGAAAGAAGAAAGCAATCCTTATCAACTGCTGAGGGTCAGATGTAAAGGAAGTGTGCAGGTTAGCGATGTTTGACAAAACATTTGCACACCTGGACAGGCGCTACCTTCCTTGAATCAATACAGCAATTGAAAGATATGTCTTCTACCAAGAGGAACGACGAGAGGCATAGACAGGGTATGGCTGACCCAAAATCTGTAAAGGCCCACTTGGGGTGCAGCGCAGTGTGAGCATTTACAGATATCACCCTGCAGACTGAGCAGCAGGGTTCACTCTCCATCTCCTGCGATCCGCTCATTTCGGGAACCAGGGAGCCCTCACTGCTTCCTAGTTCCTGTCTCCTTGGGGCCTGGGAGTCAAAGGCTGTGTCAAGTCTGGAGGGAAACTGATTGTGGCGGGGGGGGCGGCATTTTTGTGTATATGAATGTGTGCGAGGATTGTATGTACGTTTTATGTATGTATGTGTGCGTGCATGCATGAGAAGGTGTAAGTGCATGTATGCAAGGGTGTCTGTAAGTGTACGCATCTGAATGAATGCAGCGTGACTGTTGTACATGGGTGCGAGTGCGCATGATGGAGAGTCTGTATGGGTGTGAGACTGGGGGATGTACGTGTGTGTATATATGTGTGTGTATTGTGTGATGTGTGTGTATTGTCTGTCTGTGTGTGTACCTGCCGAGTTTAGGGCTAGGGAAGTGTATTGAAGCATAACTCTTTTTTACAGGGGCATGGCAGGATTTACTGACTTCTTCTGTCAAATCAAAGCACCTTGAGGGTTATGTGAATGAGGGATTGAGGTGGGTGGGGAGGGTACAGCAATTGGGCTGTCTGGATATTAACGTGGTATGGAATTTTGCACTCTCATTATTAGGACTGAGCGAAAGGGACTGTTAGGGGAGTTTTCCTAAAGTCTACTAGGTGAGATTGTACACGCCCGTCTGTACTACCCAAAGGTTTGGTAGAATGGCAGAGCAGCCAGGCTTCTCTTTTGAGGAGAATGTGAGCTGTAGTTAAGTACAATGAACATTGGCCCATGGAAACTCAACCACTTGTAATATACATTTATTTTATATACACACGGCAAGGTAAATGAATACTACAAAGACTAACCAACACAAATGGGAACACATAAGCACACTTTTTCAGACGAATGCCTCGATAGTAGTGGCTAGCACCAGCAATGAACACAGTTCAAGGACAAGTCAATTCACTATGTAAAGTCACTCAATGGTCTGATTTAAGGAAAAAGCGTTATTCAGCACAAGCAACAGCAATCTACTTCTTTGGAATACCTTTCACTAAGTCTAATGCTTTAGCAGTCCAGACCCTAACTTGTTAAGAGTTCTTCAAAGTCAGTTGAGGAGGGATGCAAAGTCATATGCAGCAGCAGAAAAAAGTGATACTTAAGTTATTTTCAGGAAGAATGCTTTAGTAGAATAAAAGGTTAGTAGGGACTGTGGGAAGGACTACCCTATAGGTGCACAAGCTGCGAGGCCTGGGAAATGGGTAAGGGTGGACACGCAGACACTGGATACAGCACTCAAGTAACACTAGTGACAAATTGGCTTGAGTTAAGTACTACCTTGAGCCTCACAGTACCTTAGGAGTATTCTTAAAGGACTGCAGCTGGATTTTTTCCTGTGCAGTAGCGATGAACCCAGTCTCCTGTTCCTTGATCGTGGTGACGAAAGGAGGGACTCTGGAAGGGATGCTCAGCAGCTGTCGTGAGAAAGGACACTCGGCAAGGAATTCTTTGTACTCCCAAGTCGGTCTGCGGTTTTGCTGCCCTTTAAAAGCTCCCAACCGTGAACGGTTAATGCCAGTCGATCTGCCCCAGTTCTGCAGTCCTACACTCTGGTGAGAGGACTTTGAGCAGGGGGATCTTGCTTCTGGGGATCCAACTGGAGTTCACTAAAGTTCTGTGAGAATTAGTTCACAGGACGACGATGCACTGCAATTGGGTCAGAAGTCCCCTGGTGTTTGCTGTTTGCAGCCCTGGAAGGACACAGCACACCAGGCGATGGCTCGTTCTGCAGGTCGTTTTATGGCTAGTTGTTCCCTCCAGCTAAAGTGAAGGAGTCCTCTTCAGAGCTAATCTGTCGTTCATAAAACGGGGTCAGGACAGCAATGGTTTTGTCGCGGTTACTGGAGAAGGGTCTGCCGGCGTGTCTGGTCATCTTATGTTTTGGATCTTCTGTTCCGGTGGGCGACTTGCCTTCTGCCCCAGGAACCTCACCTTTTATCAAGATTTCCCATTCATTCCTCTGTAAGCTCTCCCTGTACTTTACGGAAAAAGGGGTGGGTGGCTGTCTAATCAGGACAGTCAGCACCCCAGGGGAAACTGGTTACATTCAGGCACATCAGCATACAAAGGACGAAGAGGAGGGGCTTTTCGGACTCATCCCCTGCTTCCTGTTCTCACAGACACACTAGAGCATTGGCAGGCACACAAAGGGGTTCCGGCCGAAGACAGAACTCTCATCTTGACCCCGCCCCCACAGTATGGCAGAAGAAGGGCTAATAAAGAACAACCACACAAGAAATTGTAAAAATGTAAAGGAGCCACCATGTTGGAACATAGTTGACCCCTTTGTGAATAACCGCAGCTGTAAACGCAGGCTGCGGTTGAAAGTTGCACCAAAATTCGGTAGTTACAGGAGCAGAGAGAAGGGATAAGGGGATACTTGGTATCCCCTTAGCACTCCACATAAGGTGGGGTGGGCTGATCTCTCAAAAGTAAAAGTTTAGAAAGGATACAAAGTACCCCTCTTTCCTTAAGAACAGTAGTTTTTAAGGAAAATAAGAGAATATAAAAAGGAGAACCCAAAGGGCCCTCAGTAACACTACACACAGCATGCTGTGTGCTGCAAAATTGAAACAGATTCCTTTAAAAGATATGGCGGAAAGCAAGAGTCCATAAAATAAAGTAACATAAAGAACAAAGTTCCCATAGTTGGAGCAAACCAGAATGAATGAGGGAGGGGGGGGAAAGGCTCCCCTCATTCAGGAGAACAAGAAAAAGGTCCAGAAGGCCAGCAAAAAGTGCTTGGGGCCTCACTAGGAGCAGGGATTAAGCATAAAACTGATAAATCTCCCTAACGTGGACCAAAAGTCATATCTCAATATTTCCGGGTTATATCTCTATCTTGATATTGTTTGTTGGTTAAATGCTCAGTTGTAAGCCGCCAAATACATGTGAGATGTCTCGTCACTCTTTGATGCACCTTTCTACGACCATCTTGAAGACCTGGCTGCTGATTTCGACGATTTCTCCAATTCGGCAACAGGTTTCACTGAACACGTGTCAGTCGCAGCGTGCTGCTATGGGGAAGACTCCTGGTGGCAAGGACATGCACAAACACTGAGATTACACAACCATGAGCCATTCTTCAACAGATGCGTCGAAAGAAGGCTGCATGCCAGCAGAAGGCACCTCTCGGCCTAAAGCATCACAAGTTTGCTGCGCTTCCGCACCCGCGTCTAGCACAAGTCAATAAAACAAAATGGGCCCCTCTTGATGTGCATCAAAGTCCCCTTGCTGGTGTTTGGCAGTCGCTGAAACATATGTTGATATCTCACAAAACTCATTCTAGTAAATGAAAACACTCAACGTCTCAGGTGGACACCATAGATACACCTACTTTCCCACAGAAGGTGCCAGAATATACTGGAGCTACCTCCCAATTGTGATAATCTCTTCAAAAGATGAGGCCAAGGGGAGGCCATTGTGTTCCCTCTGCCTGACACCCCTAAAACAGGGTCCTGGGCTAGACAACGTTTTTAGGACACTATAGACCAAGTTTCCTCTTTCGTCACATTCATGGAGCGTTACCCAATTTGACAAAAACATTGGACTGGGAAAATGAACAACCTTTAGCTAAATCCCCCAAGCCGTCGGCCTTCTCCGACACATACCATCAGCACATTACTGAACAGCCACCTCATGATACCCAAGGCGCTCGTGATGCCACAGACTATCGGGGTCAAGGGGAGGGAGATCAAGACACAAATCGATGTTGATCCAGATGACACACAGCCAATATGATCAAGATGATCCAGACATCACCAATACAGACCCTCCTGATGTTATACCTGAGGGTGGTCACATTTCCCCTATCAATGATCAACTTTTTTGTTTAACGACCTGTTGAAGAGGGATGCTAATTATTTTAGTATCCAGACTCAAGACACAGTGGAAGACACTGATTTTGTGGACGATATTTTAAATGAGAGGAAATCACTCAGCCAAGCTATTCCTCTTTTGCAATATATTAAAAAGAGAATTGCCCCATCTTTACTCGCACCTTCACTAACTCGTGCAGTCAACCATAGGATAGACATTTTTTCAGCCCATTGCCTTCAGATCCGCTTTACACTAAGCGTCATGTGAAGCCTGATTCGCTAGTCGTCACAACCACTAGGAAAAGGGTGGGTGTGCCACCATCCAATGCGGAAGCACTACCCAATAAAGAGTGTACGAGATTATATGCCTTGCAAAAGAGGGTGACCACTTCTGAGGCCTCTTTAACTAGCATAGCTAACAATACACTTTACTTGTGAGCTATAATAATACACAATGGAATCAGATGAGAAAACACCTCGATTCAATCCCTGAAACAATTAGATCCCAATTGCTCAAAGTCTCTACTGAAAGGAAACTGGTAGCCCAAAATATTTTTTAAAATACTCTAGATTCAGCAGACACTTCTGGCAGAGTCATAGCTGAAGGCAACTCAAGCGCCATTCATGGTTTCGAGATTTCAGGCTTCAAACCCGAAACTCTGGCAACTTTAATAAATATGCCTTTGAGGACTTTGTCCTCTTTGGAATGATGGCAGTGGATGATCAGTTAGAAACTACCAAAAAGTAAGATGAGACCCTAAAAACCTTAGGGAACATTTCTAATAAACCCTTTGTTCATCAAGGCATCTTCAAAAGTCTTCATATCGGAGCCAGGGTTACTCAAGGGCCTCAGTCTGGATTTGGAGCCACTTCATCTTCATGGTACAATACTCAAAACCAAAATTCCTCTTTTCAAACCTCTCACCAAAGAGGTTTTAGGAGAGTGGCATATACGGGGCAGAGTGGCAGCCTCTAGAGGCACTGCTGCTCTTTCCAGCAAATGACGCTAAAGTCCAGGTAACCTCCCATGCTTCACCAGTAGGGGGTTGCGTAACACTTTTCACCCATGCATGGGTGGGGATAACATCTGATCGGAGGCTGCTAACAACTGTGGCCAAGGGATATTCAATAGAATTCCTGGAAACGCCTCGCCAAAATCCTCCTCGATCAAGAAGAATGTCATCAGAACATCACTTGATTTTAGAAGAAGAAATTCTAACACTGCTACAGAATGCAGCAATAGAGCTGTTACACTACAGGCAGAAAACCAAGGTACGTATTCAGTGTTCTTCATTTTTCTAAAGAAAGAAAGAAAGAAAGATCTAACAACGCGTCCAGTCTTAGACCTGCGTCTTGTATGTCAAGCCGCAAAAATTCAGGATGACCATGTTGCAGGATGTAGTTGCTCTACTAAAACAAGGGGATTACATGGCAACATTGGACATGAACGATGCATACTTTTGTATTTCAATGTTGCCAGCGCACAGAAAATGCCTAATGTTGGGGAGGGACTCCCAGGTATGCCAGAGTGATGCTCGGGGTCCTAGGACTCGGAGGGCCTAACTCCCTCCCCAGAATAAACGGAGGACTCAGTCAGACGGAAGTTCAAACTGCAGTTTATTACGGCCAAAACCATCAATACAAGAACTCAGAAAGATGCCAGCATGTCACACAGTAAATGGCGCGCAGGCCATTTTTGTCTTAAACATGTCACTACTCCGTCATCACTTGTGCCTTTCTCCAAAAACCTATTGCTTTGTAGGATTGGCCGCCAGGAGCATAATAACCTATATGGGCACATATACATGTTAATCTACTGGCTCTTGCATGTAAGGTGGCTGGCCTGTCCCTTCGCCAAAATCTAACTTACTATATTGTTGCAGAGTAGTGGGCCTACCATTGGTTCTCGCCTGTTGCTACCCACCCCTAGAGTGCTAAACTGTGATTGGCTAGAGCTGACGTCCCCAGGCCTGGGACTTGGAATGGTTCTCAGCTCACTGTGCACCTTTTCAAGGTGATGTGAACGACTAAGTGTCTGAATTGTAACTTGTGTGTACCACCTTTGCCTATGAGACCATGTCCCGCTCTTCGCAACACTTTGTTGCACATTTGTTGTAGGATGTGTCTGGATGCCTAGGATTGGCTCCCCTTTCTCACCACCGATCACTGTCCATTGTCTGCTTCAGCTACATCACGTGTCTAGAGACCACGAAATTGAGCTCTGCAGCTCAGAATGATGAGGATTTATTCCATTTTAATGCAGCTGGTCCATTTGTCGTCTGGGGACTGGAATGTCTTCATATCTCTTGTCCTTGGCTGTGGGCCTTGTCTCACACGTCTGGACACTTGTGCAGCCTGAATCTGCCCAGCTTGTCTCCTGCTCAACAATTTGAGGCCTGCAGTAATTTTTCTAAACCTTCTACATTGTCCATGTTACACTACATTCTCCATGAATTAGCTATACGTGGTTTGATCAGGTTCCATATATACTCCTGTATGCCCACGCGACTATTGGCTTTAAGCATCAGCATGCCCGGCCAGGATCTCTAGTGGCTTGCGGGTTCTGCGTTACTGCGTTTGGCTAATGGCAAAATAATAATTGCAATGACAGGATGTATATGTAGCTGTTCTCTAACTATAGAACTGTACGCTCATATTTTTCTTGTATTCGAGTGTGCGTTTGTGTCGCGCAGTGCAGGTTGCACATGCGCTTCATGTCTAACACTGCTATGTCGTGGTGTCTCTTTTGACTTCAGCAGCATGCCTTCTTGGTGCTTAGTCCTGGCTATCCATATAGGTATCTCTGACCATAGTCTTCGGCTCTTCATCCATGCATGGATAGATTTGTACCACACCTGGTCTGTATGGCTGGCTGAGGGGGTACTTCGCTGTATATTTGTTGATCATTGGTGCATTTGGGATTCGTCCGAAATAGAATGGGTGGTTGCGGTATTTTCTGGCCTTTCGTCTTGTCATGAACTTGGTGAGAGGGGCGGGTGGTGGCAAGCTCCTGACTCCCTCTTCACTAAGATTCAAAGTGGGAAACAAACACTACCAGTTCAAAGTGCTACCATTCGGCATAGCCTCAGCACCACGAGTGTTTACAAAAGTCTTTGCCGTGGAAGCCGCACACCTATAGAGCCAATCCATTCCAGTGTACCCTTACCTAGATGGCTGTCTAATAATAGGGGACACTCCTCACTTGTGTCAACAAAATACACAACAGTCGGTCAATCTGCTGTTTCAATTCGGCTTCTCAATCAATGAGAAAAAATCAAGTCTAGTGCCCATTCGGGTCAAACCGTGTCTAGAGGCAATAATTTGAACAAAAGATGGCCTAGTTCTCCCCTCCAACAAGAGGGTTCAAAACATGCTTTTACAAATCCCTTAATACATAGTAGTCCGGTAACCATGCATGTGCCTTCTGGGATTGATGGCTTCCTGCATTTACCTTATGCCACACTCCTGATTGCGCATGCATCCAATGCAAGAGTGGTTAACCAAACAATGGTCGGAAGCAAGCAGTCTATGGGACGATCTTGTAGTGGTTTTGCATCCTCTTGCTATATCTCTGCAGTGGTGACAAAAGAAAACATTTGAAAGTGCAAGCCCTTTGACACTGCAGCAGTCGAGGCCACACTCACTACAGACTGATCGCTGTCCGGGTGGGAAGCTCATTTTCTTCCAACGAACTGCCCACTGATTTGGACACAAGCATTAACCAAAAATAATATCAACCTTCTAGAACTGCTAGCAGTCTTCAAAGCTCTACAAGCATTCAATGAAACAGCTAATCAACAATACAGTGCTCATACTAACAGACCACAGCCATTTTTCTACATAAACAAGCAGAGAGGTAAACACTCTCCAGAGCTGTCCAAACTAGTAAAGAACATTTGACTGTGGGCACTGAAACACATGTTTCCCCTAGCACAGCAGGTTCCAGAGGAACACAATTCCCTGGCAGGCGTCCTAAGAAGAAGTGCAGAACTACTGTCAGAACACAAGTGGCAGTTCAATACGAATGTCCTACCCAACGTCTTCACAAACTGGGGGTTCCCAGACATGGACCTGTTTGCTACACAAGAATTTGCACAATGCCACGACTACGTATCCAGGGTTCCCCAGACAGAATTTGTTCATAAACTGGTCAGGGAGATTTGCATACGCTTTTCCCTAACTCCACTGCTAACAAGATAGTCCACAAGTTACACAAGGAGCAAGTCACCTTAATTCTGATAGCTCCTATATGGGCACTACAAACCTAGTGTTCACACCCACTGAAAATGTCTTTATCCTCCAATCAAACTACCTGCCCATACAACATGTTGTCACATAACCAAGGGACAACACTCCACCCATGCCCTTAGACACTGAACCTAGCAGCTTGGCTCCTGGGGTCATAGTTTGTTCATTTCAACCTAAACCAAAGGTATATGGACTTTCTAAAGGAAGCACGCAAACCTAACAGAAGACATTGCTATTTCAACAAATGGAAACACTTTGCTTTGTTTTGTGGTGTAAAGCTCATAACATTAACCCAATTGTCTGTTGACCTTCAGATCTCGGGTTTAATCTTCAATTCCTAACGAGCTTACACCACATCAGTAAGTAATGTTTCATGGTGGAAAGTGCCTGTAGTGAAATCATTCATGGAGGGTGTTAAAACGTTATACCCACCCGTTTCAAATCCAGCTCCCAGCTGGGATTTGATTATTGTGCTTCCAAAGCTCCTGGGGCCCCCTTTGAGCCAATACACAAAGCACGTTTTGTACATCTAATGTATAGGACTGCTTTCCTTATCGCTGTCACGTCAATAAGGAAAGTAAGTGAACTACCAGCCCTTTCAGTACACAATCCTTTTGTCATTATTCACAAAGACAGAGTGGTAGTGCACACACATCCACGGTTTTTCTCCAAAATTCATCTCAAAGTTCCCTGTAAACCAATCCATACAACTTCCTGCTTTCTTCCAGAGCCCAAGGAATGCAGCAGAGAAAAGCCTACATACCTTAGATGTCAGAAGTGCTGTCATGTATTACCTTCAAAAGACTAAACCACTCAGGAAAAATACTTTTTTTTTTGTCTCTAGCCACAGGGAGAGAAGGGGATCCTTTATCTAAATCAGCTATTTCAAAATGGATTGTCAGATGCATCCAACTTTGTTATTCTCTTGCCAAGAGAACATTACCTTTCAAGGCCAGAGTACACTTATATCGGGGCACAGGGGCTTCTCTAGCTTTCATTGCAAATGTTCCTTTAGATGCCCTTTACAAAGCTGCCACTTGGAGTTCCATTCATACCTTCACACAACACTACTGTTTAGATTCACATTCTAGAGGTGAGACACAGGTGGGTTAAGCAGTGTTAAAACATCTGTTTGCATCTTTACCTTCAAATAACCCACCACCTTCTCTAAGTACTGCCCGCTAAAATCTATGGAACTCAAGAGATTCTAAGCAGATCCACAAGCCTCAGAAGGCCTACATTACTTACAGTAATTGTATTTCTGATGCTTGTACATACTTAGATTCACATGCACCCACACCCTTCCTCCCCTCTTGGAGTGAAGGTTCTAGGGCAAATCATAAATATTTCACACCTCATCACAACTTATTTGTTCTTCACGCATACACTTCATATACCCTGATGTCAGAAACCATACAATCTGAGGGACCTTGATGCATGAGGGATCATGGGTACAGTAGACGTCACACTAGGGATATTACAAACCTCCCCAATCAACATCCCTTTTCAAAATATCGGAAAGCATGTGCAGTACTGTGCTGTGTGCAGTCATAATGTCGAAAAAATGTCGAATTACAAAAAAGTCAAAAACGTAATGTCGGGGAAAAAAATGTGAATGCTTTATTTTTTTATTTGTTTTTTTTGGGTTCCGCATGTAAAAAAAAAAGGTGAAAACAGAAAAAAAATTAAAAAAGGTGGGTTGAAGGGAACCCCCATTTCGAACAAAAAACAAAGTAAAAAAGACATTCAAATTTTTTTTTTACATTATTTTTTCGACTTTTTGACTTTCGACATTATTTCGACTTTATCACTATAAACCGTACTGTGCACCTACCACTAGATGTCGGCCTATGAAAAGCATGTGAATCTAAGCAGATACAAGTATCAGAAATACGATTACGGTAAGTAATGTATGCCATTATAAATGTATATATCTCAATGTTACACTATTGTCTTATCCTATATCGATATTAGAAATATATCGCTATATCTCCAAAACTCGATATAGCGCTGTCATGATTCCTGCCCCTCATGTCACCAGCCCTCCTAGATGTCAGGCCAGAGCCAGACCTACATGGCCCTTAAGGGGCTCTCCATCCCTCCAAAGACCCACTTGGAGTCAGACTTGGCGCTTGTGGCACCAGACTCACTCACTCCCATAGGATAACATTGGGGATTGAACTTGTAGTGCATTGATGGGGACAAGATGGATGCCCCCACATATTTCGGTTCCCAGAACTGCATGTGCAGTCTAGTCTTTTGGGTGTGGTTCCGCCCAGAGACACCTGGGATACTCAGTCTATTTAAGCCACGCCTAGGCTGAGAAACATGCGTTGTGTTTTCTGCACCTGCAGCGTGACACTCGGTGTTCGGATCGGTCTCCAGTAGGCCTGCATCTTTCTTCTGCGCTCAGCTCCTGCAAGAACAAGAACACAGTTAGGAACAGCCTTACCATGCGGCGCTTCTGCCCATCATTCATCGCTCCTTCTGTTCTGCGGGCATCTTTGGCGGTGTCATTCCCATCCCGGCACGCCGCTTCCTAAGGAAAAGGGAAAAGAACAGAAAAAAAGGCATTAGTAAGCATTCAGCAAATCTTCGCTTAATTTTAAAGACTGTACGAGCTTCAAACGCTTACCTGAATCCCAGCCGCTCTGGGGGACCTTTGTCTCCGGAACTTCTCATCCATCTGCAAGAGGGAAAAGACACTCCAGGTTAGCGTGGAAACCTCTAGAGACGCCGCATACCGCGCTTACTCACTGCATTTCTTCTTCCTAACCAGCATCCACGCTGAAAACGTAGCGGCACCTAAAAGACACAGAAAAAGAACTCAGTTCAATACAAATACGAAAGGGTTGCATCGCGCATCGCGCTCACTCACCTTCAGCGCTACTCATCTCAGAAGCACGTCGCCATCCCCAGACGCCAGCCATCATCTAAGGAAGGAAAGGAATGAAGTTAGAGAACTGTTCAAAAGACTCATTATACTTAGCTGTCAGACTCTTGCCAGTGAAGTAACTAGGCAGCAACGAGCCTGCATCCATCAACGCGCCCCTGCGCTGAAAGCAGGACGGAGAGCACACTTTCCAAGAAAACAAGGATCAGTCTCCAGTCGAGTAGACTCCAGGGAAGGGTTTGAGGTTGTAAGAGGTCGGAAAAGGCTGAGTGATGTCCCCGTGGATACCAGGTGAGTGTTACAATCGCCCAGCCCTACTCATTATGGGCAAAGCTGACATGATGAGTATTCTTACATGGGAGAGAAGAGGGCATGCGTCCTTACTGTGGCATAGCAGTGATCGAGCCCCAATTGATTGGTGGGCATAACCTATGACTTGCTGCAAACCCACATTCGACAAAGACACTGTGCTCGCAAAGAGGAGTTTTACAATCCATGGCCTGGAGCAATGCTATCAGCAAAGAGGCTAGACTTGCTGATTGACAACAGCCCAACCCGATCTGTGCTGTGAGCGCCCCAGGCCAGGCGCACTCCAGGTACAACGAGCAGAGAGGTGTGGCGCTCAACCTGGACCTCCCTCACATGCACAAAGACCTCCCCAGGGAGCGGTGTCTTGGATACAGTAGTCCCCTCCCACCTCCACTTTGAGTTAATAGAAATGTCCTGCATGTGTTCTGCATGTGGATGTCTCTGACACTTCTCACAAGTGTGCCTGCAAGGCAAACATGGACCAGCTTCAACCAAATCCAATATAGTGGCACTTGTGGGACCTACACACCCCCTTCGAAGAGTAGGAGCTTCTAGCGTGTTCATTTGACATGATCCTCCCCTTAACTGGTCCAGAGGAAGGGACCCACCCCCAAACCTCCTCAGCCACCATATGATTTGGATTACCATAGCCTGTAAGACATTCTCTTTGATGGCAAACTTAGGCTCCCTTTGCACAGTGATTCCAGCACAATTGTTCCATGACACGCTTGGCTAAGAGGTCGGCAAGCTTGGGTTTATGCCCACAGCCTATTCCGAACACTGTATGAAAATAGTACGTTATTTCCATGACTTAAGGAGCTACAAGCAATGGTCCGCTGTAGGTAATCTCTTGCACTGAAAGGCCCTCGGGTCCTTTTGGAAACACCAACCTGCCTTCCATCTCGCTCTAAGTTCTGGTGAGCCGCAACAATTACTCTTGCTGGATTAAAAAATGCCTCAACATTCTGCCCCTTTCGAAGCCCTTTGGGATCCTTCCCGACATGCAAACAGAGTTGAATAAACATGTACACCAGCATCCCACAGTCTTAAGCCTTGATTGTCCAACTTAAGTCAACATCGGATCATGCGCAATTCTGGCGTGCAACCCATCAAAGTGTGCAACGTTTATGTTTGGCTCCAGGGAAAGCTGGAAAAACTCCTCATCAATATGACGCAATCTGCCATCCTAGAGAAAGTTGAGGTAGCGGAGTGACTTGCACCAATTGCCTTAGCGTGAACAAGGGACAGAAGGTGACATCAGAATGTGCTTAGACCTTCACAGCCTGAATGGCAGTATCAAAGTAGACACCAGCTCCCTAACATATTCGAGATAGATTGTACAAAGTTCAGAAGCATCCGCCAAGGCTGTTTTCTTGGTATGATGGTTCAGCTTTTGCAGGGGAATCAAGGAAGCATTCTGTTCTTGGACCATCTACACCAGCACTTTGTAGAAGCATGTAGAAGTACTGAACCACATTGTCTGCATTATAAGGGATTATAGCTTGACCTTGAAAACTAGCAAATGTCCATTGTCCTCCTAACCCCCGCCACGAGGAAGGCTATTTGGGGCACACATTTTCCTCTGATGGCGTTTGACCCATTGTCACTCTGTTGAAAGCCATCAAAAATGCCCGTACCCCGAAGAAAGAGCTACCCAGCCTTTGTGAATTTTACGCAAAACTTGCACAAACCTTTGCTACAGTTGTCGAGTCACTCAACATACTCACTAAGAAAGGGAAGCACTGTGTTTGGATTGCAGAGAAAGAATCTGCATTTCTACAGGCCAAGCATCTCATCCTTCAGGCACCCACCTTGCATCCCTTCTCAACACAGGAAGATGGCATCCTTGCCATAGACGCTAGCAACAAGGGATTGGGGCTGTGCTGTCCCAGGTTGTGCGAGCTTGGGAGCACATAGTGACCTTTGCCTCCAGAACCCTTTGCCCCTCTGAGTTAAAATATCCTGCCATGGAAAGAGATGTTGGCTCGTATCTGGACTGTGTTGCACTTCTGTCAGTATCTTTGTGGGGCTCCCTTTAGAGTCAAGGCTGTTTGCAGATCACTGTTACATGTTCTGACTGCTGCATGTCTTCATGGCTTGCTAGATTATCAGCCCTTTTACAGGTATGTAAATAAGAACTGGGTCACAAACCTGGGAGGTGCAATATGACTGCTGACTGCCTCGCATGCTTTCCACTTCAGCAGAGTGAGGAATAGTCAATCGCAGACAATTGATGTTTTTGCAATCATTGATGATCTGGATCACCTGACCCAGGGACGGGTCATAAAGGAAGAGTTACTTGCATAGAACCGGGATGACATCTTGCAGAGTGCAGTGCATTTTGTGTGTGTGGCTTGTACTCTTCACCATAACATTAGACCTTGGCATGCCGTGGTATTGGACCGGGTGGGTGTTAGCTCACCTGGCTCCCACAGGGGCGTCGTCGGATCCGGACGGCTGCGGTCTCCACCAACGTGATGCGTAGTGCATAGATGACTGACTGGACTGGCCCTCCTAATCTTGTCTGCGTGACCCGTAGAAGTATTCTCCTGCAAATGGAGAGATGGATTTAGCCACCTGTGGATTCAAGTGATGGCACCCCCCCCACAAGCCTCCCAACTAATCACCTCCGAAGTGCCCTCTCAGCAATCTCACCTTATATTCTTGAAAGATGAGCTGTCCATCCTGCATGGATTGCAGGGGCGCGTTGATGCCAGTTACTTCACTGGTTTGAAGGCGTGGGAGAGTTCCGGAGAGTATTGACTCTGAGGTTCCTGGCAAGGTCCAGTAAGTATCAAGTTCATAGAGTTCAATATGTCCGATGTTTCACTCTTGTCCCCCCTTCCTTGTCTTGCAGCTGAGATTGTGAGAAGATGCTCTCGTGGCAGCTGGTAGCGCTCAGGTAAGAGTCTGTATTACCCGACGCTGTCCGGTAAATGTTGCACGTGTTTAACTTGTTGTTTTCTCTCTCTTTGCAGGTGCGGCACATGAAGATGTGGAGAGTTATAGAATAATGCCTCCGGTGGTAAATCGGGTAAGTCTATGGTGATAAGAGTTATATTTGTTGGTTTTCTCGGCTCACCTTATTGTTTTCTTTTGTCCCCCAGGTGCCGGAGTTCGGCGAAGAAATGATGGAGGCAGCGCCGAATCGAAAGATGCTGCGAGGACTGGAGAGTATGGCGCGGCGCTGCAACTGGAGATGCGACGCGTACAGAAATGATGTTCTTTCCAGGTCCGGAGGCGAGATGGATCCGGAATCAGGTGAGGAATTCGAAAATAGTTAGTTTTCTAACCTTGTCCTGTTCTTTCCTCTTTGTTTTAGGAGCTCCAGATTCGAGGCGGGCGTGGCAGAAGACTGGATGCAGACTGCAGGCACAGTGAGCGTTACGCTGCTGGATGCAGAATAACGCAAAGCGTGTGCTGTTGTTCGGGCGTGGTTTAAATAGCCTCCAAAGTAGTTCCAGGTAAGAAGTTCCCTAGAACCACGCCCGAGTAAGAAATAGTCCCTGTAATAAAATAGTCCCATCCAGGCCTCACGTTGGCTTGGACTCACTAGCAGCATGGTCTGCATCAGGTAAGTAAAGTCTATGAGCCTGGCGCCTAAGGCACCAGGACTGAACCCAAACAGCCCCCAGCTGGAGCTGTTAGGGTTTTAATAAGTATCTGGATGCCTGCTCCCGGAGCTGATGGGCTTGGTCCTGATGCCCGGGGGTTGGCATCATGACAGTGGGACCCTAGAATACTCTCCCTTAAGAGCACAGGTTTGCAATGGTTATCAAGGACCATTTTGCGGAATTGCCCAAAGTCGAGTTTGTAGAGTCTGTTGCCACCCACACTGATGTAGAGTTATTGAGGGTGCTTTTAAGGGGAAAAGACATTCCAGAAATTATTGTACCCCACGAGGACATGAAAAAAGTTTACAAAAGAAAATCTGCAAACAAGCCCTTCCAAAACATCAGACTGTTTTACGACGTTGACTCTGGATATTCAGGTCCATCAGCATTTGTCAGAATTGTGTTTATGGATTTGTCTGAAAAGCAAATATGCAGCCATTTTTGTTTTAAAGAAATGAAAACATATTTTCATATTCCATTATACTTCCTGAGTTCAAGCCAATATGTCTCGTTTGCTATAAAACCTATAGTTTGTGTAAGTTTTATCAATGTTCCCTTCCTGATGCTGAACTCCCCAAAGCAGAAATTCTACTTCTCAGAGTGTATGATGCTAATTTCACTCTATCGCCTTCCCACCAGACAGCCTCACCCCTTCACCAATGTCTCACAACCTTGAGGTACTACCTTGGGGTACTCTTTGATAGCAAGTGCATTGCGGCTGTAGCCGTGTGAATCGATTGACTCAACATCAGAAGAATGTGCCCCCACTACTCATCTAAAATGCTAACTCTGGTGTGCTTGGTAACTGAGATTACTGCTGAAGCTTACTCCTGGGCCACCTTCTGTACTACTTTCCTCCCTTTATCAAAGTCCTAAACGTTGCTACTTGCACAATCTACAACCCTACCTCACCTCTCCCCCACCTCCGCACACTGCCACCATGCCAACTGTGGAAAATCATTCCTCCTCCTTATCTTCAAATTCATCCAGGTTCTTGTCTCCCAACCTTGATGACTGCATCCCTTACATTTCCTGTTTCTCCTCCCTCCTCAACATCGGTTGCTGCCCCCCTCAATCTCCCACTACTTCTCCTGCTTCGTCTCCCTACTTGTCACACTACACTGGAATGCACTGTTGACCTATAAAACCCATTGCAAATTGTATGTCTTAGTTACCAATTTTTCACCGTGTGTGCTGTAAAATCCATCATGTTAGTACAATGCTTTCAAAAATTACATTAGTCAGGGGCTGGAAGGGGGATTGGGTAGACGATGAACACCCTCAAAAAAAGAAACTTGTTTGTTTCGGGCTTGCTTGCAAACAAACGTTTTTATGACTCTCAAAAAGAAAAGAAAAAACTCACCATCGGCCTCTTTATAATATGGGAATGCTGGCATATTTTGGAATTGCCACTGTGGACAATTTCTATGTTCATAGTAGCTTTGAGTCACAGCCAGCATGAACATGTCTTCTTAAACTGGCAGATTACTGCCATACCTGCTTTGGGGTACTGTTGGTGACCTAGTAGCTATTGGATTTCTTTCTTACCCTATAAAACCAAGTGTATGGCTTTGTACCCAGTTTTTCATAATACTGAAAAATGCTCAATTTTAACCCAATATTTTCAAAAAGTTTTCGGATAAGCATTACCTGAAGCCCCCTGTGTTTGGTTTGGGCTCGCTCATGCACATTTTGAGAAAATGCTACAACCCTCCAGTTTTAAAATATATACATTTTTTGAAAAGCTGCCCTTGTATTTATCCACTTTGAGGCTGCAAGTGGATTAATGCATGAAATGAATATGGACACACACGTTAGTGGCCTGTTTGTCGTTATAGTTTGAATCTATTTTACACTGGGAATCTTATCTTTGTCATCATGACTTACAGGACAGCTAGTAACTCCTTGTATATTATGGTAGATATCCATCCTACATGGATATGGAATTACAAATTTGAATAATTACAATAAAGCGTTTCATCTCCGGTTGGTAGCAGGTTAGTGTCTATTAAATCTAATCAGAATGACGCGTCATACTCATGCATGGTGGTTCCATAATGCAACTTACTCCTATGTCCCGTCCCCTTTCCTCCATACTGTATGGGCGTCGCTTGCTAGGGACAGCAGATGGAACCTTTTTCACCTGAAAAACTGTTCTTCCCCTCTAAAATTAGAGGTATGGCTCTCGGAGTATGCGCTCCCCTGACTCCGCCCACCTGCGCCACTCCTTAGTCCTCTTTTCCGGCGGGAACGGACCGCTTTCACCAGCGCTTCTGGGTTTGGCTTTGGCCTTGTAATTCCAAGTGCTCTTCCCGGATACTGTCTTTTTTTGTCTTTTGTCTTCTAATCTTTAATCAGGTAATCAGTCCTTTGGCGCCACACACCTCCCCAGCGCCTGTCAATGTCCTGGGGCTTCAGCAGGTGTCCAGCCTACGAGGGGCTCTTTCCCACGTCCGAACCCCACGCTCAGTGCCTCCGCTGCCTTGGCCCCGACCACGCCCAGGAGGACTGTACCGCGTGCAACGCGCTTACACCGCAAGCTTAGCACGGTGGAGGGAACTCTTTGAGAAGTCGCCTCTGGAGGACTTGAAGTCAAGGCCCAAGGTAGGGCCACATTTTTCCATTGCACCCTCCAAGGACGACTCCTTTCTGAGGAAATGTCAGAGCTGGAGGGACCGGTCAGGTTCTCACACCAGCACAGATACTGAGGCTCATTCAGCTACCTGCCCCCAAGCCGGGGTGGTGGCTAGACCCTTCCGGTCCCTCAGCACGGTCTCTGAAAGGTTCTTTTACCGGGTGTCCACCCGAGGGGTACACCCTACTACCAGACAAATGTCTGAAGGGGTGCCGGTACGCAGCACTACGGGGGCAATACGCCTACCAGGCCCCGTCCTGAGGTGCAGAGTAGGCCTCAAGCTACACCTCCACGAGTTCAAGAGGAGGCCGAGCCCAGCGAGCAAAGCACCACGACTCAGGCACGTGGCATGCAGCTCGACAAGATGGCCGCTGCGCCAGACAAGATGGCAGCTCGTCCGACACCATAGGGCATCGCACCCCAAACGTCCGAGCGGGAGTGACAGTTCAGGTTCTCACACAAGCACAGGTACCCAGGCTCATTTAGCTACTGGCCGCCAGGCCGAGGGGTTGCTAGACCATTCTGGAGACAGTGTTGAGGGACCACAAGGTTCTTTTCCAGGGTCTACGGGTGCTAGGAACCATGCTACTAGGAGCCAATACAAAAGCCAGTGTACTGGGTTTTGCCACTGGGTGGAGTCTAGGGAAGTCGATTCGCTCACAGGCACATTGGACGACGAACTTTCCTTCTCTGCACACCTCGCACTCTCAGAGGTGCAAATAGACACATGCTACACCTATCTGGTGGCCTCTGAGCCTACCGGAACACGGAGGAGGACGTTTTTTCATCCCCCAACCCAGTGGTTAGGGGACTTTGGCGGGAATCTCCATGCTCTACCCGCCTACCAAGTAGCCACACCCAGTGTGGGACCTCAACAGAGTGGGGCGCCTTGGCGCATAAACCCTTTGAGCCAATGGCGTCTGCAGACATCAGGCTGGTCACCATTAAGACAGCCCTTTGGTGGGTCTTAGGTCAGCACGCCGGGTCAGCGAGATTCAAGATCTGGTGCCTTTTCGGAGCCATACACTACCTTTTTCATAGGGACAAGATAGTCCCCAGGTCGCACCCCTGCGTTCTTGCCTAAAGTAGTCTCTTTGTTCCGCTGAAATGAGGAGATAGTGCTACCTACCTTCTTCACACACTTCAAGGAGAATGCTCAAGGGGCAGTGCACTGCCTAGATGTTGGTTTTGCTCTAAAGTTCTACCTGGACATAACCAGGAGCTTCTGCAAATCTGGGGCTCTCTTGTTCACCTTCGGTGGGTCAAGGCCAGTATATCAGGCCTCCAAGGCTTCCATAGCAAGGTGGAGGATTTCGGGCATTAAGGAGGCCTATGAGGAGCGGCACAAACCGCTTCCGGCAAATAGGCATGCCCATGCGATCAGGGCCAGGGAAATATCGTTCCAAGGGCACGTCCCGTGGCAGGTCGTCAGCAGGGCGGCCTCTTGGGTGACCCCTTCGGCCCTCTGCAAGCGCTACTGTTTGGATGCCGTCTCCAGGTCAGCCAGCATTTGGACAGGCTATAGTAATGAACTTGGTTTCTTAAGAAGGTTCTCCTCTCCTCCCTGGGGCTACATTCAGTTGTAATCGCCCATACAGTATGAAGGAAAGGGGACAGGACGTAGGAGTAATTATAAGTTATTCACTGTAGTGACTAAGGTACTCCTAGTCCATAGTCTGCTTTCCACCATACGTCCCACCACCCCCCACCCCCAGTAAAACTGGTGTCATTAGGCAATGGTAATATTATTGACGCGTCAATGGGGACTGAGGAGCGCATGCTCCCAGGGCCGCACCACGGTGTGCCTCTGAATTTAATGGGCAAGAAAAACATTTCTGGTGAAAAAGGTTCCATCTCCCGTCCCTAGCGAGGGTTGCCCATACAGTATGGAGAAAAGGGGACTATGGACTCAGAGTATGTTAGTCACTACAGTGAGTAACTTATAATTTAGTGTCTGGACCTCAGTCCCAGCCTTGAAGGTTCCAGTAGCATAACCTCAGTCAAATCTATTCTGCTGTGAATGCTGGAAGTAATATCCAAGATCATATTTGTATATAAATGACAGTGGGCTCCCAGCTTGTTATCGTGGTGTAATAAAAACGGAGAGGGGTACGTCTGCTTCCCATTGCCAAATATTAGTGTGGAAGAGGCTCCGCATGGTAACGAACTCCATTCAGCGTTTTCATTCTTACATGTTCTCGGCTACTCTCCCCTCTGCAGTCCGCTTGTCAGCTCATCTTTCTTCAGACTCTGCCGATGCCTTCATTGAGGTACGCTGAACGTTGGGGGGCACACTTGGCTGATGCTTTTCAGTCACCCCAGTCTGCTAGAGTCTGTAAGGCGAGGATGGCCTGGCCTAAAACTTTCAGCACTACTGGTGCGCAAACTGTTTTTCCATGCCTACTATTGACAATTCAGTGTTTCATCGTTTCTTTGTCTTCTGCATTCTTGTAGGTATATCGAAATATTCAAAAGTAGGCGAAGTGAAATACAAACTTTACGATTCCCATACAAAAAGAGAAGGCAGGATTCAGTATTTACTCCAACAAGTAAAGAAGACG
Source organism: Ambystoma mexicanum (assembly GCF_040938575.1). Taxonomy (NCBI): domain Eukaryota; kingdom Metazoa; phylum Chordata; class Amphibia; order Caudata; family Ambystomatidae; genus Ambystoma; species Ambystoma mexicanum. Next base: position 1,466,382,582 of record NC_090935.1, read on the forward strand.
CTGTTGAGCCAGCCATTATCGATGCAGAACCTGCTCAGGAACTGGACTCCTTCTCTGACCACTTGCAAGGTGAGCGACTGGCACCTCCCATAACTATGTCTGCGCTCAATAAAAACAGTGGCAGTTTTAGAGAGGAAGATGTGGGATAACTTTTAGGGGTCTACAGAATAGCATATTTATTATTCGACCGAATAGTTGCACAACTATTCGGCCGAAGCCGAAGAGTCTTTCTAATGAAGTAAGGTCTATACTTTGTAAAAGCACTGTTATTTTAGCATTTGTATTTCCTGTATTGCTTTTCATGTTCATAAGCCATCAGATTTATTTAAAAACCTGGAAGCCAGTCAAGAATGCATCCTCTTGGGGGGGGGGGGGGGGCGGAAGAAAGCTGCTGTGTTCTTTCCTACACTGAGACAACCCTCTCAATCCTGGCCACTTCAGCTATATCCTAATCTGTCTCCTCACCACTCACTGCTTCCAATCCGAAGATTACTCATCTGCATGGAACCGTTTCTATGTATTTCTTCCACAATATTGCGCTGGGGGTTGCCTGCTTTTGTCTCGACCATTGCTATGAACGGCTTCATGGTTCATCAATACTTGTGTTTTGCGGTTATGAAATTTATTTTGCTCCGTTTCTTCAGTTCACTGTGTTTGTCATGTATTATTTTGTACCAATTCACTTAAATTGTGTAAAAGGTTCTTGGCATGTAGCACTATCGAAGTAAAATAAAATCAACTAGGTTTCCCAATAGGAAGGTCCTCGGAGTACAGCAAGGCAATTTCAAAAAGGTGGATTTGCATGCAGGAAATATGGCTTGTGATATAGGTAGGTAAACATTTTATTTTGTAAATACTACTGTTTGTCACAATACTACAAGGACGGCATTGAGGCCCTGGGTAAGCCTGTTGGGATGTGGGCATATGACTTTTAAGTTGCATACATGTTCGCTCGGCAGACACACTAACCCAATAAGCTTTTACCTGCTAGTTCATACAATAAAGTGCATAGAATCTGCATGAGGAACAGAACATTGACATTCCTTTCTTTTTAGAAGAGGACATGCTTTAGCATACATGTTAAATGTTAAAGATATTTGTACCGTGCACCGTCACCAACGGCGTTGGTCGCCAGGCGCTCTGGTGGATCTGCAAACGAGAAGGTGGGATGGGTTAGTAGGGGGAAGAGTGAGTAGGATAGTGAGAGGAGTGGTGTTCTGTTGGCAGCTTCAACTCAGTATACACCGGGTGCTGAGCTTTTGGTGCGAGTATCGGGGCAATGTCAGTCCTCGTGTGCTGTTGGTGCGGTTTATGTGTTGTAGCAGTGTGGTGAAGTGCATGCGGATTGCGGTGCGAGAGGTGGTTGTGTTAGTTTGAGTGAGATAAGCATGTAGAAAGTTTTGAGCTTTTTGTTTTTTTGGTTGGTGGGTTAAATGTTTTGCAGCTAATCACGGTATGGCTGAATGCCTGGGTTTCGGGAGTCCTGCCTAGTGCGAAAACGGCTAGACTTGGGAGACCCGCATAGTGGGGGAGAGGCCCACGCCCAATTGAGCAACTGAGTATAGTAACTTACTTGGCTGGATATGACAAATAATTGAATGCCGTCCTGAAACACAGCTAGAATCGCGAGTCCCACAAGGGGAGAGAGAGGCCCACACCTAGAGATTCGGTTTGGCGTGACTACCCTACCATCGAAGTGAATATGTCTGATTGAAGCTTTCGTGTGTGGGACGGGCTGTGATGCTGTGGATGAGTCGACTAAGTGGTTTCGTCTTACATGTCGGATATTTTGATGTCTCTTGTTATTCTCTTGTACCATACACAATTTAACATAATAAGCTTTTTCTGGGCTATTAAACATTTGTAATTCTCTCAGCCTGAACCTCATGTAAGGCAGGTCGGTCTGTGGCAAAAACTGTCACATGCCAGATATTTAGGATGCTACTGACCTGTTTCCAGCCCAACCGGCCTTTCAGAAGTAAACTCCTGTTAGTCCTCCCCTTTTCACTTAAGCTCAGCATTTGTGTGTTTCTTAACTAAATGGTAAAGTGAGACTGCAGGCTTTGTATTTGTTATTCTGAGTGCTCCCCGATACCCTGCTGGGTCAAAGCTTAAGAGGAGGAAGTGTGAAGGGATCCCGCCTTAGGGCCTACATGAGCATTTCTCACGCTGTCTCCAAGGAGTAAACTTTAGCTATATGGAAGTATGCTGCAAATGGATAACAGAAGGGGGATGGTTTGTGTTCTATATTTTTGTAATGGCCTATTTTAACTAACACGGGCAAATACATAAAATGTATTTTTCAGTGAATGGCAGAGGGGGTTTTAATGAATCCTTTATTAGCTTTCCCCCTTCCCTGGCACCTGCCAATGCAGGGCCTGCAGAGGATCGATAGCTCAGGGGTAAGGCGGTTTGTCTTGGAAGCAAGACAACGTGGCACAACGCAGGTTCGGATCCCGTGCTTGCGTGTTATAAATTAACAATAAAATAAAAATAAAATGATATTCTCCTCCCCAGCCAGCTTTCTCTTCAACACCGAAGCACTTAACATATTTCTGCCGGGCAATGTTTGCTTAGACTATGCATTGCAATTGCCTCATGTTTTTCCCCTTTGATCCTCTCGGCTTTTAAACTTGAGCTTCACGCAGCAGCCAGTGCCATCGGACCACCCTTACCAAGCATTTCGCTTCTAGTAGTTTAGTAGCAATCTATTTAGCCGAAGGCAAGTGGTCTATTTTTAGCCCAACCTCTGCCGAATTCCTACACAATGCCAAAGTTCCATACACCTCTACTAATTTTGTATCATCAGAAAGTACCAGTGGATCAATAATTCCCATTGTGTCACTCTATGGTGCGACACTTGCAGGATTAATGCCATTGGGATTGTGCGAATGAAGTTAATAAAATCTTCAAAATCCTATTATTTATGCACCCATTTTAATTTCTGTGATTTCATTTGCAATTAATTTTCAGGCCTAAAAAAAGTCAATGTTTTACCACAGTGCCAGGGGACTACTCCGGTGGTGATAGTGTGTGGTATAAATATAGTGTGCGGTATAAATTTCCTTTAACATTAACATAATCTTCATTTTATGAAACTTAATATGTACTTTTAATTAGGTGTTCCTCAGGAAATAAAGCTAATCAGTATGACATTCCAGCAATTGCTACTTTACTTTAACTTCTCTAATATGGTTTTTGAAGGTATCATGAAGGAGACACAGACAACTGAATAATGTCTGTACTTTAAAAGTGGCTCTCTGTGGCTTCGCTCACACAACCAATGCTTCTCTCGTAGTTCAGGCCTCGCACTGCAGCTTTGCTTGGTCACACCTGTTCCCTTTCCATGGCCCGCCACTGGCCTCCAGCTTCCTTCAGCTTTGTTTCCCGCTGCATATACTCTGCAACTTCAAGGGGTTCTCGAGCACTCTGTCTACCACACCGCATTCCAGGAGAGAGGTATGCTCGATTCCAGCAGTCCGTAGATCTGTTTCCACAGCTGACTCTGTTTTCGTCCTGCTTCCTGCTTTTTAAACCTCCCGCAAGGTTGATTGGTCCAAAAAGGACTAAACCGCTTATTGCTGATTCGGGAGTCCTGCATTGCTTTTGCCGGCCTCCTCGTTGTCCCAGTACATTACTGGTGTCTAATGTGTATGTGTCATAAAGAGAGGATGTATTTCTCTAGTTCGTCTCTTCCTCGTCCCAGTACCAAACTGCTGTCTGTTGGGGAATGAGTTTGGGGAACAATAGGGAAAGGATTGATAATAGCCCATAAAGGCTTGAGGGACAGTGGACTTTTAGTAGGTAACTAATTGTGACCACCATCCTCTTTGCTGAAATCATCTTCGTCAGAGCCTGCTAAATTTTGTTAGTGTGTGAATCATCACATAGTTTGTGTCCCATTACAATGAAGCATTGATTGTGTGTACAGCAGGGGATTCATAGAGCAGTAAAGTGTCATGTAAATTACTTGATGCTGTGATCTGCTTACAGGTAGTGCAAATGGTGATCTGTCTGCTCTTAACTCTGTAACAGACACTTTTTTTATTTTCTTGGCATTTGTACACAGATTTAGTTTGTTCTTGCTAGAATTAAATAAATGCGCAATACGAACTACAGAGATGGGTCTCTGTTTCGAGCTCCTCACCCTCTTATGTAACACTTCCTCTTAAAAATGGTCTTGGTTGGAATGTTGACAAGTTCAGGTCCATCATATGAACATTATTTTCAGTCCCTTTAAGTTCAATAAGCAATTTTCTTTATTTATTGCAATACTAGTGGAAGAGTCCCTGTACACGGGCCAAAGTGCAGATTTTCATTAACACAGGAGGGCCACTATATATCCTAAGGTAACAGCTCCCTCTAGCGGTGACAACAGGCAAAGCTACTGCATCTGACAAATATACATCTGGCCTTTTATTATAAGTTGCTACCTGTTTATGGCTTCTTTGGAGTCCTCACTTATGATACTACTTCCTCTAGTATCCCCGCTGTGCTCAGTGTTGTTGAGATATATGGTCAAGTGCCCCTGCTGTTAAACTGTAGCGTGCAGGTGCCCATGAGTGTTGGGTTTTGCCAAATAAACCCCCAGTAACCTTTAAATGTGCTTTGATGTTCAAATACGTCATCGGCCTTAAGAGCACAGTATGGACTATTAGTTTTGCTTACATCCATTTCCTTTTTCAAACCCTTCCCATACTTCAGGATATTACCCTTTCAAAGCACTCATTTTTGCAAGATAGTATGCCATCATTATAACAGTTTGTGCAAAGAAATTCCCAATGATGGCTTCCACTGATTACATTTGCCCACATCGAACATACCTTGTTGCTTGCAACAAGCGCATATTGACATTTAATCTTGCATCATTTTAAATGTTGGCTAAGCCTGTTCTTGAATATGGTCAAATGTCTTCATTTTTTCAGACATTTTATATTTCTCCATGGCTGCTGGCAAGTCTCAAAATCTGCGATAATCCGGAAGTTTGGTTTACAAATCTTCTGCCTTATATACCACATGGCTGCTTCTTGAACATTTCTAGGAAGCATCCAGTGTGGCAAGTGTGTTTTTGTTCTTTTTCGGCACATTGAATATGTATGCTAGTAGTATTGCTTTGCTGTCCAGTGCTCTCAACTGTACCAGCCATCCACATTTCAGGAATACGAGTTCAATCAATAAAAGACCCAGTTGCACAAAGTAATGCCATGCATATGTGCAGTTCACTGGACCGCAAGACCTACTGAACATGAAAACACTGAGGAGCCCATTTTCATCAAATTCATAATTTGATTGCAGAGAGTCGTTACATGTTGACATGCACGTAGGGGACCCCAGCTGCCATATTTTCACCATTTGCATGGCGGAGTGCAAAAGTGCAAGGCAAAAGGCGGCATACACGTGAACGCTGCCTTTTGCCCTGCGCCTTATCACTCTGCTGTCCAAATGGCAGGCAGCTTGTACAGTGGATCCCTGATGGGTCCACCTGCTTTATGCTGTTGCATAAAGCTGGCAGCCCCAAGGAATCTCCAGCATTTGCATCTGTATGAAATGTCCATAACGGAGAGGAAGAGAGAGGTTGAAAACTAAGTTGCGTTCCGCCCCACTAATGAATGAAAATTGGGTGTGATGTAAGAAACGTGCGTAACTGTAGGATTGTGAATGTTATAACAGTAGCAACTGTGAGGGGTCAGAAATGAGATTGACACAAAGCTGTAGTTTTTTCAGTATTTGCCATTTTCATATTAAAAGTAAAGAAGTGTGAGATAAACTCCTACCTGTCCCTATCGTAACAAGAATGCTCCTACCTAGTTAACTAAAGCTAAAGAAAAAAGATCTTGTGTCCAAATGTATCTGACCCTCACACTAACATAACCAAAGTGCATGAGGTAAATGTTTCTGGTTTCAGTTCAACAAAAATGTGCAAACGTTCAAACTTATCCTCACAAAGTACTCCTTGTGACCAGGGTTTGGTTTATTTATTTTTGTTATGGTTCCCGTCCCCAGAATCAATTCAGGAAGACCTTTGAAAAAGTTCGGATTCTATGACATTTGATTCAGTTCAGAGCAAAATATTTCCATCCAATGAGTCTTTCAACTTGGTATAGAAAATGTCTCTTTCACAAAACACTTGTTAAAAACCAAGGTAACTGGTTCTTCCAGAAAGCATTCTTCCCAAAATGCAAAGTGGTTATAAGAATATCAAAATTATTTTTCTAGTAGAATACTTTTGTCAGGACAGCACAAGAAATGTCTTTTGTTATATAACAGTTTGTCAGGATGATAAAGTTAATAGTTTCTTCACACAACACTTCTTTTACCACAACCACGTTTCTTCAAATATTTATTTCCTGGTTTACTCACCTGCCAACTACAACTTTTCTTCAAATCGGATATTTCTTTCCTGGTTTACTCGCCTGCCAGGATTAACTAGAACTCCAAATGGTCTCTTTCGCCGATGGCAATGTTTGATCCAAGTTTCTCCACACCAATATCCCACGTGGTTAGGGTTGTACCATTTTGGCCTTTCCTTATAGTCTCTTGACTTGAGGCAATGTGGGTTACAGGTTTCCCCAAGGTGATATCTCATGAAAGGAAATGTGTGCCCTTTTGCCCTTCTTTTCTACTTGTCCGGTATTCAAAAATGTCTTTTATTCCCAAATACTCTGCTCAGAGCGCCCTGGGGTTACCTCTTGCTTCAGGCCAACTCATCGTCTTCTTTCACCGTCTGTGCCACGCCTTCAGGCTGCGTTGTAATATTGGTGAGGACAGGGCTCCAGTGAATGGTCAGACCCCCGCGGTCCGGCGATCCCGTTGACAGCTCTCCTGCAGCTGCCTGAACAGCCCTTCTTCAGAGCTTCACACGCTCCGTTGAGTATCCGCTGCCTCCAGCCCACCTGAGCAACTTGGATCTATGATTTTTTTCTTCTTCTTTTTTCTAAATGTTTTATCGAAAACATTTTTAACGTACCTTAAATACTGAAAGAATGGCGCATTTAAAATATATTTCGAGGGGATTGGGTCCTCCGACGTATTCCATATCTATGACATGTAATCACCACAGCTGTGCTGATTACATGTCATAGATATGGAATACGTCGTCGGACCATCCCATCGAAAGAACGTTACCAGGTAAGAAAGTAACTTGTTCATTTGGGGGGTTCCCCAAAAAGCTCCATGTTGTGCTCTGTCTATAACCCCACCCGAAACCCCTCCCCACCTGTTTTACTCCCTTACCCCACCCCCATAATTCTTTTTTAAAAATCAATGTTTTTTCGATATTTTGGATTAGTTGAAAATGGTTTTCGGTCATTTCTATTCGAAAATATCACTGGATACCGAGCGACTTGCATCGGGTCGGGAGCACATCTCCTGCACAGCTGGGCTTCTCACCCCTCTGCCTTCTTCCCAGATTCTGCTTCCTGCTGTGCATACTCTGCAAAACCGTACGCCTTCTCTTCCTTTGTCGGCTTCTGCTGGTGCTTTCCCTTCTGCTTCAGCTACAGTTTCTCTCCTGACTGCTGCTGCCTCTGCTGCTCCTTTCTCCACCTGTGGACCATTCACAAATTTAAATGTCCCACTTTGGGGATGCGAGTGGGCACAATTAGACCACATGGTCTTCAAGTCCATAATGGTTTTTGTTTTTTCATGGATATTTAGTTTGCATTGATTCATGAACTGAGGGTTGCCAGAACTAGGAGATGCTATGTGCTTTGGTATTAGGGTTAGGACTTCTACCTACGACAGAATCCTGATCATTAGAGGATGTTACATTTGACTCCGGAATTCCCAAGGTACAAAATGAACTCTGTTTACGTGGCCTTTCATGGAAGGTTCCTTGGTGTCTCTCATGGGAGGGACTTGTGCAGTGACAGCATGTCATTAGATATTTGAGATTTATAGGGTACTCATCCTCACAAGAAGAAGAATACTACCTCTCTTCCAAGGGAGTCCCCGACAACCATCTTCTCCCATGTGATCCTCCCTCATGATGCCACCTCCAGGGTTAGGATCAGGTAGCGGCTGCCTTCCCCTGCCACATGGGAGGAGACTTTAGGCTGGCGGATCAGTGAAGGATTCATCACACAACCCAAACAGCAATAGTCCAAAAGTCCAAAATGAAGGCATGCACAATTAAGTTTCTATGACACCTATATATATTTTATTCAAACACACCAATGTTATGAACTATGAAAATTCTTACAAGCCCCCTGTACCCAACCCCGCAGGGGAAAAACAGAGAATATATATGTAGCAAGCACACTTGGCGAAAAGGAAGAAAGTGCAAAAACGTCACTTAAAAGAATGTCTTTGTAGGATAATGTGCAAACGGATGGTTTATGAATCTCTAGGGTACCAAAAGTGGACCATGGGGACTGGACCTCAATAAAAGAACCTGAATCTGTGCTTGGGTGGTTTCCTGTTGCCGAAAAAGTCTTTGGGATGCTGTTTTTGTGGGTCGAACCAGGTTCAGAAATGGAGAGTTATGCTGGGCCAGGTAGCAAGTCAGGTGAAACTGAGCTCCAGGGCCAGTCTTTGCATCAGGCAGTGCAGACGGCTGCCTGAGGTGCCAGTCTGACTTCAACAATACCATTGTCATCATTTTAATTATTGTAAAAAAGTACATACGGTACACAAAAAACAAAGTGAAACTTTTCAAATCATCAGACTCTCCAATTCCTGCAGTCAGCAGCGGTGCGTTCAAAGCCAGGCTCCTCTGGGGTCTTTGCAAGCCCTTGCGGCCGGCCCTTAAAAGCGATATGTGTTGCTTATCAGTTCCCAGGCCAAGGCTTGGGTGATCACACTTGCCTCCTCCTCAGCGCATGTGTGTAACGCTCACCTGGTTCCCACGGAGGCGCGGCGTCGAAGGCGCAGAACTCTGAAGATGGACAGGAAGGGCCCCTCTATTCTGGCTTCCCTGGCTCGTTGGATACCCTCCTGTGCGTGAAAAGGGAGTATTACCAACTGTGGAACAATGCTCAAGCCTCCCACTCCCTTCCAACCCTCCACGATACCTCCTCCACGATTCCCCGTGAAGCCTCACCTTAGGGTTTGGAAGGATGAGCTCTCCATCCTGCTTCTGATGCAGGGGCGCGTTGAAACCCAGTTACTTCACTGGATTGAGGAGAGTTCAGGTAAGCTTGACTGTTCAGGTAAGGCGCTGTAAAAGTTCTGTTCAAAAGTTCAAGCTTAATAATAATGTTCGTTGTCTAATTGCAGCAAGCGCTAATGCTTATGTCTTTTTCCCCTTAGGGGCCGGGGTTCGGAGTGCCGGAGATATGGCGCCGACCCGAAGTGAAACAGTTCTGGATGAGCGCTCAGGTAATGTCTTTGCATTCGCTCATTCAATGTCTTTGTCTTTTTTCCCCATAGGGGCCGGGGTCCGGAGATGCCAGGAAGCGGCAGGACCCGAAATGCAGTGGGAATAATCCAACAGGTAAGACTTAAAAGGAAACTGAGCTTTCCTTATTCCTTTTCTCCCTCTCACCTTTGTTCTTGTCTTTTTTCCTCTAGGCGCCGGGGCGTAGCTGAATCCGGAAGATCGCTGCTGAAGATGGAAGCGCCTTGCAAAGGTGAGTAAAATGCAGCGCTGCAGCGATCGAAACGAAATGCCTTTAAAATGATGTCTTCCTTTTCAGGGCCGTTGGAGAAATGACTCCGGGATGCAGATTTAGCAGGTAAGGGCTTTTCTTCTTCCTATTCTCTTCCTTTCTCCCCTTGCAGGTGTTCCAGGGTGCTGGCAGGCGTGGCTGAAGTCAGGATGCAGGAGCTGACACGGTGAGCGTCCAGCTGCTAGGTGCAGAACAACGCGAAGCATGTGTGGCTGTTCGGGTGGGGTTTAAATAGCCTTGGAAGAAGTTCCTGGTATGTATCCTTCCACCAATCAGGTATGTATCCTTCCCCGACCACACCCGGGTGGTGAAGTAGTCCTACAGGTTAAGTAGTCCCATTCAGGCCTCAAGAGGGCCTGGATGAAGCAGCAAGGTCTGCATCAGGTAAGTGTGCACCCAAGCGCTTAAACACATATCCTCTTCTATGAGCCTGGCGCCCGCTATGAGCCTGGCGCCTAAGGCGCCAGGACTGAGTCCAAAGGGCCCCGACTTGGGCCCGCTCAGACTTCCCTGGGGAAAATGATGTCTGCCTCTGGGGTTGCTGGGCCCGGCCTGGCTCCTTAGAGGTAGGCATCATGACAATGTGCTGTACCGACTTGGGGCTGATTGATTGATCAGGCTGGTAGAATACAGACTGCACTTGCGAAATTGTTCTTGAGTGGTTAGTATCTCGGGTACATGCAACTCTTGTGCGAGCATGGGACACATGGTCCAGATGCAAAGAGGGGATGTGCCTGTGTTTGCATTATTATAGCTCTGCATCTTACTATGCGAGTCCAGTGCTGTGTAGGTGGCTGTGGGGCAGTGGTGTAACGACCATGCAGTACGAGCGTAAGACAGTAATATTGGAGTCGCTCATATCATAGGTTTTATGTATTTTTAATGCAATTCATGAATGCAAAGGCTTTCATTTGTCACTGTAATGGAGCACTAAAAAGCCCCTTCATTAAAAGAGTAACCGCCTTTAATGTAAATTTTACTCACACACTAAGCAATACCAAAATACCCTACTTTTAAAATGATGGTTGCCACTTTAACGCAGACACGAAAAGCTCTTTTTGCTGTGCTCTGGGTATAGCGCAAGCACAGCAATTTATATAATTCATGAATTTGCTAAATTACGAGTGTAAAATATCCTAAAATAGCTTATTTTTAACATTAATATTGTTCAACCAATATAAACACTATAGAGGAACGAGCATTCGGAATGTAGTATTAGACTGCAATACCACAAAGTAAGGTTGGGGTTGCGGACTGCAGAAGCATCAATTTATATATATTAGAAGTCCACCATTTACGTTTCCACCTCACCATCCATGGTGTCACTGAGACAATGCAATCAACTTGAAAATGAGTGACTGTCTGCAGGCCAAATGGGCCGTGCAGAGAAGTAAGATAGCATCCACATATGCTTATATATTTTGCCAGTCGCCCTCACTTCCCAAGGACTCTGCAATTGGTCTCAAAGGTGCCAGGCTTCCCTGTAATGCTGGTGTTTGTTAAGAGACTGCACAGGGCACACACAGACTGAAAACTGCACCCATCATTGTGTTGCTCCCGGTCACACACCAAGGCGCACAGAGTCACTGGAGAAGCACCAGATCAGACACAAATGAAAGGGAGGGGATTATGGGAGGGTGGGCACAGGCACTGGTTAGACCGCCCACCCAGGTCCCCCTCTGTAACCGAGCACCTCGAGTGAATCGAGCAGAGCCCAGGCAAATACCCCATATCAGCTTCAGTGGTTCAGATCTGACACCTGCAATCTTAAGCAAAACACATCGAACCCCGTGACCCCTCCCCTTATCTTAGTAAGACATTTCAGAAATCGGCGATCCCCCTCTTCCATTCATCATGTATGGTAAGGCGAACAGAGCCGTAGACACAGACAATGAATGGTGCTGGCGGTTGCACAGTGAACAAATGCCTGGCGATTACTAATGTAAAACGTTTCATTGTTGGCACATGCATTCGTAGGCATACATTTTTCGGCAAATGAAAGAGGAGGGGTGTTGGTACTTGCATGTCAGGGGAGTGATTGGAAGGATAGGGGCAGGAGACTGTTCATTCTCACAGCAGTGCTTAAATGTGTGGTTTCTCTGGTTTCAGATGTGAAGGAGAGAGGTAACTGATTGTAAAATTGAAGCTGTACTAGAATAGTCTCATTAGAATGTGTAAAGAGGTTAGATGCCCCACACAAGTAAGTTTGCCGCTCCCCATCGTCTCTGAAGTTAGCACCTCTCCCAAAATTTTGGGGGGCGCCAACCATGCTTTCCTGCCTGGGGTGCAATCTGGTCTAAGACCAGCCCTGCAGAGCTCTGTTTGGTTCGAAGTGTCGGTCAGAAGGTTGTCACTTTGAAACAATGGCTTGCGTTGTCGAGTCGACGAGGAACACAATGCTTCCAGCAGTTCGAGTCAATGTTTTCAGCGGTTTGATGTTGTGACCTTCGGCGGTTCGATGTGTTGTTTGTAGAGGCGGTGATTCAAAGTAGTCTGCAGCAGCGAGTGGATGTTCGGACCGAACTGGTGCTATGTTATACTGGTATAATGCAACATCGAATCGGTTCAATGAATGGAAAACAGTTCAAAGTATGTTCCAAAAGCAGCACCATGGGTCCTGATGGTTAGCTGTCCTAATGCGATCGACTCTAGTTCAAGGAAGTTTTGAAGCTGCAGAATACAAGCATTCAGCTCTTTTGCTGCTTCTGGTGCTGCGAGTCCCAATCCACGGATTCATGGTCAAGATTAGTCGTTTTCCTCTAAACTCAGTCTGGAGAGGCTAGCTGGATCCTGCAGAATCCTTCACCTCCAATGAGTAGCCTGGTACCAGTGCAACTGGTAGAGAGTGCAGGCTTTGGTCCAACAGCAGTCATCCCCAATGTTCCCTGGAGGAAAGGGGACAGAGCTTGCCTCTGCCTTGGAACACCTGCCTTCTCCTTACAATGGGATGACTTTGGAAAGGACAACTTTCTCAACAGGGTCCAAACAAATATTTCTTGTCTTGTCGGTCCAAAAGGTATCGGGAGTGGGAGACCACTTCCATTTCAAGGTAAAAGGCCACCAGGGATTGAATGAAGCAAGTTTGCTTCAAGGGGCACAATGCCTATCAAGTTAACAAGTGCCATTTGCCTTTTTGCATCATACCCAAAGCAATTTGCTCAGTAGATGTAGTAGGATACGGAAAACAAAGTGAAGCAGTCAGGCTAGAAACCACATTGCCTTTCCATAGCTGCCCTGAGCTCACTGGGTTGAAATGTGTATGATACAAATCAGATGTGGCGTTTAATAATTGTGTGAATTATCAGTCTCCCTACCAAAACCCATGCATGGCTTATTAGAGATTACCCTACCACCAGACAGATAGTTCAACATGATTAGTATTGTTTTGGATCAGGGGTGAAGATTTAAATGCAGCCTCTGTCTGCAGTGACTTTGCTGTCGTAGGTGTCAAACAGGGCACATGTGATCTTTGAACCTGCTCTGTGCCACTAAAGAGCAGAAGATTACACATGAGGAGACTGATGCAGCAGGACATATGTGTTCACTATGCTTTGGGCAGTGGAGATTTCTGAAAGGTGACTGTGTAGCGGGGGTGGGGAGGCTGGGAGTGAGGGGCCTGTGTGGCCTTCCCTTCTGTGTTCGCTGGCCCCTTCACCATGATGGCAGCATCCAGGTGTCTCCAAAAAAGGCCAGGGAAAGGAACAAGCTGCCTTCACCACAGAGCCACAACAACCCGCCCATAAGCCCCCTACTATAGAGGAGGCAAAAAAAGAGGTGAGCCAGTAGCCTATAACAATAATGCGGCACAGAGGCCATCACCACGCACGTGTAAAACCATAAAATATGTGACTAGCATTGATATATACTCCTCCAGGCCCCTGAGGAGGCTGCAGGACTGCCAAACAGGACACAAAACAACCTAGAAGGCATATACATAAAAACAAGACGCTGTCATGATGCTACTGGCACAGTGAAAATGTCTTAAAACCCCACGCAAGGTGAGAATCCCATCATCCAGGAAAATGCTTGAGCCTCCTAGGCACCAGAGTGAACAAAGACGGGATAATGGTTAGGAGCTTGAAGATGGGGCTGCCACAAGCTCTCCCCTTAAAACAGACCTGTCACTGTAATTTCTGCAGACGTTGAAGGAGGCCATAAGGCCTGTTGTGGGCAAAAACAAAGAAATAGCCAGCCTTGGGGGGCGTGTGGACCAAAATGAGGTTGGTTCTTGACTTGACGAACAGCGTACTACAAATCAATGAGGATGTAGGCAGCTTTAAAGAAACTGTGGAGGCACTACAGCTGAAGTGCGAGGATCTCGAAAACAGGGCCAGAAGTGACAACCTTGGGATAAAAGAAGTCCCTGAAGTGGGAAACATTGAAGCATGTGCACTAGAGCCGTTTAAAGCAGTGATGAAACACCCCTGCCAGCCAGAATATTAAAATTGATAGAGTGCATAGAATGGGCCCTGCAAGCATAGTAAAAAATTGTCATGCTTGTGACATAGTAACAAAAACATTATGACTATACGGTAATAGAAGCAATAGTAAATGCAGCGAGGAACCAGAAATACATGGAATTTAAAGGGAGCAGGATACACATTTTATAGGAGCTTTAATAAGCAACCGATCTATAAGACGAAACCCATAAACGAGGGAAATCAAAAGAGGATCGTCCGTTACGAATGGACATTTCAATTTGGGCTACAATTTAGAAGAGACAGCCAAACCCACACAATTCTCTCTATAGACTGGTCTCGATCTCCAGGGTATACAAATTGATGTCTTTCACACCACTTCCACTCTGGAGACTTCAGGGGAGAATCAAGACCATTCATGACCAACTAGATCGCAGGTGAAGGATCCCAGGAGAGACACAAAGAAATAGATCTTGAGGAAGGGTGGAGAAGACTTAAACTGGTAGCATGAAGCCAGACGGAATAACCAGGGACAGAATCCGTATATATCCCCAAAGCCTCATAGGGGAGACGAAGTAGCCGTTGGCGAAGGTTGAAAGCATGATTGTTATAGGGCAAAACGGGGGAGGGGAGAAGGGAACTACTACGCCATAATTGAATCGCAGGTGGAAATGAAATTTCTGACACATGGTTGTCCAATAGGGTGCAGGACCATGAGATGCCGGGGAAGCAAAGATAACTTCGATATTGCAACGTGAATAGGGAGAGCATTGAGAGGGTGGAGTGCCCCTTATCTAGGTAGATATTGGGGTGTTCTTTGAGGGGCAGTTAAAGGTTTTGGTTTATTGTACACAGTATTGCACTGTTAATGGGGTTATTTTACTTATTAACCATCGATGTACACACTAGATTCACAGGGCAAAACCATGAAAGAGCAACAAGATTATGGCTGAAATTCTAGCATTGCTTAATGTACGGGGGCATAAAATTACTAACAATGAGCTGTTGGAATTAGGTTACAAATTCAGATGGTAGCATTACAGGAGATCCACCTCAAGAAGGGGACCAATTTAGACTCGGGCATAGGGACAAATTACTTGGGTATACCTATCAGCAAAGAGTAAGACGGCAGCAGTAGCATTAGCATTCCTGTTCCATAAAGATACACCATTTGTAATTCAAGAGTGTAAAAAAGATTCAGGGAGGAGGTTTGTAATGGTACTCTGCACCCTTGGGGAAAGAACTCTGGCAGTGACTTCATTGTATGCCCCAAACACAGCACAGAACACTTTTATAAGTTTACTCAAGAGACTGGGCCAATTTGCTGAAGAGGATACAATTATTATGGGGGGATATGAACCTAGTTATGAATAGCACACCTGACAAATCCTCGCAAAACACATTCTCGTCAGTAGGGGAACCTCCTATAGACTAATCCAAGCACTAGCTAACCTAGAATTAGTAGACGTATAGCGTGTATTGAACCCCCAAAGTAAATACTACATCAATTTCTCACCAATGCATTAATCCTTTTCTAGAATAACTACATGATTGTCTCCCTGATCCTGGTGAAACGTCAGTCCAAGATTCCGTTTGAAACTATGACAATTACAGATCATAGCCTTGTAGTAGCAGCCTTACACAATTTAGGAGTCCGTCATCGGGATGGTATTGGGTGTCAACGTTCGGGCTTACTAAGCAATTCACTGTGTGCCAACTCTTCAGATAAGGAGTATATAACTTTCAACAAACTAGAAGACACAAAACGCGGAACATACTGGGATGTGCTCAAGGCAGTGCAATGGGTAAACCGATCGTGCTATTGGCAGCTGTAGGTCAGAAATGAGATAAAAAAATGGACAGAAGAGCAACTGCTGGGAAAGCTTAACGGTTGACCCTGCTGTGACGAATCGCAGGATTCAGTCACTTCTCCCCAGGGGGGGAGCCTTTCCTTGTGAGACTAGAGAAGGCCACTGTAACGCTCACCTGAATCCCTCGGAGGCGCGGGTCTGGTCTGGGTGTTCTCCGAACCTTCCAAAGTCACTCGCAGGTCTTTGGCACCACCCTGGAAGGGCCCCCTCCTTACTGTGATCTTAATCTGGAGAGTGAGATGTCTGCGGGCAGAGAAGAAACAGGGGTTAACGTCTGCCTGACGGGGTTTCGGCCCTTTCCCCTTCCTGACACTCCTACAACTCTCCTAGGCCGCACGTGCTCACCTTAGGTAGGTAAAAGCGGCGCTCTCCATCCTGCGTCTGTGCAGGGGCGCTGTAGCCAGTTACTTCACTGGACGATATTTCAGCCTTTTATTGCGGAGGTAGAGTCCAGAAGGCAAGACCGTCGTTAGCTGCACGAACGGTGAGTGCCTTATATGAGTCTTTTTATTGTCCTTTCAGAATCTTGCCTCTTTGCAGGTCCGGTATGCTGATCCGGTAAGTGGAGAAGTCCGGAGTTTTTGCAGGCAAGCAAAAAGTTCATCTGAAGTTAAATGCACTTTTAAAAGTCTTTTTCCCCTTTCTTTCAGGTCGCGGTGCAATCGGCGATGAAGACTGATGCCGAAGGATCGTGCCGGAGGATGGACAGGTATCACCACTTAAGGCACGTGAGTAGAAATGGAGTCCTGAGCTCTAATAATGTCCTTCTTGTATTTTACAGGTGCGGACAAATGGCGCTGAACGGAGCTCGCGGAGACCGTGGCACAGGTAAGCAGATATCACAGAGTTATCGCTAACCTGTATTCTTTGTAGTTGCAGATGGCTGGAGAACGAAGAATCGCGGCACGAGGCCTTGGAAGGCGCCGGAAGGTGGTAAGAGCAGCTCTGGTACTTTCTCGTGCTACTCTAATGTTCTCGTTTTCCTTTTCAGATGTCGCGGAAGGCTGGAGCTGGATTCAGGAAGGTAAGTTGAAGATTTTCCTGTTTTCAGGTGCAGAAGAAGAAGATCAGCTGGAGCCGACACGGTGAGCGTCCTGCTGCTATTGCAGAATAACGCGAAGCACGTGAAACCAATCGGGTGTGGTTTAAATAGCCTTCAGTAGTGCTTGGGCGTCTTCTTCCACAGCTTTCAGAGGTAAGAAAAGAGTTCCAGTATGTAATTCTTGGGAGTGGTGCTGGCCCCACCCAGCAGTTAAAGTAGTCCCAGCAGGATTGGATGAAGAGTTCATCCTGCAGGTAGGAAAGCAGCATGGTCTGCAGGAGGTAAGTCCACCCAAGCACCAATCCTTTTTATATGAGCCCGGCGCTTCCAGTGCCGGGACTGGGTCCCTTTATGAGCATGAGCCTGGCGCCGCTGGCGCCAGGACAAGGTCCAAAAGGCCCCTACGGGGGCCGGCTTGTGCCTGGAATAAGGGTCATGACCCTGCTTCCAAGGATGTTGGGCTAGGTCTGACACCTTGGAGGCAGTGGTCATGACAGCCACCCGCTACCCGATATTCCCCATAGGGGTGGTGGAAAGTGGAATCTCGCAGGGAGAGACTGCCCCCTTTGGAATAAGGACTCTTTTCCTGAGGAGGAACTTCCATTTAATCTTAGACAAGAATCCAATTAAGAAATATCTACAAAACTAGAATCCTCCTGAATCTGTTATGTTGGTGAATCTAGTGATGATAAATATCTATCTGGTACTGAGACGAGTGAACACCAAGGAGTAGAAAAGAATAAAGAACTGCTTGACACTGGGACGAAGAAACCCAATGGAGTTATGCTGAGTATAACACCAGCACAAAGGACTATTGCTGGAAACTGGGGAAGCTTCAGTATGGTGGTATAAAAGTGGGAGGAGCGAAGCAAACATGGAGAGTGACCCGGGAGTTTTAAATGGGCTACAGGGAGGCATAGACATTGACCGTCAGACAGCCAAGAATCACTGAGGAACAGGTAGCGGAGAAACACCGGTTTGGAGAAAGCCTACCAAGAGGCTACGACGTGGACAAGTAGCCCAGAAGGGACTTGCTTGTGACAGGTGGTGTCTGAAGCACGATGAGAGAAGGTCAACCTCTGTGCCGATACCATCAGTGGAGGGTTATCCCGAGTGGTACCCGAGAAGGAACTGAAGCAGGGAGGTGAATTTATCCTGACGTATGGTGGTCAAGAGCCGATAACACAATCCATGAAGTATGCTGAGACGTAGTGGGAAGCAGAACGAGCAGAAGCTGGAGAGCCATGTTGTATCAACAAAGTAAATTCCTGTATAGGGACGCAAACCCAAAACCAGGAAGATAACGAGAATAGCGCGAGACCCGAGCAGAGGGGAGACTATAGCGACTGGCCTAACCCTAATTGGCAAGATAAGAAGAGTGAGAAAAACTACAGGACTCTTACTACTTGTCCCACTAGTACCAAGAATCATAAGAAGAAATAGAATAAATATGGAACTCTGCTGTCCCAGTTGTATTGAATACCTTAAGCGTGAATCTGACCCCTGGGTACAATACAAAGATCTCAGGGAGGAAACAAGGAAGCAAAGAGACATAAGAAGTAATCACATAAAGGTGGAGTCAATAATACAAGAGAGAGAGACTGTTAATTGATAAGAACAAGATACAGGAGGAGATAGGGGTTAATACCCCTTGGGAGAGGAAGTCAAGAAAACAAGGAGCGATAAAGAGCAGGACGTGGAGAAGTCCTATAAGAGAACTGAACAAACTGGTGAAGGAAATAGCCAAGTACTATTTGAAGATCCAACATTGAAAAGGAACATTTTCATTGGAAAGCTATTTTTCCATCCCAGGAGAAGCGAGTCATTCTCCTGGTATTTAGTAGTAGAGTAATAGTGGTAGGGTCAGTATAGATTAGTTTTGGGAATGAGGAGCAACACTTGTTTTGGACTTTAACACTGAAGACGAGCACCCTAGTTTTTGTTGTTAGGTAGGGCAACCCTTAGATTAGGGAAAGTAAAGCCTTTTTGTCTTTATTTTGAATAAACGCGGTTTAAAATGGTGAAGCCTGGTCTGCCTTATCCTTCTGACCTGCTACACTGTTCTTTTATGACTGAAACATGCCTACTGCGAGTATGGCAACAGACCAGGGAGAAAATTAGCAAATCTCTTAAAGGAAATAATGGTATACATAACATTAGAGATGAAAGAGGTTGAAAAAAGGGTGATGAACTGCACAAAAAGGAGACCTTTAAAAAATTATATCATCTATACAAGGCTGAGGGTAAAGATCCTGAACCATAATCTGCGTATCTAGGAATTGTTGGTATCACAGCACTATCTGAAAAAGAAATAAGCTTGATGGAGCTACCGATGGCCATAGGCGGTCCTCACAGCAATTATAGTGCTGAAAGTAAAGCACCGGGGCGATATGGCTTCTCCTGTCTCCTTCTATACATTTCAAAGCCAGGTTCTGGCAACACCGTTGGCCAATATTTTCAACGCTATCAGGGCTTGGATGGATTTACCAGATTCCATGAAGGAAGACCATATAATGCTCATCACAAAACAGGAAAAGATCATAGAAATGTATCAAACTTGGATGCCAAAATATTTACCAACATATTAGTCACTAGAATGGAGCAATGCATCCCCTCTCTTTTTTGACCTGGGCCAGTCAGGATTTGTGATAGGCAGAGGGACAACACATACTATTTGCTGGCTACTCAATTTGATAGACAAAGCAAATTCCCTGTACGCTCACTACTATTGTCCTTGGATGCTGAAAAAGTGTTTGATGGAGTAGACTGGGGATTCCTTAAAGCAACTCTCATTAAATGTAATATTCAACCAGTGATGACCAGTATGATATTTGACGAAAGACAACAGCATGAGTCCAGGTCAATGGGGAATGTAAGGAACTTGTCCACCTGACCAGGGGGACATGCCAGAGATGTCTCCAGTGACCTATCTTATTTGTGCTAGTAGTGAAGCTGTTTGTTTGGATCAGATCCAACCAGGGAATCGTGGGAGGGTCAGAGTACAAAATGAATCTCTTTGCAGATGAAATTATTATACCCCTGAGACGTCGTTGGGGTACCTTATGCAGGCACTTCAGAGCTTTTAGTATGATCCGTGTTAAAATCAACAAAACAAAGTCTGAGATGTTAAATATTAATGTCCCATCTGGGGATAGAGAGGCTGACGTCTCTTTAACCTTTCACTTGGGCAAAAGGAGGCAGTGTAATATCTGGGGATTAGGACAATGGTCCAATTTAACGCATCTTTACAAGGTCAACTACCCGAGTCTACTAACAGAAATAAAATGAAAATCTGGCAAACTGGAGCAAACAACTACTTTCATGGTTCGGTAAAATAGCCAGCCGTAATCAAAATGAGCATTCTCCTACTACTACTATACCCTTTTCAGTCCTTACTGATCCCTCAGCCCAATGGGTTAGGTAGTTGCTTAGATTTGTATGGAATGGGGGGCCTCAATGGTGAACAGGAGCACATTTGCAGCCAGACACCAGCGGTGACTAGCCTTCCCGAAGTTATTATTCGGCTGCTCGGATCAAACTGATTTATAGAGTGGGTGCAAAGGTTTATACAAAAGAAGTGTGTGTTTTCTTGTAACAATCGATAGCTGGAAGAGCCCTCTGGCCCCAACCCTGGCTACGAAGGCTACAATTAGACTGCTGGGAAGTGGTTGGAAAAATTAGGGGGCGCGTAACATTCCCACCCACATATACACCCTTTATACATAGCAGAGAATTCTACCTGTGGGCTAAATTCTACCAGTGGATGTCTCGGGCTTGTAGTAAAGCTGGTGACCTTTTCTTTAACGGCAAGCCTAAGACCTTTGAGAGGATCAAACAGGATTAAAATCCGAGCAAGTCAGATAGGTTTAGCTATTTCTAAACCCGACACTGGGACCTTAAGCCGCAAATTAGAAAATCAGTGAGCAGATCATCAACTACTTGGGAAAACATATTTCAACTTCCCACCCATAAGGAATGATTTCTAACAGTTAGTGATGAAAGCACTCAATTTGAGATATCTAGTAAGGGTTGGGAAAGCGGTCTAGGACATATAATAAATCGGCAGGAATGTGAGAAAATAGACGCGAGTATCAAGTGCACACAATTAGCTGAGACCCAGTCAAAAATACTAACCATATGATGCCTTACCTCAGCTAGGCTCTTTATGGCCAAGAAAGCTGCAGATGTATGTTGGAGATGCACCAGCCACAAATGCACCTTCTCCACATCCTGTGGGTGGTGCCCGTTACACAAACCTTTTTGTTTAGAGGTGTGATCTAGAATAAGAAATCACAGGAATCGAGTTACAGATGGATCCTGTTTAAGTAGTGTTTAGCAGTGTGTCCGGAGAAGAGTATGTTAATTCCAAAGGGGTTGAACTCCTGATAGCTCATCTAATATTGGAAGCAAAACATGTTAAATGAGCGTAATGGAAGCAAAAATCGCCACCTCCCATAATGTTTGGACGGATAAAGTATTGCATATCTTAGCACTAGAAAAACGGACTGCTGAAGAGTGGAATTGAGGAGCATTTGGAAACACATGGGCGCTCTTCATGGATTACATGCAAAAGGAATACAGAAGCCTCATCTTCTATATTTATAAAAGTGAAAATGTGTGGGTGGCTAGGTTTGCGGCAAAGTGTTGTTCCTTATACAATTCCAATCCTCTGGACATGACTGACTACATAACATTTGGATACCCAACCCCTTTCCCCGGAATCCAGCACATTTACACATGAGACGGTTGCCTGAAATCAGCAAAACATCAATGTGGTCGTAGGACCGGTCCCGAAATGAGGAACAACACTCACGGTCCCTATGAGACAACGAAAACCACATTTCAAGGCCCTTGGATGCACGGTTTCCAAGATATTTGCACCTCAATGAACCGCACCACACCAGGGTGAGGCGACAGGTGGGGAAAGAGCACAGAAGGTCCCAGTATGCAGCAGCATGCCAACTCTCGCCTCCCCCCTCCAACAACGGAAGGACAGAGAACTAAGGAACAGCACACACAACATGAAGCAAACCCAGCACGCAACGACAATCAGATACTGGATGCTATAGCAGACTTAAAAGTATCTTGGGAGAGTAAGATGGGCGCAGCCATCCAGGAACTGAAGACCTCGCTTGAATTCAAGATTGACGCAGTAAGCATTGAGGTGAATCTGCTACGACAAGATGTCCGGGCGCGAGCCGAGCACACGGGCAGCTTGGAAAAGGAGGTTAAAGCCAACGTGCTCGGCCAATGCAATGGAGATACACATGCTGAAACAGGTGTGCAACCTCGAAAGCAGAGCTGAAGAAGCGGAAGGATGTGCGCGCAGAAATACCATCCGTATTGTGGGGCTTCCGGAAGGCGAAGAAGGATCGGACCCGACAAACTACATTGAGAATATGTTACTGCAAGAGATAACCGGTGGAGTACTCGGCCAAGGGTTTGCAGTGGAACGAGTGCACAGGTCCTTGATCAGGAAACCGCCACCGGGAGCCCCCCTGCGGCCAATTATCGCTAAGATACTGAATTATAAAGACAGAGAGAAGGTCTTGGAGTATTTCTGCAAAGGGGGAACGATAAGCAGAGCATCAGCAACCATCACGGCGTATCCGGACTACACCCTCTTGGTGCAGAGACATCGCATGAACTATGTGGCGGTCAAAAGGAGGTTGCGGGAGGCGGGCCACAGATACATGCTGTTGAATCCGGCAAAGATGAAAGTGCTTCACAAGAACAAGGCCCTTTTCTTCGACTCTCCGGAGGATATGATGGCATGGCTGGACGCAAGGAATAGGCCGTCAGGGTCGGGAGTCCAGGCGCAACGTGATACGGAGAAGTGAATCGGTACCCTGGCAAGGCCATACTAGCGGACAAATAGACCCTATGAAGATAAGTACAGCACATATATTGACTTTGGGACTAGATTATAATCGCATATGAGACCCGAACCCTTGATCTTAATATACACGGAAGTTGGTTAGCTTGAGATGTGAAAGTCAGGCAGTGATTGATATATAGGAATGTACAAACTGTAGCTTTAATGCAGGAACGGAGGAGACGCACTTTTACCCCCAGTGGTTAGATTAGTTAGGATATTAGTAGCGTAGAATCTAGAATCCCACTGCTGGGTTCCGAGTATCGGCTAAGCCGCAGAAAGGGACTAGATGCGGGGTAGCCTGCGATCCAGGGAGGGAGCTGGGCAATTTTTGGGGAAGTTGGGGATGGGAAGGGTAGAGGGCGGGAGAGGAGTTGGGGGAAGGAAGGAGGGAAGGGAGGGAGTTGAGAGATTTGGGCTGTTAGTAGTTAGAGAACGAGCCTACATACGCGCGCATCCAAGATGGAAGCAGATAAAGAGGGGAGTTAGAGGGGGGACGGGGCATGGCTAAGATATGGGAGATCTGAAGATAATGACCTGGAATGTCAGGGGACTAAATAGCTAAAGAGAAACAAGGTCATGATGTACCTAAAGAGACAGAAGATAGATATTGCCCTACTACAAGAAACACACCTCACTAAAGAGAAACTAGAAGTACTGAAGAGGAAATGGAAGGGCACCCTTATAGGTGCAACGTATTCGGCTTACGCCAGGGGGGTGATCACTTGGGTAGCACCACACGTCCCGTTCCAGCTGCTACAGTCCATAGCCGAAGCTGACGGGAGGATCGTAATATTGAGAGGTTGATAGAAAATAGAGAAGCATGCATTAATACGTATGCCCCGAACCAAGACACGGTGACCTATTTCAGGACCCTATATGGCAAAATGAGCCCGTACCTAGGCAGTGGCGGCCGCAAAATAAAGGGTGGGGGGCACCGCTCCCCCCCACCCAGGGAGTGGGAGTGGGAGTGTGCAAACAGTGTGCCAAGCTGAAGTTGTGTGCAGAACAGATTCAGAAGTTCTTCTGAAATCTGTTCTGCATAATTTGTGAAATAGACGTGCAGCACAGTGAATTCGTACTGCAAATGAGAAATAATTATCGGCCGCCCACCACTCTTTTTACATCTTCATGGGCCGGCTGCCACAGGGGCGCGTCCCATTTTACGCTGCTTGCAGTTCCACCCACTCTACGTAACCCCATCACAATTGGGAGGCCGGCGGGGCGTTAGCACGGTGGCCCCGCCAGCATTATTATACGCGCAAACAGCGCACCAGTGTCTGTTGGTGCATAGCAACAGAATGTCATTGGCTGTATGCCAGCCAATAAAATTGAGTGTGGGAGGGGCGATGGGCGCACACTGCGTGCCTCCTTCACTTAGTCTTGAATCGGGCTGGTGTCCTGTTGAGTGGAAGAGCTGCCCAGTAGAGGCCAAGGCCCACGTGCACGGAGCACGGGCCTACCTTGCCAACTACTCCAGACCGCCACAGTAAGCCTTTAAATCATTCCGGCGTCCCTGGGGAATTCAGGGCCTAGTAGTTAGGTCGCTCGCCGTTGGGAAGACGGCCCAGCCGAGTGTTGATGCAGGGCCTACCCGCCTGGCCTTGTGCACGCTAGTGCCGACGAACTCGATTATTTTCAGATCAAGGGAAGGCCAAATTTCATTGGTCACTTTGCCTCTCCTTGATCTGAAAATAATCGAGTTAGTCTGGAATACTGATGAAGTGACGGTGTCACGTCTGCTTAAAGTTGCTGATATTCGTTCCGCGTTACAGCTAAAGCAGAATGAATATCAGCAACTTTAAGCAGCCGTTATTCCACTTTATGAGTTGTAAAGCGGAACGAATATCAGCAACTTTAAGCAGCCTGGGCCTACGGTGTGCCATAGCTGCTTAAAGCTGCTGATATTCGTTCCGCTTTAAACCTTTTAAAACGGAATTATGAATATCAGCATTGTCAAGCAGCCGTAGCCCTAGGGCGACTCGCATGCACCATTTTCGACAGTGCCAAGGAAGGCTCAGGCCAGGCCACCCACATCACCTCTTGTGCAGTAAGTGGTCACATGAGTGTGATTGGTGGCAGTTGCTAGACTATCAGCCACTGCTGTAACTGAATTTCTAGCGATAATGCCCCTGTTACACTGAAATAATAAATCCCACTTTACAAAATTCCTGCAAATTATTTATGTTGCCTCTCAGGAGGACAGTCTTTTCAATTGAAGGGAAACATTGCCACCGGTTTGTTTACTTACCTCTCCACAGACAGTATGAAGCTGCCTTCATTTTCGAAGTTAAAACATGTTCTCTTTTTTACACAAGTATGGAAGATGTAATTGAATCGACACCACATGTATCTTAAATAGATGCCATTGTCCTCTGTACAGCGAGGTGAGGTCAAGCATTCTGCTTGATGTACTTCAAAACATGCCATCATAGGGAGAGATTATGGTTTTACAGAGGCTGTGAACCGATGGCTTATCTAAGACACTTTTCCATTCAAAACGCAGTATGACATTTTTATTGAGCATCTTTGGTAAAGCAAGTATGATACGTGTCATTACAAAGCAAGGCTGCCTTTTTTTATGCAACCAGACTAGCCATTTCTTATTGAGGTATGACATTTTGTATTTAGTATCTTCAATCAAGCATTTTAGTACAGCCAGTTTGCACATGCTTTCATACTGTGGCAGGGCATTTTTAATGGTAAATCTAACTGCAGTATGTTCTTATGTGGGGATACTGCCATATATTGGCAGAACAAACATGAACATGTTTTCTTATAGTATCATTAATGGCATTATGCACAAAGCAAACATTAGTATGTTCTTATAAGGGAATAATAGGGTGTAATGGTGCAGTCAGCATGGAAATGTATGGGCACAGCCAGTGTGAAAATGTTTTATACTCGCACATATTGCGCGAAAAGACATAATGAAAATGTGTTGCAGAAATGCTCCTTTGCACTGTTGGTAACTTGCATCTATTGCATTTATTTCATGAGTTACCCTACAAAAACAATTGCAAAGTTTGGCTTTTTACCCAATTTTTCTAAAGTGTGCTCTAAAATGCACCATTTTCAACCCATTATTTCGGTGGGAGAACCCCCTCCGCCCCCATAGCCCTCATTCATTGGTTCGGGCTCCCTCGCTACGCACACTCGCTGTGCCATATCGGGGAGAAATATTGAGGCACCCCAGTTAAAAAATGTACCAGCCGCCACTGTACCTAGGTTGCACGGTCATTTGGGGCAGTGTTTTTAATTTTACGTTGGACCCAAAAGTGGACAGGTCAGATGCGAAATATGATAGACCCACCCCTGCTGCCAGAGTCCTAAGAACTCTACTGCGAGACCTTCAGCTGGAAGACACATAGGCATTACTCACATTACTCAGCCCCACAAAACATGTACACACGGTTGGATTACGTGTTCGCCACAAGAGATCACGGGGGAAATTGTACACCCAGAATATAGAGCGAGAGTCCTCTCGGACCACTCGCCACTGGCCTTCACATGGCAATACATAGCCCCGAGAGCCAAGATCCCTACTTGGCGACTCAGAGCCGAGGCTCTAAAAGATATGGTCTTCAGAGAAGACCTCAGAGGCGAATTTGTAGAATACTTGGAAAAGAACACGGGGC
The DNA here is from genome assembly GCF_040938575.1 of Ambystoma mexicanum. NCBI lineage: Eukaryota > Metazoa > Chordata > Amphibia > Caudata > Ambystomatidae > Ambystoma > Ambystoma mexicanum. Next base: position 1,466,409,034 of record NC_090935.1, read on the forward strand.
GTGTAAAGTCAACTGGGACCCTATGGGAAGCATTCAAGGTGGTGGTAAGAGGAGCAGCGATAGCTAAATCCAAGGGACTGCAGGGGGGTGTACTACTGCAACTACAGAACACAAAAGAGAAACTAGAGGTTTTACTAAACAACGGCAGCCACTCCCAGCAAGACGCCAGTAACATCGCCCAATTACAGCAGGCATGTATGAGATACCAGGAGAGACACTGTAACCTAATCTACAAAAAATACATGGAGAGGCAACATGCTGAGGGGGACAAGCCGGGAAGATTGTTAGCATGGCTATACAAAAGTGAGACCCCCATACCAACGATTAGAGAGATACGGGGAGAGGGTGGACTAATATTAGGCACCCAAGAAGGTGTGAACGAGGGGTTCCACGAATTCTATAAACAATTGTATAGTGACACAGTAAATGAGGAAGAGAGTGAAATAGCAATAACTTTGGAGGACATTGGCTTATCGAAAATAAGCGCCGAAGAACGGGAAAGCCTAGAAGCCCCGATTACACTAGAAAAGCTAGAGGCGGTGGTGGAGCAATTACCAACTAGTACGACCCCAGGAACAGATGGACTCCCTAGTGAATTCTATAAAACGTACAAGAATGAAGTGCTCCCTCCATTGCTGTCAATGCTAAATGAAGTATACGAGGTGGGGACACTGCCAGAATCTCTTAGAGAAGCGATTATTATCCCACTCCTCAAACCCAACAAGCCAGGCACAGACTGCTGGTCATACAGACCATTATCTATGCTGAATCAGGACAGCAAAATACTCACGGCTGTTCTGGCAAATAGGATGAAGCGAGTCATCAACAGATTAATGCACCCTGATCAGACTGGATATGTTCAGCACAGAAGCATATCCAACAACTTTAGAAGGCTACACCACGTCATAGAACAAACTGAGGGCGCCTCAGATGAGTTAGCTATAGTGTCGCCAGATGCAGTGAAGGCCTTCGACTCGATCAAGTGACCGTGGCTGCGGGCTACCCTGAAAGAATATGGGATGGGACCAGGGTATTTAAAATGGGTGAAATTACTCGATAGCTCACCATTAGCCAGAGTCAGAACGGGAGCGGTTATAACGAGAGATGGCCGCTCAGTAGGGGCGCCAGACAGGTATGTCCCTGGTCCCTGATGCTGTATATTCTAGCATTAGAACCCCTAGCTATATATCTGAGACAAGTATATGAGAAAGTGGGAATTTACACAAGAGGGGGACCGCACCTCATATCACTGTATGCAGACGATATGCTACTATATCTGAGGTACCCAGAAGAAAATTTACAATATATCCTTGAAGTGCTGGAGCGATTTGCAGTGCTCTCGGGCATTGTAGTCAACCCCAAAAAGTCCTGCATTTTCCCCCTAGGACGGTACATAGGGGTCCCGCGCAACAAGCTATCAGTACTGCCAATACCCTGGGTGACAGATACCTTTAGATACCTGGGAATTGACATCTACCACACAACAGAGGCAGAACACATACATAACACTGAAAAAGCGCTGACAAATGTTGTGAATAGTATGACGTTTTGGACTAAACTCCCCCTGGCCATGATGGGGAGAGGGGCACTACTAAAGATGGTTGTATTACCCAGATTATTGCACTTCTTCGGAAACATACCATATACAATACCGAGGCGTTTCTTTGGTAAACTTCAAGGCATACGTAGAGAATTTCTATGGGCTAATGCAAGGAACAGGATAGCCCTATGGAAATTACAAAATGCATACGATAAAGGGGGCATTAAGTTACCTAACTTTGAGATTTATTACCTGGCCAGCCAACTACGATACGTGGCCGAATGGCTAGCTGAAGACTCTACATCAGAGTCTAGATTGTTGGGATCCGACTGTGCCCTGTACTACCTAAAAGAATAGAATGGATCTGGCTTCCTAAACGTGAGATAAAGAAGAGCTCGGGTATGCTGGAACTAGGATGGCAAGTATGGCGCACAATGTGCCAGACCATAAAGAACCTGACCCCATGCTCCCCGCAAGTGCCGTTAGTAACACTAACCGGAGGAGAGGCCCTGCTAAGGAAAACGATCCGAAAACACTGGGAACCAGTGGGGATTGTAACAATGGGTGATATGTGGGAAGAGGGGGCGATAAAGGGGTTTATCGTGCTGGCAGATGAGACGGGTTTACATCTGGGGCAACACACAACCTATGCCAGAATAGTGCGGAGAGTGAAGGAGACGTGGTCGGAAGTAATGCTAGACGAACAACCAGATACAGCCATCGAAACACTGTATGATATCGCAGAAGGGGGGCACAAGGTTTCCCGAATTTATGAACTATTGATGTCCAGGGTGGGGAGGGAAGTGACACAACTGAGACGGGAATGGGAGGAAGACGCCGGGGAACCAATGACAGATGGGCTATGGGAACGGGTACAAGGGTATCACAAAAAAGTGTCTAGAAACGTGAGGCTACAACAAATACAACTATATATAACCCATAGAGCAAACATGACCCCCCATAGAATTTCTCGATGTATTTAAAGGTGTGGAACGACAAACATGTCGCAAATGTGGGGAGGAGAATGCCAGGCTAATACACATGTTTTGGGCATGCCCCAAAATAAGGAGGTACTGGGGAGAAGTGGCTCAAAGATTGAACGAGAGAGAGATCAATCTGAATGTAGATTCAATATGGGCATGCATGGTGGGGGGGGTTCCCCAGGTCACGCCACTTGAAACACATCAGTAAACTCAAAGACTTGGCCTATATATTGGCCAAGCGGAGGATAGCCATGGGGTGGAAAGCATCTAACTGACCCAAAACAGAGACCTGGTGGACCGACCTCCGTAAATAGTCCGAAGCGGAAACTGTAGTATGGAATGAAAAAAATGAAAGGAAACACTCAACAAAGGATATCTGGCCCTCACACTTCAACATTAAATACACAAGAAAATATATGGCAATTCACAAAAATATCAACAATTTATTTTATTTATTAAAAGGTTTTATAAACCGTGCCACATGCCGGGAGGACTCAGAGCAGGACTCGGAGCACGCACACAAAAAGAAGAACAAAACAAAAAACACTTCAAAGAGAGCCAGAGATCTAGCGGCAAAGAATAGGAGAGGGACAGAAATGGTTAGTCAGGGGGTAGGTTGAAGAGATATTTCTTCAAACTTTTTTTAAACTCCACAGTTGTTGGAATGGCTCTGAGACTGTACGGGAGAAAATTCCAGGCATTCAGGCTCTGAACATTGAAGCTGCGACCACCAGTCTTAGCACGTTTAAATCTATGCTGGACAATTCTGAGTTGGTTCTGGGACCTGAGAGTACACGATGGAACATAAGGCGAATGACGATCCGCAAGATATTTAGGAGCAAGTTTGAGAAAACATTTGTGGGTCAATGTGAGTAGTTTGTGGATAATTCCAAACTTCACAGGGAGCCAGTGAAGATCTCACCTGGAAGCAGTTATATGGGCTCGTCTAGAGCGACCTGAGATGCCAAGAACTGCTCCATTCTGTGAAACCTGAAGATGACAGGTTAGACTGCGAACAGCCACTCGGGAGGCTGTTGCAGTAATCCAGGTGGGAATTGATAAGGGCAGTGGCTTGAATTGCTGCATTTTCATGCATCAGAAAAGGTTGAATATTGCAGAGTCATTTATTGATCACACCACGGGAAAATCGAGCCTGAGCAACATGCTGGTTCATTGTTAGCTCTGAATCTAGGATAACACCCAAAGTCGTTACCATTTTTTGCCACAGGGATCAGAGTGCCAAAGATGAGGAAACTCTTGTACTCGGATGGTAGAGATTTAAGTTTAGAGCTGGAAGCAACAAGCAGGAGTTTTGTCTTCTTGGTAGTCAACGCCGGGGAGTTTGAGGCCATCCAGGCATGAATTGCAGAGTAAATGGAGTTAACATTGGCCAAATCCTGAGAGTAGGAACTTCCAAGTTTTACGACGACCTGGGATTATGAGCATAATTAGTATTCTGGAAACCCAGGCCGTCGAGGTCTCAGGAGGGGGATGATATGCATGTTAAACAAAGAGGGGGAAAGACTTAACCCCTGCGGGACACCACAAGTAATAGGAGAGGGCTGCGAGAATGCCTCGCCAACACTCACTCTGGCATTGCGTGGACCGAGAAAGCAGGAGATCCATTGAGATGCCTTGGGAGAGCAACTTAAGACAGTGCGAAGTCTATCCTCCAATAGTGCGTGATCCACAAGGTCAAATGCGGAGGACAGATCCAACAACATCAACATTGCTGGTTGACCAAAGTCAATGATGTTCAATAGATTTGCCTTAAGGTCCAACATAGCCGTTTTAGTACCATGCCCCATTTTGAAACCTGACTGATGAACCATAAGAATATCATTTTCTTCAACGTAGTTCTGAAACTGAGTATATGCCACCTGATCAAGAATCTTTAAGAGAAAAGGGACATTTCTCCAGCATTGGATCTTTCATGGATTGACATGCTGTGAATATTCCCCATCGTCGGGCTGGGAACCTCGGTCATTTTAACTTTGCGTTTTCCTATGGAAAACTTTGACACTTCAGTGTCCTATCAACGTCCTGTTTGGGTGCTTTAGACCCCACCAATAGGACGTAGGGTGTAAATAGCCCCGCCCCCGCGGCTTCCCTTCAGATTTCAACCGTCTTCAAAGTGTTGGGATCACCTTGTGTTCGTTTATTTTTTTTGCACGTGCTTGTGCTACGGTGTTTTGCGATGTCTTCTGGTCTGAAGAAGTCTCTGTTCCGGCCCTCTGCGACTTGTGGGCTGAAGAAAGTGTATGAGGCGGACGGGCACATGGACTGCATCTACTGCCTTTACCCTCATACTCAGCCGACTCTTGCGATATTTGTGAAGGTTTCTCGCAGAAGACCCTTAAGGACCGCAATCAGCGGTTGATTGGTTGGCTTAATGATGGCACCTACGCCGCTTCCAGGGTGGGGTCGGTAAGGAGCTTGTTCTCTGTCCGGCCTGCACAGGTTGTGGATCATTGCTGGGCGGCGTCGGCTGAGTCTCTGGCAAAGAAATCGCACCCTGCTCCTGGGTCGGAGGTTGGGAAGAGTGGATGGAGCCTCTTCGAGTAAGTACCTGTTGAAGGGGGCTGCGTCATCCACACATGGTTAGTCGGACCATTCCCAGGGGTCTGGGTCTGGAGGTAGGCCCGGGAAGTCAAGCTCCGGCAAAGGGGCATCTCAGGAAAAGGCCAAGAAAGACTCGTCGGCGAAGGGCTCCTCTTCAGGGGACCATCACAGGTCATCCTCTAGCCGCGAGTCCTCTAAGCACCGGTCCAGCGTGGCTAAGCACACTGATTCACCTGGGAAATCTGCACCGCAGGTGGCAGTTCAGACGACGTCCTCTACCATCTACAGTGCCGTCATCGACGGTTGTGTCATCGGCTCCGGCAGCGACAGGGTTTGATACAGGCCCGATACTTTTCTCGTCGTCGAGGATGGATACAGAAGATTTGGGTCCGACAAGTGGCATGTGGCAGGCTTCTACCTTTGACTCGCTGATGCCGGACGCCATTCTGCATCAAGAGGCGGTTGCTTTTCTGGTGTCTTCGGAGGTGGACGACGACCGGGAGCTGGTGTTGTGACCGTCGACCTTGGGGCTGCAGTGTGTTGGACCTTCGACATCGGGGGCCGTAGGGGCTGGTCCGGCTAGTTACCCGCTGATGAATCTGTAGGCTATGTTGTCGCCCCAGGTTCTGTCCACATTGCAATCCTTGTTGGGCCAGCTGGATTCGAGGTTACCCCCTCTGCCTGTGGTTCTGGTGGGTCCTATCGTGGATGTGGCTGGTGTTCCTCTGCATTCGTCAGCTACAGCGGGGTTGCCGGGGCCTCTGTCGGTGAGTGAAGATCGTCCACGTTCCTACCCTGAGGAAGGTGCGCTGCTGGAGTCGGAATCGGACTGTGTGCCTCGTGAGTCCATGTCTACTGGCTCTTCGTCTCCGACGAGGGACGCGATGTGGGATTCGGACGGGGAGGTGGAACAGCCTCGTAGTCCAGCGCAACCATCCCCTCCCGATGATGTTGGGGCGTTCCATGCCATGATGGCTAAGGCCTGTGTGGAATTTGTTTTGACTCCTGAGGAAGAGCGTAAGGAGTGCTTCCTGTTCGACCACATGGGCAAGAGACGGAAAGCTGTATTCTCTGTGCCTATCCTGGACCACGTGTGGCAGGAGGGCCTGCGCACGATGCGCCATCCCTTCTCGAGCTGGCTGTCAAAGAGTCTGTGGTCTCGGCGGCGGCCAGTCGTAAAGCCCGGAGTCAGCACAAGTGTGTTACCCCTCCAGACAGTGACGCCAGGAGACAGATGTCTTCGGGAAGAAGGTTTTCACTGTTGGGATGATGACAGGGAAAGCGGCCAATTCTCTGGCGATCCTGGCGCGCTATGATCGTGAGATGTGGCATTGGTTGGCAACTATTTTGGAACATCTGCCGCAGGAGAATCGCAAGTCTGCCATGCTTTTGCTGCGTGAGGGGGAGGAAGCTTCCAATCACAGTATTAATATTGCCGTGGACCTAAAGGAGTCCGGCTTCAAGCAGATTAACAACGGCGGCGTTCTGCGTCGCCATGCCTGGCTTAAGTGCACGGACTTTCACCCTGAGGTGCATTATAAAGTTCTAAACCTGCCTTGTGAAGGGGAGCAGTTGTTTGGAGAGAAAATTGATGAGACCCTCAAAGGTATGAAGGAGGACACTGAGACTAAGTCGTTGGGACCTTTGCAGAGTGGATGCTTCTTTCACTCTTTTCGTCCATTCCGAGGGGCTTCGGGAAATGCCCGGTTTACTTCCACCAGGCACCGAGGTTATGGTCGATCTGGGTATTCCTCTCGGGGGTATAGGAGGTCGGAGCAGTCGCCGCAGAAGAGTCTGGACTTTCTGGCCTCGAGGAAAAGAGGTGCGCAGTCCTCCTCCTTTAAACGGAGACAGGCTAAGCCACAACAATGACTGTCTTCAGGGAAACCTGCTGGGGGGGCAGGTTGGCACTGCACATGGATGAGTGGTGCAAGATTACGTCGGACCGTTGGGTGTTGGACACGGTACGTCTGGGCCCACAGGACGCATACTTAAACATTCCCATGCGCCGACGGCTCCGCAAGTTCCTGTGGTTTGTCGTAGGCGAAGATCATTACCAGTTTCGGGTACTCCAGTTTGGTCTAAAGTAGTCTCCCAGGACGTTTACAAAATGTTTGGCGCTGGTGGCGGCGTGGCTCCGATAGGAGGGGCATCACGTATACCCGTACCTGGACGATTGGCTGGTGCGGGGTTCGTCGCCAGGGGAAGCGCAGGAAAGTCTTGGTGCTACAATGCAGCTGTTGCAACGGCTGGACTTCGCCGTCAACTTCGAGAAGTCTTTTCTGTTGTCTTCCAAGGACTTGGTGTTTCTGGGGGCAGAGTTTCAGACTCGTCTGGGAATTGTGAAGCCTTCGGGCGGGAGGGTGCTGACCTCCGATAAAGGGCGGTGGTGTGGAAGATTGGTGCAAGGGTGTTGGTCCGGACCTACATGTCACTGTTGAGGGCCATGTCGTCATGCATTCCGCTGGTGCCGAACTGTCGTCTCTTCATGAGGCCAGTGCAGGAGTTCCTCGCGGACCGGTGGGCTCAGAGTCGGGGCTCGTGGTCCGACAAGGTGGTGATCAACGACAGTCTGGTGGATGCTCTTCGTTGGTGGCAGTGCTCAGACAATCTGGTTCGGGGCATGCCGTTGCTGGAACTGGAGTGGCAATTCACGATTGTGGCAGATGCCTCTCAAACAGGATGGGGGGTGCATCTTGGTGGCTCACGGGTTCAAGGCCTGTGGTCTCTGGTGGAGTTTCGGTTCCACATAAATGTGCTCGAGTTGAGAGCGGTACATTGGGCCCTGAAATCTTTTCTGCCGCACATACATGGCTCTGTGGTGAGGGTGTTGATAGACAATACCACCATGATGTTTTATCTCAGGAAGCAGGGGGGCACGCATTCCAGGGTGCTGTCGAAAGAAGCGCAGGATCTTTGGCATTGGGCTCTGTCGCACGACATTGGCATTGTTGCGGTTCATCAGCCGGGAGTGTTGAATGTGTCGGCGAAGGCGCTCAGCAGGGATGTCGGCCAGCTCCACGAATGGCAGCTGAAAGAGCAACAAGTGTCCATGATCTGCCAGAAATGGGGCCATCCTCCGTTGGATCTCTTCGCAACGAGGGAGAACAACCAGTGCAGGGAGTTCGCCAGCAGGTGGGCTCACCCCGAGTCTCTAAGGGATGCGTTCTCGTTCCCATGGACAGGCCGATTCGCTTATTCATTTCCTCCGTTTCCGCTCATTCGGCGGACCCTTCAGTGGATTTGGAGATACCCATCCGTGTGATTCTGGTGGCTCCGTTCTGGGCCAGGCAGCCGTGGTTCTCAGATCTCCTTCATCTGTCTGTAGCGGAGCTTATTCGGTTGGAAGTGATGCCGGACCTTCTCTCTCAGAACAAGGGCGCTGTGTTGCACCACAATCCGGGATCGCTCAGCCTGACGGCTTGGCTCCCGACTTCTCTGAGTTTGGCCTGCTAAGGCTTTCCAGTGACTATCGGCGAATTTTCGAGGCAGCAAGAGCACCGTCCATGAATGTGTCCTATGTGTGTAAATGGAATAGGTTTTGTGTGTGGTGTAAGGGCCAGCTGGGGGTGGACCCTTTGACTATTTCACCTGAGCATGTTCTTCCCTACCTGCTGCTGTTGGCGAAAAGGGGCCTGGCGCTATCATCCATAAAGGTTCACTTGGCAGCGATTTCGAGATTTACTCTGAGGCGACATGCGGCTCCTCAGTTTAGTGATCGTCTACTCAAGCATTTCTTGAAAGAGTTGTTCCGTACTTGTCCTCCAGTCAAGAAGTTCCCTCGGGTGTGGAGCCTTAATTTGGTTCTGTCCAGTCTGATGAGATCACCGTTTGAACCGATGTCGACAGCTCCTTTACAGTTTTTGTCATGGAAGGTGGCTTTTCTGGTGGCCATTACTTCGGCCAGAAGGATGTCTGAGTTGCAGGCATTGGTTGTGGATCCTCCATCCTTTCGGTTCTTGAAGGACAAGGTGGTGTTGGCTAATAATCCGCACTTTATTCCAAAAGTGCCGACAGCGTTTCACAAACTCGCTTCTATTGTTTTGCCCTCGTTTTTTGCTTCAGCCTCCACGCCTGCAGAACAGGCTTTGCATTCGCTGTATGTGAGGAGGACGATTAAGTTTTATTTGAATCGTACTCAAGATTTCAGACAATCTAGACAGCTGTTTGTGGCTTACGGGCCATCCATCAAAGGGCAGGTGATCTCCAAACAAGGACTTTCTCATTGGGTGTCCTCTGCTATTTCGTTCTGCCACACTAAAGCTGGAAAGCCTTTGGGTAAGACTCCGAGGGCACACTCGACGAGGTCTATGGCTTTGTCAGCGGCATTCTGGTCAGGGATTCCACTAGTGGACATTTGCCAGGCGGCCTCCTGGGCGGTGCCGCATACCTTTACCTGGCATTACTGTCTGGAGCAGCAGCATGGTGAGGATGTGCAGGTGGGATGGGCGGTCCTGCAACGCCTGTTTCAATAAGGTAAGCCCCGAAGCTTCGGGGTATTTGTTTGAAATTGATCACTGGATGGGTTTCTTTGTCTCATGTATGTGATTCTGTTTCTGTATTGGTTTGCCTTAACACTCCGCCATGCATGATTGGTACTCCTATGTAATCTATTCACAGCATGTGAATCCATGAAAGATCCAATGCTGGAGAAGGGATTAGTTTCTTACCTGTAACTCCATTTTGAAGGGATTGGTTCCTCCAATGTATTCCACATCTATGACAGGTAATCACCACAGCTGTGCTGCTTCGGCACATTTTCGGCATCTGCGTCCTGCGTCGATGACATCGATACGCTGTCCTCGAGGGCCTCCGTCGAGCCGACGTCACCGGATGTTATAAGTAGGACGCACGACCCTGTAGCCTCAGTTCTGTTTTTTCTGTGAACGTGTTCGCTTTGGAGATCCCGGCGCACCTCGGTTCTTCAGAGTTATATTCTATCGGTTCTTCGACCTTGTTCGTTTGTGAAGAATATCATTGTTAAGACGGATTTCTGAACTCTGTCCTGGTGGCGCAGAAGTTCAGAAGGCCAACCTAATTACTTGGAACAGGGTAACCTCTGGACAAGCCAGACCAATCAAGGTAGCGATCGCGGCGGTCAAGACTAGGTCTCAAGAGGGGTGAGGGTGACTGAAAGCCCGCAGTGAGCACACAAAGCAAGAGCGCTGACAAACTACTCCAAACAGTTGTTATATCAAAAATAGATGCACATTTATTTTAAGGCCTTTAAAACAATGACCGTAGCGAGAAAATCACAATATCACAATATTAAACCAACACATACCATATCAACACAATATATATACAAATACACAGTCGCAAGCGTTTAAAGCACGAAATATGTAGTCCACCTGAAAGGAAAGGAAAACAGGCAGTGCAATAACGCTTTAGACTCAGTTCGCCTTCAGATGCACCTAACTAGATGGAAGTCCGAGCCCTGCGAAGAGGGGAGCCTTGTGCTCAAAGTACCTGCCACGCCGGTGCCAACGGGCAAAAGGGGAAGCTCTTCGGAGGAAGTCAGGCAGTTCAGTATAGTGCACACAGAAGAAGAACAGGTTCCGCAACTCAAGCGCAGCCTCCACAGCGGGCAGAAGCAGAGCGCGAGTACGGCCAAAAGGGTGCTGTTTCTACACAGCAGGGAAAAGCAATGGGATACTGCAGGAGGGCGACCAGATCCTAGCTAAACTACTCACCGGTCCCCGAAGCAAGCAGGCCCAGGCTTCTCCACGTTAGTTTCAGCAGCTGGCAGGTTCAGAAGAGCAGGGAACGCCTCGTAGTCGTGTAGAGCAAAAAGACGTCCCAATCGACGAAACCAGCACAGTTTGTTGCCGCAGCAGGACAACGGAGCGGCCGTGTGTATTAGAGCCAAATGTACACTCCTCCCTTCAGACTTGGGAACGCCAAGTGTACGAAGCGTGGGAGAGTGACAAGGACTCGAAATACAACACAACCTGGCGGCGGTTACAGAGCAGGACTCCCTTGTAAGCTGGTCAGTCAACTGGATGGCCCAGAGACGCTTCCGAAGGCTTACTTGGCAGGAGATGATGAAGTCGCCGGGAATAGCTGTTCCTGCTATTCCAAAGGTCGAAGCACCAGTACAGGCCTTCTGGTTCGATCAAAGGAGGAAAGGGTTTCACAGGACGACAGCAGTGCAAAGGAGGATTCCTTCAGCGGGTCACCAGCGATTCCTCGGTCCAGCCTCTTGGTTGCAGGATACTTGGCTCCTGTATTCCTTCGTTCGTGAGAACTCAGGAGATCGACATGGTAGTGGTGTTTCCAGCTCCCTCTTATCCACGGTTCCCTTCGCGCCAAAACGGAGGGGAGCCAATGGGAGATCCGCTCATCAACACACATACCATACGTGGACCAATCACGGACCACGGTGGTCCCAGGCATTCACACCACCCTAGACTCTCTGGCACCCAGGATGCGTATTGGGACCAGACATCCCAGCCCACACCCTGGAGGCACACAAACGACATGTAGAAGCCCGCGAAAGCAACCACGTTTCGCGGGAAAGTACATGCCCAAATAAGGAAGGCCCCGGGTCGCCCGACCTGGGGAAGGTGAAGGGAGCAAGACGGTCAGTGGACAGGACAAAGGAGCCTCGTGGTCTGGCCATTTTGGGAGCCAGGCCACCATTTTGGGTTCAGTGCGAAAAACGTGCTCAGAACGCCAAAAGGAGCTCAAAATAAACAAAACGATCACTGCCACCATTCCAGTCCCTGAATGACTTGCACCGATCAAAATACCATCCTAAAAGAGTATCTAGGGCCTGTAGAAGGCTAGAGACCCAAGAGAGCTGTAACTTAGCTTACAGTGCCCACTTGTGTCATGTTGCACTAAAGCCGCAACATGATAAAAGAAACTACGGGAAACAGCGTTCCCCGGTACTGACTGTCTTAAGGGCATGTCAGTTTCCCCGTAAGAAAGGAGCGAAAGCCCAGAGGAGTGCGGCAGAAGGCTGCACTTCTCTGGCAAAGTCAAGAACAAGGTGAAAAACAACAGCAAAAAGTTTAGGGGTTGCCACATGGAAGGAAAATTACCTACAATTACGAAATCTTTCCTAACAATCATGCCTTCGTCTTCTTCTACCCCGCACCTGGGTTTCAAGACGTGTCGGGACTACGGTTCCAAGATGTCGCTTACGGACCAGCATGAGGCCTGCCCCTGGTGCCTCAGTGAGTACCACGCCACGGATGATTGTGGCGATTGTCAGTCGTTAACATCGAAGGCCTTGCGGGAGCGGAAGAAGAAGCTTTCTGTCGTTAGGGTTTCCAAGCCCCGAAAGTCTAAATCCGCGGGGCTTTCGAACGATGATTCAAGAGGCGACACTCTGCGTCGTCTGCGTAAATCCGGTGGGGTTTCGGTCCCGGAGTGGTTCCTGGCATTCCTCTGCCTCTTCGAGGCACTCGTGGAAGCGCCGTCACGGGTCGCCTTCCCCGTCCTCGTCCGAGGACTCCACCCGTCGGCAAGTTGCTTGTCCCAACAAGCACTCTTCTCCTGCGGAATGGGATGCATTTCGTACGGAGATGATGGTGATTTTTCAATCGCAGGGCTCCGTTCCGTCCGCGCCTTCGAAAGAAGCCGGCAGGGAACATGCTAGGGCCACCGCTCGCAAGCCTTCGGGCTTGGGTGGTCGGCACGATCATCGGGCACTTTCCAGGTCCCGATCGGACAAGGTGGATCGCTCTAGTCATGCCCGCTCCCCTTGCGGCCCTTGTCAGGAATCCAGAGTTAATATGCGTGGCGAGACTTGTACTGTTATTATATTCCTCTCCGCCAAATTCCAGTGCCCCCCCAAGCGCCTCGCAGTGCTGATGCTGTTGCGCTGTACTCTTTGGTGTGGCCTGTAGTTTGTGCCAGGCAATCTAGTTCGACAGGCCGATCTAGGGTGGTGTGTGCCCCCCCAGCAATTAACTCAGGGACGTTGCCCCAAGCCTGCTCCACTCAGCTGCCCCTGCAGTGCCGTTTCTTGGCCCTCTTCCCTGGTGGTGCTTAATGGCACACAGTTCTGTTGTTCACTAGGCCTCCATACCGGTGCTCACCATCCGTGTCCAGCCTCGCCGTTGCGTGCTGCCCCAGACACCTTTGCCAGCCTTGTCCTTGGGCGGGCGTGTTCGAGAGGCTCGTCTACCTCCGCCACTGAACTGATCTCTTGAATACAGGTGCGCAACCTGTGTCTCTTCTTTCTGCTTTTTTCAAGTGTCGGCAACCATGCCCATGTGCTTGCTCTCTGCGTAGCCTGCCAGTCTGGCCGGTGGACCTGTGGCAAAGGGGCACTCTGGTGCAGCGTGGTATTGGCATGCACCTCCTCCCAATGCTTGGTGCCTTCCTGTGGCATCAGGCTGTTGCCAGCCTAGGGTCTATGGGCACTCGCCCAAAGTTTGCAGTGCCCCTGCCGTTGGACCGATCCGATCCCTTTTGTTTCGGGATCTTATAATGCAGGATGGATGTGGCCTGCTCCGCCGAGCACCGCACAATGCACTGTGAGCATAGGTGTGCGCCTGGGCGATTCTCAGGTCACAGCGCACCTGAGAGCTCACTGGGGCCCTGGCTGCCACTCAGCTCCTCCAATGATCGCGGGCGTATGTCGGTTGTTTTCCTCACCTACAGCCGGGCCTCGATGTGTTGCAGTGTTAGTCTACTTCTGCTGCCCTCCGGTGTCGCCATACACCAGAGTAGGCACGCCTGTCGGTCCGGCTCCCCTGCCGGGTCCTGCCACCACCACTCTGCATGCTCTCGATGTGGATCGGTTACAGAGAGCCGCCTGCATCCACTCTTCCTCGTTTCACCCGCTCCGGTTAGTGAACGCTGAGCAGTCGCATTGGGCGGTAGGGCCAGGGGAGAAGCGCGCCGCTTCCTCTCCTCCAGGCGTCAGGGCCTCCCCTGGGTCGCCGTAGCCCGGCTATGCTCAATACGCCCCAAACCACCGGGGTCTTCTGTCAGCACTGGTGCGCCCCCACAAGCACGACCTCAGGCGTCTGATGTCTGGAGTGTGGAGGCTGTTCAGGTACTTTAAATGATTGATTTACAGGATCTTGCAAGATCAACGCAGAAAGACAACCTTACTGCATGGCAGCTGGCCACGCTTCCCTCACAAAAGATTTCTCTTCTTCCTTGATTAATGATTTCCACTTCATCAAATAGCATCAATGACGTTTTGGCTTAAGCTGCTTTGCCACAATTTATGAATGCCAAAGGAGAAATACAGCTCCTTGTTAGATTCTAAGAAATACAATTTCTGGCAAGGTTAAAGAAACACAGGGTCTTGTTAGCTTTTCTCGATTCTCTTTTATAGCACCATAAATCAGTTTATATATTTGTACGGATGACTTCACAGCACCTCTACTTCCACTTGGATAACTCTCATACCAGGTTAACTTCTGTGAAGGTTCACCATGCAGTCTACTCGCCTGCCTGATAGTGTTCCACATTCAACTGTGCGTCTGAAGTTTTAAATCTACTGACAACCATACGCTTGACCACAGTTTGAACGGTTTGCAACTTTATAACTGTTAGCAATTTTCCAGAAAAGACAATATTCACATTAGTGCTCCCCAACATCTTCCTGAAGGCAAGGCACTCTTCCTCTGAACATTCACATTTCAGACGGACAGCCTCTTTGCCCCTTTTTGTGCAACATCAATATTTACCAAATTTTCAGCAGTTTTCACCTTTGTGACTTTGATCGTTTTAGAAAAGACAAGATTCACTTTAGTACCCTTCAACACTTCCAAGTAAGTAAGGCTCTCTTCTTCTGAACATTCACTTTCCAGAGGTACAGCCTCTTTGCCACTCTTGTCTTTCTGCAACATCAACAACCAAAATGACTTTAATTCTACATTTCCTCCTTGTTGCTTCGGCAATGTGAGTTATACCAATTTTTGCGGAACAATCCCAAACCGCAGGTTTCACCATTTTACAGCCTTGCATTCACCTCTTTGCTTCCTGCCAACCATTGCAGCTTAATTGTATGCCTTGTTATTAGTCTCTTTGGCTTTAGACAATGCTTGGACAACTCTTGGCTTTGACAATGCTTGTATTCCTCTTGGCATTGGGTAGTGCTTGTTCCCTAGAACTCACAATGATCAATGTTCAGTCACTCAGCTTCAGTGCTACTCTATCTTCAACTGCTTTATAATTGACTCTTCGGTTAACCTTTACCTCGTAATCACTTTTAAGCACACACAACCAGTCTTTCATCTGTTTTCAGAAGTTTTAGTATTCAATTAATGTGGTTAAGAGTGTTTTACTCTTACGCAAGTGCTATTAAAGAAGTTCAGTCAGACGCGAGTGCTACTTTTCTGACTTCGCATTCTCTGACAATCAACAGTCAGTTTAATACTGCTTTCACTCGCACGCAAGTGATTCTGCTTGGTCACAGTTGCCTGCCTTTGTTCACGCAAGGGATCAGAACGCGCAGTAACAATCACTGGCTATTGTCTTGCTCCCTTCTCGTGTTGCAGGACTTGAACTGCTTCTGGCTTTGTTTGGACACACATCATTCCTCTGTGAAGGGGTCTTTGTTCCCGCCATGCAGTCACAGAGCACCTCTCGCTCCTGGGACCCTTGGCTGTACATCAACTTTAAGCCATGGTCTCTGGCACGCTTCCTGCTGTGCAATCTCTGCAATCCGGTTAACATGGGGGAAAAGCAGTTTTCCTTCATGCTTTCCGCTGCACAATCTCTGCACTTCAGATTTAGGGGGAACAGGACCCTCTCAGGACAGGCAGCTGGAATTTGGTTGGGTAAAGTCACAGCATCTCTTCTTTCCACAAACTTCTGCTTGGATTGCCATCAACATGCTCTCCTTCTGCTGCGACTGCTCTAGCTCCATTTCCAGCTAATGGCCTGCACCTGAGAGGGCATTTTAAGCGCCTCTGCTTCCATCAGGTGTGGGTCTTTAGGCATAACAAGCTG
Organism: Ambystoma mexicanum; assembly: GCF_040938575.1. Classification (NCBI taxonomy): domain Eukaryota; kingdom Metazoa; phylum Chordata; class Amphibia; order Caudata; family Ambystomatidae; genus Ambystoma; species Ambystoma mexicanum. The sequence goes on from NC_090935.1 coordinate 1,466,425,042, forward strand.
ACTACTCATGCCACATTGCTCTTTATCCACCATGCCACATTGCTCTTTATCCACCTTCCTCGTTCCAGTACTTGGGGAACTATGTGACTTGTAGTCCTCAAAAACAAAATTAGGTTTTCTTGTCAACTTTCTATTTTTAAATGTAGATGTACTTCTCTTAAATGCATTTAAGGAAAAGTTATAAGAGTTTACTTGGAATGGAGAAGGCATTTTGCTCAAGCCATTATTTATAGGTTTCCTTCCACTGTACCTCTGGGAATAACTGGGATTTTTTTAACCTTCGAGGTCTCAAACTGTTTTTTCTCTCTTAGGCGGTTTAGAGATTTCACACCAGCTTTACCCACATCAAAAGGCTTAATGGGTGGTTCAAATACATCACAATGACAATCGGCCATTACATGCCTTGGAACCTGAGAAAGGGTCTTCCCTTTTAAGGTCAAATACTGTGTCTCATCTCACGGTATCTCCTCACCACCCTGGGCCAGGTGATTCTCCCACAGTACACAACCCCCAAGCTCAGTATCAGGAAGCATCTGCCTTCATTTGGCCACCTGGGAGGAGATTTTAGGCAGGATGTTAGTGAGGGATCCGCAGGATTCATAACAGTTTACAAATATAGGCTGGTACAGTCGTAGAGACAAGCTAATTTTACTTTTTTTTTAAATTGAATTTTATTGATTTTGTAATAACAAGGAAAAGTACAGAACAAACATACCAGAGGGTGGTTAACACCGGCACATGCTCCGAACACAAGATCTTTCATCTGTTCCTGTTCATCCCCCTCCCTGTAGCCTCTCCCCAACATTTCAAAAATATCTCTTATACGTGAGGTTTCCAGCCCACAATAAAATTGAGCATAGAGAGGTCCCAAAGACATTATAATTAGAATAGGATGCACACCCTACACGAACCAATCATGATTGGATGCACCTTCCAGTCACCTACACAAATCTAGTGCGGAATTGCTGCCATTCCCCCTCCATCCCTGTGCTTCCACCATTGAGAGACAAGCTAATTTTAATGAGAAGAAAACTCTTGAGACTACAAGTTAACAAAAAAGAAGGCAAACCATAGGAGCCACCATAATAACTGTAATTGGTTATTTATAACGCACTTAATACCCAGAGGTTTCTAAGCACAGACCCGTGGATCAAACCTGTGTTGCTTCATATCATCTTGCTTCCAAGGCGAGCGCGTTGCCCCTGAGCTATCCTCCAGAGACGACGAAGAGCTTGGTAAGTAATGTTCATTACCGCTCTCAGATGTTCTTAGTAACTCCACTATTACCACCCCAGTCATGTGCAATTACCTAAATGTGGATATACCCATTTTTCTGTCTGCGGAACCCAAGAAAATGACATAATGCTTATAGTGTACCAGAATTGAAATAGTTGAGCCTGTACTGTTAAACCCATATTGTAATTATTGTGACCTTTTTGCATAAGGTTTGAACTAAAAGTAGCATTTGGTATATACACCATAGAGTATTCACCGAAAAATAATTATTTGTCACACATATATCATTGAGAAGAAGTCATCATTAATAAACTTTAGTTACTTTTACTTATAATTCAGTTGACGTAATGTCCGTTGGCATTATTAAATAGTAAAACCTGAATATTACAACACCTAACATGGACTGTATCCCTTGTATTTGGTTACCTTTAACTTGTCTGTTAAAAATAACAATCTTTCTTCCCTTGCATTGAGTCAGAACTGTAATGGACCTTAAGAAATTCATTAAAACATTCTGACCACAATTCATATTATTCATGATGATCGTATGATTTGTTCATTTATATAGTGCACCGACCCCTGTGGTATCTGGGTGCATTGCATGTTACATGGTTACAGAACATTTTACACAATAGAAGGTAATAAACAATTATTTTCAGCATAAGTGACTGACGTGTGACTATCTTACCAATACATTGCATAACTGATGGTTGCAGTATGGTAGAAATTTGTACAGAGAAGTATATAACCTAGAAGCATGTACAGGAGATGAAATACCGAATGGTGGGCTTGGCAGGTGGTCATAGATCAAGAGAGAACAGCCATGTTTTAGTATCTTTTTCCTAAATATGTAATGGGAAGGGGCTGCTCTTAAGGTTGTGGGCATAGAGTTCCATAGCTGGGTTGCCATGACTGGGAAACTGCTACCCCCTGCTTTCTTGAGTTTGAATTTTGGGACCTTGAGGCTGTTGGCATGCAGGGCTCTGATGGGGCGTTCCGAAGTATGTTTAGTGAATTTGTCCACTAAGGTTTAGGGGCCAGGTTGGAGAGACATTTATAAGTAAGGGTTAAGGATTTGAATTTGATTCTATCCTTAATGGTGAGCCATTTTATGGGGCACCTGCCGTTTGAAATATGCTGCATTCTAGGGATACTTAGCCTGTTCTAAGGGCGTTGTTTTGGAGTATTTGCAGTTTGCTGAGGTTATGTTTGCTGGTACCTAGATAGAGTGTGTTACAATAGTCTAGTTTAGACAGAATAAGGTCTCGAGCTAGCGTAATACAGCTGTCAATGGAAAGAAATGGTTTACAAGCGTTATTAAGTTTACAGGTGTAACTATTGGCTTGTTTGTTCAAGCTTAGTGCTGAGTCCAGGTAGAAGCCTAAAGTCTTTACCTCATTAGAGACTTGGATGTTTAGTCCGCCAATGTCGAATGACGAATGACTTAAATTGGTTACTGAGTTTAAGTCTACCTTATGACCCAAGCTTGTATAGTAAGGAAGATTTTGTTAATCCGTGCCACGTCTATGTCATAGTTGCCTGAGATGGAATGGGAATCTGGGTGTCATCCGCATAGTTAGTGTAAGAGACACCCAGATTATCAAGATCATCAAACAGAGGCTTAGTAAAAATATTGTACATAGTGAGGGAGACGCAAGAGCCCTGAGGAACTCCACAAGTTACTGGTACTGCTGCTGACGTGGGATAAGAACACCTCATGGAATGATTATCTAAGAAGGACTGGATCCATGCAGTAGCTTCCTTCGAGAAATGGGCAGCTGAGGTAAGATGATTGCAAAGCACTTGGTGATCCACCAAATCGAAACCAGCATTTTGTTGCCTAGAGCATCTTGGATACTAGTGCACCAAGTTTTGTTTTTGATGCAGATGTCATTTGGAGTAGCGGGAGATTTGGGTTCTATTAAAATGGTAAAGAGTTCCCTTGTACTGGAGTTGGCTTTTATAATTCTCTCGTTGAAGGGGTCTCTTTTGGTTTGGAGTATCTCCAATGTATATCTAGTTAGTAGTGGGAGGTATATTAATGACAAATATTTTATAAATGCGACTGCAAAACCGGGTAATACAAATTATGGTCTGCATTACAGGTGAATCCTATTCATATACTTACAGGAAGAGGGGTCGATGAAGGAACTTTATGATTGGTATAGTAAGGAAGTTGCGTTTTTGTTCATCAATCTTAGTAAAGGATAACAATTAGATGTTTTTGCAGTAAAACGTTGATATTTACTCATGGGGCATGTTGAAAGAGTTAATGCATGGGAATGTGACTGACGACTGACGAAATGACATAAAGGATAACACTCCAAGTGGTAGCTTGAATTTTCTTTTTATTGAGAGCATTTTACGTACCTCAGTTTCAGCCCTTGTCTTCATAGTAGAGTTGTCATTTCAATGTGGCTGATATTATTGCGCCTTTATTCAACACGTTGGGTTTTAAAAATTATTCAGCCCTTATACCAGTGTTCTAAGTAAGGATCTGATGAACAGGAATTAAACGCAGTTCCTAGAAATTGAGCATTACCCATTAAGCAGGAGTCATCAATGGGTAACTTTTATTAATTTCAGTGTGTTACAGTTTATCATTAAACTTTTCACACTACTTTATTTAAACAAATTCATTCCATATATAGTATAAAAAAGCTTTTATACATAAAAATGATTTTCAATCCAATAAAATCAAATGTATTTACATCAATCAGCCACTATATTATGTAACTTAAAACATACATCAAATACCAGCCAAAACATACATCGCATTTCAACTTAAAGCCATATTTAAATCAATTCTTATTACTACAAAGGATCGGTCTAATTTCATATCCACGTTTCATACCCATTGGGCAATTTATATTGCATTCAGTTGCATTGCGTGAAATTACCTTGTAATGTAACCCTACTATCCTTTGTGCAGTCTTTAAACATATGGGTAACAATTAACAATGGGTAAAAAGGAGATGGTACATTGCGAGTTACAAATCCAAATTCCACATGAGATGCACATTATAACCTTTTGTGCATTGTATATAACTTGTGCTTCAAATGTCTCATACATGTCTCCTAAGGCACATGTATGCACATTCCCAAACACATCACAGATGTGTGAATGGCATGCAGAGTCAAAGGTAGCTTCTAGTAGCTGTTGGTGTCGAGCTAACCAGGCTCTGCTATGCTACGCACGCATAGTAATTTTGATTCCTGCTGTTGGGCAGATTTACATCTTGGACCATGGAATGTTTCTTGAACTGCTGCATAAAAGTATTTTGGATTCTATCTCGCATCCATGGCAACAGTTGTACTCCACACCCTGGATTGGGATTCATGTCTGCAAGCTCTCCCTCTTTCTATGTTCCGACGGATGTTGTCTGCCTCTCTTTCACTCTGTTTTCCCCTCTGACTACACTGATTAGGGAAGCTCTCTGCTGGACTTTGCTCATGGTTTGCCTCTCCGATTATGGTTCCATGTTTGCCAACTATTAACCAACATCTAATTTTATCCATCATGTCATGGGTGTCGTCTTCCCATTCCTCTGATGAGCAATTCATAGTTAACTTCTTCCCACCCCTGGGTTGATGGTTCTCTTTAATTGGCTCTCCAGTGGAGTTTAAAGATGAAGACCTCTATTATACGCCCCTCAATTTCCTTTGAGATGATTGGATCCTGCTGAACTGATTTTGGTAACGTGCAACTACACTCTTTCGGGTTCCTCCGGATATTGGTAAGCACTAGCTCTACCGGGCTGTTTGATATTGGGTTACCCGTAGATACCTCTTTAATATCATTAGTTAATGTTCAGGTGGTTAATAAATACCTATTGCAGGTGTAAATAACATGCAAATGTGAGAAGAACGAAAAGTTACTTTCCTCCCCATGCTTAATTCTACATGTCTACTTAGCCCAAGTTTTCTTGGTCTTTTTTCAACTTAATTGAGGCCGGTATAGTTTGTAAGCTTGTCCCTTTAGAGTGGTCTAGGGCTTTATCCAGTATCAATTAGATCCCCTTCATTCATAAATGTGCCTCTTTTCTGAATTCTCCTGTTTCTCCTTGTTCTCTGTTGATATTTCCTCTTAATATTCCCATGTTCAGCTTCTTGATGACACTGGCATTTGCTTATACATCTACATTATACAGCAGATCCCCCCCCCCCGCACCCCACAGTATGCCTACTGTCGTGAGTTGGAAGAACACCCCTATCTTAGTATGTGAGGGGAGAAACTGTAAGGGACTGGGTTGGTTGGACCCCTACCTGATGTTCTTCCGGATGGTAGGAGTAGATAAAGACAGAGAAACAGTTATGCGAGCAAAACTGGAACATGAACCTGGGTTGACCTAAGATGATGCATTGATTTGCATCTGTGCACGCCAGTATAGTTCATCCAGATACTCCACGAATATGCAATGTTTATTCAAACTGTTAAAGATGGTATTTCCCATCTGCACAGCTTAATACAAAATCCTATTCATCGTTACATTGGAGGGATTGTGGGGAAATTGGTACTATGACTTGCATGTGGTGGTCGTGCCCTAGAGTGCAGGTGTTCTTTGAAGAATTACTTGCTAAAGTAAAGGTTGTGCTCTTCAGGTGCCCATAAAGCCTTTGATTCTGTGGGATACCGGAGAATGTATATACCCAGTTTTGACAAAACAGCTGCATTAATTACTCATTTACTCAGGGCTGTGTGAAGGCATCATGAAGTATGACACAGACAACAGATTCAAGATTCAAAAACAAAGTAATGTATTAACTCAAATGTCAGGTTGGTAGACTGCCTAACTTGCCCTATGCTAAGGTGGGATTTCCCAACCTGAACAAAACTAAGGAAAGTTTGAGTCAAAGAGTTTAACTTAAGTCTGTCTGTCTCCAAACCCTATCCTTGCCCTCACAACTAAAGCTAAACCGTGTGTAGGGATGTCAATTATCAAAGAAATTGTGATCAGCATTAAGTTCCGATCTTCTTCCAGCTCTTAGTTTCTGTTTCAGCTCCCCTTCCCCAAGTTCAAGAAAGTTACACAAAAGTCTCAGAATTACCTCTCTCCCACTGCAGGCAATACGGATCCACACAATCCTCGGGGTTATTTTCCCCAAGACCTCAGGTTCACCAATTATACTTATTTCAGTCTTTAAAACAAAAGATTCAACACTAGTCTAGGTCAGTTTGACCATATTCCTGGATTGCCTCATTCATTCACTGGCAGTGCCCCTTCTCGGTTTATTCCACAATGTCTTTTGGTTTTCACAGTTCAGGGCTCACTAATCTAGGCGCAGTTGTCAGAACACACAGTCCACCCACCACAGGTCACGCAACCAGGATCCCTCTCTTTGTTGGCCTCTTGGCTTTATGGACAATATTCACACTTCTCTGGCTTCTCCTCGGTAGCCTCCTGGCTCTACCAGAGTAAGTCGCACTTTATGACAGTCTTTGGCATTGCTGCACTGTATTTATCTATAAAGTTCAATTTGAGGCGGTCTTACTTGTGGCCCACCTTTCTATGGAGCTCTTTCACACTATTGCTTTTTTCTTATAGGCTGTTGTCATTTGGGCACTTTCCCTTTGATGGTCTTTGATTTTGTTGCTTTGCCCGTAAAGCTTCATCTAATGTTCTATTCAACAAACTTAATTGAAAGATTTAATTCCATGTATTATTCACCAGATAGTCAATGTTCTCATTTTCAAGTTTCATTCAGTTCAGTGTTTAACAAATGTTTAATATGCTCAATTTCAAGTTCCCATTTGGTTCTGTATTCAGTATGCATCTAGCACGTTTATTTTCAGGTTTTCTTTCGGTTCGAGAAAGCATTCACCTATCCGCCACCCGCTAGGAATGCCCCTGGCTACCAAGTGCCTCTTCCGACACTCGCTGACCTTCGGCGGCGTCCTGTGGTGGCTCCTGCTGCTTCTCCTAGCCATGCCAGACGGTGTGCCAGCATCTCGCACTTTGGGCCTGTCTTGGCCTCACTGGTTGCTCTGCTGCCTCCTTCTGGGCGCAGACAGTGTCCCGCTCTCCCCCCCTCCCCGCAGCCCCAGCTGCTGGTTTCTTCGTCACAGAGATTCCTGCCCCTGCACAGCCTAACGGGCCAACTTGCCTTGGGCTAGGCAGGCTTTCTGGGCTTTGTGCCGACATCCTGGCTCCTCCACAGGTCCCACCACGACTCCCTCCTCTGAACCCGGGTCCACTGCTGGTCTCCTTCCCACAGGCCTCACTGTTTCTCCTCTTGCTGCACATTTTGTCTCCCTTTTATAAACCTGCAGCCCTTTGGCAGGTTGCAGGTGTGTACTTCAATTGGATTTGCCTGGGCATGATTAAGTGGACATGCTTGACCTTCACTACTCTTTGCAGGCATCGTCGCAATACGTTGCAACATGGTCTAGTGTGCATTACTTTGTCTCCTCTTCCTCGTCTCAGTACTGTCAAGTGTCACATGTGGAGAAATGAGGGGAACTGGCTTAAAATAGCCCATAAAGGTTGGTGGGGGGGTTAGGTCGGTCATCAGTGGGAAAAGGGGAATGGCATATCTCACCTGAGGGCACCCCACTCCTGAAGGATCCTCCCCCTTGGTGATCCTCCCTCGCTTTTCTGCCCCCAGAGTCAGGATCCAATAGCGAAGGCCTTTCCATGGCCCTCCAGGATGACAGGGGAGTAAGAGTGAGAATACTCTCAGGTTTCTCATAGCTGCCAAGCTAACGCTAGACCGATGCTGGAAAAATACTGAAGGGACATATTTCATATTTGGTGGAGATAAATGTGAGAAATACAGCTAAGAAGATTAATATTTGTGTTTGATCCAGTTTCATAGAATAGCATTAATACATTAATTTTGTCATTTGTTATAGCGCCTTTCACCATAATTATGGTCCCAACTCGCTTTTGATTGGACACCCTTGGTGGGGCCAGAGTCCACAAAAAATTAGGGAAAGTTTGACAGGAGCTATTATGCGTGTGTGCATTTCAGCCATTAAAGTTATGCAAGCATGGCCATGACCATGGTAGTCAGCCATGTCTAAAAGGACTGTGTATGGGCGCAGCAGAGGAATATTATGGAATAAAGGGGTGATTGTGTTTAAGGCGATAGACGGTTGTGTGAAACTACAGTTCGAATTTGTGCCTTTTTAAAAGTAGCTTCATTCTTATGGCAGAAGTGATGTGCTATAGTGTTTGTGTTGTATGTTTGTGCAGGGTGTGTGGAGTGAAGCTGAGCCCTCCACTAAGTTGCGAATGTGTGGTCTGCGAGGGGAGACATGGGTTAGCTGTACAAACAACAATGAATAATTCCTGGGTTCCATCTATGTGCAAGGAGCATTGCTGCACCTCCCAGGCGATTTAAGTGCTTGCTGAATGCATAATAATCTCCCTCCGCGAGGGTCTCAGATGGAGGGATGCAGTTTCCACATTACGTACAGTGTAGAGACAAACCTTTCATTATATTCTACACCTCTGTTTCTATGACAGTTCTTGGAAAGGGAAATCAACATGGATTGCACTGGCTCAAGAGGAGCTCATAAGAAAATAATTATTGGAGAACAGAGGGGATAGTGTCACAGGAATTGTACGTGATCGGTTATTGTGCCTTGTATCTGATGTTTGTGTTGTCATGTTGATGTTTATGCACCAGAAAACTGTTTAATACTTTTTTTTAAACTGCAGTTAAAGTATTTTTTGCAAACCGGTACGTTCTAAAAACGAATCATGAGTATTGAAGCAAAGTGTGTCTAGCAGACACTTTATAGCCGAAAAAAGTAACAGTTTCAAAGGTAAGTATACTTTTAGACTCCTGGTACAGTTTAAACGTGTTAGAAAGTATCTTCCAACTTCGAACGGGACAAAGCCCATAGGCAGTTCCTGGTTGTAGGCAAAAAAGTATGTATATTTTACCAGTATCTAGAGGGGGATTCAGTAATGTGACAGCCTTGCCATGATCAAATAGTCCACACAAAGGAAGTGCTGATGCAGGTTTGGCAACCAAAGATCTTTTTGGGGTACCTCGTGGATTGATGGTCTTGAGGATTGTCCAGAGCTATGCTAGTGGTTAAGAGTAATTCTAAACCTTCCAGCCATCACCTCTTTTATTTTGCTCTGGTCTTCCCGAGTGGGACAGGTATCCGCAATGTGTGCCCCGTGCCTAGAGACCCAAGCTATACTTCATTGATGATGCCGAAACATGCCTGATGTTACTTGTTGTCTCTTGCAGAAGCAATGTGACTTCATCTTTTTGGGGTGTGACCAAGCTTGATTTGCATATGGTCTTTCCCCTCTATGTAATGACTCTGCTGGCTGAACTGTTGTCTGGTGGGGTGCTCTGAGTGATCCCAGAGTTCAAGTTGAATTCTAAACCTTCCAGCAATCACCTTTTTTGTTTTGCTCTGGTCTCCATGAGACACTGCTGTTCTGAGATCTTCTCAGTCCAGGAGCTTCTGGGGAACATGCAAGAGGCTGCAGTGGAGGATGAGCAGACTGTCCTGGACCAGTCCTGAAGAGGACGCGCTTGAAACCTATTTCCTCTGATGCTTGAGAGACAGCTTCACTTCAGGAGTCCTGAGCATAGTATTCTGATACTATGTCAGTCTAGCCCTCCAAATATCTTTGCAACATCTGTTTTAGCCACCATCCAGTCTGGCGTTTGCAAACCAAACTTTCCTTTCATAGGCACAAAGAGATGTGGATTAAGGTGTCTATCCTGTTCAAACTAGTTTCTATTAATCCAGGGCTCCTATGTGGGCTCTGTGCAGAATCTATGAAAGTCTGATAGGGTATTGTTCTTCCTCCCGTGAAATTCCCCAAATACCAATATAGTCAGTGGTTTAGGTTCCAGAGTTTTAAAAATCCTGAGCTGCCGTTTTGGCATAGTAGTTCCCAAAAGCAGTAGTTTAGGCTACACAAGTGGGATGAGGTCCCTTGCCTTTCCACAAAGTGACGGGGTGGGGTGTGGTCCAGGTACATTTTTGAGACAGTGGATGGTTGCACTGGTGGTGTTTTGGGGAGGATCCCCTGGTCACCTACCCTTGGCCATGGCAGGGGACAGTCACTGAACCAACATGAAGACAGCCCTTTACCAACTAGAAGAGCCCAAAGCTGTCTAAGCAGAGCTAAAATGTAAAAGATGGAAAAATACTCCTGTGTTGGTTTCATTTAACAGGCGTTAGCAAGGAGTCTAAAGTAGTTGCAAGGAAGTGTGAACCAGCAGAGATTTTAAAGGACATGCAGTGAACCAGGGAATACTGCAGATACTCAAAGTCTGCAACATTGCATCACGCAGGAAACAAAAAACATTGTCTACCGGCAGAGCATTCTCTTGCTGAGGATACAATATCAATGTGCACAGTTTTCTCTCAAATGAAGAGTCTAAAAATCTTTAAGTATTTTCGCAGTATTTAATCCTAGCACATGATTGTGGCACAAGAGACCACCACACAACACAGACTGCACCAGAGAGGATCAGGTTGTGGAATGTAAATTACATCATTATGCAGTGGAAGGCTTGTCCCGCCCCCACTAAGCCCAAAGTAACCTCCAGTGTAATCATGATAGCAGCCAATCATAGACCAGAATTACAGATCCTTGCTAATCTCCCACCAAAGGGAAGGAGAATGAGTATAAAGCCCAAACTGACCTTTCGACCAGTGTGGGTTGTTGAAGGTTGGGCATGTGGCTTGAGTGTGAGCGGGCGATACAAGGAACGATAATGAGGTGCTTAAAGACGAGGCGGAGAAGTAGAGATGGTGGTAATTGAGCAGGAGGTAATAGTGACAGTGGAGGGGGCAGCAGCGGAGGAGTTTACAACTGAGGAGTTGACAGAGGAGGTAGTGGATGTAATGGAGGACAAGGAGGTGGTGATGGTAGAGGGGGAGGGGACAGCGGAAGGGACAACCACGTAGGAGGTGGGGTAACCCCCTAGCCGTGAAGAATACGAAGTCACAAGGTTGGGTTTGCCGACTCTTTCTCTCTCCTAGCCATTCCCTTACTGTGGCTACTATCTTTTGGCCACCTGGTCAGATTTCTTCCTTCCTCTCCGAGTGGGCGGACCTCTCCTCCTCACTCTTGGCCTCTACCACTCAACTCCTCTTTCTTGGAGACTTCCACATCCACCTGGACGCCTCCTGCCCACCACCCCCCCCCTCCGGACACATTTGTGACCTCTGCGACTCTCTCTCACTCTCCATTCTCCCCTCTGGCCCGACTCATTCTGCAGGGCACACTCTCGACGCTCTGATCTCCTCTGACCTTCCCCTCTCTGTCCCTCTCTCCACTCCTCTCTCCTGGAGTGATCACTTCCTCCTATCCTTCCACCTCACCCTCCCTACCCCTCAGGCCAAGCCACCTTCATCACTGCCACCCTCCTTTTCGGTCATCCTACCCATGAAGCGCGTGTCAGTTGAGGCTTTCGCCGCCACCTTCTCATCCCCCCTTCCCCCTTTGGCTGACTCTCGCCCTGACACAGCCCTCTCCACGCTCCACTCTGCTATATCTGATACTCTTGATATCCTTGCCCCTGTCATGAGAATCTGCCTGAAGCCCAAAGCCACGTTTAACTCCTGGTATGACTCAGATCTCGTCACCCTAAAACGCAAGTGCAGGGTGGCCGGGAGCAAATGGCGTGCTTCATGTTCATCCTCTGACAAACTGGCCTGCCGCCTGCTGCAAAGGCAATACCAGCTCTCCGTTCTCACCAAGAAGAGAGCCCATATCCAAGTCTGCATCTCTGCGGCATCTAACAACTCGGCTGAACTCTTTAAAATCTGCAAGGAACTGGCCAATTCTGCTGCAGTCTCTACCTCTCCTGTCCCCTCCCAGGCCCTCTGCACGGCACTGGCTTTTCACTTCATTTCAAAAACTCAGGACATCCTGTCCTCACTCTCCTCCTATCATCTCCCTCCCTCTATTCCCTGCTATTCCTCTGGCCCTTCTGCAGCCACCCCTCCTCCCTCCTTCTCTGCCTTTCTCCTTTTCTCTGCTGACGAGGTTTCCAGACAAGTCCGATCTATAAAAGTCTCGTCGAAACAGGTTCACCCCTGTTCCTCCAAAACTATCACGGACCACATTGATTCCCTGGCTCCTGCCCTGGCTGACTTAATCACTCCTTCGCCACTGGAGTCTTCCCATCCCCCTTAAGCACTCCCTTGTGCGCCCTCTTCTTAAGAAACCCTCTTCCAACCCCTCATGTCTGGCTAACTATCACCCAATCTCCATCACTCCCTTCCTGGGCAAGCTCCTGAAGAAACTGGCCATCTCCCAGCTTAATCTCCACGCTGAATCTGTGGGTTGTCTTCATGACCATCAGTCTGGCTTCAGAGCTGCCAGAAGCACGGAAACTGCTCTCCTGAACATCCGTGAAGACCTGCTCTACAACTTTGACTCGAACACTCTGTGTGTTCTCATCTTGCTTGATCTCTCCTCTGCCTTTGTTACTGTCAACCATGCCATCCTGCTCATCTGTCTCCGTGATAACCTGGGTATCACTGGTCAGGCTCTGGCGTGGCTGACTTCTTTCCTCTCCAATCGACCCTCCCAGGTCCAACTTGGGTCCTTCCTTTCTGACATCTTTTTCTCTACCTGTGTTGTCCCCCAGGGATCTAACCTCTCTCCCTGGCTGTTCAACCAATATCTGGCACTCCTTGCCCACCGCATCGCCGCTCTCTGCCCCAACTTTCAGTGCAATGCGGATGATACCCAGCTCATTTTCAGGCTACCCTCGGCCTCCTCCTCTCATTCCCTCATCTCCGATATCCAGGAGTGGTGTGCCGCCAATGACCTCTGCCTTAATGTCAGTAAGACTGAGATTCTACTCATCGGCACACCCACTCCCTCCTTCCCTGCAGCTCTCTGGCCAGCCTCTCTTAGCCCTCTTCCTGCTCCTACCTGCAAGGCAAAAAACCTTGGGGTCATCTTCGACTCCACACTTTCCTTCTCTCCTCACATTTGACGTCTCAAAGAAGTCACACTAATAGCTGCACCTCCTCAGAGGTATTCTTTCTTTCCTCTCCTTCCCCCAGAAGCTCACTGTCTCCAGAGCCCTGGTTCTCTCTAAGCTGGACTACTGCAACAGCCTCTATCTAAATCTGCCTGCCTCTACTCTCTGCCCTCTGCAACTCATCCAGAACAGGACTGCCAGGCTTGTCCTTGGCCTCAAGCCCAGGGACCGTATCTCTCCAGGACTGAAATCTTGTCACTGGCTCCCAGTGGCTGCGAGGATTAAGTTCAAAATCCTCTGCATTGTCCACAAGGCTTTCTGGGGCCTGGGACCGAAATACCTTCAACTCTCTCTTCCTAAATATCTTCCTTCTCGAGCTCTTCGCTCATCCACCTCCAACTCCCTCAGGGTCAGCTGCTTCTCTAAGCAACGAGTTGGGGGTAGATCTCTCTCCGCACAGGGGCCTCCCTCTGGAACAGCCTTCCTGCCTCCCTGAAACTTGAGGAGAACCATCGCGGTTCCGGAAGCACCTCAAAACCTTCCTCTTTGCTTCTGCTTGCTCTCCCCCTCTCCCCTGCTAAATTCCTCATTGAATCCTCACTCAGTCTGCACTGGGCCACTCTCACGGATCTGGGTCCCTGGCCCAGCCACTTGCCCCCGGCACTGCCTCCCTGGCAATCCCTGCACCGCGGGACTGTCTCTGTATCCCTACAGCCCACCTCCCAGCACTAGTCTGCACTTAGCTTGCACTTGCCACCAAATGGCTCTTTATTTATCTTGTTATTCTACTACCCCATGTACTGCACTTTCCCCTCTCCCTTGCCCCTCGCACTTTCCCTTTCCCCTCTTCCCATGCACTTGCGCGATCTGAATGACACCTGGCCTAGTAAGATCGTTGTCTGTCTTCCCTTTGTCCACCCTCCCTGCCTCGTCGCGCCTTGAAACACTTGTGTATAGGCGCGTTATAAATGCCATATCATATCATATATAAGGCAGCAAGAGGAGGATCAAGGCTTAGGCATGGTGCAGAGGTGGACCAGTCAAGGTCATGGTGGGTGTGGGGGAGACACTACAGCCTGTACCATCAGCTAATCGAAGAGAAGGTCTAACTAACAGACTTTTTGCCTTTGTGGAATGAAGTCAGAAGAAGTGGTTTGGGAACAGCTGGGAAATCTACAACACCATGAAAGGTGAGGCGTTCTCACCCAACGTGAGAGACTTGGTTTTAGTTTCATACTTCCAGCTTGTTTTCATTGTATAAACTCTCCGTCCAGTAACTTGTGCATTCTGCTTGAGCCCACTGACACAAGTAAAAGTAAAGTACACCGCTGCCATCAGTATTTACGAAACACACTGCTTGAGAGTGGAAACTTCCCCAGGGCAAAAAAGTATTATAAAGGAATAACTGCTTTATAGGCTACTATGGGAGCACATAAAAAATGAGCCAGTCATATTATATTTTATTTTATTGTTTAAAGCGTGGACCGAGCTTGACCACAGCATGGCGCTGTACAGAGTAAGGGTAGCCGGTATTTGGGTTGGCATCTTTTAACAGTAGCGCAGTACTGTGAGGTCTGTGCGTCTGTATGTGTGTCCATTGGAATTAGTCCTCGGTCAGGTGTTTATTTTATTTATTACAGCGCAAAAAACCCTTGGGTATCTTGGTGCTAGCTTCATTGGAGTGCATTTGTTATGTACATTAGTTACATTGGGTTGCAAGGTTACAGGTTACTTTGCATGAAATGTTAGGTTTTATAATAGAGAAGGAAGTGAAAGGAGTGGGGGTGGGGCTAGGCAGGGGGGGCTGCAATAGTATTAGTGGGAATACAGTCAGTTGAACAGCCACATCTTCAGGTTTCTGAGAGTAAGTGGCAGATTGTTCCAAAGTTTGGCTGCCATGACCGGGAAGCTCTTGGCCCCTGCTGAGAGGCTGTTGAACTTGGGGTTCTTCAGGAGTTGAGTTGGACGATCTCAGAGGGCGGGTAGGGGTGTATTTCTCTACGCACCGTGGCAGGTAGGTTGGGGCAATGTTAATGAGCCATGAGCCAATGGTGGACCAGGGATAATGTCTTGAATTGAATCAGTTCGTGGATGGGCAGCCAGTGTGCAGCTCTCCTACCTTCCGAGATATGGTCCGATTTGGAGAGGCCAATGGCGGTTGAAAGAGCCATGTTTTGAAAGATTTGTGAAATTGGAGAATTGTGGGGGTATTCCGAGCCGACACCAGGATAGAGTTCCAGAGGGAGGGGCATGACGAGAGAAGGATTGTTTGCAGGTCCTTTCTTTGCGGATAAGCCATAGGTGACGTTTTAGAGAAAGCGGCACCCTGGCAAAAAATGATGTCCAAGGCAATCGAAAACTCAGGAAAGAAAAATGCCAGAGGGTTTACAGAGAACCCAAAGTAGCATAAAGGGGATTTCTGCCCTCTGTGGCGCGCTGGAGGAAGGAGTCGGCAAAGAGGTGGCATTTTGGCTACAAACCTTTACTAAATAATAAGGAAAGCAAACCTAACTCTCGATATTCTAAGAGTATTGCCTACCTAATGTAGAAGATTCAGGTGCTTGTTGTCGGGATGATTGTCCAGCACAAAATAACCCAACTGCTTCTCTACTGCTAGCCCTACTACTAAAACATAACCAACTTAAATCATTCCGGAGGATGGATCCCCCTTCCTAGTTCATTATAGGAATCAATCACATTTTTTAATGACCCAAAAGCGTACGTTCTAAACGGACCAGGAGAATGACCCCCTTCTCCTGATATCACCAGCCTTCAGAAATGTTTGCAGTTCCAGATAATCAAATAATGTTTTTTTCCAGGCTTAACCCATTGGTCTGATGAAATAATCTGATTTACCAACCAGGAGATTGGCTCCCTTCTCCTGGTATCATGAGCACTTTCCATAGTTCTTGTGACGTTTCTTGAGTTGCTGCAGCTCCTTGCAAGTTCTCTCTTGGTCAGTTTTGCCTTTCTGGCAACCACTGAGATGAGGGAGATTACTCCTGATGCACTCTTCCTTGTAAATACAGTGATGAGGGAGACCACTCCCGATGCACTCTTCAGGATCAGTAGCTTTAGGGTGGCTTCTGTGATGAAGTAGATTACTCCTGATGCACTCTTTAATCCTCCCCAAGCCCATACCGGGTCTACCATGGCACCCTGTTACCTTCATCTTGGAGCAGCCATGTGACTGTTTTTTTTCTGGGGGTCTTGGATTCGGCCGTTCCGCTTGGCCATTCCTACTTCTGTTCTCTGCTCCCGACCGCTCTGCACTGGCCCTGCAGGGTACTTGAGCCTTTTGGTTCCGGCGCAGTTCTCGGACTAAACCGTCCACCTCAGCGAGGTCACGCCACAGACTGTCATGGGCGCTACTCCCGAGGGGCCAGGACTGGCCCAGCGCCCTCGGAAGCAGACCCGTCTTCCACTACTCCGGACCCAGCAGACCCCTACAGGGGCCCTTTGGACTGTGTCCTGGCGCCTTTGGCGCCAGGCTCATGAAGGGTTTCAGTCCCGGCGCCATAGGCACCGGGCTCATATTGATAAACAGTGTAATAATGCTTGGGTGGACTTACCTGAGGCAGACCATGCTGCATATTTACCCAGAACAATCCAGTCTGGTTGAAGTCCCCAGCCATCAGGGCTGGGAGGAACTATTCCCTCCATTCAGGAACTCTTTTCTTACCTGGGTGGAACCGGTGGAAGAACACACACTGGAAGCACTTCTCTGCTATTTAAACCACGCCCGATGGAAAACATGTGCTTCGCGTTATTCTGCAGCAGCAGCAGGACGCTCACCGAGTCGGCTCCTGCATTCCAGGTCCAGAGTCATCTTCAGCTTCCGCGCAGCAACCTGTGGATGAAGAAAGACACAGAACAATACTTACCAGATCCCGGAATCCAGTCACCGGCAAAACCTGCAAAGAATAAACATAAGGTTAGAAAAGTGCAACTCGCTCGCAGCCGCGCCCGCTTCCATCCGTGATTGCAACGGAGCTAACCGCGGCCTTCTCTTCGGCAGCTTCTCTGCACCTGAAAGGCAAAGGACATAATTAAAAAGGGGTTTGGGTGAAGGCAGTCGCATTCATCTTAACTTACCAGTTTTTGCACGCGCAGAAGCGGCCGCATCAACCGCAGCATCCCGGCACCTGAAAACTAGAAAAAGGACATTATTAGAGGTGCCATTAAAAGCGGCCAACGATCATTATACTTACGTGCATCGGCACGTGCAGTGGCAACGGATATAAAGCCCGCAGCATCCCGGCACCTGAAAACTAGAAAAAGGACATTATTAGAGGTGCCATTAAAAGCGGCCAACGAACATTATACTTACGTGCATCGGCACGTGCAGCGGCAACGGAAAACTACACCCACAGCATCCCGAGGCCTGACATTATTGAGGTGCCCATCTTTTAAAGCCTAAAGACTACAGTATACTTACAGGCATCCGCTCGTGCAGTAACGGCGGCATCGCTCTTCGGCATCCCAGTGCCACAACTAAGGCCGCAAAAGACTTGAGCCTCAACACTGAACTCATCCAGTGACGTAACTGGAATCCACGCACCCCTGCACCAGACGCAGGATGGAGAGCTCAGCATTTATACGCCTAAGGTGAGATCTCGCCGAGACAAGTAGAAAGCTAGGCTGTGGGAGAAACTGGCGATTGGTGGGAGAAGGAATCCCATCAAACGGTGATTAACCCTTTTTCTTCCACCTGCAGAAAACTTACCCTGCAAGTCAGACATTCGATAAGAAGAAGCCCAGTCCTGAGAGTCGTCCGAGCTCTACGCTTCTCAATTGAAGAAACGATAGCAGCCCAGCCGGGATAGCGCCTCCGTGGGAATCAGGTGAGCGTTACACAGACTACCTTCTTCCAGCTGCTGGTTGCCCCGAAACTCCTGCCTTCTCCAGAGCAGCCCTCCAACCTGGACTCTGTGTCATGGACCGAACTCTGCAGCTTGTTTCTACATTCCGAGTTTTGAACTTCCCTGGGTTTCCAGCGTCTACTCTGGCTTCCCCCCCTTCGTGGTCATTTCTCTCAATGTTTTGAAGCTGGTCCCTCCCGAGGGAACTGTCAGTCTTTCTCTAGTTTCCATCGGATGATCTTCATGTCTCTTTGGGGCCTCCTTTTCTCAGTACTGGCTAGCTTTGACGAAGGAGTGATCTGCATCAATCCTTCCATCTTCTCATTACTTGAGGAAAAGGTATGTAAATGCCCTTGTCTTTTCCTGTTATTTTGGTCAGTCTCTAAATGAGTACAGGAAGAAGTATTACCATACATGACAGTAGTATTTTCAGGTTGGTTAGCTGGGGTTTGTGTAGATCTTAAGGCGTCAAGGGAAAACGGGTTAGGGACTTCCATCATGGCACAGGAGTCCACATCCCCATGAGGGAAATCCCTGCCTGTGAGGTCCTCATGCTTTTTACCACCCCTACAGGGAATATTGGGTAGCATCCTTACCTCCCTAGCCTCAGATGGGAGGATGCTCTCCTGAGGATAAGTGACATCCCATAATTCGTCAAAACTTTGCTATATAAAACAAAATCAATTCACTACATTTTTTGGAAAAGATGAGTTCCTTACTTTTTGGTACTTTTGTAAAATCAGTGACAATACGGAGTGGTAAAGATGGAGAACTTTAAAGGGTAGTGTTCTGTGAGTGCAGAGTTGCATGCTCGAAAACGTTTCTCCTCACTATTAAAAAAAAAACCCTGCCAGATGAGAAACCATGTTGTCTTACAACGTTTGGTAAATGAATATAATGCAAAGTGGTTTATCTGATATGTTATTTATAATGCGCTTAATACCGAGAGGTTTCTAAGTGCGGACCCGGGGATCGAACCTGTGTTGCTCCGTGTCATCTTGTTTCCAAGGCGAGCACGTTACCCCAGAACTATCCTCCCAGGACTATATAGCACCTTTAAGCTAATAATGTCCTTGCTGCACATGGGCATGTAACAATGGAGGGCAGGATGTGTTAGTCAGATAGCGGGAAGGCAGATGCAGAAACCTGTTGAGTTGATAAATGCAGGACGGAAGTACCCATTATCTTTGTGCCGATATGAAAATCTGTTTGTGGTTGGTAAGGACCGGGCAAGATTGCCGCACGAACGGCCCCTTGGTTTTGAAGTGTAAAATTTGACAGAATGAGAAATCCTTACAATGATGGTTGCATGCCCTATCTGAAGACCTCTGGTATGGAGGTATAACCAGCCCTAGAGATAAGGGGTGTAGCTGCCACTTGTACTCCCCAAGAATAGATGTATACAAATAGGCTAATACTCCCAAAAAAGAAAATTGGCGAGAAAAGAAACACCCACGAAGAAATTGAAAACTGACACATGGGAGCCTGTTGCCTGTTCCCTACTTTCACCCACACCGCTTCATGGATATGTTTGGACCAGGTCTACATGTAGTGTCACATTATTATTGCCCAATCTGAAGAGGTAAAAATTCATTTTTTAATGTCCATTAACTGTTGGCTGCAGAGAAATATTTATTCTAACAATTTATTTTTCTGCTTGCTTATAAAATGCTCCTTTTCGGAATGGGACATATTTTTTTACTCACAATTTTAAAAAAAATAGGGAGTAAAATACTCCTAGCTCAAGATCATATCTGGTGTACTGGGTATTATAACCAAAGATCAACTGATTAACAGTGCATTCTCTTTGTGGTGCGCCTTTGGGTAGTGCAGAGCATAGTCACAGGGTTTAGTTTGTAGCTAACCAACAAGTTGTAATTTGTGCCTCACCTGTTTATGTAGTTCTTTCAGACTATTTGCTCCTTATCCTGTCACTGATGAATGTGGGTTTTGTGGTTACTTTGGAGAGTTAATGTGAACTATTATAGACAAAGATAAATGTTGCTTTCACTAGTAGGTGAGGCAAATATAGGCTACCAGCACTTTAGTAAAGTGATGGTGCAGACCGGCTAAGAGTACCGAGTACGTTTATTTGGACATATTTTAGGCCCTCTCTGAACACTTGTTGGGGTGCTGTCATTGTGATTTATGACTTGGACACCTTCTTATATGTATTTGATTATGGGAATTTTACAGGAACATATACCGATAGCTTCCATTTACAATGTGTGCCATTTATCCAATTGAGCCATCTGGCCATCAAGTCCACATTGCATAGGATCACCATATACATTTCTTGGTTGATTTCCAAAAAGCAATCTGTGGACATTTTATGTTATGGTGCTTTGGCCTGCACTAAAAGATGTTATTCCTTCGTCAGGACCAGAAGATGACATAATATCTGTTCTGTTGTAAAAACATCGGTTCTATGGGTACATTGATTAAGCAATTGGTGGAGTGCCAATTTCTAGATGCCTTGAGGTCGGTGAATTTGGCCTCTCTGTTCAAGGTGACAGACATGCAACCAGTTTACCTGTATTACTTATGATGTTGCAGATCAAAGATGAAGCCCAATCTGCGTTCTTTCCTGATAATCCCTGGATAACAGCATAAACCGTAGGTTGTGAAAAACCTTAGGGCGTTTCACAACCTAGTCCCCAGGGATCCCGTACTCAGGTGGCCTGGGAAAGGCCATCGCTTTTGGATCCCGACACTGGGGGTGGAAAGCGAGGGAGGATCACCTGGGTAGGGGGTGAGACATGGTAACCCCATTTTTACACAACCCATTTCACCCCTTTCCCTGCTTATTTTATGGAAAACTACATCTCCCATAATTCCTCCTCACTTTACTTTGATAATGGTAATCAGCCGAGGAAGATGAGCAATACAGTCAGAGAGATTACCTCCACTGACTTGCATTGGCTCTGTCCCTGTAATGAGCCCAGGCAGAGTCAGGCACGTAGTCCTAACAATGCACACCTGCCACTTGTTAACACTACCTGTGAAAATAAAAGGTGTCACGCACAAGCACGCTTCGAGCGAGGCGGGTCATGAGAAGGAACAGCTCTTTCAGGGCTGATGCGAACCAGGCTGTGAAAGTTGGAAGGCTAATGGGCTGTTCGACAATTGTACGGATAGAGAAAGAGGCTGGTAAGAAGAGAGAGAGCCATGTGAGAAATGCACACTTTTGGGAAGCCGTGAGCGTTCCAAGGCTAAAACCGATTGAGCGGAGGAAAGAAACCTTCAAGGTGCATGAAAGCGGCCCCCGACCCTACCGGGTAAAGGGCAAAGCCCGGGAGGAGCAGACGAGGCGTTAGTAACGGCCTTGACTACTGTATGAACAAGATGAAAGAAGACTAACACGTCCGGTGAGTTATCAGAGGCAACACACGTCTGGTTTGTGTTAAAAGCAAAAGTGAATGTAAACTGAAAGTTGCAGGTTGCGTGTGTGCCGATTAAACGCAGATGAAAAGGACAATTGCTGAATTGTAAAAGGAAAGGATACAAAGTGGTACTGTGAAGCAAAGTCACACATTCGAAAAGTCTCCGAGAAATGTTATGAGAGTTGAAAGATGTCAGAGCGGGAACCAAAGTATAGAAAGTAACTGCGATAAGGAAAGACATTTGAATAAAAGGAAAGCGAAGTATGTGAACTCTGAATATGCCAAGAGGGCAAAGTATATGAATTTTGGGGAAGGCCAAGAAGGCAAACTAAAGAGGATGAGAACTAGAAGTACCAAGAGGCATTGGTGTTACAAGATGAGAAAGATTAATGAATTGCAGAACTGTTGAGAGAGGTCAAAGTGGTCATGTTGAGGTCTATGTAAAATCCTTGCAGTTTCAAAAGTCTTAGACAGTGAAAAGATACCCAAGTTAAAATGTGGGGAGGGGAACCCCCACAAAGAGACTGACTCGAGCCCGGCAGAGGGAAGCCTGTGCAGAACTGTGATGTGAACAGAGTATTGATGACAAGGCTGTAGAACTCATGGTGACAACAAGTAAGACAGACACAAGTGATCACAGTTCGAGGGTGTTTATTGAACAATGAAGGCTGTAAACAGGTTGTAAAAACGCCTAATCTAAATCTAAATCTTAGATGGGAACAAGCGTCAACCATCAAATGAAAGGCAGTCCTAGGACCTATACAAAGAAACCTAATGCCAAACCTCCCAACTAATACAAAAAAGGGTGTAGGATAGTTCTTAAGACAAGAAAGAAGTGTTCTTAAATAATATTTCAGGATGCGGTAGCCTGGGTCTCCCTTCCCCATGTTTTGTGTATGGGGTAAAATGGGAGCTTGGAGCACAGTCTCGGGCTGCTTCAGCATGAGAGGACAGTCCACTGGCAGTTCTCAGGCTCGTCGATGGCCAAGTCTCGTTTCCTTAGAAAGTGTCTTGCCTTCGGGGCCTAATGTGTTCAAATAACAAAAAGTTCCTTTAACAAATTAACACTTTGTTTCCAATGCTTGGTGGGGGAAGGGATCACCCCTGGGTGCTGACCCTTCTCAATTGTTAATCACAGTTTCTTTATCAAACAACTTTGGGTGATAGCTTCACCTCTGGATCTCCCTCAGTCGGGCTCAGACCCCTCTTCTCTTTTGCAGGATTTCTCCTACCTCTCTTTCACAGTGCTTGTAGATCAGTCTTTCGATTGTACAGGGATTTTGCTTGACCCTCTGTATGACCACTTTGACCTGTTTCGCTGGCCCTCCTATGGCCTTCAGGTATCCGTAATTTCTCTCATATGGGGCTCGACCAGAGTCTCTTGAGTTAGCACCCACATGGTGCCGGTTTCCCTCTGCGACTGGTCTCCCCTTCACACGTTTTACAGTGCATTCAAAGTTCATCAGCTTTGGTTCAAAACTTGCCACTTTGCGATTCTTAATGAACATAGCCCCAGTTCTTATCAGTTCTCCCCTCGACTCACCGGCTGTGATGAACCGGTTGGCTGTTGCCTCTCTGCAGTCAAGGCCGGTACCACGGGCGTGGGAGCTTCCCTCGCTCCTGCTTATTGGCATAGGTTTTCCCCATGTACTGTTGACATCTGCTGCAGGACACTTGTGCTATTTTTCGCGGTTTTAGGGTCTCTTCCACGAAGGCTTTGCAGGTCTGAGACGAAAAGGGCACAGTCACTTCTCTCCTCGCTACCCTCTCGCTTCCTGCCGCCTTTCTTCTTCTCTTGAACTGCTGCGTGTTAGTCGTCTCTTTATGCTTTCTGCCGTGCTCGCCTTGCTCTCCCCTGCTCCACCTTTTATCACTGTGGGGAAAAGGAAGGGCCGTCAGGTGTCTGTGATTTGAGTCAATTGCCTGACTTTGCCTGACCCTCGGGTCGGGACATGTCAGGTACACAGATTTAACATTAGTCTGTTGTCTTTCGTGAGGAAAGACACAGTGTTCATGTTTGAAGGGAAAAGGGGTGAAGTGTCAGAAAATCCTACAGGATGGGACGGGGAAGGTTCGAGTCATGGACCAGAATTACTGGGCTGGAGAACAGAACACGGGATCGTGGGGATGGTAGTGTTCTGTCATAGTAGATTGGGTGTTTGGAAGGTGACAATCAGGGGGACGGGATTGGTAGGGTTTGTGGGATGACCAGGATTAATAGTATGAAGTGAACTGGTGGAAATCTGGGAATGGTAGTGTTTTGTCTGAACAGAAGGGGACTGCGGGAAATAGTGACCAGAGGGGTGTGGAAAAGAATGACCAGGTGCATGCGGATATGGCACGCAACTACAGGGTTTTTTGGAAGAGACGGTTTCTGAATGGGACGGGGTTTGATATCCTAGGGAACAGGTTATATACAGAGGGGTTGGTGGATTTGGGTAAGCGAGATTCAATGGGAAGAAGGGGGGGCAGATGTGGCACAGCCTATACACGTCTCGGGGATCTCACGCTCCTCATATACTCCCCTGGTAACATACCGCGTCTCACCTGAGCATAACCCTGTGTACCCCTATCCAGGTGAACCTCACGCACTCGTCCACCCCATGGGTTGGGATCTGAGAGCGCCAGCCTTCCCCTGGCCACCTGAATAAGGGTTTCCTGAGGTCTATTTGGGAGAACACCCTCAGGTTTCTCACAAGGCAGACAAACCCTAAGGAAGTGATTGCACTACCAGAAGGTTGAACTGTCGAATTGTACCAATAAGCCAAGTGTGCAACACTGATGGAACTGTGCCATCCACCTATCCTTTTTAAGAAACTCTCTAGACTCTGTGGGACTGAACGTCTTGTTACTCACACCATTCTGACATTTCTGTTGAGACACTATTTTCCTTTGTATTCCCTTAACACAGTTGTCATTTTGAGAAGGAGGGCAAGGTTAGGTTTTCTTAGTTTAGGCCTTTTTATTTTGACTAGTCTGACTTTATTTAATGGTCGAGACTACTCCCATTCTAGAGTCGGGGCAAGTTGGGAATTCTACCAACTCAGCCAAAATACTAAATAAAGATTTTCAAATCTTGTATCCATTGTGTCTGTGTCTACTGCTCAATTCCATGCCTTCCTCACAAGGTGTAATACATTTTGCAGCAGCTAACAGCCATTCCCCTGCATATGCTCCCCCCTGCTAAAGTAGAATCTATGTTCCTGCACTATCAAGAATGCACTCTATTTTTCAGATGACATTTCTTTAGTTAAGCATTGTTCATCTTGATTTTGTTGTCGGTGGGTGATGAAGAATGGTATACCTGCATACCTCTGCCATGCATATGGTGTTAAGATTAATATTCTCTTTCATTTTACAGAATACCTTAAAGAGATGACTGAGAAGCCTCTGGACGTTCCAGAGTATGACAATACATCATACGTGCCTACTATCCACATGAGAGGGCTGCCTTTCCAAGCCTCGGCAGAAGACATTGCAAATGTATGTAAACGTAAGAATTCTTGGCAATACAGACCAAATCCAGTGAGGTTAATTGATATTTCCCATTCCTGTTTCTAGATCTAGTTGGTTTTCTGCGCAGTTGGCTTTTGGGATTTATAGATGTTTTTCCTTGTGCGAGTCCCTTGCTAGGCACCTTGGCATTTTCCATTTCTTTATAATCCTTGTATTACTCCTAAATATTGGACACCAGTGTGTGAGTTATGCTATCGATAAAGATCTTGGCACTGTAACTTATTCTGTGTTATGGTGCCATCCTAATTGGTTGTACAACCACTTTGTAGCAGTCTATACAATATCAGAGGATAAATATCCATTTGTTCATCCGTCTGCTCCAACCCACAAAGACAGTCCAGCCTGAAGTGCCATGTATTTAATCTCCTGAACATTTGTTCCAGCAGTAACCCCAAATGCGTCTTTCAAATGGATTGTGTCCTCACACGCATTCCTCATCTTAGATATTCGTATCAGCTTTGCTTTTTCGAAAAAAAAATAAATTCCACACCAGATGGTGCTGTGCTTGATGTCGTGGTGTCGATATCCCTCGAGGGCTGCCTTAGAGAGTCAACATCATCCATAGTATAAATTGCTCGAGCCGCGCCCGTTTGCTTAAGTTCCGTTTTTCCGAAAGCTTTTGCTTCGTGTGTAGGATAACAGCGCTTCAGTCTTTCGAGATGCCTTCATCTAATCCTTCTACCCCTAAAACTGGCTTCAATAAATGCCAAAATTGCGGGAAGAAAATGTCCATAACTGATCCCCATCAAGTCTGCCTCTGGTGCCTGGGTCCCGACCTTCGAGTGGACGACTGCGGTTCCTGTCAAGCTATGACTGGTAAAGCTCTCAAGGAACGACGAGGTAAATTGGCGGTTGGGGAGGAATCTCTGAAGGCCTCTTCGAAGAAAAATAAAGACTCTGCGGGGTCTAGGGAAGTGTCCCGGCATACGTCTACGAAGTCTAGATCGAGGAGTCGGTCGAGAAAATCTTCTTCTTCGAAGAAGGCAAAGAAGAGACGCCACCGATCTCCATCTTCTTCTTCGTCTTCTGATACAGGGGTTATCACTTGTCCATTTGAGCATGATTCCCCTAGAAAATGGGAGGCTTTTAGAGCCTCAATGGTGCAAATCTTCGAGAATGCGGCCTGACCCCCTCGAAGAAATCATGTGAAGACCATGCTCCAGCTCATTCCAAGGATGACGGATGAAGGTCAGAGACTAGACGCTCTAAATCCGGCGAAAAATCGTTGAGGGTGTTGTCGAGGGAAACCTCCCCGGTACCTCATAAAAAGTGCAAGACAGGCCTATCGCTGCATAAACCGAAGGCGACGCCAGACCAAATGGCGCCAGGTTCTAAACCTTCATCGAAACCTGTGTTGAAGGTTTCCTCGACACCTCTGTCGAAGGCTCTGTCGACACCTTCCTCGACAGCGCCTCTATCTAAAGCACCTTCGACCTTATCAAAGCCAGCCTCCACAACATCGACGCCATCGACGCCTTTATCGAGGACAACATTGATTCTGGCACCATTATCGACACCATTGGCAAAACCAAGGTTGATGCCTTCACAAACCATGGGTAAAATGTATACCCATGTACCAAGAAAATACTTTTTCAAGTCTATGGCCTCTATTTATGAGGAAGAACAATCCTCAGAGGAGATTTCCCCTTTTGGGGTGAGATATGGTACAAAGAATGTTCCTGAGGAACTAATTGACCATCAGTCAAAAATGTTTGACCTCGGACTGTCTCCAAACAGCTAGTGGTATAGATACTTCACCTGAATTGGAATTTGACAGACCTGACCGAGCTGATCATGCTGATTCAGCATATAGAAATATTATGACTAGGGTGGTGGAGTTCATGGGTTGGAACAGATATTCGCCCACCTACGAACAGGATGACATGACGGACATTCTCAGTCAAGGTCCTCAAAAGGATCCTGTTCTTCCTTTTCATACAGCACTACAAAGGAAGGTTATGGCCACATGGTAAAGCCCAGAATCTGGACCGGCGGTAAACAAAGATTTTGCTAGGAAATATAGACCCTCATCCTCTGATCCAGACTATTTTATTAAGCATCCTCCAGACTATTTAACTAAGCATCCTACACCTGAAAGCTCAGTTGTCCAGGCAGCTACGTTCACCAGACAATCTGCATATCCCTCTATTCCTCTCGATGGGGATAAGAGAATTGACGCCTGGACTCGCAAGATTTTTTTCTTCGAGCAGTATGGCTTTAAAGTCAACAAATGTGACTTGCACCCTTGCAAGGTTTACATACACCCTGTGACATTGTATTAGTGCTGCAGCTGAGCACATTCCTGAGGGCGAGGAACGAGACAGATTTCTGGCAATTGTAAAAGATGGAAAGGAGGCTATGGTGGAATGCCTCCATTCAGGACTGGACACGGCTGGCAGCATCAGCAGGTCCATGGCTTCTAGCACAATGCTACGCAGGTTTGCATGGCTGAGAAAGTCGGGTTTTGCACCAGATGTGCAGGCCAGACTTCTCAATATGCCAATTGACGACTTGAGGTTGTTCGGCAGCAAGGCGGAGGAAAGTTTGGAGAAGCTGCAGACCTCTAAGGCGGCGGCGGCTAAGTCACTTAGTGCCTCCATACGTCAACCTCAGCAACACTCCTACTCGGGCTCATCTTTGTGCAGGGGTCATCCTTTTCGTTTTTATTCCTCCTTTAGAAGGGGAAGAGAACAGGCTCGTCAAAGAATATGTCCTCGTGGTGGACGAGGAAAGGGTGCGAGGTCAGCAGCAGCAATTGTCCCCTTAGCCGCTGCTGCAGCCGCCTCTAAACCACTCTGAGGCCTTGACCCACAAGACACCGGTGGGAGGCAGGATCGGTCAGCATCTGAACGAATGGCGGGCCATTACCTCATATGCTTGGGCACTGGAAACAGTGGCTCAAGGTTACTGGCTTCCTTTTCAGAAAAGGCCTCGGGACCATCCACCGGGATACAACTCTGTAAAAATTCCAGATCTGCGCCTGTTGCAGGAAATTTTAAACCTGCTAGAAAAAGGTGCAATAAAACATGTACCTGTAGCGGAGAGGAACAAGGGTTGGTTTTCCCCATACTTTCTCATCCCAAAGAAGGACTAAGGATTGAGACCCATCTTGGACTTGAGAAACTTGAACAAGTTCCTCAGGAAGGACAAGTTCAAGATGGTAAACCTTTCTCAGACCCTTCAGGCTCTCCAACTCCAAGACTGGTTTGTATCATTGGACCTTCAGGATGCTTACTTTCATGTGCCAATCCATCTCAAGCACAAAAGTACCTGAGATTTGCGGTTGGCAGTTCTCACTATCAGTTTCGAGTTCTGCCATTTGGGTTGACCTCCGCCCTGAGGGTTTTCACCAAGCTGATGCCGGAAGTGGCAGTGAGTCTCGGGAGAAGAGGGGTTTCACATCAACCCTTACCTGGATGATTGGTTAATCGGGGCACGTTCACCCAAACAGGCCCAGAAACATCTGAGCATGACCTGCCACTTCTTACACAGGCTGGGCTTCTCCCTCAATTACAAGAAGTCCCATATGATACCATTCCAAAGACTCCAATTCATCGGAGCAGTCCTGGATACTTCCTCTGGGAAAGCCTCGCCTCCCGAGGTGAGAGCTCATCACATTCTGCAGATGGTAACAAAGTTCCAGAATGCCCAGCATCTGCCGGCCTTTGATTTTCTGAGGTTGCTTGTCCTCATGCCATCCTGCATTTTTCTGGTGCCGGAGGCCAGATTGAGAATGAGATCCCTTCAATGGGTCAGTAAGACTGAGATTCTACTTATCGGCACACCCACTCCCTCCTTCCCTGCAGCTCTCTGGCTGGCCTTTCTGGGCCCACTTCCTGTTCCCACCTGCAAGGCTAAAAACCTTGGTGTCATCTTCGACTCCACACTATCCTTCTCACTGCACATCTCTGACGTCTCTAAGAAGTCACACTACCAGCTGCACCTCCTCAGAGGTATTCTTCCTTTCCTCTCCTTCCCCCAGAAGCTCACCATCTCCAGAGCCATGGTTCTCTC
Organism: Ambystoma mexicanum; assembly: GCF_040938575.1. NCBI lineage: Eukaryota > Metazoa > Chordata > Amphibia > Caudata > Ambystomatidae > Ambystoma > Ambystoma mexicanum. The sequence goes on from NC_090935.1 coordinate 1,466,453,978, forward strand.
TAGGCTGGACTATTGTAACAGCCGCTATCTAAATCTGCCTGCCTCTACTCTCCGCCCTCTGCAAATTATCCAGAACAGGACTGTGAGACTTGTCCTTGGCTTCAAGCCCAGGGATCGGCTCTCTGCAGGACTGAAATCTCTGCACTGGCTCCCAGTGGCTGGAGGGGTTAAGTTCAAAACCCTCTGCATTGTCCACAAGGCCTTCCGGGGCCTGGGACCGAAATACCTTCAAATCCCTCTTCCCAAATACCTTCCTTCTCGAGCTCTTTGCTCATCCGCCTCCAACTCCCTCAGGGTCAGTCGCTTTTCCAAGCAACAAGTTGGTGGTAGATCTCTGTCCTCGGCAGGGGCCTCCCTCTGGAACAGCCTTCCTGAAACTTGAGGAGAACCAGCTCCGGTTCCGTAAGCACCTCAAAACCTTCCTCTTTGTTTCTGCTTTCTCTCCCTCTCTGCCCTGCTGAATTTCTGGCTGAAACTGCACTGGTCCATACTACCTGGCCACCCTGTCTGATCTCGGGCGCAGGCACCGCCAGGTACACACCTGTACTGCCTCCCCACTTAGGTCTGTACTTACCTTGCACTATCCACCATCTGGCTGTTTTTATTATTTTATTTATTCTAATACCCCTTACTGCACTTTCCACTCTCCCGTCCCCCTTGCACTTTTCCCCTTTCCCCCCTTCCCATGCACTTGCGCGATCTGAATGACACCAGGCCTAATAAGATCGTTGTTTTGTCGTCCTTTTTGTGTCCCCCCTCCCTTTCCTCATCGTGCCTTGAAACACTTGTGTATAGGCGCGTTATAAATACCATATCATATCTTCTTGACTCAATGGTCCCAATTTTCAGGGAATGCGTCAGATCTTTTGCAAGTTCTGGCCAGAGTGGCTCAAGATCTTCTATGGGGGGCTTGCAAGGACAATATTTTCAAGGGACAATCATTTTGGCAACCATGGCCGGAGCTATCAGTAGTGACTGACGCCTCACTCACAGGGTGGGGAACTCGCACCAGCGATCTGACAATTAGCTTTCGTCGGTCTCCATCTGATTCCCAAACTACACATCAACCTTTTAGGAGATGATGGCAATCAGACTATCCCTGAAGTCCTTTCTGCCCTCTGTACGGGGAAAGAAGGTCCTGATAATGATTGACAAAACAGTGGCCATGTACTACCTCAACAAGAGAGGAGGTGTAGGGTTACTACCACTGTGCAGAGAGGCAATGCAGCTGTGGTTCTGGGCAATACACAAAGGATTATCTCTGTTGGCAGTTCACCTAGCCGGAGAGAAAAACACAGTGCAGACGCTCTGACCAGGCAGAGCACAGTCTCCAACGAGTGGGAAATAGCTCAGGAAGTCCTTCAAGAGATCTTCGCCCTTTGGGGAACCCCTCAGATGGATCTGTTTGCGACCAATGTCAACCGGAAGTGCAATCAATACTGCTCAAGGGAATTTCCTCCAAGAGGATCTCTAGGGGACGCGTTTGTGGTGAACTGGGAATTTCCACTTCTGTAGGCGTTTCCTCCAGTCCCTATGATTCCTCACGTAATCAGGAAGTTGAGAAAGTTCAGGAAAACCAAGATCCTAATTGCCCCGCATTGAGCCAGGAGGACGTGGTACCCGGACCTTCTGGACATGTCCATCTGCCCTCCAATAAGTCTTCCACAAAGAGAGGATTCTCGCAAGAGGAAGGTCAGGTTCTCCATCAAGACGCATGGTTTCTGAGAGGCTGAGATATAAGGATTGGGACCTCCCGGACGACATAATGGAGATTTTGCTTTCGGCCAGAAGGCCAGCAACAAAATCCTTGTATCAGTGTTGTTGGAACAAGTTCAGTAACTGGTGCAAGGATAACAATGTGGATACATTTCTATGTGGTACACCTATGGTACTATCTTTTCTATTACATTTAGCCAGTCTGGGGCTCTTTCTATTTTTAAGTGCTCCTCGGAAGAGGTGTCTTACTTAAAAATTCCATTGATTGTGCAGTTTTTAAAGCGTCTCACTAACTTGTACCCTCCAGTCCCATTTTCAAGTCCCAGTTTGGGATCTAAATTTAGTATTAAAATTCCTTACATGCATTCCTTTCGAGCCTTTGCATTCTTGTCCGCTAAGACTTCTCACTTTGAAGACCGTCCTTCTAGAGGCCATTACATCAGCTGGCAGGGTGAGTTAAGGCTCTCTCTTGCAAGCCTCCTCACACCATTTTCCATAAAGACAAAGTTATACTTAAAGTCAAACCTTCATTTATACCAAAAATAGTCTCTGACTTTCACTTGTCTCAAAATATCACATTGCCATCTTTCTATCCTCCCCCCTCGCCCTCATGAAAGTAAGGAGGAAGAAAGACTCCACAGGCTGGACCCAAAAAGGGCTCTCAGCTTTTATATTTCTAGACTTGCAAAATTTCGGCCAAGTGACCAACTTTGCGTTGGATATACCGGACACAAATTGGGCCTAGCAGTAACAAAACAGACCTTATACAGATGGATCATTTTAGCATTTGGAGAATGTTACAGGCTGGCAGCTTAAGAACCTCCAGATGGGCTAAGAGCTCATTCTACTAGGGGCATGGCAACTTCAACGGCTCTTCAGAGGGGTGTCCCGTTGCAAGCTATTTGTGCAGCGGCCACCTGGTCATCTATGTACACTTTTGTGAAACACTATTGTTTAGATTCAACCTCATTCCAAGGACGTCTTTTTGCTAAGGCCTTTCTACATACGGTCCATGAGTAGAATGAATTAGTACTCCCTCCTCTAAATTTTCACAGCTCCCTCTGGTGTGGAATTGTTTTTTCCGAAGCAACAAAACTGATGATACGAATATCTAAAATGAAAAATACGTGGGAGGAATATCCAATCAAAAGAACGTTACAGTTGGTAAGTAACTTGTTCTTACCCCATTCTGAGATGTCTTATGCCTTCTGATTTTAAACCCCTGCCCATATTAAGACATTTTAAAAAATATTTTTTTTAATGTATTTTTTTTTTAATAACACGCTTTATGCCGGATTCCAGCCTAAAAATGTGGGACAGGGTATCTAACCTGTGCTGCTCCGCAATGTCTTGTGCTCAAGACAAGCAGGTTGCCCCAGAGCCATCATCCCAGCACCTTGAATGTCACGCACGTGGCCCCACCTCTAATTTCTTTAAAGACCTATCTTTGCTTTTTACACAGCAACCGTTTCGGTACCCACGTCTGTGCTATTCTCTTGAACCAGTTTATCAAAATAAAATGCCATTTAGCCAGGTACTAATGGCGGAAACATCTGTGTTGGTGGCTGTATTAGCTAGTAATTGTGTCAAAGAACCTCGTTAAAGGCCCAAGCAAAGGTTTTCTGCCCAGTGTCTGGGACCAAGCAAGATTGATGAGGTTTTTTTGACATACTGACTCTAGGGCCATCTTCCACTAGTTAAGGAAGGCCCCTGGTCCACTTGGTCATCCCACTAGAAGTCCCCAGAATAAGGCAGGGGAATTTCATTATGCTATCGAAATAAGAGGTTTTAAGGATGACTTGGCAATCCAGATGTGGGTCTCCTGTTCCCTGATGCTCCCGAGAAGCTGCATCTCTCCCACATTTGACTTATTCTGCCCAATAAGGGAGAAGCAGGTACAACCTCACCCGAAGTTCCTTAAAAGCACCATTCCCCTGGTTGGGCTTCTGCAGAGATGTGCAGCTGTTGCAAGTCCAATAACCTCAGTATATATAATATGAAGGAAATCAGTATTTTGCCCTGCCCGCATTGTACACGAGCTGATGCAAAGGACTCAAAAGGAATCCTATCTTGTTTTAACTGCTGGCCTGCAGGGGGTGAAGCCACTAGACCTGTTCGCATTATACTGGAGACAGGTCCCCAAGCGGATTCTTTCCGTTTATTTGCACAGCGCACATAGCTCATTACCATTGGGTTTTCTCTCAGACTGTTTTCAAAAACCACCTGTTATGTTGTAAACTTCCAATTATTTTCAGCAGTGAATTTGTTGCCGAATGACCATTTCCATCTCTTGTTGATTGCCTTAAGAATGGCTTTAGGCGGCATGCAGTGTTTATATCGTAAGTTTTATAGTGAAAGACACATATATCGAGTATTTTATAACGAAAACCTGTATACCGAATGTATTTTGGGATGGGGGTAAAGGGTTACGTTTTTTGGGGAAATGTTTGGGGTGGGTTTTAACGGGGTAAATAGGAGTTTGGAGGGGGCAAAAAAAATGCATTCGGTATAAAGGTTTTCGTTATAAAATACTCGATACGTCTCTTTCACTATATCGTTTTCGAAAGAAAACTGTGAGCTTACTTGCCCAATGAGGTTTAGGAGATGTGCCTCCAGGTGCCAGCATGGAAAGTGTCACTGGGAGTCTGCTTTCTCAGTGCTTTTCGGGAACTTTCACGCTACTTCTCACGTGCAACGTTTCGATGCTTATCGATGTTAAGATTGGTTTGTGCTTTCAGAACTAGAACTCCACACGTGTGCATGCAGCTTGACTCCTGCCTTTCATGTTCACTATTTTTTTTTGTCGTGTTTAATCTTGAAAATGTTCTATCGAATGTGACGCCAAATTCCAGCATGTGACTTGACTTGCATTGACACTTTGTACTTTACTTGCTTTGGCTGTGGTTCTAAAAGCTTCACTTCCTTGTAGTCTCTGTGGCACTTGTCTGCGAGCTTAGCCCCTTGCTCCGAAACGTCTCTCCTGCATTTGCTTCCTTGCCCTGTTATCATAAAGTGGGTTCGCTGTGTTAAGCGTCTCTCCCTCATGTGGCCTTTTCTGCTTACTAGCTTGGGTCTGTAAACCTCTGGAGCTGCAGATCGTGTCCTTGCTGGTGATCCCTTCCGTGTAATTCTTAGTTCCAGATAGCATATAAATCACTCGGTCGTAGGGACCGTTCAAGGATTTTTCTTTTCTTTGTGACAAGGGTCAATTATGAATCTGAGGGAGACACCATCCCTCTTTCTCATATCTGTAATTGACCCTTGCCACACGCCGGGTCTTTGTAACCCCTTGTTAGTGCTAGTGAAGGTGCACCCCTACTGTCTAAAAAGTGTCTTAACCTGCAGCTGGAAGATGCTGGAAGTCAGGGACGACTTTACTGTCTCTACTCGAAGTGTTGGTCTTCTAATGACAACTTGGCTAGTGCTGTGTGCTTACACTGGTTTGAGTCATGTTGTCTTTGCTCGCCCACTCTCGCCTCCTCCTCTGCTGTGACCGCCCCCCAATCACTCCTCTCTCCTTTCTGATGTAACCTCAATGTTTCACTTTTTTTTCTTGCCTCCACCCGTTGATGTTATATCTCATCCCACTCCACTTCCCATTTTGACCTTTACTCCTCCCCTCTGCCACTCACCTCCTCCCCTCTGCCACTCCCCTAACACACTGTACCATTCACCTCACATTTACTCCTTACACAAGTTTCTCTACTCACCTGTCACCCAAATGCGCACAATGCAGAACCACTTCTACTCCGGAGTGAATACCACACCTGCTCCATGAATTTCCTCCAGAAGCTACCATTATTTCCTTCGTCATGCTGGTCTCTTGGTCATTCTCCACCTCTGACCTCACCCAGAAAAAAAAACACACTTTCCGCTTCCTGTCCCCGGTTTAAATCCTTCTCATATGAGGATTGGACAAATATCTGTTAGGAAAGATTTCTTAATTGTGGGTAATTTTCCTTCCATGTGGCAACCCTAAACTTTTTGCTGTTGTTTTCACCAGGATCTAGACTTTGCCAGAGAAGTGCAGCCTTCTGCCGCACTCCTCTCGGCTTTCGCTCCATTCTTATGGGGACGTTGTTTTCCGTAGTTTCTTTATCATGTTGCAGCTTTCGCGCAACATGGCACATGAGGGCACTGTAAGCTAAGTTACTGCTCTCTTGGGTCTCTAGTCTTCTACAGGCCCTAGATACTCTCTTTGGATGGTAAATGAACGGTGCAAGTGAATCACGGACGGGAATGGTGGCAGCGATCGTTTCTTGTGTTTTTGAGCTCCTTTTGGCGTTTTAAGCGCGTTTCTCGCACTTAGCCCAAAATGGTGGCCTGGCTCCCAAAATGGCCAGACCACGCAGATCTTTGTCCTGTCCGATGACCGTCTTGCCCCCTCCACCTCCCCCAGGTCGAGCCGACCCGGGGCCTTCCTTATTTGGGCATGTACTTTCCCGCGAAACACAGATGCTTTCGCGGGCTTCTACAGGCCTGGTGTGTGCCTCCAGGATGGGGGCTGGAATGTCTGGTCCCAATACACATCCTGGGCACCAGAGAGTCTAGGGTGGTGGGAATGCCTGGGACCCCCGTGGTCCGTGATGAGGTCCACAGATGGTGCGAGTGTTTTATGAGCGGATCTCCCATTGGGTCCCCTCCGTTTTGGCGCGAAGGGCACCGTGGATAAGAGGGGGCTGGAAACGCCACTACCAGGTCGATCTCCTGAGTTCTCACGAACAAAGGAATACAGGAGACAAGTATCCTGCAACCACGAGGCTGAACCGAGGAATCGCTGGTGACCCGCTGAAGGACTGCTCCTCTGCACTGCTGTCGCTTTGTGAAACCCTTTCTACCTCTGATCGAACGAGAAGGCCTGTACTGGTACTTCGACCCTTGGAATAGTGGGAACAACTATTCTCGGCATTTTCACCATCTCCTGCACGTGAGCCTTTGGAAGTATCTCTGGGCCATCCAGCAGACTGACCAGCCTACCCAGGAGTCTTGCTCTGTAACCACCGTCAGGTTGTGTTGTATTACGAGTCCTTGTCACTCTCACACGATTCGTACACTTGGCATTCCCAGGTCTGAAGTGAGTAGTGTACATTTGGCTGAAATACACACTACCGCTCCATTGCCCTGCGGTGGTAACAAACTGTGCGGGTTCACTGCGTTTGGGACGCCCTCAACTCAACTTCTGCTGCTGTGGAATTTACACGACGACGAGACGTCCCCTGCTCCCGTCTGAACCTGCCAGCACTGAAACTGACGCAGAGAAGCCTGGATCTGCTTGCATCGGGGACCGGTGAGTAGCATCGCTAGGAACTGGTCGCCGTCCTGCAGGAGCCCATAGCTTTTCCCCGCTGTGACTAACAGCACGACTTTCCGTACTCGCGCTCTGCTTCTGCCCACAGTGGAGGCTGCGCTTGAGTCGCAGAGCTCTGTTCATCTTCATTTGTTCACCGAACTAAACTGCTTGATTCCCTCGAAGAGACTCCCCTTTTTGCCCATTGGCACCAGCGTGTGCAGGTACTTTTGAGCACAAGGCTCCACTCTTCGTAGGGCTTGGACTTCCTTTTAGTTAGGTGCCTCTGAAGGCAGACTGGGTCTAATTATTATTCGCACGGCCTGTTTTTCTCCCCATCTAGGTGGTCTACATATTCCGTGCGTCTAACTCGTTAGACTCGTTTGTATTTGTATATATATTGTATTGGTTTGGTATGTGTTGGTTTACTGGAGTTTTATTGTGATTTCTCGCTACGGTCAATGTTACAAAGGCCTTGTAATAAATGTTTATATAATTTTAATATAACACCTGCTTGGAGTCATTTGTAAGTGTCCTTGCTTTGTGTGCTCATTGGGGGCTTTCAGTCACCCTCACCCCTCTTGAGACCTAGTCTTGACTGCCGCGATCGCTACCTTGATTGGTCTGGCTTGTCCAGAGGTTACCCTGTTCCAAGAAACTAGGCTGGCCTTCTGAACCTCTGCGCCTCCAGGACAGAGTTCAGAAATCCGTCTTAACAATATCCTTGTCCCATCTGGCCCTGTCTTCCCCACCCAGAGCATGTATGTGCGATTAAAAGATCATAAGAAGGTGCCCATGTTCTCCACATTGGCTTGCTGTGTACCAAAGATGATGGGGCATGAAGTACAATGTCCGAGGTTGTGTTTTGGGACCCGTTCCCTTGGGGTATCCAGGGGAAGGCTGGTTATTTTTTTGCCTTGTTGGCCTTAGTGGTCCATGTGATATTTGACTGATTCTGCAAGCTTGCTGTGGCCTCTACCGGTTCTTTGAGACTGGTCACTGCACTGTATATTTGCACAGCTACAGGTGGTGCCCATCTCATGGCCGTGTGCTTCTGCAATTGGGCGTCTTTTGGCCCGTCGCTTCTTTGCTACTCTTCTTTTTGTTCTGCGTGCCGGGCACTGGTGCGGATTTCTCTTGCTTGGTATCCTCTGTTGGTTCTTTGCATCGTTCTGTGGGTCTCTGATAATGGAAAGAGACCGTCCAGTTTCTGAGACATGAGGCAAGGCTGGCGATAAGGGACTGGAAACAAATATACTGCACAAGGGGGTGGAGCACTGGAATTGGAACCCTCTTAGCTGTGCCTGGCCATAGGACTAAGGCTGGTTCTGTATTCCTCCCTACCCTTCTAACCCTCCCTATCCTTCTACCCTTCTAACTCCCTGAAGAAGGGGATTCCTACCCTCCTTTGACAACGACGTGTGGCTGGCCTTGTCACACCTGCCATCATACACAATATACACAAATGGGCATGTTTACTGAACAGAGATTCAGAAAATTGATTGCGATGCGCAGAAAATTGAAGGGACAAAAAATAATGTACATGCCGTTGATGTTCCGCTCCAAGATGCTTGCACGTACTAGTAGGCAGCTTGCAGTTTTGGAAAATGTTAGTAAAGCATATAATTTGATGATGAATTGTTCAAAAACAGTCAATATATTTTGCCAGTATTCCAGAGCTGGAAAGATAACGATTACATTTAGATTGACGCATGAAAAGATCTACCTAGTTGATTTTTTTGATTATGTAGGTATTCGGATTTCTAATAATGGGCTGTGGTCACAGCAGTTGAGGCAGTGTTATGTATCCTGAGGCATATTTATACATGCATTTCTCGCATGTATAAATGTGGTTTTAAACTGCCAAACCTACTCTAGAGGTTTATACATTTATGGTATGTACTGCCATAGTTATGAGCTAGAGGTTTGGGAACATTCCTTGGGAATAAAGCTAGAAGTGGTAGAGCAGAACCTTATTTAAAACTGCTATTGGCACTCCAATTTAATGCATCGTATATACCTGTGTACGTGGAAGTGGCTCTTTGCCATATATTTCTATGAACCAAATCTGAAGTCCGTTTCATTCTGGCTACGCCTGAACCATATTGAAAAATGAATTCTACATCAACGGATTTTTATCATATCGTGTAACGGAACTTGAGGATAGTAATTAGAAGTGGCTGACATTTTTTTAAACTATTTTTGTTTGACCTTGGTCATCTATGTTGTCATTCTGGCTCTTCTCTAGCAAGATAAAAATTATTTAAAGGTAGTTTTAAATAATTGGACTCTCACATTTACCAGCATATAATTCAGTGGGAGAAAAAACTAAGTTATCTGATTACTCTGTGTGTATATATGACATTTATTTGACTTGAATTGAAAAGAATGTGTTTAGAATTCGTTTTTATTAGATATTGTACCACTTGCGGTTTTTACCCCTCACGTTCCTATTTCTGATTCCGGATGCTTGGCTTATGGTAAAGCCCCCACCCCAAGCCGCCTTGGAATAGTGAAGCTGTCACCTTCCCTCCTGGGAATCGGGTGAGTGCGCCCGTGCTCCCTTTTACCTTCTCACCACCCCCACCCACCTTGCGCTCCTTTGATCCTCGCTGGCAACACTCGTGGTCCTGGCGCATCTCTGTCACGGCAATGGCCGCCATAGAAAGGGAGACAGGGCTACGTGTAGCTCCCTTCTCCCTAATCCATCCCAGCCATTTTTGTTTTGTAGTTTTCTTTGTTTTCTTTCAGGTTGTGAAACTGCAAAAACGCTGTTTATTAAACTGGTAAAAAGAACTCTGCAAAAAAAGCAAGGTTTCAGGAACAGCCTAGCCCACAGGAGGTTATCTACTCAAAACATGAGTTACATAATCTCTAAGAGAACTTGGACTCAAACCTAGGTCTTCAGGAGGACATAGATCCGATGTTTATACAATGCCCTCGTCCAATGCGGAAGAGCCGCCAGTGTCGTCCTCCGCTACAGAGGATACATTCTTATAATCGGACCTGGCCACAAGAGCAGCTACAAAATGTTGGATAAATGCAGAAAAACCCACTAAAGAGGTAGATTTTAATGAGGATGTGCTGGAGGAAAAGAAACAGGTGTCGCACTGCATACCTTTACTAGATACCATAGAAAAGCGGGTTAACCCCCCTCTACTAAAACCAACCTCCATTAGGGCAGTGCACACTAGGGTGGAGAAGTATGAAACCTCACCTTCAGACCCCTTATGCATTAGGTGACAACCTATCCCAGATGCCTTACTAGTTAATACGTCATGAAAAAGTGCATCACTACCTATGGTAGAAACTGAGTACCCGATACAGAGAGTAGACGCATACATGCTCTGGAGAAACAAGCAGCTATGTCTGCTGCATACAGCACGAGAATCGCTATTGCTACAGCGCTGATTGCCAGGTACAGTATATCCCAATAGGATGGCATAGAGGGCATAGCCAGGCACGTGCCTGATGAAATACAGGGAACATTTAGGAAGATCCTAGCAGAAGGGAAACATTGCAAATGCTATTTTTAAGAATAGTTTGGATGCAACCGAAACAGCGAGCCGACAGATAGCGGGGGCAGCTGTAGTCAGGAGACATGCGTGGCTAAGGAATATGGTGTTTAAACCAGAAACTCAGGCTGCTCTTATAGATAGACCTATGGACGAGTCACTCCTATTTGGAGCACAGTTTGAGAACAGGCTAAAAAAAGATCATGTCACCATAAAGACGCAAGGTCAGATTTCAGGAAAATCTGTTCAGTACAGAGGGTTCCCGGCAAATGCAGTCCTTTCGGCCAGCACCTTATACACAGACAGGTACAACCTAAATCCAGACAGGCTCCAACTAGTTAAAGGGTTCTCAGTCACAGCAGGTCACATACACTGCACAACACACAAAATATGCAGAGAGGTAAGACTGGGGGTAGATGATATCTAATTAGAGTGTCGTCCACCCAGGTCCTCATCCATGTATCCCCAGTAGGGGAACTGATAAAATCATACATCCACGCATGGGAGGGCATGAAATCAGATCAGTGGGTGTTAGACAAAGTGTCCCAGGGGTACTTCATCAAGCTCCTGAAGCCTCCTAACACGGCGGGAAAAGAAAAATGATAACTGAACACATGGAAGAATTACAGAAGGAGGTTGAGGCATTGCTACTGAAGGATGCCATAAAACCTGTACCCCCACAACATGTAAACAAGGCCATTCATTCTCTCTTTTTGTTAGTCCCCGAAAAGGACAAAACAGAAAGCCCAGTACTAGATTTACAGCCAGTTTACAACCATGTAAAACCACAAACATTTCAAATGATCACCCTGAAGGTCATTCCATTATTAAAGAAAGAAATATTCATGACGACACTGGACACGAAAGATGTATACTTTAATATTTCCATGTTTCAGTCACAGAAGATTTCTAATATTCTAGGTAGAGACAAAACGCTTCCAGTTCAAGGTATTACCTTTTGGAATAGCATCAGCACCACTTGTTGCTTGAAAGTTCTTGCAGTAGTGGCAGCTCATCTGTGCAGAGAGAACATACCAGTCTATCCCTATCTAGAGGATTGGCTCATAACAAGCAAAACTCTGTAATCCTGCCTAGAGAACACACAAAAGATCGGTAAACCCTTTCTACACGCTAGGCTACACCATCAACAAACAAAATCAAGCCTAGTACCATCACAAAAACAGTTTCTGGGTGCCATAATTGACTCTCAACTCCACTGGCTTATCCATCAGAGGAAAGAGTGCATGCAATTCTAGCGAAGATCACCAATAGCACATAGGAGAAAAGAGAACAGTACGGAAAGTAATGAAAGTCAGGCATGATGGCATCATGCATATACATGTTCCAACATGCACAGCTAAACAATGCGTACACTACAGCAGTGGCTCTCAGGCAAGTGGTCTCAGACAGAAGACAATTGGGACAATCTAGTGGTTATAACAAAGGAGGTCAAAAGGTCTCTGTAATGGTGGACAAGGGAAAACCTATTTGGGGACCACATTGCTAATAAGTAACAGCCCAGTGGCATGGTCACAAGAGAAAAGGAAGTACCACATAAGCATACTGGAACTCCTAGCCATCAGGATGGTGTTACTATCTTTTCGGACAAGGTTACCCAACAAGTGTGTTGGTCCACAGAGGCACCATGTCCTACATAACCAGTGGGGGAAACACTCCATGCCTCTGTTCAGATTAGCACAAGACATATGGAGACAGTGAATCAAGAGGCATTACGTCCAAGCACATTTTCCCTAGGGAGAACATCTGCATAGCAGACAACCTAAGCAGGGTGTAATAACATCACAAGTGGGAGTTAAACAGACACACTTTGGCAGACCTTCAAACAATGGGGTCATACCACAGTGAACCTTTTTGCAACACCACAGTACATGAAATGCCCCACCTTTGCATCCAGGTACCCAGAAAAAGGGTCCCTAGGAAATGCATTATCGATAAACTGGTCAGGGGCATTTGCCCTGGACCCCACTGCTATGCAAGGTGGTACACAAACTATTACACAATTTGCCATTTTTCTAATCACACCAATGTGGGCGCAACATACCTGATATCCACGTAGCCTGAAAATGGAGTTGCAGCCCCCAATCAGATTACAGAGCAGACACAGCTTGCTAACGCAACTTCAAGGACAAATAATGCGTCCTTGCCCGCATACTCGGTCAGCTTGGCTCCTGGAATAGAGCTTGGACACATGCCATTCCAAAGCAGATGCATGGAACCTCTAAGGGAGGCAAGAAAAGCCAACACAAGCACTGCTATTTCAATAAATGGAAGCGATTCGTCATTTGGTGTAAGGCAAGGCAGATTGATCCCCTCAACTGTACACCATCAAATATAGAAATATATTACATTTCTTAGCTTCAGGCCTGGTGTAAAACACTATCAAGGTAAATTTCACATCACTATCGGTATGTTCGTCTTCACAATTTAAGACATCCTGGTGAAATGTACCAGTGGTTAATGCATTCATGGAGGGGGTACCGAGCACCCGAGGTGGGACCTGAATACAGTATTTCACATACTCATGGGAAGAACACCTTTCCAACCCACATATAAGGCTTAACTAAGAGATCTGACTGGTAAAGTGGCTTTCATGATAGTAATAACATCTATTAGAAGAGTGAATTCCAGGGCCTACATGTTACAGGTCACTTTGTAGCCCCCCACAGAGACAAGGTAGTTCTAGGAACACATCCATAGTGCTCACCAACATATATATCAAAATTCCATGTAAACCAATCCATTGAACTTCCTTGTTTTTTCCCCAAACTCTTGGAGCAGGGGAGAAAAAGCATTAAACACCCTAGATATGCGCAGGGCAGTGATGGTCTATCTTCGATCTTGGCAAAACAAATAAAAAAAACAAGACAGTTCTTTGTATCATTTCCAACAGGCCGAGCAGAGGATCCTGTTACTAAGGCCACTGTCTCCAGACGGACCATAAACTGTATCCAGTTTTGCTAAAAGCTGGCACAAAAAACACTTCTGTTTACACCAAGAGCTCACTCCACACACACCACCTGGGCACCCTAGTTTTCATTGCTAATTTACCTGTTAGCTGAGGTGTGTAAGGTTGTGACATGCAGCTCGACACATACCTTTGCACAACACTATTGTGTACAGACCTAAGCTAGAGCGGATTCACAAGTGGAGCAGGTAATTCTTAAAACACTTGTTTTCTTCTTTTCCTACTTTTCAGCCTCCACATGCTCCACATACATACTGCTTACTAATTTATGCATACAATGTGAGTCGAAGCAGATTCACAAGCTGCAGAAGACAAACACTACCTACCTAGTTATAGTCTTTCTTCAACTTGTATCTCATTAGAATCACAAGAGAAACAGGTGGGGACAAAAAAAAGAACCTTACTCAGTTGCAGTACCAATAACATACTCTGGGCAGGGAAAAATAAACAATCTAAGGACGTTGGTGCATGAAGGATTGTGTGTCCTTGTACACATAGGATAAGGATAGTGTAGCAGGAACACCCCTGCCGATGCCCAGTTTTTCAAACTCTGAGCCAACCACTTCATGGAGGACTATCCATACCAGGTGATTTTAAGCAGATACAAGCTACAGAAAGATGATGCCCAGGTAAATAATATTTGTCATTCTTTGGATTCTGAATATTAGCGAGAAGGCGGAAAAGGACAACTCACGAAATTAAGCTTTATTGAATTATTTATTCTTAGAACAGTGATGCATTAGAAAAAGCTTAGTCTCTCTACAACACTTCCTCTGCTCCATCTCACTCCCTCTCCCGTCCATACACTGACCTTACCTTACTCTTTACATTGCTCCCTTGTTTTACTGATCTCACCACACTCACCCCCTCACTCTAGCCTCCTTTCTTCAGTCGCTGGCTTAGCACCACTCTCTAACCTACTCGCTTCCACCATTCAACTCCCCCACCCTGTGACCTACACGTTCTCTACACATAAACCTCTGCACTATCTAACCCCTCCTACTCCTACTTTCCTTCTTACTAACTCCTCCTACCTTACAGGCACTCTTTTCACAATCCCCACACCATACTATCCCAGCACTCTTCTCCACATCCACTCTCTTCCACCTAGTCTCCTACCAACTCCTCCTCTGACCTCACCCAAACACCCATCATTCTGGGCTGAAATGGCTGAGTTATTATAGTCCAGCCTACCCTGAACTGCCTGCCGATCCTCCCGGTTCCCATGGGCCCTCTGTACCCCCTCACCTATCGGACCAATTATTGGCTGCTCTATTCCCTGGGGGTTGGGATGGATTTCCAAAAGCTTTAAAAAGTCTGGTTAGCCACGCCCCCTTCTTGGTCTCTAGTGTTGCGGCCTGTAAAAACGGTTTGTGTTTGTGTCTGGCTTCTGCTGCAGGTGAGTGCTTTCATCACCCCACTCGTTTATAGTCTGCATTCTGGTGAAGGGTTTGGGGTTCTGCATTTTGGACAACAAATCTTTCAAGTTTGTCTCTCTGGGACCACAGGTTGTCTCTGCAGGTTCGGTCTTGCAGCTGACCCGGTGCTTCGGGCAGTAGTGTTTTACAATCCAAAGACAAGAAACATGGCCAGGACAGAAACCGATGGGCATTGCGGATGAGATAGTGGCACCAATACTTTTATGCAGGTTCCTTGAACATCATTTTGTTGCATCATCCACCACAATCTATGCCTTGTTTTGAATCGCAACATTCTGCATTGCTGGCAACATTATGAATTGGTGGCTACTTTCATGAAGCCGCGTTACAGGACTTTGGTACTGTATGTACTCTTACGTCCTGTCCCCTTTCCTCCATACTGTATGAGCGTCCCTTCCAAGGGACGGGAGACGGAATCTTTGTCACCAGAAAAATCTTCTTCCTCTTTAAATTTAGTGGTACGCAGGGGCGCGGCCCAGGGAGCATGTGCTGCCCTGACTCCGCCCTCCGGCGCCACACCTCAGTCCCCTTTTCCGAAACGACGGGAATGGGTCGAATTCACCAGCGCTCCTGGGTTTGGCTTCAGCCATGTAATTCCATGCGCGGATAATTCTTCTCTGTCTTTTTTTGTCATTCAGGTACTCGGTCCTGAGGCGTCACGCTCCTCCCCGGCGCATATCGACTTCTACAGGGTTCAGCAGGTGTCCATCCTGCAAAGGGTTCTTCCCAACTTCAGACCCCCACGCCCTCTGCCTACGTTGCCTTGGCCCAGACCACGGCTGGCAATCATGTTCGGCGTGTGACTCGCTGTCCTCGAAGACGCTGAAGACATACTAGCCAGGTGGAGGGAGCTCTTCCAGAAGTCGCCTCCAGAGGATCTCAAGAACTTCGTGAAACATCGTCCCAGGTCCAAGGTAGGGCCGATAGTTTCCAGCGCACCCTGCAAGGGAGACTCCTTTCCAGGGATCTCCCGCGCGGGTGGGACCGGCCAGGTCCTTCCACTGGCACGTGCACCAAGGCTGCTTCATCTACCAGCCTTCGGGTCGAGGGGTTCTCGGATCCACCCGGACGCAGTGTCGAGGGACTGGAAGGTTCTTGTACCGGGTCTACACCCAGGGGGCTACGCCCTTTTACCGGCGCAATGGCCGAGGGGCTACACCCTAAAACCGGCAATACGCCGAGGGGGCGCCTGTACGCAGCTCTATCGACCCCCCCGGGTTGAGGGTGTTACACCTACCGGGCCGAGACCCGAGGAGCAGGGTAGGTCTCGTGATCCACACACGAGAGTCTTGGATGAGGCCGGACCCAGTGGGCTGGGCAACAAGTGGCAGGCAGCTTGACAAAATGGCCGCTGCGCCAGACGGGGGCACCCGTCTAACGCCATTCCACAAATTCTGCGAAGAACGCGTGTCAAGGTGGGACTGGTCGCAACCAGGTACGTGGCCTATAGTCAACACTTCATAAGTGCAGGGCAGCTTTCCCCATACGTCCATACGGACTAGGTATGCAGAGGCTCCAGCAGTCCCCTGCTACCCCGTCAGTACCCCCTGCCACCTCTTCGGCCAACAAGGAGGTGCTCTTGGATAAATTCCTCGGCCTCATGAGGTCTCCTCAGATGGGGGTTATCATCAAGGACGCAGTCAGGGAAGTCCTCCCTGCCATGCTAGCGGCACCACAGATGCCTCCATCGGACCCCCTGACCCTGGGGCCGCTGCTGCCTCTGGCTCCACAGCCAACTCAGCAACCTCCGCCGCCTCCTCAGTCTCCGGCTGCGGTCTCTGTACCCCAGCTTCCGGCACCATCTACCCCTCCTCCACAAGATCCTCCGGATCCGCAGGACACGGATGAGGAGGAGGATCCGGACACGCCATCCTCCGCCAGGGCCTTCCATGATTGTCTTGCTGGCCTGGCATACCTTGGCCTCCCTCAGCCCGAGGTCGAACAGCCGGCAGTGGGGGTTCTGGCTGAAGTCCTCACAAGACGCCCCTCTTCCCACTGCAAACCGATGTAGTCTCCCTGGCCAAGAAGGGTTGGCTCAAGCCCCACTTGGTCCAGCCGGTCGACCGACGCCTGGACGCCAAGTACAGGCAGATGGAGGGGGACACGCTCTTGCTCTCGACCCATCCTCAGCCGCACTCCTCGGTGATCACTGCGGCATCACTTTACTCCAAGCCTCAGTCGTCCTCAGCCGCCTCCTCTGCGGCGGTGCTAGGCAAGGAGGAGATGATCTTGGAGGTTTACAGCAAGAAGATCTACTCCGACGCCTCCCTGCACCTGCATCAGGCCAACGCAGATGCCATGCTGGCTGTGGCCAACCAACGGTTATGGTGAGAAATTGGGGACTTCCTCCCGGAACTCCCCTCCCAATGCCAATCACGCTTCAAGGCTGGGCTAGCGGAGGCCAAGCTTGTGGAGCACAACCTCATGGAATCCACTGTGGCGCATATCGATGCCTCGGGCTGAGCTATCTGTATTGCCACTGACATGAGGCGCACAGCCTCGCTCCGGGGGAAGAAATTCAACCCGGACATCCAGAAGCACATTCTAGATCTACTGTTTGATGGGGTGTGGGGCATCTTCCACTCCTCTACGGATGAAGAGCTGGACAAGAACAGCTCACAAATGGCAAAATCTTTGTCCATTCTTACAAAGAGCACACTCAAATCTTACACCCAATCTCAGCAGCGCTCAGAGAAGGGTCGTACATATGGAGGGTTTCGTGGCTTCCAGGAATGCAGATCCAGGCAGACGGACAGCTCGCCGTCTCAGAGCCGGCGCAAACAATAGAAAGGGGGTAGGTGGGAGTAAGGCCTTTTTTCAGTCCCCCTCCTCAGCCTCAGCGGCAAAGAAGGCATGACACGCCCCTTCGGGTCCACGTGTCTACGGTGGGGGACAGGCTTGCTCTCCATGCAAATTTCTGGCGCCAGAATTTCGCGGACCCCTGGATACTCTCTGTAGTATCCACAGGGTACCGCCTACCCATCCCATCCCAGCCTCTCCTCCCTCCTCCCTTCCACTCCCACAGGTTGGGACAGCAACTCTTTTGGTGGAGATCCGGTCGCTCATAGAGAGCCAGGCAGTGGAGGAAGTTCCAGCCTCCCAGTGAGGCTTTGGCTTCTACTCCAGGATTTTCGCCATTCAGAAGAACCAGGCGGGCCTGAGAGTTGTGCTGGACCTTTCCACCCTCAACCTCTCCTTACCCCTGCAAAAGTTCAAGATGGTTACGCCAGCTTTTATAGCAGAGACATTGGACAAGGGAGACTGGATGTGCTCCCTAGACCTGAAGGAGGCGTACCTACACGTCCCGATTTGGCAGCCACATTGTTCTTTCCTACGGTTCAGGATCATGGGCTACCATTTCCAATACAAGGTCCTCCTGTTTGGCCTCAACTCGGCCCCCAGGGTCTTTATCAGACTCATGAATTCTGTAGCGGCCCTCCTCAGAGAGCAGGGCCTCCACATCTATCCATATCTCAACGACTGGCTCATCAGGGCTACATTTCCAGAGGCGGTCCACCACTCCTCCCATGCCCTTATGAATACACTGCATGACCTGGGCTTCTCGCTCAACCTCAAGAAGTCACAGCTGCTCCCTACGCAGACTGATGTTCCTGGGACTCATTTGGGACACGTGCTCAGAGAAGGTCTTCCCTTCGGAAAACAAGATCTCGGCCATCAAGAGGGCCAATGCCCACTTCCTCAGCAGAGAGGTGACCTCGGCTTGGTGGTATCAACATCTCCGTAGTCTTCTAGCAGCGGTGCTACTAGCTGTTCTGCACACAAGACCAAGGATGAGAAGGATTCAGCTGCACTTGGCGGCCTCATGGAATCAGAAACGGGGTGCTCTATCCGAAATGATCATCGTTCCTCCATCTCTCCACCCGGACCTAACTTGGTGGTCCATAGACTGCAACCTACGGAAGGGCAAGTCCTTTTCGGCCACCCTCTCCGCAGGCCACCACCACCACAGACTCCTCGCTCGAGGGCTGGGGACCCACCCTGGATGACGGTCCACGGCACCGGGACACGACAGGAACAGGAATACCACATCAATTGGTTGGAGCTGAACGCCATCTGGCTAGCGCTCAGAGCATTCCTACCACTTCTCAAGGGTAAGGTTGTCCTCATCCAGACAGACAACTCGACCAGCATGTACTACGTCAACAAGCAGGGAGGCCCCAGATCCCCTCCTCTGTGCAGACTGGCGATCAGCATGTGGCAATGGGCCCTGGAAAACGACATTTGCCTCTCGGCAGTCCACCTCCCGGGGGAATTCAATTTGGAAGCGGACAGGCTCAGCAGGATGGGAGCAGACAATTAAGAGTGGAAGCTAATGACCTTGTTTTTCAGGAGATCTTCAACAGGTGGGGTCACCCCCACCTGGATCTCTTTGCCACCTGGCACAACAAGAAGTGTCCCCAGTTCGCAACCTGGCAAGGTCAGGGCCCCAGCTCTCTGGGCGTCGCATTTCATCTCCAGTGGAGTGGCATGAAAGCCTACGCCTTTCCGCCCACTCCTCTGATCCACAGGGTAATTTGCAAGATCAAGGTGTCTCACTGACTCATCATTCTGATGGCTCTATGGTGGCCTGCCAGGCCATGGTTTTCGGAGCTCCTCAGCCCCTCGCAGTTGCCCCCTATACACCTTCCGACGAGCCCATCACATCTTCTGGTGCTGCAGGGGGGCAGAATCATCCACCCTGTGCCAGGGAAACTAGCCCTCACAGCGTGGTACCTGAGCAGGTAACGCTTCGGCACGTTAACCTCTCGCAGGCCAATCTGGAGATCATACAGGGTGCCAGGAGAAAAGCCACCAGGGCCCAGTACAAAAGCAAATGGACAAGATTCTGCCACTGGGCAGACTCCAAGGGAATTGACCCCCCCCCCTGCCTGCAATTTGGACAACGTGCTCTCCTTTTTGACGCACCTCGCTCATTCGGGCGTACAGGTAGACACCTGTCGCACATACCTTGCAGCCATTGGGGCTTACAGGAACGCTGAGTAAGGCATTTTCTCCTCCTCCAACCCTATCGTCAAACATCTGATGGGTCTCGCTAGGCTCTACCCACCCGTCAAGAGACCGCACCCTGTGTGGGACCTTGACATAGTCTTGGACACCCTGGCGCACAAATCATTTGAGCCAGTGGCGTCTGTGGACATCAGGCTGGTCACCATCAAGACGGCCTTACCTCGGCTTGCAGAGTCAGCGAGATCTAGGCGCTGATTGCCTCTGAACCATATACCACCTTTCACAAGGACAAGGTAGTCATGCGGACGCACCCAGCATTTCGGGCCAAGGTTCCATCTGCATTTCACTTGAACAAGGAAGTAGTCTTTCCTACGTTCTTTCCCGATCCCTAGGACAAAGCACAGAGAGTGCTGCACTGCCTGGATGTCCGGCGTGCCATAAAATTCTACTTGGACAGGACCAAGGGCTTCTGCAAGTCGGACGCCCTGTTTGTCACTTTCGGAGGCTCGGGGCCAGGCTATCGGGCCTCTAAGGCTTCCATATCCCGCTGGATGGTCTCTGCCATCAAAGAAGTGTGAGGGCCAGCAAAAGCCGCTCCTGGCCAACATGCATGCCCACGCAGTCGGGGCCAAAGCAACGGCCATCTCATTCCAGCGCCGTGTCCCTTGGCAAGTCATAAGCAGGGCGGCCACTTGGGCCTCTCCCTCGGCTTTCTGCAAGCATTACTGTTTGGATGCTGGCTCTAGATCTGATGCGGCCTTCGGACAGGCGGTTCTCAGGAACCTATTTGCTTAAGGAGGGTCTCCTTTCTACCCTGGGGCTACCATCAGTTGTAATTGCCCATACAGTAATGAGTAAAGGGGACGTGAAGTAAGAGTAATTATAAGTTACTTACCGTAGTGGCTAACATCTTAGTCCATAGTCCCCTTTCCTCCATACGTCCCACCAACCTCCACCCTAATAATACAGGTGTCAATAGGCAATGTTCAATCTATTGTCGACGCGTCAATGGGGACCGAGGTGTGGCGCCGGAGGGCAGAGTCAGGGCAGCGCATGCTCCCTGGGCCGCACTTTCGCGCGCCTCCTAAATTTAAAAGGGAAGGAGGTTTTTTTCTGGTGAAAAAGGTTCCGTCTCCCGTCCCTTGGAAGAGACGCCCATACAGTATGGAAGAAAGGGGTCAATGGACTAAGAGTATGCTAGTCACTACGGTGAGTAACTTAAAATTTATCTAGTGTAAAACCTAAGGGGGAAGGTCTCATTAGGAAATGGGAGCCCCCACTCAACAAATACTGCCACATGACTGCGCATATTTCTGCCCAGAGGGATATGAGCACATCTGATGTGTGGCTACGGAATCGGGTATGAGGCCGTTCGAAAGTCATCAAACATGGTACCAATCTGCCTCTAATATGAAGAGGAGGATGGCAATGAGGAAACCTGCTCTGCTCTTTGTCTCGTTCGTTTGATTTAATGGGCTTTTTAAGATGCCAACCTCGGGCAAAGTGTTTTCATTGTGCCAACAAAGCAAAGGGTGGGTTGGAAGTAAATGCAGAAACCTAATCTTTCACAAGCATATTGATTGGTTAAGTGAGAAGGAGAAAAGCATAATGTAATAATGACCGGCAATAGAATGTGGAATGAAAAGCCAAATGGCTCAGCGTTCAATAGCACCACCAATCCTCAGCATTGTAGACCAACCCGATTTCCAGAAGTATGAAATAATTGGAATTTTTAGTGGTTCCGGATCCTCTCAAATTCAAAGGCCCTAAAAGCTCAATGTTCTTTATGAAAGGATTCTCTGAATGGGAAAGTCTTACTTCTTTTCAGGAAGTAGGTTCGATTCTCCACATATGTGTTAGCTGGTAGATCATTCAAGGGTAGATCCTGCTTCTCCCAGCACCATGCCTCCTAGATTCATTTCCTAAAGGTGACAGCAACCAAAGCTTTAGAACCTACTGATCTCAATCCCCTGGAGGGGGAGGCTGGGAAAAGCGCCCATTGTTCCAGTATGCTTTGACTTTGTACCTCTCCGCATCAATTACAATGTGTGCAGTGCACTGGCAGGGAGCCAATACAGACACGGCAGGCCTGATATGAACTCCAGGGATCAGACCCAGGATTTGTCCGAGTTCTTTGTTCTGAATAGCTTCCCCCCTCCCAGATGTTATTTGTACCTCCAGCTGCCTTGTCAAACGCCCGGCCAGTTTGGCTGCTGTCCAGTACATTGAGGGTTGGTGGAAGCAGAATGACTCTTCCCCCCCTATGCCACCCATTTGTCAGCGCTCCAGTGCCAGTGGTTTCAGTGAATTTCACGGCAGGTGTTTTATGCTTTGGTAAAATCTGCATGAAAGGCACACCATGAGGTAGCATGTGCCGAATGCGCCTTACCTGGAAATATGTGGGCTCTGGTGAGGAGATCACAGAAAATGGACAAGGGAAGTGAGAACAAAAACGGCCTTTAACCAGTTACACTGCATTCTGCTAACCAGAGTATATGCCCCTTCAGTTGCCCTGGGTGCCGCGTGAAATTGAATCATAAGCCCTCAACAACCACAAATTGCACACTGAACTGACTACAGTGACCCGGAAAGCAGTCGAAAAAGGCAGTGGGGAGGAGCATAAAAGGGACACAATTTCTACGTCCCCCTTCTTATTCCTCCGACACACCAGTGGGGATAGGACTGGTGTGCTGCAGTTACAAAAGATAGATACAGATAGCTACAGATATGTAAATCTATGATTTATATTACTTGGTAGAAGATTCTGATAGGAAGAAGAGGACAGATCCAGACGTTTGTGGAGAATTACACATTCTGGGACAGTGAAGCACCAGGTGAATATCAACTAACAAGTCATGACCGATATTAATATGGATTTGTAAATAATTAGAAAAACTAGGTTGCAATCAAGTCATTGATGATGCACTTTTATTTTTATTTTATAGATCGATGGAATAAAAAGCAATAGAGGCAGAAATTGATTTGAAGAATAGCTCCTGATGAAGGGAAGGACTTCCCAAAACGCGTTGAGCACACGATTTTTGATTTCGGTTTAAATAGTTGGGATTGTTGAAATAACTTTGTATATCACGTTGTATTGCTAAAATATAAATTTCTTCTATAACATATACGTTTGTTTTTTTGAAAAACTTGAGAAGGTGAATAATTTGCAGAGACTACCAGAATTTCATATTAACTAAAACCAAAAAAGGAATCAAAATGTTGATTGGATTACAATACAAATAAGTGTGCTGAGGACGCGAGTGTTCCACAAGTGTGTGGATACCTGCTGTCTTTTTTATTTGTACCACAACCTAGTGTCGGGGTTGTTTTTCTCCCCTGCACCCTACTACTTTTTTTTCAAAGTAAATCTAACGTATGATACACACCAGGGTGTGCCCCTAGATAATAGTAGTTGGCATTATGCTGCAATTACTCCACCAGGTTGCGAGCATATTGAAGCTTGAGTGCAACACCCACTGCAAGCCGGTGAACAGGAGAAAAAAACATCCCTCTACGGTAACATCCAATTGGCAGGAATTCGAGAAGAAAATGCTGCATTTGTTGATATAGTAGAAAGGGCAGAAAAGAACAATAGGTGCTTTAGCCAGGACATGCTACAATAATTGACAGTTGCCATGCCAACCAGATAGTATGCTTCCCAACACTGCTTCCCATGTGTCTTCTCTATGGAAACTGTTTTGGCCAATGGTCGTGCAAAGTGCTGCTGTGTGTCTCAAAAGCAAACCTAGGGGAATCCTGTATTAAGGAGAAAGAGTGTCACTGCACGAAAGGTCGGTTTTATATGATTTGCACAATTGGAGCAGTATACCTTTTTTGCTCTACTTAATAGTTGATAACATGCAGCTTACTAAAATGAAAGATGCCTTGTAGTTTACAGGAAATGTAAAAAGAATTGGCAGTTACTTCAATTGATACATGAAGCAACGTTTAGCATGGTTTAGTGCAAATATGCTTTTTTAATTTGATTTGAAAATCACTCGGATTTCTTTTATGGATCTCTGAATCTATTCTGTGTACTGAAAAACATTGTATTATGTGGTTCAAATAGCCATAAACATTCAGTTTCTCAATGTTAAGTTGAAATCTGTTTAGTGCACATTGTAGTTGCAGGGCTTCCTTTTGAATCTATGTATATCTGTTTACGAATTGCATTGGTTACATAACTGTTTGCTTCATGTGCAAACCACACGTTTGAGTTATGCTTTAAAGACTATAATATGCAATATTACATTCTTCAATTGGTTTCATTAATTTTAGTTTTTCCATCCTTTGATGCCCTTGAGAATCACAATGTATTACAACTCCTTTGAAAAATCAACAGGGGAAGCAATGGTGCAGTTTGCAACTCAGGAGGATGCTGTTTGTGGAATGGTCAAAAACAGGTCACTCATTCGTAAGTAGTGTTGCACTTACTTTGTTTTGAGGACTGTAATAAATTACATAATTCAGTATGTTTTTCTAGCCTAGATACCTAAATTGATTTGTGTAGCAACACTATTACACTAAACTTTGGAGGTGTACATCTTAGACCAAGATCAAAAGTGGTTGTGCTTTAGGTAAGTTTCATGACGTGGAACAACAGAAGGCTTGAAACACGAGGAATGATGGTTAACACCTTTTTATTATTCTTGCAGAGAGGGCGGATGAGTGTCCACAGGGACCGCAGGTTAGCCACTCGCACTCACGAGGGAGATAAACTATCTTACAGTGTCAGTTTAGGGGGGTTTCGACAAAAGAAGCGAGGGGGTTCTAATCTAAGTTGACCAAGTCTCCACAAAGAAAAACCATGCCAAGGATATAGCAGCTACTGTCTGTCTCCAGGTCACTTGGTCGCAGGGAGTTATAGCGTCCCCGTTTGCTTTCTTGGCATTTCCTTGGTTGCTTGTTGGCTGAGATATTTGCCATTGGTGTTCTTCCTCGACTCCTGGAAATACACACAGCAAATTCCCTCCAGTAAATGCTTGCATTGGACTCTGACCGACCCCCCCCCCCCAGCTCAGTGGTGTTCTTTAACTGTATCTTTAGGTTTAATCTTACAGATAAGGGGTGTATCAACCACTTTTACGCCCTAAAAATAAGTAAATACTCCCAAGGAAGAACAATGGGGAGTACAAATCTGAAAAATTGGAAACACACAGAGCAGTGTCGGACACAGAAAATGAGAAGCTAGGTTTTCTCTGGAGTTTGAAAATGAGACCTATGGCAGTCTTTTTATTTCATCATTATATCCAGACACATTTGCAGAGGTAACAATGGAGATTTGGGGTTAGGATACCCATTCTTATTATGATTATTAATATACTTATTGAGCGCAGACTTAGATTCAGGTCTTTGCAATTTTACAAGTCATGGGGGTTGGACACGGTGAGAGAAGCAGTGATGCAATGTTGCAGGGAGCAAACAACTGGCGAGGAACCGAGGGCAGGCAATTTGACAGCGAGGGAACTACAAGCAACCAGGGGAGGAAACTGGGGGAGCAGATCATCCAGTCTTCTGTTAGGTGGGAGAGTAGAGTGTGCGTGGAAGTAGGTTTTAATTTATCAATGACTGTACCACTATGGGCTGCAAATGTATGTTTTTGGAATGAAAACAGAATACTTGTAGTTGGAAAAAGAAGGTTTTAGATTAATGTATTTTTTTTAGGAATGCATTTTAGCTTGGGTTTAAAAATCACTTCATGAATTCAAATAGTTTGCAAATGAGAAAATGGCAGGACAAAAAGCCTTCACTAACACTAGATGTCAGAAATATGAAATTAAATGCCTGAAAGGGACGCCCTATGTCAAGCTGTATACACAATGTCCAAGAAAGGTCATGCAGCCCAAAGAAATAGACAGTCACTGTCTCTCTGGTTAATGAAGCCCTGTTGTGTTTTTACCTACTTTTTGGGTAGACATTGTATGGATGCTTTGAGAGCTGGTAGAATTAGCTAGGTGATACCCCGCTCCCCACGTTCGGCATTATTTGATTGAGCATTTTCCCAGAATGCGGCACATACGCGCATGCATTTTTGTTTTGATTTACGATCATTTTGTCTGAAACGAGGTAAGAGAGGGGTCTTCAGATATACACACATACCTCCCATTTACTCAGGCTGAGTTAGACTCAGTCAATCACACACTAGTGCATTCATCATACATCACCCAATTAGGCTCACAGGCATTCAGGCCATCCATCCACACCCAGACACCCAAAACAGTAGATGTGTATTTGGGACAAATCCCAGCATTTCAAAGCACACGCTGCATTCACTCCAGTTTCAGTCCGGTCTCGCTCAGGCAAGCCACAGGCATTGTGACAAAACCAGACACCTCCAACACAAAATGTGAGTTGACTGCTCTTTCCATTCACTCCGGTCCCACCCCTAGGGTGTTTCCGCCACCAAGCAGTCTCTGGAAACGGCAGCAACACAGCCATATATGGTCCTTCCACCGAACATCCAATCAGGGGAAGGGAACGGAGTCAGGGTTTCTCAGGACTTTCAGAAACAGGAAGGAATAGGCACAGAGGCAGTAGCCATCTTAACATTGTTCAGGAATCCATTGATTCCAATAGCAGGGCTTGAGTGTCCCAAAGTGGGAGAGACCCACAACTCTGCATGTAGCTGCCACCAGCCCATACCCTCCTCTTTGGGGCAACACACAGATGCCCAAAAACACACACTAGGGGTACCAAGGTGTACCCCTACTTATGCCATAGGGGTAGCCAATGGGCTTTGTTCACCAACAATGAAAAGCTGCACCTCCAGGGGTCCAAACTGGACCCCTGCGCACAAAACATGCAGAAAACGCAGACTAGGGAAGTAGTGGGACAAGGACGAGGAGGCACAGTCCCTCCAAAGCATTTCCAGCATCACAAAGTCACCGGCCATTGGGACAACAAGCTGTTCCTCCACTGTCCATTCAAGGACACCCTTAGTTGTCTGAAGGCTTCAATTTCACATAGGGAGCTCCATTTGTGACACCCAACCAGTTCACAGTCCCCACAAATGCTTCAATGAAGGTTTGGGGAACCCACACTACAATCTTCATGCCAGCGGTCTCTGGTCGGTAGAAGAGAAGTCCTTCCATATCTACATCCTGACAGTGTTCTGGGCTATTAAATCGTTTCGCCTTCACCTGCAATTGAAGGTGGTTTAAGTTCTCTCAAAAAATAAAAATAGTGAATAAAAATACTTACTACAAAAAATGGCCAACAGGTACCTATGACTATTTCCCCCTGCGTTCATTTACACAGCTCCATGTATGTGTTTGGACCATATTGCATGTATTGCCACAGGAAACATTTTTTTGGGGGGGTTTATTGGAATGTGTATTGTGCTTTCACCAAAACGCTGTACAAACCATTTAAGAAGTGGTACAATTATTTTGAAGGTGGCAGAGTATATATCATCAGGTTAAAGAAAGAGGGGATCATTGTCAAGGTTGAGACAGTAGGTGAGGCTTCAAACATGTATGAAAAATATGGAGAGAAACGAACGAACATGTAGGGGATGAGAATTCCAGAATTTAGGTGCAAGTAAGGTGAATGAGTGGAAACTGAGTGAGAGACAGAGTGGTTTATGAATTGAGAGTAGATGTAGTGCTTGATAAAGAAGAGTGCACAATGGGATGTAATGAGAGCAGAAAGATGGGGAGGAGCAAGATCATGGATACTTTTGTAGATGATACAGAGAAAATGATGAACACGATAGTTGGAGAGAAGGAAGTGGATAGCAAGTGTGACAAAAATATAAGAGCAGGGGATAAAGGGATCATAGGGCACTGAGCAGAGGGGTGCAAGATGGGAAGCAGGAAGACGAGAACAGTACCCAAAGCACAAGAAGCTAAGCGAAGTGGCAAGAACTATAATAACATGCAGGGAGAGACACACTAGCACAGCAAACATTGAAAAGAAAGCGACACACGAGCAGTGTTTAGAGATATGAGTAGCGAAGGAAAGAGAAGAATGAAAAGTAACACCTAGCTTATTGGCAGAGGAAGTGGGGGAGGAGAGAAGAGGAGAAGCAGAAAAGTGGACCTCTGTTTTAGAATGTTTGAGGTGGGGAAAGTGGTGATGCATCCAGGACTTGTCAGGTGAGAGGCAGACAAACAGAAGGATGAGTCAGTAAAGGAGGAAAGGGAAAGGAAGATTTGGGGGTCATCAGCGTAGAAGTGGCAGGAAAGATTAAAAGAGGAGAGAAGGTCATATAAACGGAGAAGAGCAGTACAGAACGATCAGGGACACCCTATTGAAGGGGGCGAGATGAGGAACATTTGCAAGCCTATCAAACTCAGAAGGTGCGATCAGCACATAGGAGTTGAAACTACTGAAATGTAACAGCAAAGGGAAAAGTATGATGGTCAACCATGTCGAAAGCTTTGGATAGATGAAGCAGAATGAGACTAGAAAGTCTTTAGATGGCGAGCGGAGAAAAGGGAGTTATAAACGTGTTGGAGATCAGTTTCAGTGAGAAGAACAAACAGATCATAAAGTAGGAAGTAGTAAGTGAAGGTTGAGATGAGAGTAAATTTGAGAATAAATGGCTCTTTCTAGCAGTTTAGAGAGGAAGGGAAAGGAGTAAGATATTTTCAAGATATTAATCACTGTAGCACGTTTGAAAGAAGGACCAATGACAAAGATTGAAAAGGCAGGTGAGATGGGGAATAAGTTGTGGGCAAATAGTGGGGACGGAGGGGAGGGGATTGAGAGGAGACTAGTAGGTTAAGTGCTGTGTAAGAAAGTAGTTTGGTAAGAATCAGAGGTGGAAAGAAGAGAAGGTGGGATAGGAGGTGAGCATGAAGGTGGATGAGAGGAAAAGGAAATTGAGGTGACAGTGAATGAGGTGTGTAGGTTAGAACCATTTGGAAAGTTGAAGCCAGCAAAGTCTGAGGACATGAGTGATGAGGAAAGAGAGGGATAAGGAGATGTAAGAATACAGGTAACAAGCTGGAAATGGTGGTGGGGAATGGTGGGAAAAGGATGAGATTAAGGCCAGAGATGTAGTGCTTCTTGGCTTAAAGCAAATGGGAGTCGTATGAGGAGTGTATATTAGAGAGGACTTTGGCCTGCATGCGTCGCATCTAGACAGAAATATGAAAGATCGCAAGTGCCACACTCAGATGAAATTAACATTGGCCTGCATCACATCTAGTTAGAATTGTGACGGATAGCATGTACCACACTTAGGTGGAAATATGAGCTCTAGCCTGCGTCACATCTAGTTAGAATTTGTGAAAGATAGCATGTACCACACTTAGATGAAATTGTGAACTCTTGCTTATGTTGCATCTAGAAAGAGTTATGAAAGATAGCAATTTATCGCACTTAGATGAAATTGTGATCTCTAGCCAGCCTCGCATCTAGCTAGAATTGTATACCTCTATCCATCCTGTCGCCATATATATATGTATGTCGTTATGTACGTCCCTGTTGTCCTGCTCACATGCCTGGTCTCAGGTGCTTTTACTGATAACCACCATATCGCACCACTAACGCTTACTCTCTTCTATACACCATCATTCAACTAGAACACAGCTATACCCCTGATAATTTGGCCTAGCTGTTCACATACAAACATGACCCCACGAACAGCTCATCGCCCTAATAAAACACAGCTAGCTGAGCACATTTCGGCTAACTTAGGCGTTCCTCAGGCCTAACACAGCCAGAACCCAGTCTGGATGTCCACCCACCAGACTGAACACATCCAACTGATTTCCTCAGCACCACACCTATCGCGATGAAGCAGCTATCATCCAACAACCACACCAGCTGCACACATGTCCGGTGCACCCACGCACCATACGACTCTCTCTCTCTACTTATTTGAACTACGTTCCCGACGGTGTTCAACCTACCAGCCTTTCAAGGTCATACCCATGATATATAAGACGCTATATAAATGCCAAGTAACATAACATAACAGGGAGGCAAGGTCAATGAGAGTTTGAGATTTGTTTCCAGCTGCGTTCCACTTTCTGCAGGGGGCGGGGGGAATCATAGAGCAAGACAACGAGAGGACAGCCAAGGTTGTGGGGGTTTGCGTGAAGGAGAAAAGGATAAGGAAGAGTGAAGAGGATAGTGGTCTGTTTAAAATTATCTTTAAGAGTTGAAGCGGCATGACCGGTGGAACAGGAAGCAAATGTTTCAATGGGCGCCAGGGAGGGGAGCAGTAGATCACATCGCAGAAATGTAGCTGAATTGTGTACACAAGGTTGAGTAGAAGGTAGAACAGGGGAACATGAGAGGAGAAGGTGGATAGAAAGGATGAGAAGTAACAGGAGTATCCCAGATAAATGGGGACAGGAGAACCAGATTTGACCCAGATGAAATGAGTCCAGCAGTGACACAAAGTGAGCGTGGTGAGAAGAAGGTTCAAATTACCAAGGATAAGGAAAGGTGAGAAAGTTAGAAGGAGCAGGGAGCAAAGGGAATCTAGGTCTTCATTGAAATTAAGAAAAGGGCCAGGAGGCAAATGGATAAGGAAAGAGAGGGGCACAGGCTTGTAGGAGAAGGAAATTTTTTATTTTTTTTTTGCTTCCTAAAAATAATTTTACTCCCAATTTAAAAATACTCCCACTTCAAAATCTTATCTGGGGCACTGCCGGCATGTAACCAATGTGATTCATGGACATTAGCCCTCTGGGAGATGCTCCTGGCATGGGACACGTGTGTGAATCCCTGATGACATCCTGCATTCCACAACAGCCTGCCTGTGCCTCTTGTAATATTAAAGCAGTTTCATCTAGAATATTAAAGATATTGCTGTCGCTTCAGTTCTGTGTTATTTTGGGTCATTTACCCTAAAGTGCCTTGCATAGCTCAACTCCGGGTGGCCATCTTCAGATTATTACTGCATGTTCAAATGCTGATACTCCTTTCCTAGTTCTTCTTTCACTCGACGATTTGAGAAGAATTCGATGTTCTTCAAATTTTACTTTCACAGGGTTTCAAAGCTTAAGCAAAGTACTTTTTATTGTGTCAGTTTAAACATTGTTGACCCATTTGGTTCTCCCATTCTCGGAATATACCTACTATGTTCCCCCCAGGGTTGAGGTCCTGTAGGGTCTCTTGTTTTGCCCACCATGGCTGAATCAAAGACTAAAAAGAGTATTTTCAAGGCCTGTCGTACTTGCCACCTAAAGATCAAATATTTTGAAGACCAGCATCAGGAGTTTTTTTATTGTTTAGATCTGGACCATAATCTCAACTCTTGCTCCATTTACCAGTCTTTGTCCAATACAACTTTACAATACCATACAGGAGATTGGTGGCCTGGCTGGATGAGGGGACTCTGCCCTCAGACTCTGCACCAGGGAGGAGCCATAGCTCTCTACCCCATGTGTGTTCACAGACAACACAACCACAATATTCTATATTCGAATACAGAGCGGCACCAGATCATCTATCCTGTCTGCCACAACACAATCTCTCTGGAAGTGGGCAATTTCACAGGATGTTCCTGTCTCCTTTCCACCGGCCAGGTATCCACAATTCCGTGGCTGATTTCCTCAGAAGAGTTCTGCCACAAGTGGGAACTCCTCCACAGTCCGGTCCTACACCTCTTTCGAACATGGGGGACATCTCGCATAGACTTCTTTCCACCAAGGACAACTCTATGTTCTGATAGTCTTTTTCACCATTCCCACTCATACCGAGAGTCCTCACTCTGCCATACAGTGCCGCAGACTGATCCCTGTGGCCCCAGCTTGGCTGAGACAATTTTGGTTCTCAGAACTCCTGACTCTTTCTACAGTCCCACCCATCAAGCTTCCTACTGCCCAGGACATGGGAGCAGTCCTTCATCATGATCCAGCCTCACTTTACCTTGACTGCCCAGCTCTTGCATCCCTGGAGTTCAGTCACATTGACATGCCCGAGGACTGCAGAGACCTTTGATGAAGGCTCGTCTACCTGCTACCATCTCCTTCTTCTTCTCATGTTGTGGATGATCTCCATCTGCACCCACATCAAATTTTGCCATACTTGCGCTCATTGGTGCATGGCATCTGGCCTATGCCTCTGGCGAGGTTTATTTGGACACAATATTTCAGTTCACGTGCACGCCAAGTCCGTCTTCATTATGGTCATTTCGACTCATCAAGGAATTTCTCAGGGGTCTTTTCCGTAACTTGCGATCTATGCACGCACCAGCTTCTGCTTGGTAACTAAATATTGTGCTTTCCAAACTAATGGGCCATCCCTTTTTACCTTTATGTAAGGCGAAAAATACGTTTTTTTTGTGGAAAATGGTTTTCTTGGTCGTCATTGCTTCAGCCAGGAGAATTGTGAAATCCAGGCTCTTTCCTCTAAACCTCCTTTTCTCGTTTTCCACAAGACCAACGCTCTTTGGATAAGCCCTACTTCATGCATAAAGTACCCTCATTCTTTCACCTCAATGAAACTTTGGTACTGTCGCCTTGTGCACCTACTGAGCGTTCCTTACACTCTCTGGATGTCATGCAATTGCTTAAGTACTATATTACCTCTACCAAGCCATTCTAGACGTCCTCACTACTGTGGCATTGGGTCCCAATGCTATGTCCAAAAGGCGTTTAGTCTTTTATATCCCGATTTTACTTGCATTTCCTTTTGTCACCTCCTTTGATAGAAGAGTCCAGAGTTGGACAGGCGGTCCTTCGACTACGCTGAGCTTTATCCTCCTCCCATTTTGCCTCATATGCAGTGGTGTATGTTCTGCTATATATTCTATTCAAACGTTCTATGAAATATCCAATGCTGGAGAAGGAGTAAGTGGATTACCTGTAACTCCTGTTCTCCAGCATTGGTATCTTTCATACATTCATATTCGACTCTTCCGCATACCCCGCATGTGGCTCATCTTGGCACTACTACGTGCATTATATGAATCCGGAAATCACCTCTAAGGGCGGAGCTATGGGAGGCATGGCTTATTGCCGACTGTGTAAATGACCCAAAACTAAAAGCTGAGAACACTAAAGTGACTGCAGTTTATTTCCTTTTTCTAAATGAAACTGTTTTAATACCAAGGATTTCCCGGTTGACCACAGGGAATATTCAAACCGCATGTGAATCTATGAAAGATACCAATGCTGTAGAACAAGAGTTGCAGGTAAGTAACATTTTCCTTCCATGGAAACGTGAAGGTGTTTCCCAGGCTGGCTGATTTATGGAACCTGCTAGTGAACGAGTTGCATTTGTAGTTGTCCTCTATAGTGAATAGGTTCACCTCCGACTCCACCTCCCACATTCAGAATAGGACGTCTACTTGGCTCTGGAGGAGCTCCCGTTCGTGGCTGGAGATTAGTTTCCTGCTGAAGGAATCCGCCACACAGTTGTGTATGCACTAACGGTGAAACAGGGGTGTGTGGGGGCTTACCTGCCTTTGGTAAGAGCTTGTTTCCACACAGACTGCACCTCAGTGGAGAGGATCTGAGATCTGACGTGGCCTTGCTTTCGTATGTGAAAACATTATGGTTGTGTTGACCATGCACACCCATACTGCTTTCCTTTGCGGATGTGGCAGGAAAGACTTCAGTGCCCAGAGTGCCCAGAACTCTGCCCTGAGCGCTACAATGTTGATGTGGAGAGAATTGTCCCTCTGTCATGAAGATTGGCGGTGCAGAGTGACTGTACTTCCAGCTAAAGGTCGTGAAGTTGTTTTTCGGTTTGCTGGTGGTTTATAGGTGACCTTTGAGTAAATGTGAAGGGGTGGCCCTAGTCCTCCAACAGAAGCACCCTTTTGTCAGTCGTTGTTTCTTTCCATCGATTCAAGAACAAAGACAGGTGCATGCCACTGGGATACTGAAACAGAAGGGCAACAAGTCAAGCCTGCTTTTTCAACTGGCTTTTAGGTTGCGAGGCGCTGCACCTGTGAGCACCTCTGTAAGGTTGTGATTGAGCTTTGTGTACTGCTCGCCGGAGGCATTCAACATCCCCCTGTATGACTGGGAGGTAAGGGGAGCAAGTGAGGGAGGCAGAGTCAGATGTGGTTGAGGATTGCGGTCCTGCTCTCAAAGCTATGCACCTAAATATTTTAACATGCTTTACAGCAACATTTTGCTGAAGTTAACAGTTGAAGGCAAGTGCACCCTTTCTGAGTTATACATTCCAGGACAGTTAGGTCTTCAAATCTCCCACTAGTTCAGAGAGGGGAATCTTAAATGTATGGGATCTTAGCATCTTACGCCTTCACACCACACTGGCAGTGACCCTGAGGTCCCATTGCAGCTTAACAATGTTTGTTCCCAGCCCATTCTTACCAGCCTTTGCACAGAGTTGCCTCAGTGGACTAAGCCTACCAGTGTGAGCACTAATTGGGGCTCCAGGAACTCGCTGGACTATTCCATAATGTTCCCAAAGAGGCTAAAACCAGTGTGTGGGCCAATGTGTCCTATTGGTCTCACCTTGACATGCAGATACTGGTGCCAATGTTGGTACAATGCAGGATATTTCTACTTACTGCCAGGAAGTGCTGTGCTCACCAATCTTTTTAGTTCTAGCATAGGTAGAGCAAGGTCAACTGGCGAAAATTAAAACGGAAGTCACCCAGTGTTGCTTTTGCTGGTTTCAGCCAGGAGGAGTGCATGAGGTGACATAGTTTACTCAGTTGCTCACAAAGGCCTGTTCAAGTCTGTCAGAAATGAATAAACCTCCGCTGTTAAACAGGAAGTAGCCCTCCCATCAACCTAAGGGCTCTTCAGTCATGCTGGACATCATGGCAACAAGCAGACTGCAGCTTTGTAGTTCCCAAGAAGGCCACTCTTTTGTAGCAATGGTTTCCTGGAAGCAGTTGGGAGCTGGCAGATGCCTATCCCTCGCCAAAGGTCTGTTCAGTATAACCTGGGGAGCATGCCTTTAGAGCTCTCTGCTCAGACTCCTTTTCCATGACTTGCTCTCATATGCGTTGGACCACATGCCCAAGGCATAATTCTGTCCCCAGGTTTAATTAACCACTACTGTCAACCAAGGCCCAATCCGTTGTACATTTCCTTAAGGCCATGGGTCCTTTTGTAATGAAGTCCTATCTGGTGGTACTATTTGAGCAGATAATCGTCAGGTGTGCCTGCCACCAGTGGCAGTTGATTAGTGGGAATGACCCCCATCCCATTGTCTGAACCACCGGTTATGCCATGCAGGAACAACTCGCTGTTGGATTGTCATCTTTTGCACTGATTTGCTTCCAACTTTTCTGCCCCACCTCCACCACCTGTGGCTCTGACCCCAATGTAAATTTCCGTCACAATGCACCCATCAAAGCTAATGAATCCAGTCATTCACCACATGGGGAACCCTCCAATAAAGTCAGAAGATGCAGAGTTTGAGCCAGAGGGTGAGGTGAACCAGGACAAGGTGATGGCCTTGGCCACATAGTTATGTGCAATATAGTGCATCTCTGAGTGGATTAACACTCCAGCCCTAGACCCTATCCCGGCAGTTGCAGGCGATATTGCAACCTGCTCTGTCATCCAGATAGGCTCCAAGTTTGGGAACCCTATTGTTCCCTTAATTGTTGAAGGATCTCGAGTGGATCTATGGGAAACCATAACTCGTCTTCCATGTCTACCAGCAGGCGGCTTGCAGTAAATGGGTTATTCCTGTTGAGAAACTCTATTTGAATGTTTCACTCGGTGCACAGTCGTATGTGGTGACAGTGTCAAAAAGTAAGTTTCAATGTTTTTCTGTGGCTTTTTTCTATTTTTGTACTATTGCTGAGCGGCCGCCGAAAGCACATGTTCAAAGCCTTGAAAACGACGTGTGGTCGAAAGGCGTGTTGGCTGAGCGTATTCTTTAAAATATTGATATAACCCAAAATGGAGACTGTTTATTTGAAGTGTATTTTGAAACTGTAAGAGGAAAAGCGCAATACTGTGGGTAGCAAATATGTATTACATTATACTTCTAGGAGATGGAGGCAAAATCTCTGCAACCCTTAGTGTGCAGCTATCCAGCTTTATTGCATAGTTCATAAATTGGATTTGTACAAACCTAATCGCACTTTGAATTCAGGTTAGCCCCACACTTGTAAGTCCTTTAATCTAGCCTACGTCCTTTGTTTTTGATTTTTTTTTTTTATTGGGCGGGAATGCCTACAAATCGGCACTGTAAAGGGGTACCGGACCCCCCCTCCCCCCCCCACCGACCCCCATATTGGACTTTAAAAGGATCCCTAAGAAAGTCTCTTTCTTCACGATGCCCACTGTTGGGCAGTTTTTCAGGGATTGTGCAAACACTTTTCCACACTCAAGTTTGTTGTTCCTGCACGGGACTTGAACTTAGTGTTGAATTTCTTAATTGGCTCTCAGTTTGAGCCCCTTTATTCATGTTTAACATTCCTCACCCTTAAGGTGCTTTTCCTTACACTCATCACTGAGACTGATGGGTGAGCTCCAGGCATTATCTGTTTAACTTCCCTACTTATTTTTTTATAAGGAGAATTATATTTGAAAGTGTCGTCCCCCTTCCTTCCTAAAGTGGTCTGATTTCCATTTCTCTCAAAAGATCCATCTTCGGTTTCTGACTGTTGTGGAAAAAAGCAGAAATAACCTCATGAGTGGTTACTTCATATATACTGGCCCGACATCCTTTCCAATGAGGGGCGCATAAACTCTCTGATGCAGAGCCATGCTGCGCCACTTGGTGCCGAAATAGTTTCACAAGACAGGTGGCGCAGGAGATTAAAGGATTAATGAGCATTTCGTGGCAGGAACATCCATTGGAAAGAACCTAACTGAGAGTTAAGTAAATTATTCTTCTGACAGGGATTAAATATCAGTTCTGTGACAATGGATCCCTGAGAGTCTGATACCTTCAGCTACCAGAGTCACAAGGTCATGTATGGAGTTAATTTGTATTCATAGATGGAATCGTGTTATGTTGTACAATTATAGGTGCTAATCTGCCAAGTTGTATCAATGGCAGTTTATATCTTAACCCGAAATGTTGACAAACACATAAGCCTGTGGGCTTGGCTTTTGTCTCATTTAAAAAATAAATAAATAATGATCAGCCCTCTCTGAAACTGCATCATTTATCAGACTTTGAAGAATTTCAAACACATCTTTCATAACAGGAATCAGACTTTGAGGAATTTCAAACACACCTTTCATAACAGGAATCGGGGATGTGATGTGTCCCAGCGCATGTGATAGTTTTGTGGTTATGCGTCTATACGCTTGTAAGTGCTTCAAAACAACCACAGCATTAGTAATATAGAGGACCAGATAATACCCTTTGGAAAAAAGGCAACAGCTTTCTCAGGTAGGATCGAACCTATCCACCAGTGCATTATGTGAACTAAAATAGAACTATTTTATGTGAACTAAAATGGAACTATTTTATAACCTAAAATAGAATGAAAATGGGCAACAATTAAAAAAAAATATGAACAGCTGTGCAAAATATCAGTTTACATCAAAACCAAAGAACAAAGCCAGGGATGTTCAAGATAGAGGTGTTAGGGTGGTCTGGAAAGGTCCCAATGAGAAAGAGGGGTTCATGTTGCGAGTGCCATATTGATGACTGGGGGAGCGACGAAGATGGGGTAATGTTGCAATTATATATGTATCTAGTGTAGTTAATGAGAATGTTATGTGTTACTTTGTGTTTAAGTTGATACATTTTAGATTGGATGCGGGCAGCAAGATAAATATCAAAATTGTTGCTGAAATACAATATGGGTATGGTGTGCCACGAAGCGCCTAGAAACTGGGCAACGAGGAGCTTCATAATGCGCATGCGAGAAAGGAGATTTGTCATGAAGGAACCACTGTAGGACGCAGTAGTTTAAAAACATGCATGCACCGGCATACTTACATGGGGTTCTTAAGGGATATATGTTGACAGTTTGGGGTACATGGGGAATGTACACATCTGTATTTAGTGTCCTTTTCATAGTTTGGCCAAGCCCTGCAGTCCAGGTTTGCGAGGTGAACTCTGTGACTGGGGAAGCTGGTTTTGAATGGCTGGAGGCCGAGGGAAGGCAACTCGTAGCTGTAACTTTCTCACATGGTTCATTACAGCCAGGCTGGGTTTTTACGACTTGTTAGTATTGCGGAAAGGAGATGCAATATTTTTAAGTGCATGGGAGCTTGTTATTTATTGTCCAGGGAATCCAGCCATCTGTTTGTGGCTGAGTAATAAACTTGGGGTGTAGACACCTAAGGCCAGTGTTGACCGATACTTTATGGGTTTCGATTATTTTCTCAGGTTGTGTCTGGAGGTCATGCGTGTTGAAATGGTAGTCATTAAGATTATAGTGAAACAAGGACACCAGCAAGCCTGGGCAGGTGAGATATTTATCACCAGTTCAAAGGAAACGTATTTGTTCTCCCCCGCCCCATATCGTTCAAAGTGTCCTTGCAAACCATGTACAATCACGTCTGGGGTTAGAAGGCCTCAGGCCAGCTGGAACTTGTAATGAATTATGTTTGTGTTTAAATGTGTAACTATTTGATGATGTTATGACCTACCACGTACAAATCCCCAAAAGAAGTGTTCGAGGGGCTTGGGTCCTCCGACGTATTCCATATCTATGACAGTAATCACCACAGCTGTGCTGCTTCGGAAAATCTTTCTGCGTCCTGCGTCGATGACGTCGATACGCCGTCCTCGAGGACCTCCTCCGACGGCCGATGTCACCAGATGTTATAAGTAGGACGCACGATGCCCGTAGCCTCAGTTCTGTTTTTTCCGCGAACGTGTTCGCTTCGGAGAGCTCGGTGCGCCTCGACTCTTTGGAGTTTCTGTTCTTTCGGTTCTTCGAACCTGTTCGTTTGTGAAGTAGCTTATCGGGATGTCTACCTCTTCTTCCACCCCGTGTCCGGGCTTAAAGAAGTGTGGGGACTGCGGGTCCAAGATGTTGGTGACAGACTCGCACAACGCCTGCCTCTGGTGCCTCCGGGAGGCCCACAACATGGATGATTGTGTCAACTGCCAGTCGCTTACATCCAAGGCCTTGCGGGAACGTAAGAAGAAGCTGTCGGTCGGTAGGGTGATTCGAGGGGCGACTCTCCGCATCGTGGTCGTAAATCTAGGGGGTCTCGTTCCCAGAGTGGGTCCCGCCACTCCTCTGCCTCTTCGAGGCACTCCCGGAAGCGCCGTCATCGGCCGCCTTCCCCGTCCTCATCCGAGGACTCCACCCGTCAGCGGGTTTCTTATCCCACCAAGCGTTCCTCTCCGTAGGAATGGGCTTCCTTCGGGAAGAAAATGTTGGCGATTCTTGAATCGCAGGGCTCAGGTCCGTCCGCGCCTCCAAGTGGGGTCGGCCGTGACCGTACTAGAGACACCGCTCATACGCCTTCTGGCTCGGGTGGTCGGCACGATTCGAGGGAAAGGTCCCGCTCGGACAAGGGGGTTCGTTCTAGTCATGCCCGTTCCAGGTCCCGATCCTCGACGCGCTCAAGCCCGTGTGCACCTGTGACGTCTTCGAAAGAAGACGTCGATGGACTCTCTCGAGCCTCTGCCTCCGAGGAAGTCGTCGCCGCCATCGGCGCCCAGGCTGTCGAAGGACACGCTCGGGGCTCCGCCCTTGAGGCCTGTGTCGAAGCCGTCGATGCTGTCTGCGCCACGCTCGATGTCGACGCCGTTTTACTCGACGCCCTCAACGCCTTTTGAGGCTGTGGTGTCGGAGGTTCCCCATGGCACGGGGGAACCCCCTAGAAAGGCTCTGGCCAAGGCAAAACTTGTCTTTCTCCCTTATTCAATGCCCACTTTCCAGCCTATGGAGTATATTTCCGAGGTGGAAGAGGGTTCTGAAGATGGGTTGGTTCCTGACACAGTACCGGATGAGATTC
Organism: Ambystoma mexicanum; assembly: GCF_040938575.1. Lineage (NCBI taxonomy): Eukaryota > Metazoa > Chordata > Amphibia > Caudata > Ambystomatidae > Ambystoma > Ambystoma mexicanum. Next base: position 1,466,493,670 of record NC_090935.1, read on the forward strand.
TTTCTGGTCATAGCCAGATTGAGGACCAGAAGGCAAAACATGTCTTTCTCCCTTATTCAATGCCCACTTTCTAGCCTATGAGGTATATATCCGAGGTGGAAGAGGGTTCTGAAGATGGGTTGGTTCCTGACACGGTACCGGATGAGATTCTTTCTGGTCATAGCCAGATTGAGGACCTGCGTCAGTCACTGCATGACGCCAGTGGTCTGGACACCTCTCCGAAGGTGGAGTTCTGTAGGCCTGAGCCTGGCACCCATGCCGAGTCATCATACCGGCGCCTTATGTCGAGGGTCACGGGCTACTTGGGGTGGTCGGCGCCCCCAGTTGATTTTGTGCAGGATGACCTGACGGATATCCTCGACCAAGGTCCACCCACTGACCCGATACTGCCATTCCATATGGCTTTGCAAAGAAGGGTGGCAGCAGCTTGGACTGCTCCGGAGAGTCTCCCGGCAGTGGGCAAGTCTTTGCCGCGAAAATACCGCCCAGCCAGTAGTGACCCCTGCTACTTGTCCATGCACCCCACTCCGGAGAGTTTGTTGGTGCAGGCGGCTACGGTACCAGCAAAGCAGGCGTCGTATCCTACCATCCCTCCTGATAGGGACGACAAGCGTTTTGATGGCTGGGCGAAGAAAGTGTTTTCTTCAGGGTGTATGGCTCTTCAGGCGGCCAACTCCATATGTTCCTTGTCGCGTTTCACGCACACTCTGTGGAACTGTATTTCCTTAGCGGCTGAACATATTCCCGAAGGGGACGAACGGGATGATTTTCTTGCTATTATGGCAAGGATGCCATGTCTGAGTCTGTTCAGTCGGGTTTGAACATGGCAGACTGTGTCACCCGGTCCATGGCGGCGAGCACCATAATATGCAGGTTTGCGAGGTTGAGGAAGTCGGGGTTAGCTCCTGATGTGCAAGCCAGGCTCCTCAACATGCCCTTTGATGATGAACATCTTTTTGGCAGCAAGGCTGACGAGAGCCTTGAGAGGTTGCAGACCTCCAAAGCTGCAGCAAAGTCATTGGGCACTGCAGTCCGCCAACCTCTGCCTTTTTGACCTAGGGGACAGCAATGGAGGGGAGGTTCCTTTTGTTATTACTCATCCATTAGTAAAGCGAGAGGAGCTGCAAGTCAAAGGGGCAACCGTAGGAGTGCCAGAAGTGGAAAACAAGGTACTCGAGGTGCCAAGGCCGCGCAAGCAGTTGCCTCTTTGCCCTCAGACAACGCCGCAGCCGCTTCTGCTCAGTCATGAAGCCATGTCCCATGGTTTGCTGGTTGGGGGAAGGCTGGCGCAGCATCTTGCAGAGTGGCGTGCCATTACTTCAGATCCGCTCCTTGGGCAGGAAATTCAATCCCTGCTGGAGAAAGGCGCCATAGAACTGGTGCCTGTAGCGGAGAGGAACATGGGATTATTTTTTGATTTCCAAGAAAGACAGGGGTTTGAGACCCATCATGGACTTGCGCGGTTTGAACAAACTCCTCAGGAAGGACAAGTTCAAGATGGTTACTCTCTCTCAAGTTCTCCAGGCCCTTCAACTTCAGGACTAGTTGGTGTCTCTCGACCTCAAGGACGCTTAGTTTCATGTGCCGATACATCCAAAGCACAAGAAGTACCTGAGGTTTGCAGTTGGCGACTCGCACTTTCATTTTTGGGTCCTTCCGTTCGGATTGACCTCCGCCCCGAGGGTCTTCACCAAGCTCATGGTAGTGGTGGCAGCGCACCTCAGGAAAGGGGGGATTCACGTCGACCTCTACCTGGACGATTGGTTGATCAGGGCACGCTCTCCTGAGCAAGTCCTGGATCATCTGTCAGTCACCTGCCTCTCCCTCCACAAGCTGGGCTTCTCCCTCAACTTCAAGAAGTCCCATTTGACACCAACTCAGAGGCTCCAGTACATCAGAGGTGTGCTCAACACGTCCCGGGGGCAGTGTTTTCCTCCCCAGGTGAGGGCTCATCACATTCAGCAGATGGTGCACAAGTTTCAGCTTGCCCAGAGTCTCAAGCGTTCGAGTTCTTGAGATTGCTCGGCCTCAGGGCATCCTGCATTCTTCTGGTGCCAGAGGCCAGTTTGCAGATGAGGTCTTTGCAATGGGCACTCAAGCTGCAGTGGTCTGTCCTCCAGCAGGTTGTCGGACCCGGGTTCAGGCGCCGTCCTCGGTCGCCCAGGACCTTATGTGGTGGCTTCTGACCTACCCTGTGCCTAATCTCCGAAGACTAAGGAAAGACAAGTGAACCACCCCTGGCACACCCAATCACAAGAGGCTTTCACCAGGCTTTGCAGAGTCAAACAGCTAAAAGAAGATCAAGGGAGGTGTGGCTGGAGAGTGAGAACGCCAGTGTTGACATGAAGGTCCTGGTTGCACACCAGGGGAGCAGGACGACCCTGCCAACCAAAGCAACCCTGAGACACTGCGAGAACGAGTGAACAGTCCCTCGACCGGCCGACGCAGATCCCAGCTGAAAAGTCATGTAACCGACTCAGCCGAGAGACTGCAACAACAAACCAGTCGAGCCTCAATCGCCCACCGTAGAGCCAAGTTGAAGTGTCACGTAAGTGGCTCTGCCATGAGAAGAGAGCCGACAAGCTCCGAAGCCCCTCCTGAGGAACACTGCTTGATGAGAACCAGGTATGCAGTGGCTCAACAGGAGAAGCGAGGCGGGAGAAAGAATAAACTTCCCAGAGTTGGGAGAAGCAGAGAGAAACCCAGACTGGGGAGTGAGAAGAAGCGTCCCGGAGTGGGGAGCACAAAAGAGAAACATCGTAGTGGGGAGAGACGGAGAAAATCCCAGAACGGGGACTGAGAGAAGAACAATAACTACCCCAGAGTGGAGTAGTGTGAAGGAGAAAAGCCCCATGGTGGGTAGAGACCAAAACACCCTCCTAGCCAAGGGAAAGAAATATTAATGTAATAATCTCCAAGGGGGAAGTGACTGGGAGAGTCTCTAAGGAACTGGAAAGAGACCGAGAGACTTGGAGCTAGGACCTCTGAACCTCAGTACAGCCCACCAAGAACTGTCTACTCTGAACTGGGCCTATGTGCGCAGGCCTTCTCTGAAAGGGGACACAACTGAGTTGGGAGGGATGGCTGCTGGCTTCTGACCCCCAAAGTTCCCCAAAGTCTTTTAAGTTTGTGATTTTCTTTAAAGATCAGGAAAGTGGTATGGTTAGAATAGGATTTCGGATGGATTACTCTTGTACTGTTTTAACATCCTGACCACCAACTCTTTTATTTTGCGGAATAGGGCTTTTGTTTAGGGCTAGATTTTTTTTGTTTTTTTGTTTTTGGTTCAAGAGAATAAAGAACTGTTAGACCAATCTCTGGTAGTCCGAGTCCTGTTTCTGGTCCTCCACAGAGGGCAAAAATGCAAAATGCAATGAAAACTCTTGCCTTCAATTAATGTTTAGTCCAACGCCTCTGGTGTAAGAGAGCAGTGGAGGGCAGTTGAATGTGAGCAGCAACTTTTTACTAAAGGTAGCTGTTAAGTAGTAATTATGTAATATGTCAGTCTAGCATTTGCATGCTTTAACGGGATTAGCAGATGGAGATTGTTATTGACCTCCTCTCGGCCAATCTGAATGTTCAGACTGCAGTCAATAACTGGTATTGACTGCTTTTTGAGCATTCTGTTTTCAAAGGCAGCCAGGGAAATAACTATGCAGTTTCCAGGCAAGATTTCTTTAAACAAGACACTTTCTATGCTAAAACATAGGAAGCTGCTTTTACTTTCTTATATAGAAACCGTTTAGTTTTACGATAGACTTAATGGATTTTGATGTTAAAAAGGCTCCAGCTGAGCAAAATTTGCAATTAAAATGCTCGTAGTCATGTTGAGTCATACTGCCTACAGCCAATTAGAAGGATCCCCTTAGCTACACCCCTTGTGGCCATCTTTAGATTTTTTTTTGACACACTTTAAGTGTTGGGAGTCCTCAATCTCTTCAGATATTCGACGATTTTGTCTATTTTGTATTCCTTTTTTGATAAACTCATCTGGTTTGGTGTTGTCTTTTCTTGCCGGCTGGTGTGAACATTGTGCCCATTCTGTTATCTTCAGGGTTACTGTATTGCTTCTGTTCTATTTGAGGCCTTCATGAGTCTGTGGACATCATGATAGACGCGGGGAAGAAAAGCCTGTTTAAGTCCTGCTCGGCTGGTCACCTTAAGAACATGTATGTTGAGGATCTTCATGAGGAATGACTGGCTGAATCTGGTCCACGATTTGAAAACTGTACCACTTACCAGTTTTTCTCTTCCAATACCTGCAGGACTGCCACAAGAGGTTAGTGGCTTGATTGGACGACGGAGCTGCAGCTTCTGACTCTGACTCTGCCTCTGTCTTCAGTTACGCTTCTGCCTGGCAAAGCAGACGCCTGGTGCGCACTCCCTCATCAAAGAGGTCAAGGTCCCATGAAAAATCTGTGGGAAGAGGGCAAAAAAGGGACATGGGTCACACGCTCAAGCTGCTTTTTCATCAACGGTTTCATTGATGTCTTAGTCCACGCCTACGGTCACCTCAGTCACTACTACTGTGACGAGAACGCCTTCATCATCGTAGTCAAAGCACTCTTTAGATAATCGCTGCTACTCCATGACCACAGTCCCTCTGTCTAGGCTTTCTCCAGCATGGGGTCTGGCATGGATTCACATGCTCATGGATATTCCCCGTCGTCAGGCTGGGAATCCTCGGTAAAGAAAAAATCAGTTTCAGTTGTGTTTCTGAACTGTATTTCTACTATTAACCAATCCCTGATCTCTGGGTCATACTGCCCCCAGCCAATGACTGCCCTCTACCTAAGCACCTCCTCTGGCAGCCATCTTCAGATTTTTACCGCACGTTCAAGTGTTGGAAGTCCTTGTGCTGTAGCTCTAGAGCTTTTACGGCATATTGCGTATTTTTTCGAAGAGTTTACTCTTATTTTTTCGGTCAATTCGAGCTTCAAGTTCCACCGATTCTTCTTCCGATCAACGGGGACCCGTTTCGGAATTTTTCTACGTCCTTCAAGGGCAGATTTTCGTCGAATTAACACTTCTTGGAGGATTCCGGAAGACCTTTGAGGCCTACCCCGATTCGGATATGGCCCAGGACAAAGGAGATTCAATGCCTACTGGATCCAAACTGTTTAGGAACTGCCCAGGTGGTGGACTGCAGAATGTATTTGAGGACAAGCACTCCCGGTGGCTCTACTGCATACACCCCACCAAGTCGCACGTGGACTGTGCGTTCTGCAAGAACATGTCCATCCGGACCATGAAGGACCGTTGTAAACGACTCGCTGACTGGCTGGAGGCAAAGAGCCCAGCAGCAGGTGGGAAAAAGTCAGAGCGGTCTTCTAAGACCTTTGAGGGCGCTCCAGCGACGGGGGCCCAACAAAAGGCAAAGCACCGCGAGTACGCGGGCACCAGGAGCACCGTTGGTCCAGGCTCCTTGGCCACCAGGCAGGGGGCGCAATGTCACCGACGCCATCATCCACGAGCCAACGCTCTGGCTCAGTGAAAAGAAGTCTGAGAACCCAGCTAAGCTTCGGGAAAAGCCCCGGTCGATCCTGACGGAGAAAGCCAAGGGTGGGGCCGAGGTGGTGACCCTCCCCCTAAGGTGAAGGCCTCAGATGCGTCCAAGGTCGTGAAGGCCCTGATTCACCCGGCGAAGGCCTTGATTGAAGGAGTCATGGCGGCCCTGTCGAAGCCTGCGGTGGCTACCCCAGTGGAGACGACTTCCAGGCCTAGAGTTTCCCTGCCACCCCAGAGGGAAACATCTTTCCAGCCTATCGAGAAGACCCCCGTGAAACCCTGGAATGAGAAAGAGGGGGGGCACAGTAGCCCTAACGGACACAGATACCACCTCTGAGGATGAGCTGACTGGCGTCAAAGCTATCCTGGACAAGAAGCTGGAGGAGGTCAGAACCTACGGGAAGGATCCCGACGAGGCGGACGTAGAGAGCAACAGTGGAGCCGACGAGGAGACGCGGGCCGTGGAGGAAACAGAGGACCCTACGCCCCAGCCGTCGCTCCCGTTGCAACAGATGCCTATGCCACAGGACAATTCAGGAGCAATCTTGATGGCTTTGCAGACCCTGTGTACGGAGATAAGGACAAGGTTGCCCTTACCCCCAGTGGGCGATCCAGCTGTGCCTGGACTGTCGGGGAGCCCACCGAACAAGCAGAGGTGAGTCCATCCTCCCTCTCCCTTCCAGCCTTCACCCCCATCCCCTCCTCCGAGGGACGAGATGGAGACGGAGACGGCGGGGACTGACGACGGTGGCGACAATGGAATGGATCTCCCGTTGCCTCCCGCCCAGGCTTCACCCCACCACCCCCTGACGAAATTTGCTCCTTTCACGCCATGATCGCCTGGGCATCGGAGCTTTTCCAGCTGTGCCCCGAGGAACAAAAGAAAGAGGGATTTCTTTACCAACGTCTGGAAGCCAAGAGGAAAACCGTACTCTCGGTCCCTCTGTTGGACGACATATGGGACAAGACTGTCCTTTCTGAAGAAACCTTACAAGCCCCCTGCGAAGAGAGACCAGTACGAGAAGTAGTACCGGGTCCCGGATTCCACTCCTATGTGCCTCAGGGCGCAACCGACCCCGGATTCCGTAGTCTCTGCGGCAGCCAAGAAGAAAGTGGCAGGGGTGACGGCATCATCCTCCACTTCCCCGCCGGACAACGAGGGAAAGAAGCTAGACGCCATGGGTTGTAGTCATCTCGTCGGCAGAGACGACCATTAAGGCGGGCAACGCCCTCGCAATCGTGGCCCGCTATGATAGGGAGCTTTGGTTCAAGATCGCCCCTATCCTGGACTTCCTCTGTAGCTACGGACATCGCCGATACTGGTTTTCGTCAGATGGGCAACAGCGTTTGCCTACGCCGGCGCGGTTGGCTCAGGGCCACCGATTTCCGTCAGGATGTGCAGGTCTGGGTACTGGACATGCCCTTCGACGGAAACAACCTGTTTGGGAAGCGGGGGACGAGTCGCTACAGGCCATCAAAGCGGACACCGAGACGGCCCGTGCCCTAGGCACTCTTCATCAACGACGGCCGTCCTTTTGGATCTCCAGAGGCAAATCCCAAGGTCCCTCCAAAGGATTTGGCGGCAGTTCATCGTCGTACTGCCAAGCTGCCCGTTCCTCGTTGCAGGAAGCTTACAGAGGCTGCAGCAAGACCGGTGGATACCGTCGTCGCCAAGGAGCCCAGGGTGGCAAGGCCTCTGCGAAACAGGACTGAACCGGCCGTGACGTCTGGCCCCCACCTAAGCACCCCGGTGGGATGCCGGCTGGCGAACTTCATCAACGTATGGGAGTCCATCTCCACTGACCATTGGGTGCTGGATGCCCTGTCCCACGGGCACACGCTGGAGTTCCAAAGGAAGTGCCCCCGTTTCCCACCTGTGGCCAGGAAAGAGAACCACGTTCCACATCTGCTTCTGGAGGTACGTGCCATGCTCAGATAGAGCGCGATAGAACTCATCCGAAAGAGGCTCCGGTGCTCCGGAGTATGCCCGCGGTACTTCCTTGTCCGAAAGAAGACAGGTGGCTGGCGGCCCATCCTGGACCTTCGGCGCCTCAACAAATGCATCAAAGCCCAGAAGTTCCGGATGGTTACCCTTCAGCACGTGCTGGGACAGCTGGAGGAAGGCGACTTCCTATCGTCGCTGGACTTGGAGGATGCCTACTTTCACATCCCCATACACAAAGGACATCGAAAGTTCCTAAATTTCATGGTCCAAGGGCGGCACTACCAGTTGAAGGCCCTGCCCTTCGGGTTGAAATCGGCTCCAAGGGTCTTTACCAAGTGCCTGGCACTGCGCCTACAGGGGATACACGTATACCCCTACCTGGACGAATGGCTCATCCAAGCAAAGTCGAGAGAACTCGCCGTCGACCACACATCGTAGATTGTCTGCCTGCTCGCGGAACTGGGTTTCTCGATCAACTTTGCGAAGTCCCACTTGATACCGTCGCAGGACGCCATGTTCCTGGGAGCCAGACTCGACACAGTGGCGCGGCTGGCCTCGCCATCAGAGGAAAGGACGAGGGCCATCCTGGGCAAGGTACAATGGCTGTTGACCATGAAAGTGGCCAGGGTGAGGGCCATCAAGTCCCTGCTCGGCATGATGTCATCGTGCATCTACCTCATGCATCTGTGCAGGTTGCGGATGGGGCCACTGCAGGAGTTCCTCGACGCCCTTTGGATGCAAGTGGTGGGAAGCTTCGAAGACAAGATCCCACTCAACAAGACTTTCCGTCAAGTGATGCGCGTGGGTGCCCCACCACCGTATCTTGCGGCGGGCATGGACTTCCAGATCCCAGCGCACCAGAAAACGGTGATGACGGACGCCTGCCTGGACGGTTGGGGTGCGCACCCCGGAGATCTCCACACAACAGGCCTTTGGCTCCCGGAGGAGAGGTCCCTGCACATCAACGCCCTGGAACTCCAGGCCATGTTCTGGGCCCTCAGGTCTTTCCTTCCGTTCCTCAAGGGCAAGGTGGTACGGGTCTTCACCGACAACACCACCACAATATTCTACATCCAGAAGCAGGAGAGTACCAGATCCCCAGCCCTATCCGGGAAGTGCAGGATCTGCGGCACTGGGCCGTCGCCCAGGGGATATTCCTGGTACCTTTTCATCTGGCAGGAGTGAAAAACACGGTCCCCGAATCACTCGGCAGAGAGCTGCGCTCCTGCCACGAGTGGGAGCTTCGGCCAGATCAAGTGGATCTCCTATTCCTACGGTGGGGCAGTCCCTAGATCGATATGTTCGCGACGGCGATGAACTCCAAGTGCCAGAGGTTCGCCAGCAGGTTTCCCCAGCCGGGGAGAATGGGCAATGCATTCTCCTTCCCCTGGGATGGCCTGTTCCTATATGCTTTCTCACCGTTGCTTCTGCGACTCATCAGTCAACTCAGACGTTCCGGTGCAGGATGATCCTCGTCACACCGGCGTGGCCGAGGCAGATATGGTTCCTGGACCTTCTGGACATGCCAGCGTCCTCTTTGCCCCCCCCTCACCCCCCCCCCCCCAGTGAAACTGCTGACGGACGCGGATCTTCTCGCCAGGGAAGGAGACGCCGTCCTACATCACGACCCGGGATCGCTGAACCTGCAGGCCTGGCTCCTGCAGCACTAGAGTTCGGAGGCTACGACATCCCGGCGGACTGCAAGGAAGTTCTTGCAAAGGCCAGGGCATCCTCGATTCTTAAGTGCTATGGACATAAATGGAAGAGGTTCTGGTGAAGTTCATGAAAGGACTGTTCTGCTCGTTCCCGCCGGTGAAGGCTCCGGCCCCGGCAAGGGAACTCATTGTGGTGCTGACCAGGCTCATGGGTCCGCCATTCGAGCCCCTGTACTCGCCACTGCTGATTTTCCTATCGTAGAAGACCGCTTTTCTTCTGGCCATCACCTCTGCACGACAAGTGGGAGAGATCCAGGCCCTCTCCTGTAAGCCTCCATATCTGACATTCCACGAGACGAGTGTAGTGCTGAGGACGCACCCCTCTGTCATGCCCAAGGTGCCGTCAGACTTCCATCTCAATGAGCCCTTGGTGTTACCCGTTTTCTTCCCGTCGCCTTTGTCGCCGGCCGAGAGGACTTTGCACTCGTTGGATGTGGCTAGAGTGCTGAAGTTCTACGTGGACCGCACAAAGAGTTTTCGGAAGACATCACAGCTGTTTGTTAACTTTGAGCCTGTGATACAAGGGAAGACCCTCTTGAAGGCTTCCATTTCCAGATGGCTCTCCGGCTGCATCATGCACTGCCACTGGTTGGCAAACAGACCTTTGCCCGGCCGTCCGAGAGCCCATTTAACCAGAGCGATCGCTGCTAGTACAGCGTTCCTGTCTGGTGTGCCCCTGCTGGACATCTGCAGGGCTGCTACGTGGAGGTCGACACACATCTTCACGAGAGTCTATTGTGTCAACCGGGATTCCAGGGAGGAGTCCAGAGTCGGCCAGGCAGTGCTGCCTAACCTGTTCGCTTGAAGGTGAGCCTGGTGAGGAGGTAAGAGATGCTTAATGTCGAGTTATTGAAATGCTTAATGTTGGACCTTGCCACCTCCCGTGGTTGTGCATGTGTGTACTGCTATCTATTCTTGTATTCATGAGCATATGAATCCATGCCAGACTCCATGCTGGAGAAGGAACAAGTTACTTACCTGTAACTGTTGTTCTCCAGCATGGGTCTGACATGGATTCACATGCGAACCCTCCAGCCTACCCCTCAGTGGCTCTTCTCTTGGTCCTACTGCCACTTTAGTGCTACCAAATCTGAAGATGGCTGCCAGAGGAGGGGATTAGGTAGAGGGCAGTCATTGGCTGGGGGCAGTATGGCCCAGAGACCAGTGATTGGTTAATAGTAGAAAGACAGTTCAGAAACAAAACTGATTTTTTTCTTTACCGAGGATTCCCAGCCCGACGACAGGGAATATTCATGAGCATGTGAATCCATGCCAGGCCCATGCTGGAGAACAACAGTTACAGCTAAGTAACTTGTTCCATCGTCGTCGTCCTACAGACAGTCCAAGTCCTCTTTGCTGACCACTCTGTCGACAACCAAATCAACTGTCTATTCCGTCGACCACCTTGTCGATGACCAAGTTAACCTTGTCTACATCTAAGTCAACAAAGCCAACTACCTCATCAGCTAGACCCACTCTGTGGACAAGCACATACTCAATGTACAAGCCTGTTCACAGCCCTTGATTTCATCCTTTCCAAAGGGAGTTTAAGTGGATTGGGAGGCCCGTCGGCGCTCTCCTACCTTCCCAGGCCAACTCGTGCTCAGTCGTTATTCTCACTGGGGCACCGTATGCACCGCCTGTGGGGTCCCATGTCCTGCCATGGCCCCTATGCCCAACCACTACATCAGGGTGCAGGCTCTGGCAGGGACGTACCAGAAGGAGTATTGTCAGACGAGGGTAGTGTGCCACCTCCTGCTATTATTCCACCACCGGCTCCACCTAAGCAAGGTCTTGCTGAACCTTCTCCAAGTATGAGCTCTAAGCAGACACCTCTCCAGGTCGACACACCTTTCAGACCTCCCCAGACTCCCAAGCTCTTAGACTCACTGGACAAGTCCATGGCTATCTGGTCAACGTTACAGGTGGTGACTTCAGAGCTTCAGCAATGGCTCCCAGCTCCATCGTTGCCTTCTTCCTCGCATGCAAGTGCTTATCCTGTGAAAGAACGTTTGGTTCCTCAACCACCCTCAGGACCCTCTCCAGGGGTCCCATTTCTGCCACCAGCAGCCTTCACAGATACGGACACAACAACTATCCATCAGACGGTTCTCTGCGCACTAACTCTACAGACCAGTTTGAGGATCTGGTGCCTGTTGACGGCGAGCTAGCAGATCTACATTCAAGAGACTGCCCTCCAGGCAAAATTGGCTCCTTTCGTGCTCTTATGTCACAAGCAGTGAAGCCTTTTGCTCTTCTCCCAGAGGAGCAGAAAAGGAAGGGGTTCCATTCAGTGGTAGCCATCCTGGTGCTGGAAGATATTTGGGAGGATGTGTCCATGACTGGTCTTCTCTTTGGTGCTTGGTTGGTTTCCCTCATGACCCCCACCTCGACTAGCACGCAAAGTGATAACCAGGAAACCCAGGGGTGCAGAGGAAAAAACTGGTGTTAGGTATTTTTTTAAAAAAATACCTCCAAGACGGAGTGGCAGAATGTCAGATCACAGGTAATGCGAAGCATTTCTGTATGTAGGACACAGCGTGGCAGACTATCCAGTACAAGGATAACAAGCCAAGAGGGCAGGCATTAGGATCCCACTGCTCACAAGAGGCAACAGAAGCGAGAGTAGAAGGGAAGGAGCCTCAGGAAGAAGCCAGCCCAGAAAACCGGGCAGAGAGGACAAGGGAAGGAGGGAACCAGGAACAAGAGGTCAAGGGTGAGAAAGGGAGCAGGGCAAGGAAAGTGTCTGATCACAGGCTGCAGAGCTTTGAGATGGGCCAAGCAGTCAAAAGTACACTGGATATCTTCCGGGTACGACGTACACGCTGTACATCAATGACTGATTATGTGAACGTGCATTGCGCAGTGGGCGGCCATCATAGAATGGGACGGGAGCACAACCACCTTGGGAAGAAGCTCCAAGGCTGCACCCGGAGGCATGGAGTCCTAACCGACCGGCAGTCTGGTCATGGGAAATCCATTCTCAGTGCCGACCAAGAAAGATTGCTTCAAGAAGTAGTTTAAGGTCCCTGAATCGGCACCTAAATGCCTCAGCACACAACTCTGCAGCAGCCCGGAAGTGCTCTGCCAGCCCTTCGTCCCCTTGTATGGTGCCAACGGACAAGGAAAGCAAACAACTGGACACTTTTGGCAAGGGTGCCATTTCTATTCCCACTAGGACCATCAAAGCGTTTTACTTGTTGGCAATCCTCTCCAGCTACAACCGGGATCTCTGGTCTAAGCTGGGGCCAATATTTGAATTACTATATTCGCAAGCAAGAGGAGGCCTTCCAAGCCAAAAAGCCTCGCATTTTTATGCAGGTTTCTCCCATTCATTCCAGCCTAGCTGTCAGTCACCCAGCAGGGTGGCTGTCCTTGCCGGGCAGCCAGCCGGCCAATCACCTAAGAGTGCATCCCTGTCTCCTAGGAGATTAAGCATAGAGGGTTTCAGGCACCTTCCTCGCTTCCTGCCCCCTCCAGACACCTTGGAGCCAGAGGCGGGCTTCACTCATGAATCCCGCCAAAGGCAAAATGAACAAAGGGACCAAATCTGGTTTGGCGTGCAGAGTAAATCTCAAGAAGGACCTTGCCACAAGGAAATGGCAAAAAAAGAAGACCGGGGCCATTTTGACAAAAATTACACCTTTGGGTGCTTTACTGCAGCTGCGACCGCAGCCCGCAGTAAATGCACACCACAGTAGTTAAAAGTAAACCACTGCCACCAGCCATTCATCGAGGAAAGGGTAACATAAAAATGTTACATGAGAAGCTAGACAAAGGGGATACTAAGTAACACCTCCAGCACCCTATTGTAAGATAGTGTGTGCTGGGTCTAGAAAGTTATAAATGTAAGTAAAGTCAATTTCACTTTATTGTTCTTGGAAACAGTAGGTTATCCAAAAGAAGGTATTTAAACCTTGGGGAAATCTGAAAGACTTCCCTGCGCCACTGCACTGAAGGGGTTGTGTGACACAATGTAAAAGATGATGCCTATGGAGTTTCAGACGTAACAACCAAAAGAAACAGTGTTCAAAATCACATTTAACGACATGAGAGAAGGCCACCAGGGGGCGCCAAGATGTTCTGAAGCATCTCCATCTGTTTCCTTCCTTGGGTTAACTAAAAGGGACTTGAGCCCCCTTACCCCCACAAGAGAGAAGCCTAGACCGCCCCGGGGGCTGTGTGAACCCCTCGGGCACTGAATGAGAAAAACCCCAGTCTTCGTGGGTGGTGTGCGGCCATTGATCCGATTCTTTTCTGCGGAGGTGTGCGGGCCCTGGCTCCCTCCAGCGGCTCCACGACTGCTGTGTTGTTCCCAAGGTGGGGGAGGGGACAGAGGCCTTCGCGCCCCGGATGTTGCAGGATCCCCCCCCTCGCCTCCTGCGGTATCCTGTAAGGACCTCTGTCGTAGCCTTCCTCGCCTCCTCGTTGAAGCTACTGCTCTGCTTTTTTCCATCCATCGGACTGGGGGAGGTGAGGAGCGGTGTGTGGCCGTGGCGCTGCTGGAGTCGGACCCAGTGAGGCCGCCCCTTCTGTGAGTCTGTTCTGAGAGGGTCTGTTTCCCGCTTGCCCGCTGGGTCCTCTCCTCCATCCTCGAACTTTGTCATCTGCGTGCCAGAAGAGAGGCTGCTGCGGGCGGGGCTCTGTGGGCTCTCTGGACCCAAACTCCTCACACTGGGCCTCCCCTGCCGCTGCCAGAGCCTGGCGAGGGCTGCTGTTGCTCCATGGGGGATCCTGTCGATTGGCCCCTGCAAAGTTTTTCTGTTCCTGCTCCGGCCTCACTCCTGCCCCCCCTGGGGGCCAACCTGGTGAGCTGCTGTATGTCTCGCCTGCTCGCCTGAGGTTCTCTGCCCGCGGGAGAAAACCGGCGCCGGATTGAGGGGTCTCGGACACACAGCAAGCATAAGGTTAGTGCTCAGGTCTCCCCCCCCCCCCCCCCACCCTCCATTGCCTGGGGGGTAGGAGCCCAGAGCCCAGGTAGCCACCAGTGTTGGGGAAGCCTGGCCCCTACTCCTGGGTCCAGTTTATAGAAGGGTGGAGAGGTCCTCACTGGGGGCAAGACTCGCTCCAACTAACCCATCAACGCGGGTGTGCCGCGCTGCACACCCTGGGGCCATCTAGCACCCAGTGCAGTTCTGGATTACAACCCTTTGGACCTGCAGTGCCTACTTCACAGCCCACGTAGTTGGCAGTCATGGCGCTTCTTCCGGCTCCTATGCCTGTGCGATCCGGCCCCCTGGCACCTCTTCCTTCTCGCTTGCCCCCATTACACTTGGCAAGCCCCTGCTAACCAGCTACGCCCCCACAAGACTTTTTAAGGTTGGAGGAGCTGTGCTCTGTGTCCCCCTCAGCTCGAGGGCCTGAAAGTTTGCTACTGCTTGGCGCACCCCACTCTTGCACGGGTTTCCCCCCTTGGGGCGAGCCACCCACTGGACCTCCAGCCCTGCTTATAACGCTTGCTGGGTTCCATGTACGGCATCCTAGCCTCCTCCTCACTGTTCTGTTCAAGTCCTCCACACTGCCCTCTCTTGGCTGCACCCAATAAGGGGCCTGTACCGAGTCCCCGCGCAGCTGGAGCCTTCATGAACTGGGCTGAATCTTCAAAAGTTTCGCCGTACGCCAGCTTGCTAGCCTCTCTCCCCCAACATGGGGGCTCCATCGCAACCAGAGACAATTGATGCCAACTCATTCACCAAGAGCATGGCAGCTCTTCAGGAGGAAATACGTGGCTTTATGGCAGACATTGCTGTAAGGCTGGATAACCTGGACAAAAAGGTTGCTACCATTGACGATCGGGTCCTAGCTCTGGAAGCAAACACGGCATCCATCGATATACTTGAAACCCAGTTTGATATGCGTCTGGCAGAACTGGAGAGAAGGGAAGAGAAGTGCTCCTTGAAGCTGGACGACTTGGAAAATAGGGAGCGCCACTGTAATCTACAATTCCTGGGCTTCCTGGAGCGAGAAGACGAAATGCAGTCAGACATTCTCAAAGCTGTCAGTTCTATTGTCAGGTCACTTTCTGACAATGCCAACACTAATGAACCAACTATTGACAGAGCACACAGAGCTAGTGCTTCCAACAGAGGCCCCAGATCTATCCTGGTGAGGTTTCACTACTTCTCTGAGAAGAGTAAAATCGTGGAGCTGGCACAGAAAAAAGGCCCGATTTGTTGGGGAGAATGCGCAAATTTCGATCTACCAAGACCGGTCAGCCTTTACCTCAGTGAGGCGCCGACTCTGCTCCCCCCTGACGAAAATGATTCAATCTAAGGGGGTGCGGTACAGGTGAGGATACCCCTTCTCGCTTTCTTTTGAACTGGAGGGCTACAAATATGCCTTGGTCACGGAGGATGATATTCAGAGTATCCCAGGAACTGTTGAGTGACACCGGCGTGTAACCTACTGAAGCTAGACGTTAGAGGGATCTAACTGGACCACACAAATCTAATGTTCCCACGGAGAGACGCAAAGTTCGAGGACACAAAGTTCAGAAGGGTCGCCCCAGCTTCACCAAGTTCATCAAATGTCTAACGATCTTCTGGCCGTGGCCTGAGCTAACTTGCAGGGTAGGAAGACGCCAATCCGTAACTGACTGGCTTGCTGACCCCTGTGAGGTACTCGTGATCTGCCTCATTCAAGCCCTTTTTTTGTTGCAAAATTTATAATTTTTCACTTTCACTGTTTATTTCCATTGTGGCCTTTGGCTGGGATGGGACAGGGGATCCGAAAACGCTGTCCGTGTTAAGTTCAGGGTGGGGGGGGGGGGGTGCTCTAGATGATGTTGTTGAGTTTGGGAGCCCGGAGAGTGGAAACACAGGTGGCCTGGCCTAGCGACAATCCTAGCGTTGTTTGGAGCCCAGGCACTCAGGGATAGGGAGGGTGGGGGAGTTCTGTTCTGGTTAGATTGAGTTGTATTTTACTATTGCCAAGCCATAGATGGTGTTATGAAGTTACAGGTTTTCTCACAGGTAACTATTATGTACGGAAGCAAGATGGGGTGAGGGATATTAAGCACTCCCTAAGTGGAGCTTTAGGAGATTTCCCTCCACCTGATGGATGACTCACTTCACGCACTGACTGTGGGGGTCTTTAAACGTGCGTGGGCTAAACTCACCTACGAAAAGGTCGATGGTGGTGAGAGAATTCAACAGGCTCCAGCTACACTTTCTATTTATACAGTAGACCCACTGGGTAAAGGGGCAGGAACCAAAGCTTAGAGCTCGGGCCATACAGCGCACGTTTTACTCACCATATATAGAAAAGAAATGGGGGGGTTGCGCTTTTGGTATCTCCCAAAGCCCAACACTCTGACCCTGAGGGACGCCTTATCTTGGTTAATGGGGGAGAGAGAGGTAAGATGTTTACAGCAGTTTGCAAATACGCCCAGAACAAGGCCTAGGATCTCTTCTGTGAGGAAATGAAAGAGAAAACTATGGCCTTCACAGAGGGTATCCTATTGGTGGGAGGGGATTTTAACATGGTTCTCAACCCGAGAGGGATAGGTCAACCAAATCATATACTGATACACGTTTCCAGAGGAAGCTGGCCGCCACAGTCCAAAGGGTTGATGGGGAATTGGGCTTGTTCGACTCGCACATCCCAAAACAGGTACATGATCCGTACTTCACATTTTTCTCCATGCCCCATGCAACGTTCTCCAGGATAGATTATATCTTGATTGACTCCTCGCTCCGAGAGCACATTTCTGACTTTAGTGTTGAATCTATTCCGTGGTCCGACCACGATATGGTCAAGACCTGCATAGGTGTCCACCTCCTGCAGGACCCGTTGGTCATCTAACGTCCTCCTGTTACAAGATAAAGAGCTGGCCCAGACCCTCTAGGCCGCCATAAAAGAGTATTTTGCTATTAATGATAATGGGGAAGTGGGCGTCATGGGGGTCTGGGAAGCATTCAAGGCTACAATCAGGGGTTTCCTCATGATATGATGGCATTTATAACGCGCCTATACACGGGTGTTTCAAGGCGCGAGATGGGTTTGAGGAGGAAGAGGGAAAAGGACAGTGAAGAGAAAAAGTTGAGAGAAAATAAATGCTATCCCACCAGGGGGGAAATTAAAAACTCAAATGTTCTCAGGGAAATGGGCAGAGCTTCAGCAGCTTAGGACGAACCTTGCAGCCCTCCTTGTGGGCCAGACGGAAAGGAAGCTTGCCTTCCTAAAACAGAAGTATATGGAGAAAGAGGGAAAAAGCATATAGGATATTAGCCTGGAGGTTGAGGGAACTTAGAAACAACAGGAGAGTAGACTCCATCCGTTCTTCCTAGAGGGAGAAATTCATAAGGCATGCCTCAATAGTGGAACAATTCCGCCAGTATTACACTGTATACTTCGGGATATTCGGGGGATGGTACCAACATTGACCGCTTTTTAGATTCCTAGCCCATTCCCAGCCTCCCTCCCGAAATTGCCATCCCCCTTGAACTCCCCATTATGCCACAGGAGATAATGGTTACCATTACCACTCTGAAGGGTGGCACCACGCCGGGAGATGATGGCTTCACGGTTCGCTTTTATAAATCCTTTCGCTCCGCCCTGGCCCCGTTTATGTCTAAAATGTTTAATACAGCCCTTGAAACCGGAGCCCTCCCATCACTCAATGATGTAGGCTCTTATTGTGGTGCTTCCTAAGGAGGGGAAAGACCCCACCCAGTGTCAATCCTATCGCCGCATCTTGCTCCTGAACACAGACGTCAAACTCCTGGCCAAGCTCCTCGCTTATATGCTGGCTAAACATCTCTCATCATTGGTGCATGAGGATCAGGTTGGCTTTTTTCCCGGAAGGCAGGGGGAAGACAATATAAGACCGACCTTGGACCTCATGCATGAGGTTTCAAGCTGCGACCTAGAGGCCTATCTCCTCTCGTTGGATTCGGAAAAGGCCTTTGACCGTGTCGAATGGCCTTACATGGGTAAAGTCCTTCAAAAAATGGGCCTGGGAAATAGATTTTGTGGGTGTTTCTCAGCCTTGTACAACACCCCTCAGCAAGGGTTAATGGCACCACTTCGGCATCCCTACTCCTCTCTAGAGGCACCCGCCAGGTGTGTCCCCTTTCTCCCCTTCTATATGCCTTGGCAATGGAGCCTTTGGTCATTCAATTAGGTTAGACCACAGAATCTCTGGGGTTCAATGTGGTGAATGCAAATTCAAACTGTCGCTGTTCGCCGACAACATCTTGGCCTACTTGACCAATCTCCGTGACTCCCTTCCGCACCTGCTCAATCTTATTTGCACGTTTCGGACCTTTTCTGGTCTCAAGATTAACCTATCTAAGTCATGCATAAAACCTGTGGGCGATAAGGATCTCGAAACCACAGGAAAGGGTAAGCTCAAGGGAATGAGAGTAGAATGTAGGGCCACTCCGTACTTGGGAATATCCGTCCCTAGAGACCTAGGAAAGCTATTTGAATCTAACTTTCCCCCGATTATGGGGAAGATCAGTAATGACCTTGTACGTTGGGGCACCGCTAACCCTCTTGTGGTTTGGCTGTATGGTCACGGTTAAAATGAACATTTTGCCCCACCTTCTCTACATCTTCTGGGCCCTTCCCATTGTCATCCTGGAAGCTTTCTTTAAGACACTACATGCCCGGGTTTAGCACTTTATTTGGGGTGGCAAAAGGGCAAGAATTAAACACTCAATTTTAACCTTAATGAAATCCTGTGCAGGTTTTGGACTTCCCTACTTTAGGTTATATCATAACGCAGCCCAGCTTCGAGTGATGTTGGAATACATGAGGGGCGACATGGGCACCTATTGGACCTATATCGAAGACAATCACTCCCATCCTAAGAAAGTTAGAGATCACCTATGGGCCACTCCCAAATCTCTCCCTGCACATCTCCAAACTCACCCAACCCTGGCCGCCTTGTGGGCATCTTGGAAGGCAGACAAGGATAATAAGTTGATATCTTCCTGGCCGTCCCCTCTGACCTCCCTGTGGGGACCCCCGCTTTATCCTAGGAGCTAAGGGATTCCGCGATACCCAGGGCGCCTTCATCGAATATGACCAGTTGTCTGACACAGTGAGGGACAACCCACCCACTGTGTTTGAATACCTGCGCCTTAGGGGGATCCTTACTCACCCCAGATGGTTGGCTGCCTTGACTCGTCCCCTCAGACCCTTTGAGAGAATTATGGTCGAATCTATGACTAAGAGGGGCTCCCTCTCTAGGATTTATAAAATTCTAATCACGGCCAACCTAGAGGGTAGACAGCCATTCAAGCGAGTTTGGGAGGAGAGATTGGGGATGACCTTTGAGGAGCCAACGTGGAGAGCGATCTTTAGGTCTATTTTTCCGGGGTCTCTGTACACATCGGCGATGGAGCATGGTTTCAAGGTGTTATACTCTTTGCACTGCCCCCCAGTTACTGTGTCTAAGTTGTTTGAAGGAACATCCCCGCATTGCCCTAGGAAGTGCTCACAATGTGGAACCTGGTACCACATGTGGTGGGAATACCCAGTGGCCCGGGTCTATTGGACCGAGCTACTTAGTTGGATCAAGGATGTCGTGGGCACGGGACCTTCCCTACACTCCTTGGAGGTTCTCCTGGTGTATTGCTCTCCCCGAAGTGCACGGAAAAACATAAATCACCAATGCAATTAGAGCAAATACTTTGAACGCAGACAAACGCAATAACTCACAACCACACACTCTTAGAAGATAAACGGCTCTTATACGGCTATTTATTCAAAACTTTGAAGTACATAGAAATAACTCACAGAAGTAATATAGACATAAATCACAGAAGAAGCAGAGAATTCAAAAGGAAATAAATCGCTGTGAGCGTAACAGAATTCCTCATCTCGCCCAGAAGCGGCTGGAAGACCCCGGGAACAGCCAGGCCGAGAACACCTCAGCTCAAAGCGTCCTTCTCCGGCTGAAGTCTCACCTGACCACCTCAGGGTATCCGCATATATGCAGTTTTCGAACCTTTTGGAAATGGCACTTGCGTAGTTGATGAGCAGCCGTCGGTTGCCAGCTGGGTCAATCGAGAGCTACCCTCAAGGAGCAGAGTGCCTTCCTCCTCAAAAACACGCTCCACAGAGAACAGTAACAAACCATAACAAAGTTAGCTTTCCCAGCAGAAATGTCCTTGACCGCATACCAGGTTTGGAAAGCATGTTTTCCACAGCACCATGAATCTAACACTCAGCAAAATGTGTGCAGCTTTTCACTGCGGCATGAAGTAAATATCCATCATGGCTCCGAGCGCTCCCAGAATACACTGCGCACCAGCGCCATTTTAGTACAAGCATAACACCTGGGCACGCCGGCCCCCCGACTCTGATGTGTGCGCCTTTCCAAAAGTGTTTGAAGCTATGCTGTGAGCGGGGAGACTGGCCCTCGCTTGAAAATGGAAGAGCTCCTCCACCCCCTCCAAAGCTGAATGGCTCACCAAACAATGGGCCATTTTTACGTACGATAAACTATCAGCTATAACCAACAAGGAAATGGACTCCTTCGTGCTGAACTGGTCCGTTGTTCTCCTGAGTGATGAATGTGGTGGTTTGAGACTGTAACTCTCCTGCGTTGACGAAGCCATGGCATCTTTACCGGATCTGTTTATTAACTGTAACCCGCCTTGTTTCTTGTTTTAAATTTTTGACTTCACTATGTCAGTTGTCCTATAGTGTCTTGCCCAGCGCCTTGTTTCTTCTTAATGCTATCTGTACCCAACACCCGGTTGGGCTTCGTAAGGTTATGTGCCAGCGGGGAGTGGCAGGAGGGGGGGGGGGGCGAATTAAAGTTTAGCATTCTCCTACTGGTTTTTTCTATGATTGTCGCCAGGTGTTATCTGGCTTTCTTTGTATGTTGAAATGCTCAATAAAGTTTTTAAAAAAATAATAAAGGGGAGAGTGGGGAAAAGGGGCCTCACTCTCTCCAGGTTAAAAATTCAAGTCCTCAAAATCCAGCAAAGTTGCTGGGTGTCGCTAAGGTAAAGAGGAATTGGCATATTTCTGAGAATTCTCCCTAACAAGGTTTCCAGTGAGGGAGAGCCTAAGGTATGCATTCTCGCTTCCATGGCAAGGGCTGTTTTTTCCCCCCGATTCCTCTTCTGCCTCGAATTCTCAGTGCTTTCAAGCAACATTGCTGCATGAGGATTTTGTTGGCCATAGCTTGGCCTCGAAAAATTTGGTACTCAGACCTGCTTTACCCATCAGTGGTCCCCTGCATCATGTTTCCCCCGCTCTCTATCCTCCTTTACAGAGACGGCGGGTCCGTACACCACTACGACCCAGCATCCCTCAACTTGACGGTCTGGCTCCTGCAGCTCTTGAATTCAGAAATTTACTGCTACATCCAGACTGCAGAAGCATCTTGGGCAGGGAATGAGCACCATCTTCTGCTACAGAAGGAAATGGAACCACTTTACTGGTGTACCATTCAACACCTGTAACCATTACAGGTTCATGGAGCAGATGTCCTGCCATCGTTTATGCACATTTCCTCGAAGGCCTATTTTGTTTTTTTTGTTTTTTTACACATTTACCCGCAATTGAGGGGAGTTTGGGTATTAAGGTGGGGGGGATGTTGGGACTGTTTGAAGGATTGCAAGGGGGTCTCCCCCTGCATTTGTTTTGCGGGCAAATGTGTAAAAAGAAACATTGTAGTTGTCTTTGGCAAATGCTGGTTTAGCACTTTCACGCTGCACATGTGCTCCTCTCCTTTCAGTCCCATAGATTGGTGAAAGAATTCATCAAAGGACTGTTTTGCTTTTTCTTCCTGTCCAAGCTCATGGTTCAGCTTGGGATCTCAACATGGTCCTCTCAAAGTCAATGGGCCCTCCTTTGAAATCTCTGCACAGAGCCTTCTTGAAGTTTCTCTCTGGAAGAAGGCATTCCTAGTTGCCATTACTTTGGTCAGATGGGTGAGCAAACTGCAGACCTTCTCCTGTCTCCCTACTTGACTTCATCAGTCTAAGGTGGTTCTTCGAACAAACATTTCATTCTTGCCGAAGGTCCCTTCTGCATTCCATATTAATGAACCCTGGATTCTGCCAGTGTTCTTTGGCTCCCCTTCATCTCCAGCAGAGCGATCCTTGCATTTCCTGAATGTCACCCGATCCCTCTTCTGTGGCTTGCACTCTGCAAGTCAGCACAATTGTTTGTTCCTGTCGGACCTTCCGGCAAGGGGAACACTCTTTCAGAGTCTTCCTTTGCCAGATGGCTGTCGGCGTGTATTTCCCACTGTTCTCGGATGGCCAACAGCCCCCTTCCAGGAAGGCCAAGAAAACACTTGATGAAGGCCATGGCTTCTACTACGGCGATCCTCTCCCGGAGTTCCCCTACTAGATATCTGCAGAGTAGCCATGTGGAGGTCTGCCCATACCTTCATATGGTTCTACTGAGTCGATAGGGAGTGCAGCGAGAAGTCGCAGGTCCAGAAGGAGATGATTCACAGAGGGATAATGTGGTGCTGGCAAGCGCTGTGGAAGAACCACACTTAAGTGTGAGTATGTTTGATGTCGGGTGGCTTTGAGATCCATGAAGAATGGTAAAGCTGTAGGCTCCGATTTTATCCCCATGGATCTTTATAAGTACGAGGAGACCGTGTGGGTTCCGGTTCTCTGTAAAGTTTTTAACACTAGTCTCTCCACTGACTTAATTCCCCCCACATGGCGTCGGGCAGAGATTATTCCCCTTGCACAAAAAGGGACGAAGAGATCTTCCCTCCAATTATCACCCCATCTCATTATTGGGTGGGGATGAAAGAATCTGTGCAAAAACTATGCTTGGCCACCTACAATCCTGGCATGATTTTAATCATGAAATAAGCATTCACCAGGCAGGGTTCAGGCAAAACGGAGGCACTATAGACCAATGCTTTCTCTTGTTTCTCATAATTCAAAAATGTCTTTTTATTCAAGATGAAATTATATGTTGCTTTCTTGGATATTAAGACTGCATTCGACTGGTTTCGGGAGCTACACTCTGGCATATACTTAAAGCCTGCAAGGTGCCCATGGAACTAATTTCAATCATCTCCTTGTTGTACTTCCAAAATCAAGCAAAGGTTCGATTTGCCTTAGGGGGGAAACGGACTAAAGTGTTTAATGCATGTAGGGGAGTGAGACAGGATTGTGTCCTGACCCTTCTGCTTTTTAACATTTATGTTCAAGAAATGATTCCTTGTTATTGGAGTGCCAGGACTGTCCCAAGATGGGCTCAATGAAATACCCAGCCCTTTTTTATGCTGAAGATGCATCCATTTTATGAACTCCAAGTCTAAGAAAGGCCCTCTCGACATTCAAACTGAAATGTAGAGATTTAAAACTTGAATTGAATGCTGAGAAATCAAAAATCATGGTCCTTCGGCCCGCTCACGTAAATGTGGGTCAGCATCTTTCAAAAATGATAACGCCACACTAGAACAGGCAAATCATTTTGATTACCTGGGAATCCGGTTTCAGGAATTTGGGAGCAGGGCTCCCAAGTGGTAAAATCAAGTATTTGTATGGATAAATATAACCAAGCTATTCTTTTTTTGTGCGGCTTGGTAGCAGAGCGGTTTCCCCTGCCCTGAATTTATTCTGGAAGCGATCAACTCGAGCAGCTTCCAATGGTGCAGAAGTATGGGGTTACATGGATGTGGACAAGCTGCTATCTCGTGAGAGATTTGTTTTTTAAAAAGCTGTTATTGTTACCCTCAGGTACCCCTTCCTCCCTAATATTCCTCGAGTTGGGGGTGTTACCTGTGATGATCTATCAAGGTGAAATATGACCCAATTAGCTATTGGGTGAGATTGTGGTGCAAGGAGGGCTTACAACCTTACCATAAGGCCCTGTTGCATTTATTTTCTGAGTTTGGAGGGTGGTAGTAGCTTGAAATGGTTTGCACATGTGAACATTTTTTATTTGATTTGAATCTGAGCAACCAATGGGACGAACCAAGCACCAGGCTAGCAGTTGGAAGACTGTAAACTTAGCTATTAACAGCCGCATAAGAAATGATCTAATTTGTGATGCTCTGAAATTGTCTGTTGGCTCTGATTATGTTAGTTTCAGATTGCCTAAACCCGCTGTATTATATATTGATTTAATTAGTCCGGCCTGTGAAAGATCCTTGTACCTGCGCTTCAGATAAGGGACGCTGGCGGTCGCACATGTCACTGTTCTATGGAAACCCCAAGAGTCTGCCTTGTGCCCGATGTGTAAAACTGCCATTGAAAATATAATGCATTTCATGTTGATCTGTCAAAACACCCTGACGCTGAGAAGTAGATACTTGAAGCCGATTCTAATTGCAGCTGGGATCCAGCACACAAGAGAGGCCTTGTTATACCCAACTAATCCTCAAAGTGCTTGTGTTGCATTTGCCACAGCATGCTATACTCCTAGAGCATGGTTACAAAGGGCAAGAATGATCAATAAATAAATGGGGTGATAACCGTGAGGTTGCAAGCTGAGCTCTCTTCACGGTATCACCTGGTTTAGGGGTGGAAAGAATTTTATAGCATTATTAAGATGGCTTTATTGTGTTTTAACAAGGTTAAAGGAATTGTAGTGTATTATCATGTTATGTATTGCTTGTATGACCGCAATAAAGCTCATTTATTTTTACTACTACTACTTCTGTAGAGCTAAGCTATGCCTCTGCCCGTTTTTGTTGTATGTAGGTACTGCGAAATAATCTTTTTCAAACAGCATGTGAATCTATAAAAGATAGTAATGCTGGAGAACATGAGTTACAGGTAAGTAACTTTTTCCTTATCAACTCATGTTGCCTAGTTACCTTACTCACTATTAAAGTTTCTTTTTACTTAGCCACCAAAACTCAAACACATATTAAGACCACAACATGCTAATAGCCTTATATACCGCAGATGGGGTAATTATCACTTGGGATAATAACCCTTCCTCCAACATAAGGCATTCGACTTTGCCTTGGGCTATAACTTGGTGGTGAGTTCTTATCCTGTGATAATGACCCCTCCTTCAGTCTACAAGGCTATATTGACATGAAAGGCACAGATTAACACATACAAGTGAAGCAATTTTTTAAAATAAATTATTTCTTTGTAAATGCCGTCTATTTCAGGTCTAGTGCAAGTGAAAAGTAACATTCATTTCTACTGCTGGGGGAACTGGAGAGCATGTGGGTGTGGGGGAAAGACTGAAGGTACATCTAAAGATAGTAGAAGCAGCATGCCCTGAACAGTTAGCAATGACTGATGACGGAAAGTTACACAAAATCAAAGGAAAAGACCAATGATCATGTAGAGGAACTGAATTTTAAAAGGCTGAATTTTGCCATTTGAAGGGAATACATTGCCAGGTCCCCTGGGAGCATTGGTTGCCGAGGAGGGATTAAATTATTGCTGGCTAAATGTATGAATTGAACCTCATGTGTACAAGACTACCAACGCTCAGCGAGCCTCAAATCTACTGTTTAGATTATGAAAAAAACAGTATTCTCTGGTTTTAAGTACACTTCAGTTCCGTGCAGCCAATAATTTGTCCAAATGTGGCTTTTCTGCTCCTCCTGCAACAGCAACCATCAAGACCACAAATCTAGAGTTTTGATTGAATGCTGTAGATGAAACCTGGTGCATGGTGACACATGTTGCTGTGTTTAAGCTTCTAGATGCATGTCCTTCATAAATGCAGCATTGGTAGTGTAGAGGATCAAACACCCAACTCTGGAAAAAATTGAAAACACTTGTGAGTTGCGTTTGACCTTTTAACCTGTTTTTATGGAAACTATTATGGTCTACAATTACAAGAAATGAATATGATCAGTTGCACGAAATATCGTTTTGCATCTTAACCAAGAAACAGAGGCAGCTCCTGGGATGCTTGCTTCGCATGCGAGAGATCTAACTTCAGTTTCAGCAAAACTCTCGAAATGACGCGTGTAGAGTCATTGCTGCATCCACACCCACATGCTGACACCTCCATGGCTAGCGGATGGGGACATTTACAGAACCTGCTTAACACTTAACCCCAAAGTTATTGTGCATTGGAGTCTTTTGGATTACAATATCATTTTGTGGGGTTTATTTTTTTTACGAGGGTGGGCGGTTACTTGCTGGCTTTGCCCCCTGCCTTGTGGCCTTCTGTCTTCTTGGGCAGCAGCACGGCCTGGATGCTGGCCAGCACTCCTCCCTGGGCGATGGTGACTTTGCCCAGGAGCTTGTTGAGCTCCTCATCATTGTGGATGGCGAGCTGCAGGTGTCTGAAGATGATACGTGTCTTCTCGTTGTCTCGGGTGGCATGGCCGGCCAGCTCAAGGATTTCAGTGGTCAGATACTCGAGCACGGCAGCCATATAGACGGGGGCACTAGCCCTAACCCGTTCAGCGTAGCTCCCCTTCCGCAGCAGTCGGTGCACAAGGCCGACTGGGAACTGCAGGCCAGCCCGGGAGGAGCGAGTCTTGGCCTTGGCGCGGGCCTTGCCTCCTTGCTTTCCACGTCTAGACATAACTGATGCGAGTGGAAACTCTGTCAGTTCAAAGAGAAAGTAATGTCTGTGGGGTTTATAGAAAAATAAAGATTAAACAATGTCCTAAGGACAAGATGGACACGCATGATTATTAAGAGCAACCTCCGAAGAACTTGCTCTTGCAAGTATGGAGTGGCAAGTAAAAACACTTTTTGTATGGTGTCCACTGCATAAATGTATAGTTATTTTTGCATAGTGAAATTGAGCTAGTACCTATCCTCTTGCAGGACAGGAACGTGGAAGTGTGTATCCCCAGGGCAACCAAGCAAAGTCTTTTCTTGTTCTAGTTTTCAGTCAACATCTAACCAAACATCAACATCCCAAACATTTTCAAATTTAGAAATTGGTTATAGAGTTCCAAAATGAGACTAAGCTCTCTTCCTTTCCTGGGTGTAAGAAAGTAACCAGGGTAAAATCTGCTCCCTCTTTTGAGAGGCAGAGCAGCCTAGGAGAAGTGCTTGTTTTTTTCCTCTGTAATTTGACCGGATGCGTGGCTGCGAGGCCCGAGTTCTGTGTGGTGGTGGGTATGTGAGTGGAAACCCATATCAATTGCACACTACTGAAAATGCCCATTAAGCCCAGTTAATCTGGCACCATTGGTGGTAGCAATTGAATATTGTTTCTCATACTGAGGAGACATATGGGCCCAAAGGTGGATGTTAATCAGTGCCCCATCACTGGGCCCGTACTATTTTTAGTTTTTTGCATGGAGGAGGGCATTATACATCCTGCTGTAGCTTATATTTAGGACTTCTGCAGGAAGATTTGAAGCTGAAGGTGTGGGGACTGCGGCTTTAGGATGAAATGGAGGTTGGATTTCACAGGGATGAAAAGCCTTTTCGAGGTACAGGATGATTGTGATATGTCGGAATTCTTCTGAATAGCACTTAGATGTAGAAGTCACTGCCCATTTTGTATTTCTGTTCATAGAATGCTATGTAAAAGGGGGTATAAAAAAAGTTTCTCCTGCTCCTTAAACATTTATATTCAATCCCTGGAGGAATAGTCCACTAAGGAGTTATTAATTTGTTGAATGTACTGATATTCTGTTATTTTCTAATTTGAAATGCTTTTCCTCTGTCCCTTTGCTGTATCTCAAACCAAATAGTTATTTGCAGAGATAATTAAGAGGTCCAAGTTATTTCCAATGTCCTTTTAATTAATGCTGTGCCCCTTTGTGACACACATTCTCTGCATGTAATGGAGCCATGGTGTGTTACATAAGGCGGCTGTTTGTTTTGGTTTACTTTAACAATCAATGAATGTGTAATGAGTTTAATTCCCTTTGCAGAAAAAAACTATATAGAATTGTTCCTGAGTGCTTGTCCAAAGGGACAATGAGTTTGGAGAGGAAGACTACAGACTCCCAGAAAGGTAAATTACAAGAAATCTGTTTTGCTATGTTTTGCTAGGAAATAGATTTTCTATATGTTCTTTACTGATTTCTACATGGTTAAACTAGTCGAATGTTAACCTTTTAATTACTTTAATTACTATAATAGATGTCTAAGTAAGAGTTTGGCTCAGTTAGTCAGCTGTAGAGTTGCATATGGTTCCTAATACTGGCATCTGGGGGTTGAGCCCAGAGTTTAATGTATTTTTTTCTCCAATAGTTTAATAATCGGACGTTAATCCTCGCTGTGTCTATAATGAGACTACCCTATGAATGGCATCAACCAGATTTCCAAAATGTTTTGCACCCTCTTACACCATCTCCTTCCGTGAAAAGCCAAACCCGCTGGAAAACCAAATTAAATGGATGTGTCACTGGGATTTTTCCTTAATGCAGATTTATTTTCTATTAAAACTAGTCCTATTTTTATCATTTTGTTATCTATGCAGCCTCAGAAATGAAAATGCCTCTGTTAAGTCATACATTTCATTTTTAAGTTTTGTCGTCTGCCAACCTTTTGCTGGATTTTTGGTGTCCTGACTTATTTTTGTCAACATTACATCTTTTCCCAAAATCTTATTGAAGACTGCAACTGCGTTTTTGATGTGCTGCCCTAAGTGGCCCATATGCCTAGCGTGGAAGAGCCACATTTTGCCCTTTTATTCTGGATGCACTATTCTGTGAATGCCTTCCAATTTTGGGGGGTCTTTCAGATACTTATATCATCATCCCCTTCGAGTGTGCTGGAAAAAGTAATTTGACCACCTTCCCATGATAAAGGGCAGCCAAAACTTTGAATGGTGCACGGATGGTGATGGGAGGAACGTGGTACCCCATATATCTCTGTGCCTGTAGAGACCCAGAGCTTACCTGGAACTATTTCCTTTATTACTGGAGAGATCATCTCGTGTCTCTTTGCTGAATGCATGCTGCTGCCGCCTGAAACTCCCTTAATTGAAGCCTCTTTAGTGTCCCGAGGAATCCCTCTTACCTGACGGAAATAGCCAGATTTACTGGCTTTGTCACCCTGTGTACTACCCTAGAAGCTCCTAGACCACATACTGCACTGGGACAGATCCGAGCGTACTGCCATCTGCTCTGGAAACAGCAGTTTTTCCTATTTTTTGGCAAATGTCTGCTCTTTCGAGGGATACCTTGGGCTGGACTTATACAGCTGTTGTTCCCCAAGGGAACCTGATTTGTCCAGGCCTTCTTTTTGACTATAACATCCTTTGACTTGTTTTAAAGAATCCCCATTGGGCATCCTCACTACTGCTCTTATGATCAGCTACTTTTGGGTCATCTTATAGGTATCCACAACTTTGTGGAAAATGCTTTCCTCGCCCAACCATGCACATGTAGCCTGCTTGTAAACTGCTTCAGGAACTGGCAGTGACCAAAACTAAATCCGGACAACAGTAACAACCTCTGTACCTGCAACTCTGAACATCCTTTTCAAGCAGCGTTGTCCACAACCTGGGGGCGTCTTCTGACATCCATCCTGTCACTGGTTCCGATCTTCCATGTCTCGTGGCTATACCAGCCTTGCTCGCTGTCTTCATAACCATTACTTAAACAGAATCTGCATTATTTATTTGTACTAGTGTTAAAGTTTCTTTTCACACTGTTTTTATATAAAAAGGAAAGAAAGCTAAGAAAAAACATTTGAATCATAACGATATAACCTAAAAAGTAAACTTAACATTATAACTACATTTCGGGGGGATTGGGTCCTCCGACATATTCCATATCTATGACAGTAATCACCACAGCTGTGCTGCTTTGGAAAATTTGCCAACCTCTGCCATTTCGTCCTAGGGGACAGCAGTGGAGGGGAGGTTCCTTTCACTATTACTCATCCTTTAGTAAATTGAGAGGAGCTGCAAGTCAAAGGGGCCACCGTAGGAGTGCCAGAGGTGGAAAACGGGGAACTCGAGGTGCCAAGACAGCTCGGGCAGTTGCCTCTTTCGCCCTCAGGCACTGCCGCAGCCGCTTCTGCTCGGTCATGAGGCCATGTCCCATGGTTCGCCAGTTGGGGGGAAGGCTGGCGCAGCATCTTGTAGAGTGGCGTGCCATTACTTCAGATGTGTGGGTTCTGTAGATCATAGCCCACGGCTTCTGTCTTGCTTTCCGGCAGAGGCCTCGCAACAATCCACCAGGGAATCTCTCTTTGAAGTGTCCGGATCCGCTCCTTGCGCAGGAAATTCAGTCCCTGCTGGACAAAGGCGCCATAGAACTGGTGCCTGTCGCGGAGAGGAACAAGGGATGGTATTCCCCTTATTTTTTGATTTCACAGAAAGAAGGGGGATTGAGACCCATCATGGACTTGCGCGGTTTGAACAAGCTCCTCAGGAAGGACAAGTTCAAGATGGTTACTCTTTCTGAAGTCCTCCAGGCCCTTCAATTTCAGGACTGGTTGGTGTCTCTCGACATCAAGGATGCTTACTTTTATATACCGATCCATCCCAAGCACAAGAAGTACCAGAGGTTCGCGGTTAGAGACTCGCACTTTCAGTTTCGGGTCCTGCCGTTTGGATTGACCTTCGCCCGAAGGTTTCACCATACTCATGGTGGTGGTTGCTGCGTATCTCAGGAAAGGGGGGATTCACGTCTACCCCTACCTGGATGATTGGTTGATCAGGGCGCGCTCTCCCGAGCAAGTACTGGATCATCTGTCCGTCACCTGCCACTCCCTTCACAAGCTGGGATTCTCCCTCAACTTAAAGAAGTCCCATTTCACGCCAACCCAGCGGCTTCAGTACATCAGAGCAGTGCTCGACACGTCCCTGGGGCAGTGTTTTCCTCCCCAGGTGAGGGCTCATCACATTCAGCAGATGGTGCACAAGTTTCAACACGCCCAGAGTCTCCCGGCGTTCGAGTTTTTGAGGCTGCTCGGCCTCATGGCATCCTGCATTCTTCTGGTGCCAGAGGCCATGTTGCGGATGAGGTCTCTGCAATGGGCCCTCAAGATGCAGTGGTCTCAGTCCTCCGGCAGGATGTCGGACCCCGTTCAGGTGCCGCCCTCTGTTGCCCAGGACCTTCTGTGGTGGGCCGTCGAAGGCAATCTGATGAAGGGGGCTCTGTTTTGGCTACCCTGGCCGGAGGCAACGATCGTGACGGACGCATCCCTCACGGGATGGGGAGCGCATGCCAACGAGTTGACAGTCAGCGGTCATTGGTCTCCGTCGGAGTCCGGACTCCATATCAATCTGTTGGAGCTGAGGGCCGTCAGGCTTGCCCTGAAGGCTTTTCTGCCGACTGTGCGAGGGAAGAATGTCCTGATTCTGACGGACAACACAGGGGCCATGCACTACCTCAACAAAAAGGGGGGGGGCAGGGTCACTTCCTCTGTGCAGGGAGGCGATGCAGCTCTGGTTCTGGGACATCCAGCAGGAAGTTTCGATCTCGGCGGTTCGCCTGGCCGGAGACGAAAACGAGACGGCCGACGCTCTGAGCGGGCAGAGTGCGATCTCTCACAAGTGGGAGCTGGCTCAGGAGATTCTCCTGGAGATCTTCGCCCTTTGGGGGACCCCTCAAGTGGATCTCTTCGCCTCCAGTGTCAACCGGAAGTGCAAAAGGTTCCGTTTGCGGGAATTTACTCCAAAAGGAGCCTTAGGAGACGCGTTCGTGGTGGAGTGTTCCTTCACACTGCTGTACGCGTTTCCTCCAGTCCCTGTCATCCCGCAAGTGCTGCGGGTTACGGAGGTTCGGTTCCTGAATTATCCTCATTGCTCCGGCTTGGGCCCGGAGGACGTGGTACCCGGACCTTCTCGACTTGTCCATCTGCCCTCCACGTCGTCTTCCCTACAGAGACGATCTGCTCTCACGGGAGGGGGGGGGGGGTCAGGTTCTCCATCCAGAGGTCAGATCCCTCAGCCTTCACGCTTGGCTTCTGAAAGGCTGAGGTATAAGTATTGGGACCTCCCTGAAGACGTGATGGAGTTTTTGCTTTCAGCCAGACGGTGGGCAACAAAGTCCCTGTACCGTTGCCGTTGGAGAAAGTTCTGCGACTGGTGCAGGGTTAAGAATGTGGATCCTTTTTCATGTGACATTCCTGTGGTTCTGTCTTTTTTGCTTTCGTTGGCCCACAGGGGCCTGCAAGTGGGTACTGTTAAAGGTTACCTGGCGGCACTGTCTATATCTAAGCGCTCGTCTGAGCAGTGTTCCTATTTCAATATTCCTCAGTTTCTCAAAGGACTCACTAATGTGTTTCCGCCATCACCTTTCCAGGTGCCTGGTTGGGATTTGAACCTTGTTCTGAAATTCCTTATGGGAGCTCCGTTTGAGGCTTTACATTCTTGTCCTTTGAGGCTGTTAACCCTTAAAACTGTGTTTTGAGTGAGCGAGTTGCAGGCACTTTCAGTTAAGCCACCCTTCACTGTGTTTCATAAGGACAGAGTTCGTCCTTCCTTTCTTACGAAGGTGGTGTTGGAATTTCATTTAAGCCAGAAGGTTATTCTTCCGGCATTTTATCCTCCTCTACATCCTGGTAAGGAAGAGGAGAGGCTCCATAGGTTGGATCCTAGGAGAGCTTTAAGTTTCTACATTTCACGCATGTCCCGGGTCAGAGTTGACGATCAGCTCTTTATTGGTTACGCTGGAAGGCGTTTGGGACAAGCTGTTACTAAGCAGACTTTGTCTAGATGGATTATCTTGGCAATTTCTGAATGTTACCACCTGGCGGGTAAGGACCCTCCGGTAGGCTTACTGGCCCATTCTACTAGGGGCTATGGCTGCCTCTACTGCCCTGCAGATGGGTGTTTCTATTCGTAACATTTGTGAAGCAGCCACTTGGGCTTTGGTCCATACTTTTGTACAACACTACTCCCTAGATTCTATCCATGGGCAGGGCCTGGCCTTTGGCAAGGCGTTCCTTTACTCTGCAATTTGATTGGGCATTCTAAATTTCTATATTCTAAATTCTTTTTCCCTCCTCCATACGTTGGTACTGCTTTGGGAGTCTGTCATAGATATGGAATACGTTGGAGGACCCAATCCCCTCGGAAGAACAAGTTACTCTCTTACCTGGTAACTTTCTTTCGATGGGATGGTCCGATGACTTATTCCATATCGCTCCCTCCCTACCTGACCCGCTACAGAATTTCTTATGCGATTGCAGGTTACGTTTCCACAAGGCTTTCTGTGGTCATACTGGCAGTGGTTTGGTGCCACAAGTTCTGGGGGAAAAAACTACAACTGAGGCTACGGGCGTCGTGCGTCCTACTTATAACATCTGTTGACGTCGGCTCGACGGAGGCCCTCGAGGACAGCGTATCGATGTCATCGACGCAGGCCGCAGACGCTGAAACATTTCCAAAGCAGCACATCTGTCATAGATATGGAATATGTCGTCGGACCATCCCATCGTAAGAACGTTACCAGGTAAGAGAGTAACTTGTTCTTCTTTACAAAAGAAACGAGAGAGAAACAAAATGGAAAACCAATACGTTTAAAACATATAGTAATATTCCACTGTTACACATTACACTCTTAAATTCCACACAAATCATTTACTTAAATACTGATATGTACATTCATCATCTTTCACATAAAACACTCGGATCTATAAAAATCCATAATATATCGCTTGTCTAATCATTGACAGATAATTGGCTCATCCTTGTAGGATTAATATTATGTTTGTTCTCTTTATTATATATCAACTATTCCTGCAATATACACCCACGGATCTCTTAATGCCGATGATGGATTCATTGATGTTCTAGAGACACAATATGCCCAGAAGGCGTCACCTTCAATGTTCTCTATTGAGTGTAAACATTTAATAAAAGCTTTATTATATGAGCCATACAATTCATGGCATTGAGCAAGTAGGTGCTCGTTTTTCCCGGTATCATAGTAGACTTACATATTCTGCAATAGCGTTTTTCCCTTGGTACTCCTGACCTAGAGCCAGCAGACACCAAGGAGGGAAGCTGATTTATACTCAATGTCATAATAAATCTCCGAAGTCTGCTATAGGGTATCACACTTAAATATCTTTGTGGTTTATGCTTTTTAAAACCTTGCTTCACATACTCGGTGCACATAACTTTTATCGTCAAATAGTCTAGATTTGTTCGCCAATCCCATTTGAAAGCTTCACTTCTAAGCTCCTTAATTAATATTTCTAGATTTTCTTCCAAGTCAGTTTGCCAATCAATTCCGTTATGTAACCGTTCACGTTCCCTCACCAAAAAATTGCAGGGATTTTATATGGCTTTCCACTCTAGGCATGGGAAGTTCATGGTCAGCAACGACCTGCCAGCTTGAGGTATGGTAGGCCTGAGCGAAACAAAGGCTTCGGCGAGGGCTGTGGCCTGTTACCGGCCATGTCCGCACCCACGCCTTGCCATAATGGGGTGAAAGCCATTTGCCCCCCGGGGCTCAACCAGGGTGCAAATGTTTTTTTTAACCCTCAGAAGATTGGCTGCTAAAGCAGCAAATCTGCTGAAGTAAGGGGGAAAATGAAAGGAAAAAACATGGCCACTGTCAGAGGAAAAATTGTCTATGTCCTTTTCCTTTTCTATGGCGGCCAGGATCGGAAGGTGAGCAGGGACCAGAACTCAAAGCTCTGTTCCCTCAGGAACGTTGAGAGGGGGGCGGTGGGGAAGGGGGTTCATTGGCTTTGGAGGTGGGGTGGCAAGGCAACAGGGAGCAGCTCCCTGTTACCTCCCCACATACTTTTTTTTTTTTTTTTTTTAAATGGCACCACCTGTGGAAGGGCCTCGGGTGGCTGGAACAGCGTGCAGAGATTCTATATTCTCAACCACTGTTGGCCCTTCCCCGGTTCCAAATATTTTATAATTTATCTGTGACTTTCCGAAATAGTAACATAATTGAATCTTCAGAACAGAGTAGCATTTTTAAATAGAAAGTACTTTCTCTTATTTCCAACAAAACATAGAGAAGGGGATATCAAGTTCTAATCGAATGGCTTGTATTGGGGGTCCTGGAGAAAGGCCAAGAACAGGCCTCCATAGCTTCCCTTCTAACTAAAGCAGTTGATAGATTTTTCAATTCATAAAGTTCTCCAGACCGTATAAAATATTGTTATACTATCCCTATACATTTTTAATAGCCCCATCACAGAATTGCCACCCTGAGTGCTTATAAAAGTGTTTTACCTCAGAGAATTTGCGTACAACATTTTACTGACTGTATATTAAGTAACTGAGTGTTTCTTTTTTTGTACTCATGGTAACCCCTAAATATTTAAAAGCAGCTACATGCTCAGTTATTTTGTTTGTATATACCATGAGCATTGATTAAGCTTTTAAGTGGCTTCTTTCTATATCAAACCCCTTTATGGTCTCCTTAGACAGCACACATGATCACTCAAATTATTACATGTGGCAGAATAGGATTTGATCCCGGGCGGGCGGAGGGGTGCTTGTCTAGAAATAAGTAGTCTATACTGGTGGAGTAGTGAGCGTTTTGCGATGTCGGTAGAGATACTTTATCCTGGTTCAGATATGATTACACTTTAACCGGGCCATGTTTCACCTGTAGATCTCATCAATTTGTCCCCAATTCCCCATCTACATCTGACATAGGTGTATTAGTTGAGTATACTTCTCAATAGTATCTATATTGTGCGCTTTTAAGTTGTCTCCTATTATAATAGGTGACTGATTTGAGGAGCCAGGAATGGGGGTTGGAAAATACTTCACTATCCCTAATATATATCCCTAATCTAGGAGGAATGTCCTTACCTCATCCCAAACTAATGAATCTGTCCAGTGTCAAGATGCCCAAACGAAAGGTCTGTCCTGTGTCTGTAATCCTATTCTGGCCCTCACACTCTAAATAAACTCCAAGGTGCATAGGTATTGACTCTTGAGTTTTCCAAGTATTCAAATTCAACACAAAAGTTCTAATCCAACAAATGTTTTCCAATGAACAATCTTCACAGTTCCAGGGATCAGCTTCCTTCCCTAGATTGCTTGTATCAATTTTTACCTCAAGACTATTCAGGTTCCAAGAGGACTAAGCTCTTCCCTTTGTGTATTTACTTCTCTTGGGGTATCAGCTCCCTTCCCCAACCTTTCTCTTCCCCTGTAACACGTTGAAAATTCCTAGGGTATGATTCTTCCTACTAGGACTCTTTCTCTCTGTACAGTTTCACAACAGTTCATTAATTCAAGGGCATAGCCTTCCTTAAAGTTCTTTACAATAGGTATTTAGTCTTCACCAAGGATACTCTCCCGCCAGGCCATGTCAGACAAATGCCTAATTTACACTTCACCTGGTGCACTTACCTACCAGGACTTTATATAAACCCCAATCTTCACCTGGTCTGCTTTCCTGCCATACTTTGTTACACAAACACTAAACTTCACCTGGTATACTTTCCTGCCAGGACTTTGTTATGTAGATACTTAACTTCACCTGGTATGCTTGTTTGCCAGGATTTCACTACACAAGTCACTCTCATCTTGGGGTTTAATAAACCATGAATAACTTGCTGGCCGTATTTGAAATTCCTGGCTTGCTTACTCCTTTGCCAACAACTAGACCGCCCAGACATCATGATCCTCATTACGCAGCTTTTCTTTCTTGTGTCTGTCATCATGGAGTTGCTTTCTGAATGACTTGAAGGACATAGATAGTGAAAAAAACACGCCACACACTTGAAGAACTGCACCACTTGGATTTATGTAGTTAGATTCACTGACATAAATTAACAAACGTTGCCCTTTTAGGATAACACGTGTTTCGACACACCAGTGTCTTTTTCAAATCGGGCTAGTAAAAACCTATACTCCAAAACAATTTTTCCAGTCTGAAAAGCCAGTATATCACGGGATAAATCCCCCTCCAAAGTTACGTTACATTCTCCTGCTGTCGGGTGCCCTTTGTGGTGCAGTTCTTCAAGTGTGTGGCGTGTTTTTTTCACTGTTACCAAGGGGTTGGGGTCCTTGCCCCTTTTCTTACCCCACACAGCTGCAACACCATTTTGAATTCTAAATAGCTACAGGCACGTGGGCATAAGTTTAAGTTGGCACCAACTAAACCCCAGTAACAGTGACGTAGATAGTGAGCCTCCTGGGAAGTGATCCTCAGTACTCCCTGCCTCTTCCTCATCCTAGCTGTCAACATATTCTCTGTAATGTGAGTTTGGGGATTAATCACAACAGATCTATTAGTAGGCAGGGGTGAGTGTAACAGTATGCCATTAAGGCATGTGGAACTGAGGAAACATCCCTGAAGGGAAAGGGGGGGGTATGTGTTTTCCTCCGACAATGTCCTGCCATTCTCCAGAGGTGTACCTTTCCCAGATAGTCATCCCTCATATAGCTGCTCCCAGGGTCAAGATCAGGTAGCGGCTGCCGTCCTTATGCCATATGTGGGGAGGGGGGCATTCCTCTAGGAAAGAAGTGAGGTCATCTTCCGATTTATCACACTGAGCTTTAGCTTCTCTCCAACTGGTTATCTCTCATAAGGTCAAACATATTTTCTCCTCCTGGAAGCATATATACATTGATAGCCAGCACTGCCTCATCTGAATCTGTCCCAATGAGATTGATCTCACCACATAGTCTGTGGCGTATCAGGAGGACGACATGGACATTCTGAGGACATTTCAAATGTGTGTTTATTAAAAGAATAAATATGACTACAGGGTATTCCCTACTGATATTAATAAATTGCTAGTCAGTCATCTGTGAATTTCAACAGGAATAAGTCTGCTGTCCAAAACTAGCCTTAGCTGACCCTCCCACTATTCTAAACAAACTAAAGTCAGGAGAATGACTCCCTTCTCCCGATGAATGCTTCTTGCAGTTGTCTTGTTTCTCTGGTTAATATGACATTTTTGAATAGTCTATCTTTACTTTATCAATTTCGGTAGTTCTCTCAAACGATTGTTGGCTTTTCTCTCCTCTTTAGAAAAGTCCTTCTTTAACCTTTGGCGAATCTTTGAATCTGGGCTAATGGGCTTTGAGTAACCTTGGCAAGTATATTTCCCGGTGTGGCTCTTGCTCTCTGGACAATTATAATGCAGCTCTTTCCAGCCTGGTCTGGTTTTTATATTATGTATCTTGGCGGTGTCTTTGTCTTTCAGTCCACCATGTTTTCGCTCTGTTATATTCCACGCTTTGCTTGTTGAATAATTGTATTATTTTCCCCTCTTCCCAGGGCAGTGGTCCCCAAGCACTATTAGCTTCCCCTCTGAGTCTTCTGCGATTCTCTTTCTCACATTAATGCAGTTAAACTTCATCAGCTTTTGTTTCAAGTGTTTATCACTTATACTAGAATGATTACATAACGAGTCGCTTTTGGCCTCCCGGTCTTTCCGTTAGCTTCAATGCTCCGGGGCAATGTGTCCGGGACCCGTGTTGGCTTGGGAACTTCTCTTTTGCTCCTCTGCATGGTCGGTTTGCTTTCTTCATCGCACTCCTCTTCTTGCTGTTCTTTCTCTTTCACAAGGTCTCTGTACCTCCAGGGGTAACCGGACCATTTGCTGCAGTTTGTGCTTGGTGGTGTCGGCAGAGTGGTTTGAGTAGGCTCTGTGTCTTTCGCTTCGCCTCCATCAGGTGTTAAGCATCCAGGGGGACTCCCCTGCCTGCATATGTGTTCCTCTCGCTTTTGTTTGCGTACTCCTTCAACGTACTCATCCCAGTTATTTGGAGGTCTTCATTTAAAGGGGCAATTTCCTTATCTTCCTTATGATGGTGTACGTTAGTTTTCTTTTTAGTCAAGTCGCAGGAGTTGAAATAATTTGGCATATTAGTCCCATGTATGCCATCATGATAAATGGTTTAGGTAGCTCCTCACAGGAACACAAGTCCTTGTCGCCTAAGGGTCAGAGGGGGGAGTCTCTCCCAGTGAGGTCCCACTTGTCTCTACCCCTAGGGAGGGTATTGCAGAGTGGGCTCACCTCCCTAGCCTCAGAGAACAGGTGGGGGCTCCCCTTTGGGGAAAAAAGGGACAAATTCCCTCGATTCGTTAATAGTCACTATTTTTAAAAGGGCCATATTGTTTTATTTTATATGTATTTTTTTTTACCCCATTCAA
The DNA here is from genome assembly GCF_040938575.1 of Ambystoma mexicanum. Lineage (NCBI taxonomy): Eukaryota > Metazoa > Chordata > Amphibia > Caudata > Ambystomatidae > Ambystoma > Ambystoma mexicanum. The sequence continues at coordinate 1,466,532,719 of NC_090935.1, forward strand.
TAGGCCTCCATAAGGGTGGCGTGTCTTTCCTTTCTTAGCCTTAGATTAAATTATAGAGTACCCAGCAGTATGGAGGTGCTAGTGTCATTTGTCATTTTTATGTCTTTTTGCTGTTTCCACTATTGGATGAGGGGTGTGCAACCTACTCTTTAAAACAGCATTAGATGCGCGGAGCTATGGCCCAGATTGATGCCATTACAGGTTAATCTCCTCAGCAAGGTGGAAGTTTTGGTGAGTAGCAAAGAGTAACAGGTGTAAACACTCCAGTAGCATATCAGTGGGAGCGACTGTAGGGGCGTAGCCTGCAGCTGATGGAGTAGGTCTGCTTCGAAAGACTGCATCTGCCAGATCCTGAAAGATCCGTCGAATAAATAAGCTCCAAGCTGGATGTATAGCCTACAAATGGTAGGAAACATGTGTGAACATCTCCAGTTCACTGGACGGCGAGGAGGTGTTCGGAGATCAGTCTGCAGCTGTGACAGAAGTGGCAAAATGCAGAGGTTGACCGTGGCACTTACAAAGGAGGCTGGTGAAAGCAGCGAAGTGTCCTGGAGTCCTGGGAGGGTCGACTGAGCCCAGACGAGGAGGCGGCTTGCAAGCGTGCTACTGGCGATTCACAGTGGAGGCCAGGATTGAATATAAGAGCGGAGAGGAGCTGGCATCCAAGAGCAGGCAGAGGAGAGGCAGTGCGAGGTAAGGGACGACAACAAAGCACCTGTGTAAGGAGACACGGCAGCTGCAACAAGCAAGTACTGTGCGTTCCTCGCTGCCGAGACGTGATATAGTGCCGCATATCGGGGCTATTGGCGGCCGCGGAAGACATACCATACACTGTCACTGGGTGTAAGAAGTATAGTTGCGAGGGCCCTGCAACACTCTTCTGAAGCCCGCAGGAGTGTGCCGATAGAGGAGGCGGCGCGGGCTCCGAAAATGAACCAGGGACCTGTGGTGGTGGTGGTGGTAAGTGAATAGCCCCAGTTACATTGGGCGGAGCGGCAAAGGGATGATACAGAGCCATCAATAGACACAGCGACGGGGGGACGACCAGCAGAGTCTGGCCCGTATGTTTTAATCACTTGGGAGACCTATCCCATTTAAAGCCTGCACTGGTTGGAACACAAAACTATAAGCTGCGGTAGGATTGAAGCAGCGAGTAAGGAGAACATAATATCCTGGGCCGGGCCGAGGAACTACGGGAGTGTTCCCCAAGGCAATAAGATTGCAGTGGATGGATGGGCACAGAGGGTGCCTACTGATGCCTGCGGCTGCAAGGAGAGTACACTGGTGAACCTGCGTGGTGGTATGAAACTGTGCCCTGTTTGTGCTTGATCCGGAGAAAACAGGACGGGGGCCACGACACCCCTGGGGGTGGCAGTGAAGCGTAAAGAGCATAGGCAACAGCTGGGCCGTGCGTTGGAATGCACACCGTAGCCCTGGCTGCGCTGGGCTAGAAGCAGCCCTTAGTACATTACACGCAGCCACAAGAAGGATGTTTTTTTAAGCCTTGTTGCATATCGAAAGGCCACTCATACACACCTTAATAACAAGCCCCAAAGGCGGCCAGTAGGGCACACAAATTGAGTCTGTAACGCACCAGACTGAAGGAAGCCACCCGACATTGGCGGTCACGCTGGTCCCTCACAGGAGTACCAGACATAACGAGTACCCCCGAAGGATTGAATTGGGCCACCACTCCGAGAAACAAGTTTAGAGCACATATACACAGCCAATCAGGTGATGTGTAATCTGGGACCTTCGCAGAAGTGACTCTTGAGCAGGAACATTGGTAATAAATTGAGAGAGCAGATTGCCTTAATGCCTCCCAAACCGGCCAAAAACAAAACAAGTCAACCTACCTTAGATGGTTTTGCTAAAGCCGAGCAGCAGGCACCTGGTGGTAATACGGAATTGGTGACAATCTGAGGGGAGAGCGCCATGGAGCTGCACAATCGAGTAATGTTGGCGATAGCAGACCTGAATGCCTTGTTGGGGACGAAGATTGAAGCAGTCCAACTGAACGTGGGGCTGTTGCGGCAGGACGTGCAGAGCCTCGCAGAGCGTACTGTTTCTCTTGAGTCGCAAGTGAAAGGAAACTCGGAGGCGCTCCGGAACGCACATGAGGATGTACATGTACTGAAGCAGAAAGTCAGCCTGTTGGAGAACGGAGTTGAGGTGGCCGAAGGACGGGCCCGTAGAAATAACATTCGTATAGTAGGCATGCCCGAGGGTGAAGAAGGAGCAGATCTGATGACGTACATAGGAAATATGCTACTCGAGGAAATTGGACCCGGCAATCTCACACAGGGCTTTACAAAAGAGAGATTGCCTAGGGCGATAGCTAGGTGCCCCCTCCGGGAGAGCCTCCAAGACCGATCATTGCTAAAGTGCTGAATTACCAAGACAGAGAAAATACTGGCCTATTCCAGACAAGGGGGAGAATTGAAGAGAGCCTCAGCAGATCTGGCAGTCTATCCCCACTACACGTTCCAAGTGCAGAAGAATAGGGCACAATTTACAGTGCAAAAGCAGGCTCCATACAGCCGGACTGAAATATATGCTGATCTACCCAGCGAGGCTTAAGAACATATACAAAAACAAGACTTGGTTCTTCGAGCATCCAGAAGAGGCGCAAGCTTGGATGGATGGATAGGGAGCAGATAGGGCGGGGTGGAAAAGATGGAGAGGACGACCTGGGCGACGCAGGGAGGGTCCAACCTGACCCGAAGCCAGGAAGGATTAATGGCACTTCAAACTGTATGCAAGGATCCAGAGGTGCTTCGAGTAGTTACACAAACATCCTGAATCTACTGGACTAGGAGACATGGATAAATCTCCTGGTTGTACATGGCGATGGGGGTGCAAGAAGGATTGTCCCCTAGGGCAATGGGTCGCTAGCAGGCCCAGAGAGTCATCAGAGCTATCATGGGAGCGCCAGGACAAGCGGGCTCTTATGGAATTACGCTGCCTGTCTCTGGTACTTATTGTTTTACTACTTTATTTTGTAAGTAAGTTTGTGCTTTTTGATTAGAATTAGACGGCGGGAGAGGCCCATTGACTGGTGATACAGACTACATGAAGAGGGACCAGACTCATGGCTGTGCTGAGCCACTTCCCCAGAGTTCTACTTTAGAGGGCACTTGTTTTATGAGCCCACCCGCTGTGCACTGTCCTGGGGTATGAATACCGAAGGATGATGCAGAAAGCGGATATGCCTGAACGAGGAAGCAAACGTTGGGCAGTTGTTATTGGTTTGGGGAGTTAAAGTGGTTTGGGGTTTTTCCACCCGAGTGTCAAAGAAGAATGTTGGAATAGTATATTTTAACAGATTCCCAAATAATAGCAAAAAGAAAATGCTTATTAAAGTAAGGGTGCCCAGCCTCCTCAAACTGTTGAGATGTTCATGGAGGGAACAATAAATGTAATCACTTGGAATGTGAGGGGGCTGAATGCCTATGTTAAACGGAATAGGGTCTATGCGTACGTGAAAAGAAGCGGGGTAGACTTTGCAGTGTGACAGGAGACACACCCGACACCCGAAAAGCAGATACTACTGGCAAATAAATGGAATGGGCAGGTTGGTGCCTCATCGTATTCTGCCTATGCCCGGAGGGGGTTCTGATATGGATAGCACCCACGGTACCATTTAAGATGACCCAAATTAAAACAGATAATGAGGGCAGGATGGTTCTAGTACAGGGACTCCTTTAACACGCTGACACTTGTATTATTAACACGTATGCTCCCAACCACAACGCAGCAGCATTCTTCCAATCTCTGTACCCAAGGCTGGGCCCGTATAGGAAAAATATTATATGGGGGGGTGATTTTAACTGCACACTTAACCCTACTCTAGACAGGTCAGGCGCCAAGTATAGCGAGCCAGCCCCACCAGCTAAGGCACTGAGTGCGCTGTTAATGGCATTTGACCTGCGTGACATCTGAGGGGTACTTCATGGCAAAACTACACACTGCTCTTATCACTCAGCACCGCATGCGGTGCATACTAGAATAGATTATGTCTTTGTGGGACAGGAAATTGCCCATTTAATTACTAGGGCACAGTATGAAGCTAGGGTACTGTCGTATTATGCCCCGCTAAGTCTACAATGGTGTCTTAAGCCCCAATACCAACATGGAGACTTCGAAGGGAATCTTTGCAAGACCCCCCTTTTCGGGATTGTGCCATGGAAAGCATTGTCGACTATGTCATGCATAGTGAAGGAAGTGTTGCCAGTGCCAGAATATTCTGGAAGGCATTTAATGTGGTGATCAGAGGAGCAGCCTATGCATGTTCTGGGATTGTCCAGACTACCATTTATAGAGGGTTGTCCTTGGCTGAAGAGAAATGAAGAAAATTGGAACAGTCCCCGGCAGGGCAAATTGGGGACGCAGCGAAAGCTGCGACTTTGGAACAGAAATGCATTGAATGCTGGGAGAGGTTGAGCAAGCATAATTACTCTAAATATATTGAAAGGCAGCACAGAAAAGGAGATAAAACAGGCAGACTACTGGCATGGCTATATACAAGAGAGGAGAAGCGTAGCACGATTCATTCGATACGCACGTTAGATCAGGAGGCAAGGGATGGTTTGGAGGGACCTATCATGTTAGAGGAAATACTAGGGATGATCTGGTCCCTGCCGACCCGGAAAACACTGGGCACAGATGGTTTGCCCGGAGGATACTATAAGGAGTATGCCCAGGAGCTGGCCCTGCATCTACAACACCTTTACGGACTCTTACGAGGCAGGTGTTCTTCCCCCCCCAGCTTAAGGGAATCTGTTATTATACCCCTCCTCAAACACCACAAGCCAGCGACGGAATGTTGTTCTTGCAGGCCCTTGTCAATGCTCAGGATAATAAAATTCTGACTGCTATACTGGCGGGCAGAATGAAGAAGGTAGTACGCACACTGGTGCAGCCGGACCAGACGGTGTACGTGCCAGGACGCAGCATGACCTGGAATCTGAGGCGGCTGCACCATGTGATAGATAGCACGGCAGACTGGGAGATCCTGTATGCCATAGCCATGCTAGACGTGGTGAAGGCTTATGAGTCAGTGGGATGGGACTAGCTGTATACAACATTGCGCACATTCGGATTTGGGCAGGCATGCATTCAGTTGGTGTATACCAGACCGATGGCAAGAGTAAAAACTGGATGATGTATCTCAGAAGCATGAGAATTGGGTAAAGGTACTAGGCAGGGTTGCCCATTGTCCCCACTTCTCTATATTCTGGTGATGGAACCCGTTGCACAATACCTTAGGAAGGAATATGTGGGAGCGGGTATAGTAATAGATGGGGCTACACATCTGATATCATTGTACGCAGACAATATGTTGTTGTATATACAGAACCCCGAAGATAACCTGGAGTTGCTTCTGGAGGCGCTAGTTATTCGTAGGATTATCAGGGATTACTATCGGCATTGGTAAGTCTGCACTGCTCCGGTTGGCAGGCCTGCTCAAGGGGAAGCAGGGGGCACTTCCAGTTTTGGCACTACAGTGGACAGCATCCACGTTTAAATACCTAGGGTCAATGCATATCACAACCGGCTATAGAGCACGTACACAAACCGCGAAAGGCCCTAGAGGGCATCCAAGGCTCTATGAAGTTTTGGACCAAACTGCCTTTCTCCTTAATGGGGAGGGCAGCATTGCTGAAAATGGTACTGCTGCCTAGAGTGCTGCATTTCTTTTGTAAACGTACTATATATGTGAAACCATGGCTATTTCTACACCAAACCATCTCGCCTCATGGAAGCACAGGTGATGCATTCAGAATATACACGGACTGCGAAAACTTGGAAAAAAGTTGGATATGTTTTCTTTTTCTTTTTAAGTCGGAGCCTGAATGATATTGCCCAGATGGAAGCAAGCGAATCAATGGATCTATTGGTGCAAAGTTGTGGATTTGTTACAGATTATCCATCTACCCCCAAGCCATGGAATCTGGGCGTAGGAGGGCACGTTAACTCACAAACGCCTCCGAAGATGTCTGTTGAGCTGAATTCAATCTCAGTCTTGGAGACAGTCTTGACAGATATTGACCAAAGTCCCAAAGAAGAGAAACAGAAGGCCATTAAATCGATCCATAGCATTCAAGAGCCTGTGAAGTGGTGCTCTAACTTCAACAGTGCTCCCAGTATCTGCACAGTCAAATTAGTCTTAACCTCGCTAGTAAAGGTTTTTGAATCATTGAGAGACGAAGTGCATCAGCACACAGGAATACTGATGGAACTGACGAGAGATATGGAAGAAAGTGAAAGCACCCAAGTGGGATTAGAAACTGTAATAAACTCACTAGTAGAAGATGCCTTGACAGATTTAAAATTGGACACAGAGATAATCCGACTTGCTGAGTGCCATGCAAGTAAATTGTGAGGGTGCAAACATGGAATTGAGAATATTGAAAGAGAATGTGAAAGATATGCAGCAAGAGATGCACTGTTATCAGAATAAATGCAGATCTAGGGTGAATAACGCAGCCCAGAAGGGAATAAAGGCGTTTATGGATGACCCGCCCCTCTCTGAGTCAATTATAGAGGAATTTGTGCGTTTAGCGCAGATATCCGAGGTTGAATTCCTGCAAAATCAGAAAATCGCAACACCCAGCTCAGGGAATAATCAGCTAATTCATGAATTTAAGGAGACACGCAGTAAATCTAATGATAATACAAAGAAGAGACTGAAAAAAAAGGATGTGCGAATAATAGAATCCCTTGGGACGGATGGGGGAAACAATAGGTACAGAAAACAAAACATCAAAGGAGGAAAAGATTTGTAAATCTGAGACAACACAATTTGTTCAGAAGCTAAAGCTGCCACTCGTTAGTGGGAAAGATTAATCAACAAGGACCAAGCATGTGGAAGTAGGAAAGAATAGAGACACTTCGAATTATGAGAACTGGGGGCCAAAAAGACTGGGTCTAAACATGGCAGTGGAAAGTGGTATGGATAAATGTATGCAACTAATGGCAATCACAGTGAGGATTCAAACTGAAAAACAAGAGGAGCCGAAAAGGCTGGCTCCCATTTTATTGCGTGGGAAAGCGAATTTCAAGGTCTTGAGAGATGTTAACTTGGTTCTCAGAAAGCCCTGTGATACAAAATGTGCTCAAGAAAACGAGCAAACCGGCCATAACAGTGCTATTGACAAGGCAAACGATAAATTAAGTCAGAAGGGAGTTATCCATACTCAAACAGAGGATGATAGGCGTAAGGAATCATACTTTGAACCATGCTCTGGGACATCTGGGAGGCCAGGTACAAAGATCTGTAAATCTCTTGGTGAACATAAGGGGCAGGAAAATAACCATCAACAGACGAGATCACATGCTACCTTGCCATTTGCTGTACCCAAGGTTTGGATGAAACGTGTGGATGTGACTAGGAAAAGCTCAAGGCCGCCTAATCGAAGGAGTACCAGACTTGTTCTATTTGTCAACTGTAGACATTCAGTATATCTGGTTTCCACATGCTAAATGCACTGATATGGTGGGAATAGGAATAAAGTCAAGGTTGGGAGTAAGTGCCATTCTAGCAGCAAGTGATGAATTGTTAAGGAAGGGCTTTGTGAGTTCCTCTGAATTGTTGCATGATAGCAGCACAATGGGAAGGAGAAAAAGTACCTTTGAAACGGAAGGTCGCGATGGGCATGAATGTAACAATGATGTTCATCTAGACAGAAATCTAAATCTAAAGGAAGCTAAGCAACCTGATGCCAAAGCCACTGTCTGGGCCCTCATACCTGACATCTTGTGGCAGATCTTTCAGAAGATGGGGTTGCCTGACAAGTCCCTTTAGTAAAACAAGTGAGACAGGTAGGCTGGAATACGCAGGGTTCCAGTTCCTTTAAAAACATGGTGACTAAGGAACATGTAGTCAATCAGTTTGACATAGTTGTCTTCCAAGAGACGTGGTTAAAGATAAGTTTCAAGGTGGAGGAGTTCTCAGTGTTTGAGCAGTTTGCTACGGGCACGGTAGAGGGGAGGTCATCGGGAGGACTCTTGATTGCATGTAGAAATTCAGTTTTTGGGAGTGAATTCTGGCAGTAAAAAATGTCATTAGGAGTGAACAATCTATCCATATGTGGTTATTGATCAATCTCTATTGGAACCCCTCCTTTTCCTCCCTCTTGGATTTTCAGCAGTCAGTCTCGGATCTGCTCCTTAGAATCGGGTACAATATCCCTCTGCTAATATTATCTTAATGGAAGATTTGAATTCCCAATGTATATAAACCAGTGTTCCGGGGGTAGGTATTTTAGAGAACCATCAGCAAATTGAAAGAGCTGGTATTGTTTTCTCATGGAGTGGAATTTATTGATGGCTAACGGGAACATCGAGGGGGACATTCCCCCTTCCCCAGCATGGAAGAGGGGTGAGTGGTGTTCGACTACTGATTACCTCTTGTCCAAAAAATTGTTTCACAAATTTAGCCATTTCCGCGTTAAACAAGGGGGCTAAAGTGATCATGAAACGCTGGAAGGGACTTTTTCCAACCAAATTGGGAAGAATACTTTAGGGAGGAATTAGAAATAAATAATGGGAGAAATAGATGTGACCTTATTAATAAGTTGCATAATATCGTAAGTATAAGGTGCGATTATGACTTGGCAGCAATCTGTAGTCCAAAGATTTTTGTAAACTTTATATGGGATCTAAATCTTCCTGAAATGGTGGGAACACAACCAACATGCCAATACAAACATATATTTGATGACAGAACCTGGGAAAGGAAAAGACAACGGGGAAGATCAGTGCATGCTTTAAAATGTAGGCATCTGTAAAAGATGTGTTTTTGAGAGAACTGAAAACGCTGAGAAATGAGTATAGAAACTGGACTAGATGTAATAAATATTTGTGGCTAAAACGGGATGGTGAAATGATGCTAAGGGTGGGGAGTCAGACCAATTTGAGAAACTTCTGGTCATTGATGAATTCAACCAAGGTATCCCAGAGTAATCTACAAGGAGGTATCGTACTGAAAGATGTGCAGCGTGAGTACCTGGTAAGCTATATCGGAATACGCCATATCACGTGTATGAATCCCAAAGGGAGTAAATTAGGAGTTTAACATCACACATGATGGAATAGAGGATCTGATTAAAATAATCATCATCCTCTCGGGCTGCAGGGCATAATGGGTTGTCTAACCAATCTGGTACTAGCCTGTGGTACTATTCAAGGAGGTAGTGAGGACCAGACACCTTCCCGACTCATGGAGGAGATCCTTTATTATCCTAGCCTATAAAAAGGGAGATTGAGTGGATCCAAAGAATTACCGCCCGATCTTGCTCCTGGACGCGAATAGTAAAACCTTTGGTGGTGTTATATTGAAAGGACTTGAAACATGGGCGGAGGCATTGTGAATCTTATCAAAACATCAAATTGGTTTTCAAAGGGGTCTTTCAACGTCCTTAAATTGTCTGATAATGAGTACTGTGTGCAGTAGGTCTTTCCAAAAGGGAGGGCCCACGCTATGCAGTCCAGGATTGATTTATCCCAGGCCTTTGACACGCTAAATAGAGAGGATTTATGGGGCAAGTTGAAGAGCTGCGGACTGCCAGTCTTTATTAGCGATCATAGTGGAGCTGCATAAGGACTCGCACCTACAGTTTAGGCTTGATAGAAAGGGCAGGTTATCCGGTGCTATCAAGGCGGAAAGGGGGTATGGCAGGGTTGCTTAATTGCACCCTTTCTTTTCAACCTTTACTTGTCCGATCTAGCTAAAAGTCTGGAATGGTCTGCGTTGGCAAGTCCTACAGTGGGGAATGAGAGGATTCATTGGATTGCCTATGCAGACAATATTGTGCTTCTAGACTATACCCTGATAGGTCGCCAACGTTTGCTGGGTTCTCTAGAAGATTATGCAAGGCTGAATGAACTAAAGATAAATCTGTAAATAAAATAAAATCGTGAAATGTAAGGTCCGCTAAGGATAGGGCATTCATGTCTATGGTGCTTAGAAGACCAAGTTATTCCAGATGCTAACAAAGTCATATACTTGAGCTTCAAATTGCGGTCTTTCCCAACAAAGGCGTATTTAATAACAATCCTGGAGAAGAAAAGATTACAACTTGGCTCGCAAATGAATAAAATCTTGAATTCGTACTGTAAATTCTTGTTAACTCCAGTCATAAAGTTCTATATTGGTATGGTCACTCCCTCTGTGCTGTATGGACTAGACGCAAATCCAGTGTGTAGGTTATTTGATTGAGAATGGCTGTAAGGCAAACTGTGAAAAATATATATTGGATCTGACTAATTTGTACCAGTTGCCAGTGTGAGGTATGAATTGGTCCTTCAGTCAGTGAGATCTCTGATGGAGTGGAGGTTAGTGTCATACAGGCTGTTCTTGGCTCCACCTAGGAGCTCATTGTATTAAGATATTGGATATGTGCTGGGGGGAAACACTAATAGTTACCTGATTAATTTGAAAGCACATATGTTAGAAATTCGAAGGGGATGTGACAGCTCAGAAATGGATCTCATCCAAAACCCCATGAACGTGAAAGAGTGCTAGAAAAGGGTGGATTGGAATAACACGATCACATTGATGCATAGAGAGTCTTGCAATCATTGTCATGTCTCTTGTAGCATTGTCACGTAATAGGCTCTTAAAATATAATATCCTTCATTTCTGTGTATGAAGTGGGACCCTCTTGTATTCCACGATAGTAAAACCATGTGGTGATCATGAAATCGTTCCCTTCACCATCCTTTAATCGCAATGGCTCTAGGTAGCGACTCCTAAGTTGGACTAAAGATTTCTGGGCACCCCATTTCTCCATGTTTATCAAAGGTGATATGATGTCCCTCTAACAATTGTGATTGTTGTCTGATCGCCCTTATTATTCCATTCATAAGATGAATTATAATATCTTTTTGTGGCGTATCCCATTTAAAAAAATAAATTTAAAAAAAAGAATGTGTGGCATACTCTATAACAAAGTTTGCAACCTGTGAAGAAAAGAGGTGAATGTGTGTACCTGCACGAGTAAATTTAATTAAATCTATGTCTGCAGACGGGATTAGATGCAGCTGAGGAATGGTAACTCACAGATTTGGTATTGCGAATCAATTTAGGGGTACCATGCTGAATAAGTATTATTAGTATATAGTATACTTGCCAGTCTTCCTCTCAAGGGCTTTGTGGTCTGGATCTTCTCTGTGGGATCCTCCATCATGGTCAGCCTGATGGTTACATTTTCTGCAGATCCCCATGGGTTTTGTTAACTATTTACACTTTACCTACAAACTGGGGACCCTATATTCAAGTCTGTCCCTCCCCTAGACACTTTGTTTGCAATTTCTGCCCAATATCCCTATATTTTCTGGCACAACCAGAACATGTGAAACATACCTGCATTTTCCTCCATGCATCTGGGGCAATATTGTCTATCCACTCCCTTAAACCAGGAGATCTTACGGGGCGTCAAGTTTTCTCTGTGGGTTATATACAGTTGTATGAGCTGGTATTTCTAGAGACATGCTTTGGGTACAGCATTACCTTTGCCCATTCAGCATCTGAGAAAGGCCGGCCTAGGTCTTCCTTGCACTTAGTCTGCACTCCTAGGTGGAGAGCATGTAAGTCACCAAGGAGCAGCTCGTAGTGTCTGGACACCACGTGTCCTCCCTCGGACATGTCATAATTGATTTTAGCACATAATTCCCTTGGAGGCCTTCCCGGAGTTCTGGCCATTTCCGTTCCAGTGTGCGTGTCGGGCTCAAATGCAACAGAAATTGCACCCTGTGTATCCCGGACTGCTCTACCAGTGTCTCGATGTCCATCAGCTTTCCTTCCTGGATCAGGTCGCCCACAGTGACAACTCTACTGCTTTCCCAGTGTCTACGAAATCCTAATGCACATTGCAGCCTTCCCGCCTGTATGGCCGCCAAAGTGATCTGCGGGGAAAAGTGGTCCACCACACCCAACACTCTCCAAGCCCTGGTTTGCTGGAAGAGTTAGGGGGAAACTAGAGCATTTCCTCCTAAGATCGGGCATCTACACGTGCCATTGTTGCCATTCACAGATCATATTATATTAACTACACAAATCTGCCTACAGAGTGTACTTACAGAAATCGAAGTTTATTTAAATGAGAATAATCTGTATTTGAGTTTTGAAAAAACAGCAGTAATGATAGGGAACAGAAAGCAAAAGCAATCTAATTGGTTCATCCATAATGGGAAACTACAGATTAGTAATCATATTTCGAAGGGATTGTGTCCTCTGACGTATTCCACATCTATGACCTGTAATGTCCACAGCTGTGCACTTCTGAAACTTTTCAGCAGAGGGCGTCTTGCGTCAATGGCGTCGAGCCAATGTCCCTCGAGGGCCTCCGTCGAGGGTCGACATCACCGGATGTTATATATAGGACGCACGGCACCCGTTGCCTCAGTTCCGTTTTTTCCGACCGCGAACGTGTATAGCTCTGTGAAACTCGGCGCGCCGTGTGTGCATCATCGACCTTTATGATGTCCATTTCTTCGACCCTTCTGACTCCAAGGTCCGGGTTCAAGACTTGCCGGTACTGCAGGTCCAAGATGTCGTTGACCGATCCGCACCGTATTTATTTATGGTGTCTGGGTGAGTCGCACGGCACCGACGACTGCTCGAAATGCCAGTCTTTAACCACCAAGGCGTGAAAGGAATGGGAAGCTCAAGGTAGGTAGGAGGGCCTCGAAGTCCATTTAGTCCGGATCGACGTCTAGGCTTTCCGCGTCGGGAGGAGGCTCGAGGTTCTCAGTCCTGGAGTGGTTCCCACCATTCCTAGTCCTCGCGGCACCGGTCGCCTTCCCTGTCCTCCTCAGAGAATGGCACTGTTGTTAAGGTAGTCTGTCCCACGAAGTCCTCGACTCCGGAGGAGTGAGCGGCTTTTAAAGAGCAAATGATGGCGATTTTCCAGTAGGAAGGCACGGTTCATGTCGCGCCTTCTCGCAAAGATTGGCCGAGAACTCTCTCGAACCGCGGCTCGCAAGCCTTCGGGCTTGCACCGCGACTCGCACAGGGCGCCCTCGAGGTCCTGTGTGGACAAGAGCAGTCACAAGAGATGTGCGTCCAGGTCTCGGTCCTCGTCCCCAGCGAGGCCGTTGCAGCCTGTGGAGGTATCGACGACGGAGTCGACTCGTTCGGCGCCGGGACAGTTGGACTCGGACAATACTGTACCGTCCTATCAGCCCACGGCGCACCTTCTGGCGTCGAAGTCCTCGGCTGTCTCGACGTTGATGTTCTCGAGGTCCTCTGTGCATTTTGGACGTAATGTGTCTGAGGAGGTGGTTATGCCTAGGAAGGCTTCCCCTAAGTCTGGGAAGCCGGGAAGTCTGGGTTTTCCAGACCTTTGGCTGACATTTTTGAAGAGGAGGAAAGGTCGGAGATTGAAGACCCAGCTTCTCAGGATGAGGTTCCGGGATTGTTGGATGACAGTCCCTTGGAGCAGAGCCTCCATGATGCCATTGACCTGGACACTTCTCCGGAAGATGAGTTTGGTAGGCCGGGGGCGGGGGCTCATGCAGACTCTTCCTACAGGCGGCTCATGTCTAGGGTCTCCGAATACGTGGGGTGGTCCAGTCCTCCTGAGTATTTTATTCAGGATGACCTTACTAACATCTTGGACCAAGGTCCCCCCTCTGACCCAGTATAGCCCTTTCATCTGACGTTGCAAAAAAGGGTGTCATCGGCTTGGCAGGCCCCGGAATCGCTTCCGGCAGTCAATAAGAATTGGTCGAAAAAGTACCACCTATCTGTTAGCGACCCCAGCTATTTGTCTACTCCCCCCACACCTGAGAGTTTGGTGGTTCAGGTGGCTACCGGCACCTCGAGGCAGCAGGCGTACCCTACCATCCCTCTGAATAGGGACGACAAGCACTTCGGCGGATGGGCTTGGAAGGTTCTTTTCTTCAGGGAGCATGGCACTGAAAGCTGTCAATTCCACATATGCCTTGGCAAGATTTACACACACACTGTGGAACTGTGCTTCCTTAGCGGCTGAGCATATTCCCAAGGGGGAGGAAAGGGATGCTTCCTAGCCCTTGTGAGTGACGGCAAGGATGCTATGTGTGAATCCCTTCAGTCGGGTTTGGACACGGCAGACTGTGTCAGCTGGTCCATGGCTGCAAGCACCGTCCTACGCAGGTTTGCCTGGTTGCGGAAGTCGGGGTTTGCTCCTGATGTGCAAGCCCGTCTTCTGAACATGCCCTTTGATGGCGTTCAGTTATTTGGCAGCAAGGCTGACAAGAGCCTTGAGAGGTTTGCAGACCTCCAAAGCTGCAGCGAAGTCTTTGAGCGCTGCAGTACGTCAACCTCCGCCTTTTTGTCCTAGGGGATAGCAATTGAGGGGAGGTTCCTTTAGTGTCTACTCATCTTTTGGTAGATCGAGAGGAGCTGCCAGTCAAAGGGGCCAACGTAAGGGTACCCGTGGTGGACGGGGAACTCGGGGTGCCAAAGCCGCTCGGGCAGTTGCCTCTTTGCCTTCAGGCACTGCCGCAGCCGCTCCAGCTCAGTCATGAGGCCAAGTCCCATGATTCGCTGGTTGGGGGCAGACTTGCGTAGCTTCTTTGAGAATGGCATGCCATTACTTGAGATGCGTGGGTTCTGGATATAATTGCCCACGGCTACTGCCTTCCCTTCCTTCAGCGGCCTCACGACAATCCACCGGGAAACTCTCTTTGGAGAGTCTGGATCCGCTTCTTGCACAGGAAATCCTATCCCTGCTGGATAAAAAGGCGCCATAGAACTGGTGCCTGTAGCGGAGAGGTGCAAAGGATGGTATTCCCCTTATTTTTTTATCCCAAAGAAAGACGGGGGATTGAGACCCATCAAGGACTTGCGTTGGTTGAACAAGCTTCTCAGGAAAGACAAGTTTAAGATGGTCACTCTTTCTCAAGTCCACCAGGCCCTTCAACTTAAGGATTGGTTGGTGTCTCTGGACCTCAAGGATGCTTACTTTCATTTGCCGATTCATCCCAAGCACAGGAAGTAACTGAGGTTCGCGGCTGGCGACTCACACTTTCAGGTCCTGCCATTCGGATTGACCTCTGCCCCGAGGGTCTTCACCAAGCTGATGGTGGTTGTGGCAGCGTACCTCAGGAGAGGGAGGATTCACGTCTACCCCTATCTGGACGATTGGCTGATCAGGGTGCGTTCTCCCGAGCAAGCCATGGATCATTTCTGTCACCTGCCCTTCCCTTCACAAGCTGGACTGCTCCATAAATTTAAAGAAGTCGCATTTGACACATTCCCAGCGGCTCTAATACATTGGAGCAGTGCTCGACACGTCACTGGCGCAGTGTTCGCCTCCCCAGGTGAGGGCTCATCACATTCTGCAGATGGTGGACAAGTTTCAACGTGCCCAAAGTCTCCCGGCTTTCAGATTCTTAAGGTTGCTCGGCCTCATGGCGTCCTGCATTCCTCTGGTGCCAGAGGCCAGACTGCGGATGAGATCCCTGCAGTGGGCTCTCAAGATGCAGTGGTCGCAGTTCTCCGGCAAGATGTCGGATCCCGTTCATATTCCGATCTCGGTCGCCCAGGATCTTCTATGGTGGGCCGACGAAGGAAATCTGATGAAGGGTGCACCGTTTTGGCAACAATGGCCGGAAGTGACGATCATGACGGATGCCTCCCTCACAGGATGGGGCGCTCATGCCAACGAGTTGACAGCCAGCGGCCGTTGGTCTCCATCGGAGTCCAGACTCCACATCAATCTGTTAGAGCTGAGAGCCATCGGGCTGGCCCTGAAGGCTTTTCTGCCGTCTGTGCGGGGGAAGACTGTCCTGATTATGACAGACAACACAGTGGCCATGCATTACCTCAACAAAAAGGGGGGGGGGGCAGGGTCACTCCCATTGTGCAGGGAGGCGATGCAGCTCTGGTTCTGGGCCATCCAACAGGAAATCTCGATCTCAGCAGTTCATCTGGCCGGAGATGAAATTGCAGCGGCAGATGCTCTGAGCAGGAAGAGCACGGACTCTCACGAGTGGGAGTTGGCTCAGGAAGTCCTTCTGGAGATCTTCGCCCTTTGGGGAACCCCTCCGGTAGATCTCTTCGCCACCAGTGTCAACCGGAAGTGCGAGAGATTCTGCTTGCAGGAATTTCCCCCAAGAGGAGCCTTAGGGTTTGCCTTCCTAGTGGAGTGGTCTTTCCCACTGCTTTATGCATTTCCTCCAGTCCCCGTCATTCCTCAGGCGTTGCGGAGGTTATGGAGGTTCAGTTCCCGAATGATCCTCATTGCTCCGGATTGGGCCAGGAGAGCGTGGTACCCAGACCTTCACGACATGTCCATCTGCCCTCCACGCCGTCTTCCCTACAGAGACAATCTGCTGTCACGGGAGGGGAGTCAGGTTCTCCGTCCAGGTCAGGTCTCTCAACCTTCATGCTTGGTATCTGAAAGGTTGAGATACAAGGATTGAGACCTTCCGGATGACGTGATGGAGGTGTTGCTTTCGGCCAGGCGGCCCGCACCAAAATCCTAGTACCGTTGGTGGAAGTTCTGCGACTGCTGCAGGGGTCAGAATGTGGATCCTTTCCAATGTTCCATTCCAATGGTGTTGTCTTTTCTGCTTTCTTTAGCCCACACGGGCCTTCAAGTGGGTACCATTAAGGGTTATCAGGCGCCGCTGTCCATATTTAAGCGCTCGTCTGAAGAGTGTTCTTACTTTTAAGATTCCTTTGATTTAATAGTTTCTGAAAGGACTGTCTGATGTGTTTCCACCGTCCCCTTTCCAGGTGATGGGTTGGGATTTGAATTTGGTTTCAAAGTTTCTGATGGGAGCTCCGTTTGAGCCCTTACACTCTTGTCCGCCGAGACTGTTGTCATTTAAAACTGTGTTTTTAGTTGCGTTTACTTCCGCACGCAGAGTGAGTGAATTGCAGGCACTTTCTGCCAAGCCACCCTTTACTGTTTTCCATAAGGACAGGGTTGTCCAGCGGGTGCAACCTTCTTTTCTTCCGAAGGTTGTGTCTGAATTTCATTTGAGCCAGAAGGTGATTCTTCCGGCATTTTATCCTCCTTCGCATCTTGGTAAGGAAGAGGAGAGGCTCCATAGGTTGGATCCTAGGAGAGCTTTGAGCTTTTATCTTTTCCGGATGTCCCGGGTCAGAGTGGACGATCAGCTCTTTGTTGGTTATGCTGGACACTGCCTGGGTCAGGCTGTTTCTAAACAGACCTTGTCCAGATGGATTATCCTAACTATCACTAAGTGCTATCGTTTGGCGGGGAAGGACCCTCCGGTAGGCTTATGGGCTCACTCCACTAGGGGTGTGGCTGCCTCCACTGCTCTACAAAAGGGTGTTCCTATTCAGAATATTTGTGAAGCAGCCACATGGGCTTCTGTCCATAATTTTGTTAAACACTATTCCCTGGATTCCATCCATGGGCAGGATTTGGCCTTTGGTAAGGCGGTCTTCTATTCGGCCATTTGATTGGGTAATCTAAATTCACATTCTAAATTCTTTCCCTCCTCCATAGTCTGGTACTGCTTTGGGAGTCTGTCGTAGATGTGGAATACGTCGAAGGACACAATCCCTTCGAAGAACAAGTTACTTACCAAACTGGTAACATTCTTTCAACGGGATGTTCCTCAGACGTATTCCACATCGCCCTCCCAGCCTGCCCCTCTGGAGAATTTCCTCTGCCATTGCAGCTTCCGTTTCCGCAAGGCTGTAGGCAGTTACACTGGCAGGAGACTGGTGCCACACGTTCTGGGGGAAAAAACTAAACTGAGACAACAGGCGCTGTGCGACCTATATATAACATCCGGTGACGTCGACCCTCGATGGAGGCCCTCGAGGGACATCGGCTGAACGCCATCGACGCCAGACGGCCTCTGCTGAAAGGTTTCCAAAGTGCACAGCTGTGGACATTACATGTCATAGATGTGGAATACGTTGAAGGAACATCCCATCGAAAGAACATTACCAGTTTGGTAAGTAACTGGTTCATTTTATTTAGGTTACCCTATTCATCGTTCATCAAGCCCAATGAAGTTGCAACAAGATTAAAGATAATATGCTATTAACCGAAATTAGAAAAATCTAATCTAAATATTGCTCCTATACATTACTGCCCTTGTTAACTTTTCATAAATCGGAAATGGCTGAGATTTAAATTTCTTAGATTTCGATTTCAATTATATTTAGCTAATGAGGTTTTAGGTGCTCGTAGTGGTATGCCAAGAAATCAGCGTTGCTGTAGATTCTGTAAACACACAGATGTGTTGGAGAATTTAGAACATCTGCTGGTGGAATGTCAACATTTGTTGCTGCAAAGACATTTATATCTGTTTTTTTTTTAATGTCACTTCTGCGTCAATGGAGCAATGATGGTTTGTTATTAAATGCACCAGACATCTTTGATAATCTCCATTGTAAGATTGTGAGATGTGATTTTTAATGTAATGCTAGTGTAGTGAAATGTGTAATGCTTTGAGAAGGTAATGGGGTTTATTTGTGATATATGAATTTAATATTGTATTTGTAATGTTGAAAATATATTGTTTTGTGAAAGATTTGTTCATCAAATCAAACACAATACATTTTTTTAAAATTACAATTGTTCCAGCCTTGATTTAGTCTACCAATTTTTTGTGAACAGGCTAGAACTTGGTCTCCCATCAATTTACTCTATTGTCCTTTACAGAAAATGTTTGATTTTGCATAAAATCCTAAATCACAGTATAGTCTCTTTATATATGATTCTCTATCAAATCCGAAATAAGAGTACATCAGGTGCATTAATTCATTTTATGAGGGAACGTACCAAGGTTTTTAATGAAATGGGTGTAACTATGATTTGTTATGTTAATCCAAATAAAATCGAAGCACAATTTAAGACCATCTGAAAATGGAGAAGTGTGTCCTATTAAATTATTACAAAAATATCCCCAGGAGGTATGGTACTATCACCAAATAACTGTTGTCCATTTCAGATAGAAAATAGAGAAAGCGATTTATGCATTTTGGGTTTAATCTTCTGTAAGGCCATGTCTGCCTCTCGTCAGTCGTTCATCGTCCAGGTAGGACGCCAGCATCGGGTGCTGAACACCTCCCTTGCCATCGCGGGAAGCTGCTGGAGCAGTATCCAAACCATTGCATATTGCAGGTAAGCCCTGTTGGGCTATTTCGCAATAAATGACCTTTTGTTTCTACTTTAAGCTGAGCCGAACGCTCGATCACACAAGCACTTCCTACAATAATTAATTCAAATTTGCTTGTGGCGCACTACGAAGCGCATAGTTCTGTTGGGAAGGTTCCACCTTTACATTTGCAATTTTGCCTTATTCAAAGAAAGAAAAAGTTTCTTCAAAAATGACTGCTGCATTAGCGTTGCTGTGTGACTTCCTTGGCTGTGCTGGCTGCACCCCTGATTGGGCACCTCGTGGTCCACTTAACCAACCAGCAGGTACCGGTCGGCATTAGCCGGCCCACACCAGCAAAGACCCTGTCTGCTCCGTGGTCGGGCCTGGAGCCCTCTCCCTCTCCCACCCCCCCAATGTGCATGTCGAGGCTGAAGAGAACTCCACAAGTTCTGGACTTGGACTCTGAAACAATGGAATCCTCTATCATTTCTCAAAGGTCAGTCCCTCAATCAAACTTCATCTACCATCTTCCTCCACACTTGTGACTGTGCCACCTCTCTCCCCAGCTGCTACATGTGTTTTATCACCTTGTTCTGCAAAATCGAACTTCGCTGTTCCCAATTGCTGCACTGTGTGTCACCTGCTCTGCTATAATCGATTCTAGCAGTGTCCAGCTGCAACATGTGTTCTGGACGTTGTCCTGCCAAAATTGATTTAGCTGTGCTTAGTCACTGTGCAGTGTCTTCATTTCTGTTGTGCGCTACCCTCTGTCTCATCCCATCCCTGTGATCCCTACCTCCTTCTCGGCATGCATCAGTGCTTCAGACAGGTCAGTGCTTCTCCTCTGCAGCCAACCATGTCACTATATATCTCTCCGCTCCTCTCTAACTGCTTCACCATCGCCTATCCTTCTCCTATAACTAAAACTGGCTGTTAGAAACTTAAGAAGGACATTCTGGGCTCCAACCCAGGCTTTACTATTGCAGACACCTATGTCACAGCTTCCGCCAGAGAGACTTTCACTGACATCCTCTTCTTTGTTAACGCACCTGACCTATGGACCCGTTACATGGTTGGCATGCTCTCTCCTATCGCCTCTTCTCCCATTAATGGTGGAACTCGCTGGGAGGTTCTCCTTGACCTCTTCGCCATTTCCAGAGTCATCTATAATATCTATTTTAATGGCACCATCATGGTTTAGGGTCCTCAACCCAACCTTCTTCTCTTTGACAGGCTCCTCCCTCGCCTCTCTAACCTCACCTCCCTAAGGCCAGGCTCCCTTGCCTTCTGTGCCTTCCTCCTCTGTACAGGCACCCTCAAACTCACCCTGCCGTACTGTCACGGCCCCCTTGTCGGCCATGGCTCCCTCACCATCCTCCACTTTCCCTCTGGCCCTCTTGTCACCCTCGGGTGGGTCAACAGTCCCCTGTGCTCAACACTTGCCCTGTCATCAGACACTCATCTGATATCTGCAACCTCCTCAAACTCATGGATCTTGGATCTTGATGTGCTCACCATCACAGAGACCTGGTTCAAGGAGAGCTCCATTACGAGCTTTGACACACTCTTCCCCGAAGGCTACAAAATCCTCTCTGTGCCAAGGCCTAAGAAGAAAGGTGGGGGAGTGGCGCTTATCTTCCCAGAATGGATACCTGTTTCCATCATCCCTACTCCTCTTTAGAGTGCCTAGTTTGCAGACTCACTCCTCTAAATCTTCTGTCACTATGGCTACCTTCTATAAGCCATCAAGAGAGTCCACTTGCTTCCTCTCGGAATGGGCTGTGTTGGCCTCCTCTCTACTCTCCTCCTCCTCTCAGCTCCTCCTGATGGGTGATCTCAACATCCATCTGGACTCTTCCGACTCCTTAGGACTTTTCCGCAATCTAGGCAATTCTCTCTCCCTATCTATCCTACCCTCTAGCTCCACACACACCGCGGGCCACACCTTGGATGTTCTCATCACTACTGACATCCCTCTCTCTATGCCTCTCACTACCACTCTCTCTTGGACCGACCACTCTCGTCTCGCAACACATCTGATGCTCTCCTCTCCTCTTGCAGCAACACACCCGGCACTGCCACTCGGCTTCAAAGTCACCAGGTCCATGAAAAAAAGTGGCAGTGGCTGCCTTTGCCTCCACTCTCTGCTTCCCACCCTGACACTGCCCTAGCTAACCTCTACCTTTCTATCTCCAACACTCTTGACACTCTTGCTCCTGCCTTGAGGGTCCGGCTGAAGCTTTCCAAAAAGTGCAACTCTTGGTACGACTCCGATCTGGCTTCCCTTAAACGCAAATGTAGGGCAGCTGAGCGGAAATGGAACTCATCGGGCAGACCATCTGACAAACTGGCCTCTAGCCTCCTGCAAAGGAAATATCGACTCTGCATCCGCTCCAAGAAAAGAGTCTTTAATTAAGCTGCATCTGCGCGGCATGAAACAACACAGCCAAACTCTTCAAAGTCTGCAAGGAACTGGTCAATCCTGCAGCAGCCTCTTCTTCTGTCACACCCACCCAGGACCTTTGCTTGGTCCTGGCTGCACACTTCATAACAAAAACCCAAGACATTCTTTCCTCCCTCTCTTCCACTCTACAGCATATACCAACACCGGAGCCTCACATGCCCCCCCTCCCTTTACCCTCTCCTCTTTCTCACCCATCACACCTGATGAGGTCACCAGACAAGTCTGGTCTATGAAGGCTTCATCCAAACGGGTGGACCCCTCCTCCTCTAAAATCATTAAGGACCATATTGACTTCCTCACCCAGCCTTGGCTGATTTCTGCCATCTCTCCTTCTCCACCGGAGTTTCACCCTACCGCCCTTAAGCACTCCCTCGTGCACCCTCTGCTCAAGAAACCCTCTGCCGACCGCTCCATTCCGGCAAACTACCACTTATCTCCATCACTCCTTTCTTGGGCAGACTCCTGGAGAAATTAGCTATCACTCAGCTGACCCTCCACACTGAATCTATTGGTTTCTTCCACGACCATCAGTCTGGCTTTAGAGCATCCAGAGGCACGGAAATTGCTCTTCTGAGCACCCGTGAAGACCTGCTCTCAAATCTTGACACTAACACTCCCCATGTCCTCATTCTCCTTGACCTCTCCTCTGCCTTTGATATGGTTAACCACAACAACCTGATCGCACATCTCTGTGACCCCTGGCTCCCCGTGGGTGCAAGGATCAAGTTCAAGGCCCTCTGCATTGTCCACAAGGCTTTCTGGTGCCTGGGACTTACCTACCTGCAACGCTGCCAACCTAAATAATGTTCCTCACGAGCCCTCCGCTCATCTACCTCAAACCTTCTGCATATTGATGAGCCGGTTCTCCAAGCAGAGATTTGGAGGGAGATCTTTATCCTCAGCAGGTGCCTCCCTCTGTAATAGCCTCCCTGCCGCCCTCCGTCTTGAGACTGACCTTAAGTTCCGGAAACCCCTCAAGACCTTCTTCTTCTCCTCTTCCTTCACTCTCCCTCTACACTGCTAACCTTGCTCTCTGCTCTCTACAGCTCCCCCTCCACTTCCCTGAAGCTTGCTGACTGACCGCGTGGTGTACCTCAGTCTCATCGGTCCCAGGCATCCCCGCCAGTCCTCTCTCGCGCTTGCCTCAGGGCCCTACATACACCAACCTTAACGGCACTCAGAAATAACCCAAGAGAGTGGCTCTCTCTGCACTTACCCCAGTCTCCACTGACTGGGTGCACTTGCACCTCCTCCTGTTACCGTCTTTGCACTTGCACGATAATGCAACGTGCCTGAAGATCGTCTGCCTGAACTCCCCTGTCTTCACCGCTTAATTGCACTGGTAAAATTGCAGAATCGCCGTCAGGCCTATTTGCTGTGTCTCAAATGTTTTACTTTATGCACTTACTCTGCCTGTGCAGACTATTATCGTCTCAGGATTTCAAGGGCTCTGAACGACTGTTGTTTTTTCCCTTGTTCCCACCCTCCTTGCGCTTTTATTTATTGGGTAACATACATATAACCAAGTTGGTTTTGTATATACAATTTAAAACCATACAATTTGATAGAAACATTAGTACAACAGATAAAATTATACAATATTACAATCTCAAATGTATTCACAAACAATGTATCAGTTCCACAAGTTCCAAATTGATAATACTACGAATAAAGAGCATCTAAAACAAGCATGTATATCAAAAAACACCTAGCAATTGATTTAAAATAGCAATACATTTCCAATAAAACTTAATACCAAAATATAGACTTTCCTATTTAGAGGCGCTATATAAATAAACCATACAATAAAATGTACCCTGGATGTTTGGGGTCCTTGGTGATACATTCCCAAAGAGGGCAGAGTTTGCCATCTATGTAAATGTCCAGCAGTGTTGGAGACTCTGAAACACATTATTTTGGAATGCAAAATAGCACGAGCTTTGGTATAGAGTTCTAAGGAAATTTGTTTACATGTGTGAAGGTCAGAATTTCAATGGGCCTTGGATGCGCCTATTAAATTGTAACCAGATAGTAATGAGTATTGCACTCACCAGCTCCATTAGATTATTGTATAACTTACTTGGAGAAAATGTTTTTATATTACCTGTTTCTTGAGGGTTATGGTTTAAACTGATGAGAATGCCAATTGTTGTTTTTTAGTTTTTAAAGCACTAGAGTCTCGGGAGGATAGCTCAGGGGCAACGTGCTCGCCTTGGAAGCAAGACGACACAGAGCAGCACAGGTTTTATCCCCGGGTCTGCGCTTAGTAACCTCTGGGTAATAAGCACGTTATAAATAACCTATCATATCCTAGAATAATGAATGTATTAACTGTTATGGATGTAGTTTTTATGATGTATTTTATGCGAATGTAAAAAGGTTTTAATAGACCAAATGCCAACCACCTATGGCCTTACCGCGGGCTTCACCCTGCGGGGTTGATCCGAAGTATATGAAGGCAACGGTGCGTGGCATTGACACAAACAGCTATGGCAAGTCCCAGGGGCCAGCTGGGGCTACAGGCGCCAAACACCTGCGCCCTTACCGGGTAACAATGTGCATGCTCTCAAACAGACCTACTCAAGTGTGTTACCCTACCTCGACACTTATAAATAAATATTGTCTACCGATATTTTTGAGCGGTACGCATTAAACATTCAGTATGTTTCACTGTATCAGCTAAGCTCACAAGAAAATTGAAGATCAGCTAAAAGAAGCTGAGCAGGATTTGCAGGCCCCTTTCCAAGCAGCGGCAGTACCAAACAGCTCATGCAGCCCGATAACAATTTGAGGTAAAGGGCTCCCAGAGTGCTCTGAAATATTCTGGGCCACTAGAAATAGCTCATCTGATATCACTTGCAGGTGTTTCCAGTTCTGATGATCTTTCAGGGGAAGACTTCTTGCGTTAGTTCAATTTGAAAATCCTGGCAAAGTTCCAGAAGAACTAGACTCAAGCCTGCAGATGTCCAAATAAGCCTAATAAGACACTCTGCTTGTTGCTCCCAACATACCTTCACCCGGGTCGTGACTAACATGAAAAATCTACGCAATGCATACTGTATACCCATCACCCTTGCCTGCAGAGAAGCTTCCAATGCATTCATCTGAGGATCTGGCCGACAAATGAAAATTCTTGGCAGTTGAACATTGTGCCTTGAGGGAAATGGTTCCATGTAAGGGTCTCCAGATGTGGTCCTGCTTCTGAAAGACTTGCAATTCATCTTCTCATTGCTGGAGTCCATCAGACACCTGGTGTTCAAATCCGCAACAACCTTTGAAAGATCCAGAATATAATCTGCTCTATCTAATTGCAATTTCCTCCTGAAGATCCTAGACAAATTTGCCACAACACAACTCCAGGGCTTTATGGAAATGCAGGGGATTCTCCATAAGCAACAATCTGGGTTTAGGCCAGCACACAGTACCAAACGGCACTGGTTAACCTTCAGACCCACATACTGAATAAACATCATGGATTGTGGGAACACTGGCGTGATGGTCTTACTCGACTTATCTGCAGCCTTCGATCTGCTTGATCATGGTTGTCTTCTCCAGACATTCGAACACTTGGGCAACTGTTCAAGGGGAGCTATACAGTGGATTCAGAAGCTATTATACAACCGGACATCTAGAATCCACTGGGGTGACGATTTCTCCGCCTGGGCTGCAATTTCCCACTGGGTGCCAGTTTGTCACCTCTACCCTTCAATCTATATTTGAGACCACTCTGTGCACTCCTTGAGGCTTCAGGTGTGTTCTTTACAAACTACACTGATGACATGCAACTGGTCTTGGAGCTCAGGGGCACTTGCACACTAGATTCCCTTAAACTCTTGGACACTTAAAATCTTATTGTGTGTTGAATGACGTCAAACTGGATGTGTCTAAACGGCAACAAAACGGAGGTCCTTATCTTTGGCTCGTGGCAGGCCCGTTCCAAGCTGAGTCCCGACCACAAAAATGTTAACATTAAAAATTGCAGGATCCCCGTACAGAGCAAAGTGAAAACTCTAGGAACTTGGCTGGAGTCTTCTATGAGTGCTGGAGTCTTCTATGAGTGCTGAGGCGTATGTTACTCAAATTAACAGAAGCTGCCAGTAAAATCGTCATCCCCTTCATAATATTCAACCTTTTATTAATGAAAAGAACTGCGCTACTAGAGCCCAAACAACAATCCTTTCTAGGCTGGACTATTGGAATGCCCTAATAGTGCTGTTTGTCTGATCAAGAAAATCCCCAAAAGATAACGCATTTTGTCCCACACGAGAGAGCTCCATTGACTTCCGGTAAAGGAACGTATTCACTTCAAAATAAGCACACTTGTGCATCGTTGCCTATTTGGGACGGTGCCATCCTACTTAAAAGTGCGGATTAGCCACTATCGGCCAAATAGGCTGCTGTGTTACTCTAATTTTGGATTGATCAGCTGTCCTGGCTACAAACTATCTAATGGACTGGGCAGATCCTTCCCGGTCATTGCGCCAAAGCTCCCACTGGCTATCGGGCTGGAAGAAAACACTCTGGCTTTCCGCAGAGCGCTGAAATCTGTTCTGTTCACGTAATATAACGGTTCTTTAGTCAGAATACTAGGTTCTTGATTGTCTCGTCTTGAACGTTCATCTTGTAGTGTTTTTGTTGCGCCCTGATGCCTTTGGGCGATTTGGCGCACTAAAAATAAATAAATCTATCAATTTCAAGGCAGAAAAGCCTAAATTGTTTTGCTATTTTTTCTAGAAGTCTGGACTTCATCCTGCTAGGAGGCTGGACTTTTGCTAAGCCTGTTGATGTACCAGACTGTTCAGAGGTTGTCCATCTTCAGCTAGATACAACCAGGCACCTTGTGGCTGACTAGAGCCAAAATCTGAAATGACCCTATCAAGATCTCCAAACAATTAGTGTTTACAGTTCTTCTGACAACCACTTTTCCCGGTTGTAACACTCACACACTACCCCCCTTATTGGACAACCAGTCCTGCTTGTGTCAGATTCAATAATAAATTCAGAATGTCTTTAATGTGGAACTGTCCTTCCTCTTCCAGGCGTCCATATGTTCTAGCCACCAATGTAGTTTCATTTCAGCATCCAGTGAAAGCTGGACCTCCAGCGGCACATGCAAGAGATTTACTGTAATGCCTCTGGAGATATGGCATCAGTTGAGGATAATCAGCTTATGTCTTTCACCAATTCCCGCAGTGACAAAAAGCCCATGTCTAGTAGCTACATTACTTAGTACTTTTTGGTGTGGAAGACAGTGGGGGTCATTGCATGTTCCCCAGTCCAGAAAAATTGCTGGTTTAATTGCTGCTAATTCCGGCACCAGCAATTTATCCGGACCAGGAAAACACAGGTTTGCTGGTGGGGTGCATTGACCTACCACGAGGCCTGACCTGTTGGTAAATCAGGCCCCCACTGGCAAATAAATGCTGGAATTATCGATGCCGGTAATACCTTCCTCTGGGACTCCATGGAATGGGGTTTTACCACTCTTTCCGCCCCTTGTAATATCTCAGTAATAAAGGGATACCAGGCAGCAGAAACGTGAGGGACAATTTGTTGGTATCCCGACAGAATTACCAGTGGGATGCCAGCAAACTTGTAATGAGCCCCAATGGTCTCCTCCACGGTGTTGACAGTGAAACTATTTTTTACACCACACAATTCATGTTGCCGCTGAGCAAGATCCCCACAATTTTTCATGGGATTGAAACATGTTATGTCGTGCTTTGTTGGGTCTGATAACTTGAATATGACATAAGACAGTCTTTTTTTCTTACCCTGTGTTTTGCATTACAATGAGATCATGTTTTCCAAATGTGGATTGTGGAGTTGTAAAACGTGTGTACGATTACCTGGACTTCACAATGGTCTCACTGGGGTTGCTTGTTTACAAGGACTTTATAATGGTTTCATTGAGTGTTTATACATTTTAGACTAAACTCATATCCTGTTTTATTGTATTGAAATGTGTATAATTAAGTTGTATGGACAATTATGAAAACCTCTTTTATCACAAGGTGGTGTTAATGGAAGGAGTTTCTTCACGGAAACAATATGCACAGGAACATTTTGGAGTTCCTCCATCACTTTTCTTACCCTGCCTGATAGAGTTGTCCATGTTCACTATATTATATTTATGACCTTAAACTTTGCCAGTATAATTAGGGCTGCTCTCACTTGGTTTATTGTGACAACGAAACCTAAAATGCTTGTTTCTTAGCCCTGCCCCTTTCTTTCCCTCCATAAGCTTCCTTGCAGCTTCCCCCCTTTTGCAGTTGATGGATTTGCCCCACATACTTTTCTTAGCCGCATCCCTTTCTAAACTGTTATGTCACTGGGCACCTCTTGCCCAGGTGTCCAAAGTGAAAAGCAGAAAAGAAAAGGGCAATTCCTGTTTGGTCCTCTAAGGGCCTGGAAAGGGTTGGGCCCCCTGCTCCATGGATCCTAGGTAAGCCCAACACCATGTGCATCACACCTCACTCCTAGACATGTTTATCCCCACCCTCACCCTTAAATGCAAATACTGAGTCTGTATCCTGCTCTCATGCATTTCCAACCCACAGAACCTCATTCACATCTCTCTAATCAACACCCACACACCCTTAAAAAAGCACACAGAACTGTATGGTTATTAATGCTCATTACATGCAGCAGACATTGCTGATCTACTCGCCACTCACAACCTAGATGCACTCTTTATCACAGAGATCTGGTTCACTTAACACATCCTAAATGTCATCCCCCACAGGCTACTGCATCCAACACAAGGACGACCAAGGGAAGAGTGGCAGTGGGCTCACTTCTATCCACAAGGCCTCATGGGCATGCACCCTCCAGGATCTCGCCAAAACAGGCATACATGTAACTCCTTACTTGCCACTTACCCACACTGAGCGCGGTCTTCCATCTGATCTACCCGCCACCCCAAATCAACAAGGCCTTGCTCAATTAAATCCTACACCTCATCACAACAGCATCCTTCAACAACACATCTAACTTCTTCCTCTGGGATCTCAACCTCCTTGGTACTCAAGAGTCTACTCCAACTGCTCGACACCATGGGCATCAACAACTTGTCTCAGAACCAAACCACAAAAAAGTCAACACACTCGACCTTCCATTTCCCTCTCCATCTGTCATTTATTTTGCCACTCACCCCCTCGAGCTTTGGGCTAGACCGACAATGCAGCTAAATCCATCGTGTTACCACATACCTTTCCCCCCACCAAGGCCAACCAAGACACACCCATCGCTCTCAAGAACTTTACCATGGATTTAATGGAAGGATACCTAATCGCCTTGGCCCCCACGTTGACGCTTGGGAGAATGTCAACTCCCTAATCCGAGCACTCAAGAACCTTCGACCACAAACGGGCACCACTGAAACATCAACTCAGCAAACATATCACCCCTTGATGCACACAGGAACTCAAAGACAACAAGTGTACCATCCACAGAAAAGAAAAGCTCTGGAGAAAACGCCTTCACCTAAAAGGCCTAATCACCCTGGAAACCCTCTGATCGGCATGCAGGATACTCCTCACCACAACCAACACAGATTGCTACACACCAACCATCATGGAAACATAATTGAAGAGCAAAGTGCTCTTCCAAGCTGTGAAGCACTGCATAAACCCGCTGCAAGGACCCTGCAATACTACAATCCTCTGACAAGCCACACCGGCAACAACTGCTTCACTGACACCAGATATGGCCAAGATTCGACCAAATAATAACAGCTCCAAATGTACCACAGACAGCCCACCGATACCAGCCTGCAACATATCAAGATGGCCCAAATTCAGGATAATTACACTAATAGACCTGTGTTAAACTGTTATCTCCTCTCTCTCAATGAGAGAGTGCTATAGGAAGGTTATCACTCCAGTGTACAACAAATAGGCACAAAGATAAGAGTCACTGACCTGGTCTTCGGAAGCGGCTGGAAGAAAGAGAGAAGTTCACCTGATACACTCTTTCCAAGCCAACTATGTTGGCAAGAAGAGAATGCGCCAGGGAAACCCTTGTGGGGGAAAAAAACCCTGTGATGCTGGAGATCGTAGGTTACTGTAAGCTGGAGGGTAGCTGGCAATGGTATTCCGGTTCCCTTCGAAGCGTGGAATGGAAGGTTAAGTTGTCATCTAACCCACGGTAATGGCATGAAGAGAGAGGTTAATATCCGCTATTGATAACAGAACCTCTAAGTAGATGGATAAGCAACGTTCCTCTCCTTTCATGACTGTAGTCTGGTTAAGGAGATAGTAGGCTGCGCTTTGAAGAAATAGTTCCAGGTAGGAACCTGGAGGAAGAAAATAGAAACAAGATTTGAGAGGACAGTAGAATCGAAAGAAGACGTGCGGTTTTCGGAGTTCTAACGTACAAGGGAAGATATTTCTTCAAAGACCTTCCGGTCGCGGTCGCAGGCGTTTCCGCGAATGAATTGAAGGGTATGCTGGTGGTTGAAGTCTGAAATACGTTTGTACCGCGTACCTTCTGAGAGAAAAGATATTGTTAGCCCTATATCTAATTCCCTGACACTGGCTAAACTGAGAGGGAGGACGTACTCGTCTGTGATACCAATTAGCTAAGGCTCCAATATTCTAATCCTTTTCGGAGCAAGAAAATGTGCCGCGCTGGAGGAAGGATTTCCTGAGAGGATAGGAGAAAAATCAAGAGTCTGGGGGGGTTTGAGAGTTGAAGCAAGGAGAAGTAGTGAGTACAGAACGAACAGTAACTTACAAAGCGCGGCCACTAAGCACAGTAGCAACGCACCGCGGCATCTGTTCGGTGTACGGATGTACTGCTTCCTGGAGTAGGGGAGGAGCCAAGCCCGTTTCAGACTGCAAAACTAGAACTACGGGCGCCATCTTGAGAGAGGGAAAATGAACCAATGGCAAATGCCGCCAACGATGCCACAGGGACCATTTATGCATACGCTTCGTAACAGTATGCCCCCTACTAAGGGACGTGCAGCCAGGCTTCCCCGGGTGACGCCTGTAAAAGTCACAAATCAGGAGTGGGGCATAAACTGCAGAAGCCGGCTCCCAGGACCGTTTTGCTGGGGAATAACCCTTCCAATCAATCCGAAATTGGAAAACCCCTTGCTGATACCGGGCGTCATATATTCCAGATACTTCATGTTCCAGGCCCGTATCAGTGAGGACCGGAGGGGGTGATCCAACTGGTACACGATAGTATTTGTTTCTGACGTCCGGTTTCAATTGAGATACATGGAAGGTGGGATGAATGCGTTTCCATGACTGTGGAAGGCATAGTTGGAAAGCCGCCGGACCTTTCTTGTCCAATACAGTAAAGGGTCCGTAGAATTTGGGAGAAAGTTTAGAAGGAACAAGTCTTTTGGGAAGGAATTTGCTAGCCAGCCACACCTGATCCCCTACTTAAATCAAAGGAGCTGGGATTCGATGTTTATCTGTCTGTCTCTTGCTCCTGATTTGTCCTTCCAATAAGGCTTCGTGTACCTTGTGATGACCTTGTTGGATAGCATCCACCAGTCTTTCCAGACTAGGAAAGGGAGAAGTCAACGGTGTTGAAGCAGGGAACACCGAGGGATGAAACCCGTATGTACTATAGAAAGGGCTGGCTCTGGTTGCAGAATGGGCTGCGTTATTATACGCAAATTCTGCTAATGGCAGTAACTCTTTCCAGTTATCCTGGGCCGCTGAGATGTAACATCGTAGGTATCCTTCCAAGGTCTGATTTAGACGTTCGGTTTGCCCATTTGTTTGTGGATGGCAGCGGGAGATGCCTAATGTTGCACAGAGATGACGCCAGTACCGGGATGTGTATTGAGGGCAACAATCTGAAATGATAGTCTCTGGAAGTCCATGCAGCGTAAATATACGTTCCAAGAATATCTGTGCCTTTTGTGGTGCTGTGGGTACCGAAGGTAGAGGAATGAAGTGCGCCATTTTAGTGAGTGAATCCACAGTTACCATTACAGCGGTACAACCTTCCGAAATGGGGAGATCCACGATGAAATCCGTCGAGATCTTTTGTCAGGATTTAGTAGGGAGTTGCATTTGAACCAGTTCTCCTATGGGTGGAGTTTGAGGGGACTTGGTTTTAAGACATGTCGTTCAGGACGAGATGTAATCTTGAACGTCCTTTCTCAATGAAGGCCACCAGAAATGCCGTAAAGTTAGCTACAAGGTATTCGAGAAACCTCTGTGTCCGGCTGCTCGCGAATCATGACAATGTCGTAATACTACTTTCCTGAATTCTTCATTTCGAATAAACATCCTTTCTTCTTTGAAAAGTAAACCCCTACTGTGAGTTAGGTTATGTCTTGAAAGTAGTTCCTGCAAAGATGTGGCTGTTAAGCTTCGAACACTAGTTTCTACCTTGTGTAGGATATTGTGAACAACGGATACAAAAACCGCTTTGGGAAACATGGGTTCAGAATTGAAAACCGTCTTCTCCAAAGTATCTCTTCGGGACAACGCATCTGCGTTCAAATTCGTTCTGCCAGGGATGAATGTGAATATAATGCGGAAGGGTGAAAAGAAATGAGACCATCGGGCTTGATGACTATTCCACGTTTGTGCATATTGCAGTGTTCTGAGGTTGTGATGATCAGTTCTCACTTCAATCGGATGTTGAGCCCCCAAGAGAAGGTGGCACCATTCCTCAAATGCACGCTTTGTAGCAAGTAGCTCTTTTTCTAATACCGTGTAGTTGACCTCCGATAGAGTTAAGGGTTTTGACAGATAGGCCACCGGTCTCTCACTGTTCTTTGTATCCGGTTGAAGGAGAACTGCACCTATTGCATAATGTGAAGCATCAGATTCTACGATGAACCTCAGTCTTTGGTCTGGAACTGCTAGAACAGGAGCTTTAGTGAACTGGTTCTTCAGGGTGTCAAAGGACTTCTGGGTCTGGGAGGTCCATAGGTAAGGAATTCCCTTCTTGAGGTGTGTTAAAGGCAAGGTGAGAGTTGAAAACTGAGGTATAAAATGCCTATAAAAATTGGCGAAACCCAAGAATCTTTGGATCTCTTTGACTGATCGAGGTGATGGGCAATCGGTAATCGCAGAGACTTTTGCCGGGTCCATAGAGATGCCCTGATGGGAAAGGATATATCCTAGGTGTGTGACGGAGGTTTTGTGAAATTCACATTTTTCGATCTTCCACAACAGATGGCTCTGTTGCAGACGGTACTAGACTTCTTGTACCTGTAGTATATGATCTGCTAAGGTGGAGAAAAACACTAGAATGTCATCAAGGTACACAATCATATAAAGGAGAGAGATGTCTGCAAAAATGTGGTCCATAAACCTTTGAAAAACTGCTGGGGCATTTGCTAGGCCAAATGGCATGACACGGTATTGGTAGCACCCGAAGGGTGTTCTGAACGCCGTCTTCCATTTGTCGCCGGCTTTAATCCGGATCAGATGATAAGCCCCCCCATAGATCAAGCTTGGTGTATACTTGGGCACCACCAACAGCTTCAAGTATGTCTGGGATCAGGGGCATCGAGTACCTGTCAGGGACTCTGATTTTGTTCAGTCCTCTGAAATCGATGCAAGGGCGGAGTTCTGTGGTGTTTTTCTTCGGGATGAAGAATAATGAGGCTGCGGGTGGAGAGGTGGACTCTGTGATAAGTCTGTTTTGCAGATGTGTGCGTAAGTAGTCTTTCAGAACTTCTTTCTCTTTAGCCGAAAGAATATACATGCGTCCAAATGGCAGTGGACTATCCGGTACCAATTCAATTGCACAATCATCTCTTCTATGTGGAGGGAGTTGAGAATATTCTGTCTGAGAAAATACCTCTTGGTATCGGAGATATTCCGGTGGCAGAGATGAGATTTGGTTAAGCACTTTATTGTTAGTTCCATTGTCTCTAGTCTCCTGAAACCCTCGGGAATGGACCCCTTTGTGTTCCATGCAACGTTGAACACACTGTTCAGATCCCAAGAAGAGAGTCCCTACTGACCAGTTGATCTAAGGATTGTGAGTCCTTAACCAAGGAAGTCCCAAAATGACTGGTAATGTGCTGTTCTGATGAGATCTAGAATCGGCGTTTCTTGATGCGATGCTATGACCATGTGAAAGAACATGTGTGGTCTTTGATGGGTCCCGATGTTACAGGACTACCATCCACACTCTCAACTGGAATGTCATAGATTTGGCTGACGTAGGAATACCATGGGTTTGGGCCCATGAATCCTCAATGAAATTACCAGCAGCGCCACTATCTATTAAGGCTGGTACTTTCTCTAGACAAAAATTATTCCAAGACAAAGATACTTCCAGCACTATCATGGTAGTCTCTAATGGAGACGAAGGGTTAGCATAATTGTTATGTAGGGAACCTGAAAGTGTACAAGGGCCCGAAACCGTGGTTCCCTTTACGTTCGGGCACTGGCGTTTCCCGCCTTCCGAGGTGGTATGATGGGGCATTTTTTGATCATATGTGAATTAGCCCCGCAATACATACACAAACCCAAGGATTTCCGTCTAGCCCGTTCTTTGGATGACAGAGGACCGCGGGTAAGTCCTAATTGCATCTGTTCTTCCGAAGAATTGGGTTTACTAAGATGGAATACCCCTTCCGGGTGTGGTTTCGAAGAACGTCCCTTCTTTTTTTCATGATGCCACTCTTGAAGACGGTAATCTAATTGCATGACCAAAGATATGAATTCAGACATATTATGAGGACGTGGAACACGTGACACTTCATCCTTTAGTTCCTCTGATAGCCCTCATCTGAAGATGGTAATGAGGGCGTTGTCAGCCCAAGCGGTGTAGGAGTCTAGTATGGAATTGTTACTGGTAACTAATGGGGTTGCCCAGGCAAACGCTGCTCCTGTCATCTGTGATATCATATGCCCTACTTTATCATGGTCCGTTGGGAAAAAAGCAGCCTTAAAGGCAAATTGGACCATGCAAGCCTCTAAAAACTCTTTTACCAAATGAGGATTCACGTCAAAGCGTCCAAGAGGTAGAGGTCCTGGAGGGACCTCAGAGCTCTGAGCAGAGCGACCCACTTGATGGCGTAAGGCAGCATTCGCCTGTTTCAATTGTTGCACTTCAGAGTGCCTGCATTGCGTTAGCCAACTGCTGGATTTGTTGATCCATTATTCCTGTAAATCAGACACTTATGGCTTGTAACCACGGGTCGACCCTGAAGTGAGCCAATAGTATTCCTAGACAGTAATTTTAGGCGTTGCTATCTGTTAAATTGTTATCTCCTCTCTCTCAATGAGAGAGTGCTCTAGGAAGGTTATCACTCCAGTGTACAACAAATAGGCACAAAGATCAGAGTCACTGACCTGGTCTTCGGAAGCGGTTAGAAGAAAGAGAGAAGTTCACCTGATACTCTTTCTAAGCCAAATATGTTGGCAAGAAGAGAATGACCAGGGAAACCCTCGTGGGGAAAAAAAACCTGTGATGCTGGAGATCGTAGGTTACTGTAAACTGGAGGGTAGCTGGCGATGGTATTCCGGTTCCCTTCGAAGCTTGGAATGGAAGGTTAAGTTGTCATCTAACCCACGGTAATGGTTCTAAATGATATATGAAGAGAGAGATTAATATCCGCTATTGATAACAGAACCTCTAAGTAGATGTACAAGCAACGTACCTCTCCTTTCAGTGACACTAGTCTGGTTAAGGAGATAGGAGGCTGCGCTTTGAAGAAATAGTTCCAGGTAGGAGCCTGGAGGAAGAAAATAGGAACAAAGATTTGAGAGGACAGTAGAATCGAAAGAAGACGTTAGTGGGGTTTTCGGAGTTCTAACGTACCTGGGAAGATATTTCTTCAAAGACCTTCCGGTCGCAGGCGTTTCCGCGAATGAATTGAAAGGTATGCTGGGAGTTGAAGTCTGAGATGCGTTCGTAACGCGTACCTTCTGAGAGAAAAGATATTGTTAGCCCTATATCTAATTCCCTGACACAGCTAAACTGAGAGGGAGGACATACTCGTCTGTGATCCCGATTAGGTAAGGCTCCGATATTTGAATCCTTTTCGGAGCAAGAAAATGTGCCACGCTGGAGGAAGGACTTCCTGAGACGATAGGAGAAAAATCAAGAGTCTGAGAGGGGGTTGAGAGTTGAAGCAAGGAGTAGTAGTAAGTAGAGAATGAACGATAACTTACGGAGCGCGGCCACTAAGCACAGTAGCACGGTGTACGGATGTAATGCTTCCTGGAGTAGGGGAGGAGCCAAGCCCATTTCAGACTGCAAAACTAGACCGACACTGGGAACTATGGGCGTCCTCTTGCGAGAGGGATAACGAACCAATGGGAAATGCCGCCAACGATGCCACAGGGACCATTTATGTATACCCTTCGTAACAACCTGACCAACTCTCTTACAACCCATCAACTACAAAGATGACATTCTTCCCTCCTCCATTGTGAAAGTCATAAAAGGTGAATTACTCACACCACTTCTTATTGTCATTAATCCCTCAGACATGGCACCTTCACTGATGCACTGAAAATCGGGCAGATCCTTCACCTGCGGAGGAGACCCAAACTCAACCCTGATGACCTGGCCAACTATTGCCCTATCACACGTCCACCTTTCCTCATCAAAGTGATTGAGAAAACCATCACTACCCAGTTGCACAAAACGATCCCTTAGAACAATCTCCTACAGGAGTAACAAGCCTGTTTCCAATCGTGATGCAGCAAAGAGGCCTCCACCATCCAAGTTATTGATGATGCTCAACACATCCAAGACAAAGGGGGACCCCTGATTACTTGTCCTCCTTGGCCTCTATTGCCTCCGATAGAGCGGACCATGAAGCCCTTCTCAACATCTTCTCCACATGAATGGATTTAAATGTAGCAATCCTGCAGTGTTCCACCTCATACCTTTCCAACAGAGACATCTATATCAAGATTGGGCCTAAATAGATCTCAGCAAGCCTAGTAACCTGTGGAGGTTCACAAGGCTCCATCCGGTCTACTCTCATCTTCATGCTCTGCAACCTCCAGGGGAACTCCTTGTCAACACCAAGATAAACCAATATGGAGATGATACACAGCTTTAACAAAAGATCCATTGCATCTACGACATCCGTTGACTCGAGAACTGTCTGTTCCTCACCTAAACCTGGATCTCAAGCACTTAACCTGAAGCCCAACCTCACAGAACAAATTCATTCTCCTAGGAAGCTCCACCAAATATGCCCAAGTCAAGAATTGCTCGACTCACATGAGCAACAATGGATCCATTCCTCAATGCTCACCTAGTGCAAATTCTCTCTGCTTTATTATAGACGGCTACTTGTCATTCAAAACACATTGCCAGTAAGACCCAAGCAGCATGGTACAGATGTACACTCTTCCGCCTAGTCAAACCTATTTAAGGAACTCATTGTGGCAACAGTAAAGACAGACACAAGTGATCACAATTCAAGGGTGTTTATTAAACCGTATAGGTAGGTTGGAAAAAAACGCCTCATGTAAACCTAAATCTAAGAGGGGAGCAAGCTACGACCATCAAATAATAAGGCAGTCCTAGTGGCGTCTTGTCAAATAAAAGGGGCTTATAGTAAAATAAAAACGATTGCCAATTCTTATAACTAAATACAAAAAGAGTGTGGGATAGGGTTCAAAAGAAGAAAGAAGTGTTCACAAAAAGATAAGTCAGGATGGGTAGCCGGGGGTCTCCCTTCCCCACGTTTTGAGCACGGGACAAGGGTGGACTCCTGCGCACAACACACGCTCGAGCTTTCCCAGCACGAGTCTACAGTTCCCTTCTCCGATATCAGGATCTTTGGTGGGTAAGTCTCTTTTCTACAACAAGTCTCTTGCCTCCGTGGACCTGATGTGTTCAAAATAACAAACAAAAAGTTCCTTTCTGTATGTACGTTGAGTGATGACATTTCACCCCTAGATCTCCCTCTTCCGAGCTCAGGTCCACAAAAAGTTCCTAGGGATATCAGGGCCTTCGGTGGTTAAATCTCTTGGTTCCAAGGGCCGGATATGTTCAAAATAACTAACAAAAGTTCCTTTCTGATTGCACTTTATGATGATGATTCTTCACCCCTGGGTCCCCCTTTTCCAGGCTCAGACACCACTCGAATATCGGTCTCCCTCCATGGGTTCACCCCAGCTTGTATTCACAAGATTATTTCTTCTATATTCATGTGTCGTTGGGTGAAGGTTTTTCACCCCTGATCCCCCTCTTCCAGGCTCAGACCCTTCTTGAATGTTTGCATCCCTCCGTCGGGTTCACTATGACTTTTATTCCAAAACAATTTCACCTGCTGCACTCATGTTTAATGTCCTTTTAGAGAAGCCACTGTGGACATCCCTCTGTCGGGTTCACTCTTGTCAACACAATGTTAATTGGGGCATCAGGCTTCACCCCGCTTTGCAGGCATTCTTCCGTCGGGTTCATGTTTGCCAGCCTTGCAGTTCCTTGTGCTTCCTTCTGCTTTCCCACTATGCAGGATTTGCTTCCCTTAGTTTTCCAATGGTCCGCCGGTCAAAGACTTTCGACTGTACAGGGGATTTTGCTGGACCCCTGTATGACCACTTTGACCATTTCCTAAGGCCTTCTGTTATCGATAGTTCAACAAAAAGGGGTGTTAACAGTTCTTTGAACTTCTCTTAATTTGCCAGTTGCCATTTTCGTTAAATACAGTTTGGTTTCTGTGAGAGAACGGGCCTCAACGACCGGTGGGGGGTGTCTGTACTCCCACTCCCTATATGATGGAGGAGAGGCACAGGAGACCCCAGCCAAGATTCTCTATTCGGTAGCAATGGTCGAGCAATCAAGGCCTAGCTTCTCAGGAGGTGATGCAGGCTGGTTCTTAAGTACAGTGTATCCCCAAGCCCCCACAAAGGAATATCCACACTCTGTATTGGTTAGAACACAGTCTTTATATAATCAATAGTTAAGGTTATGTACATTTATCATAGTAACTCACTTTGTACTCTGGCAAAATCTACAATGGCAAATATTTACAATCCTAAAGTGGTACCACCCTAGATCTCATTGAAGTGCATGAACAATACTGTACAATGTCACACAGACCAATAGAGGGAAACCAGCAATAGAGAGGAGAGAAAATAAGATGGTTGAGCAATAGGCAGAATACTGACCCCTACCACTAGGCACAGTTCTGTGTGGAGATCCCCCCACCTGGGCAACCTGTAAAGAAAGATATAACACAAGCCCAGTCCATATATTGCTCAGCAAGTCTTATTCTCTCCTATAATGTTTTTACCCCCCCAATGTACCTGGTGGAGTCGAGTTCCTCGAAAAGGCGTCGACAAACGTCGAGGGACTCGCTGTTCGGCGACGGGGAATCGACGGCCCTTCTTGGATGCCTTCCCTTTCAAGCGGGAGGCACGGGGCGTCGAACGTCCGTCGGCGAACGAGGTAGAACGATGTCGAAGAGGCGGCAGCTTCGTCCGAGCGGTGCTCGTCGGCGTCGGGGCGTCGGCGTCCTGCAAGGCGGAGGTGTGCGGGGCACCTCGATGACAATAGTTCTGGACCGCAAAGATTGTAGAGACGGGAGCCCAGCAAGGGCGTCGAGTCGTCCGAGTCTTTGAGGTCGTCGGGTGGCGGGAAACCCACCGGCAGGTTTCTCCTCGGCGCGTTGGTCGTCCTCGGCTTTCTCCGGCAGGATAAGCGGTCGACGAAGCGGTCGAGAGAGTCCTTCGATTGAATGTTCTTAGGCACAGGAGCGGACGGCTCCGGTCGTCGGCGGCACGGCGTCAAGTGGTTCCCACGGCTGGGCAACACAACTTCGACGGGCCTCCAGCGGTTACACAAACCTGCGAACCCTGGTCGACGGCAATGGACTCCGACGGCGTCGATGTCCGGGGGCTTCACTTCGATCTCCTCGGCGGTCCCGTCTCGGGTCGACAACCTTTCGGGGGTCTGTCTTCCAGGGCGCTTCGGCGAAGATGAAGCGGTGCTCGATGGTCCCTCGGAGCACGGGAAGAGGGTGCCTTACCAGGTCCTCTCTTGGGTCAGCCCTCGACGGATTCGTCAGCCTTCGGATCGGTCGAAGCAAATGCCACAGCAAGTCTTCTTCTTCCAGCTGGACGTCGAGGATCAGCAGTTCCAGTTACTCGTAGAGTGGAGACTCCGCTCCCTGGCTGCTTTAGGAGCACAATGGTCGCTTCTCAACCAGAGGTCCCTTCTGAACCAATTTCAGTGGTGAGAGGTCCCCAGATATAAAATCCTGTCTCTCATCCACACTGCTGGCACACACACAGCAGCCAATCATACTGCAGGCCATTCATGCAGTCAGTCAGCCAATCAGGCACACAGTGCATTCAGGCCACACTCCTCCCTTTCAGACACTCACAACAAGGAATGTGGATTGGGGCAAGTACCCAGCCATTCAACACTACACACTGCATTCAGGCCAGTTTCGGGCAGGGCTGTCTCAGTCTTTGTCTCTCATGCCAGAAACCAGACAACCACAACCAGAAGTGAATATTGGTCACACACTCCATTCACCCAGGTCCCACCCACAGGAGGTACCCACAACATACAGTCACTGGGAAGGCTCCAGCCAGTCTAGCTGGGCCTTCACAACAACACCATATATGGAATTTCCACCCAACAGCCAGTCAGGGGGAAGGGACAGAGTCAGGGCTTCCCAGGACTTTGGGAAAAACAAGATAACAGGCAATAGAAAGCAAGAGGCCACAGTGGCCATCTTGTTTCCTATCAGGAATCAACAGATCCCAATGGCAGGGCCTGGGTATCCCAAAATGGAGGACACCCAGAGCACCTGTCAAATTCAGCATGGAGCTGCCACCAGCCCATACCCTGCTCTGTGGGCCACCCACAGGTGCCCAAAAAACATACACTAGGGGCACAGGGTTGTACCCCTACCCATGGGTGCCATAAGGGTATCCGATGGGTCTGTTCACCAAACCAAAAGAGAGAGCTGCACTGCCAGGAGTCCCACATGGACTCCTGGGCAGAAAACATAACAGAACACACGGTAAAAACAGTAATAGGACAAGGATTCAGAGGCCCTGTCCCTCAGATGCATTTCCAGCATCACAGTCGCCCCCCCCAGACTGAGGTGGAGGGTGTCTAATCTCCCACGGGATAGACACCCTCATCCAGACGGTCAACATACCTTCTGGAAAGGCCATCTGCATTATCGTGACTCTTCCCTGGTCTGTGCTCTATGGTGAAGTCTAGCCCTTGCAGGCTAATGGACCACCTGAGCAATTTCGGGTTCTCACCCTTCATCTGCATAAGCCACTTCAGGGGCTTATGATCTGTTTGGACCTTGAAGGTAGACCCGGTAAGGTAGGGCCTAAAACGCCTAAGGCTCCAAACTATGCTAAAACACTCCTTTTCAACAATAGCCCACCTAAGTTCTCTACCCTTGAGTTGTCTACTGATGAATATGATAGGGTGTTCTCTCCCTTTGTCATCTAACTGGGACAAGACAGCTCCAATTCCGGTGTCGCAGGCATCCGTCTGGACGATAAAGGGTCGGCTGTAGTCAGGCGCACTTAACACAGGTGCCCTACACAGACTTTCTTTCAAGCCATCAAAGGCCCTCTGACAGTCTTCAGTCCAATTAACCTTCCTAGGCTGCTTGCGTGACGTTAGAGCTGTCAGGGGGGCAGCTATGGTCCCATAGTCTGCCATGAAATTGCGATAGTACCCAGTGAGGCCCAAAAAGGCTCTCACCTGGGTTTGAGTAGTGGGAGTCTCCCAGTTCTGTACATCCTGTACTTTACTGGAGAGAGGTTGGATTTGACCCCCTCCTACCTCATGACCAAGATAGGTAACTTTCCCCTGAGCTATCTGGCACTTGGTGGCCTTGATAGTGAGTTTAGCCCTTTTCAAGGCCTGCAACACCTTAACCAGATGTGTCAAATGCTCTTCCCAGGTGGAACTGTAGACGGCAATGTCGTCTAAGTAAGCCACACAAAAGGCTTCCAGCCCACTGAGCGCATGGTTGACCAATCTCTGGAAGGTGGCAGGGGCATTCTTCAACCCAAAAGGCATGACCCTAAACTGGTAGAGTCCCTCAGGTGTTGAGAAGGCCGTCTTTTCCTTGGCATGGTCCGTCAGAGCTATTTGCCAATAGCCTGAAGTAAGGTCAAAGGTGCTCACAAACTTGGCAGCACCGATGGTGTCCACGAGCTCATCAGCCCGGGGCAATGGGTGTGCGTCAGTTTTGGTGACGGCATTGACTCCTCGGTAGTCCACACAGAACCTCCAATCCTTGGTACCCGCCTGGGAACTTGCCTTGGGGACAAGGACCACTG
This sequence comes from Ambystoma mexicanum, assembly GCF_040938575.1. Classification (NCBI taxonomy): domain Eukaryota; kingdom Metazoa; phylum Chordata; class Amphibia; order Caudata; family Ambystomatidae; genus Ambystoma; species Ambystoma mexicanum. The sequence goes on from NC_090935.1 coordinate 1,466,574,497, forward strand.
GACTGGACCAGGGACTGGTTGAGGGTTCAATAACACCCAGATCCAACATCTTGGCGACCTCAGCCTGGATGTGGTTCTTGACGGTATCTGACATACAGTAGCACCTGCTTTTGACAGGTACACTGTCACCAGTGTCAATTTCATGCTTACACCACGGTGTAAGGCCTGGTGTCAGTGAAAACAGAGAGGCATACTGCTGGAGCAAAGCCCTGCAGGCCCTCTGCTGCTCTGTTGTCAAATCTGGAGAGAGACGTACTCCCTCCACTGAGCCATCCTGAGGGTTGCTATGCAGCAAATCAGGAAGGGGCTCACTCTCATCCTCTTCTTGCCCTGAAGCTAGCAAGAGACATGAGACCTCTGCTCGCCTGTGGAAAGGCTTGAGCCTGTTGACATGGAATATCTGAGGAGCTACCCCAGAGGCACCCATGTCAACCAGATAATTGACTTCGCCCATCTTGGAGATTATCCTGAAGGGTCAAGTCCACTTGTCTGCCAAAGCTCTAGGCTTGGTGTAGGCTCCATCACAAGAATTTCCTGTCCCGGAGTCCAATCCACTTGTGAGGCTTTAAGGTCATGCCAGTACTTATTCAACTCCTGGCTGGCCTTGAGATTTGCTGTTGCCTGTCCCATCATCTGTGTCATCCTCCGCCTGAGGCCTAACACATAGTCCCCCACTTGCTTGGCGGGACCCGGAGGAGTGGCTTCCAAGCCTTCCCTGATCAAGGCGAGGGGCCCCCTCACGGGATGTCCAAAGAGTAACTCAAAGGGGCTGAAACCAACACCCTCCTGAGGTACCTCTCTGTAAGCAAACAGCAGGCATGGCAGGAGGAGATCCCATTTCCTCCTTAGGGGCTCTTCCAAAGCACCTAGCATGCCCTTGAGAGTTTTGTTAAATCTCTCAACCAGACCATTGGTCTGGGGGTGGTAAGAGGTGGAGAACTTGTAGGTTACCCCGCACTCTCTCCACATGGTTTTCATGTAACTCGACATGAAGTTGGATCCTCTGTCAGAGACAACCTCCTTGGGGAATCCAACACGGGTGAAAATGCCCAGGAGAGCCCTGGCAACCACCTTGGCCGTAACCGTCCGAAGGGGTATCGCCTCAGGGTACCTGGTGGCATGATCTACCAAGACCAGGATGAACCGATGTCCACCTGAAGTGGGAGGGTCAAGGGCACCGACGATGTCGATGCCCACCCTCTCAAATGGGGTGCCAACCACTGGCAACGGCTGCAGTGGGGCAATGACACTGCCTCCAGTCTTGCCAGACAACTGACAAGTTGGGCAGGTCCTGCAGTGGGACTCCACTTCTACTCCCATCCGTGGCCAGTAGAAATGGGCAGAGAGCCTCTGCTTAGTCTTCTTGGTCCCAAGATGACCAGCCAAGGGCACCTCATGCGCCAACTGCAGTAGGAAGGGCCTGTAAACCTAGGGTACCACCAACCTCTTGCGGGCACCAGGTTCAGGCTTAGTGGGCTCACTAACAAGGAGCTCACCCTCCCAATAAATCCGGAAATTCCTAGGCACCTCTCCTTGTGCCTGGGCCAGGGCCTGTTTCCTCAGTCCCTCGAGAGAGTGGCACTCTCTCTGTCCCTTACAGAAGTCCGCCCGGGAGGGTCCCCCTTCAGCTAACAAGCATTGAAGGTCGGGATGATCCTCCGGGTTGAGAACCTCTCCCACAGGGGAGTCTTCTGCCTCTTCTCCCAAAGGAGTTGAGTTTGGGTTTTCCACTGGACCCAGCCCGTCCGGAGCATGGATCCCAATGGGTGCTGTCGGAACAGCAGGAAGAGAAGGTGCTCCCTCCACAGAGGTGGCCTTCTTGGTCTTCCTTCTTCTTGCCTTAGGCCTCGCCTTTGGCTCGGGTACCTGACCCACAGCCAGACCCGGTGTCACCTGTGACCTAGTGACTGCAGCAGCAGTCATGGGAAGACCATCCGAGATCAACCCCAACTCTACTAGATCATTCCCTAACAAAATGTTAGCAGGGACATTGTCCTGAACCAGGACAGGAAGCTTCGCTGTCTTGTCGCCAATCATGAGTGTGACTAAGGCTACAGGTGATAATTTGGGAGGCCCACCAGCTAACCTGGTGGTTTGCAGAGGAGCACCTTCATAGTCCTCTGGCCTGAGCAGGGTCCTGTCTACCACTGTCATGCTTGCCCCAGTGTCTCTCAAACCAGTAGAAGGCTGGCCATTCAAGAGGACACTTCTCAAAAACCTACGGGTGTTCTGTGGGATAGTCGCCAGTACTTCCGCGTACTGGTCCCAGGCCCCAAGGGACACTAAGGAAATCTCCACCGGAGCACCAAATGTGATCCCGGCAGAGGAGGGGAGGACAGTGGCCTCCACCTCAGACACGGGGTAAGGGTAGGTCAGGCTGACAGCCTGTACTCCAAGTGCCTTACCTTTACACTTGGGGTCACCCCTTCTGTGATCCAGAGCCCCACAGTCCCAACAAGCGCCAGGAGTGCGGGGTACGGTACTGGAACCACTGGGAGCCTGCTTTGCAGCAGGTGGACCACTACTCTTATTCCCACCCCCAGATGACTTATCCCCACTAGATTTTTGGGTCTTAGGAGAGGAAGGTTTTGGTTTACCTGACTGTGACTGCTTGGGGGACTCCTCAGCTTTCTGAGAGGCCCCCTTCTCTTTGTCCTTGTCCTTCCCACTGGAGTCCTTAGGGGACACCCGGTGTGAGACCCACTTGTCAGCCAACCTAGCCAGCTTAAAGGGGTCCAAAATGTTCTGGTCAGCCACATACTGACGGAGCTCTGGTGAACAGGCTTCAGAGAAATGCTCAAAAAACAAGAGGTGGGACAATTCAACAAAAGTCTTAACCTTGTATCCATCGATCCACCCCATCATGTTCATGTGCGCAGTACTCACCCAGTCAACCCAAGACATATTCTCCTTTTTCTTAAAATCCCTGAACCTTCTAAGGTATTGGGTAGGGGTCTTGCCGAACTTGGCAATCAAAGCAGACTTCATACACTCGTACTGACCCCTTTCTTCCACACTCAGCTTCAGAATACAGTCATACCCGGTTTGAGGCACTCTGCTTAACAAACACTTCGCCCAATCTCTTTTATCCACATCATGAATCTCACAAGCCATTTCAAACGCTTCAATCCATTGGAGGATATCCGAACCCTCCACAAATACACCAACCAAATCTTTCATAAACTTGGTGGCTGGGGACCTGACACTCTCACTGGTTCTAGCTGAAGTCTCCACTCTAGCTTTCTCTAGCTGGATCCTCTGACATTCAGTGTCCTGGCTCTTGAGTTCAAGGTCCTTATTTTTGAGTTCAAGATCCCTATTCTTGAGCTCCACTTGTTGAGCCAACTCCTCTTTCTTAAGCTCAGCATCTATTTCCAACTTGCGGTATTCAAAGGCCAATTTCATCCTTAATAACTCAAGCTCTAAGGAATTGCTGGAGTTTGGAATAGAGGCAGCAGGAATGGCGGCATTCCCAGAAACAGATTCAGCAGAAACCCCAGGGGCAGAGTCCTCATTGGTTGCATTCCCCCCTCATCAAGAGTTTCACTATCAGTCTGGTAGTCCACCAGGGCAGCTATCAGCTCAGCCCTAGACTTATCCACAAAGTCTAACTCCCTAGCTTCACAAGCACTCTGGAGAGCCTCCAAACTCATCCGAGTTAATTTGCCATTCGCAATAGACTCCATTGTTTGTAATGCAGTTACCTTGTACACAACTAAACCTTAATTCAATAAAGGGCAAATATCCTTTGTAAGTGGCACGGTTATACACTGATTCTTAAAACCATAAGCATCCCACCGCTGCCACCAGTGTGAGAGAACGGGCCTCAACGACCGGTGGGGGGTGTCTGTACTCCCACTCCCTATATGATGGAGGAGAGGCACAGGAGACCCCAGCCAAGATTCTCTATTCGGTAGCAATGGTCGAGCAATCAAGGCCTTGCTTCTCAGGAGGTGATGCAGGCTGGTTCTTAAGTACAGTGTATCCCCAAGCCCCCACAAAGTAATATCCACACTCTGTATTGGTTAGAACACAGTCTTTATATAATCAATAGTTAAGGTTATGTACATTTATCATAGTAACTCACTTTGTACTCTGGCAAAATCTACAATGGCAAATATTTACAATCCTAAAGTGGTACCACCCTAGATCTCATTGAAGTGCATGAACAATACTGTACAATGTCACACAGACCAATAGAGGGAAACCAGCAATAGAGAGAGGAGAGAAAATAAGATGGTTGAGCAATAGGCAGAATACTGACCCCTACCACTAGGCACAGTTCTGTGTGGAGATCCCCCCACCTGGGCAACCTGTAAAGAAAGATATAACACAAGCCCAGTCCATATATTGCTCAGCAACTCTTATTCTCTCCTATAATGTTTTTACCCCCCCAATGTACCTGGTGGAGTCGAGTTCCTCGAAAAGGCGTCGACAAACGTCGAGGGACTCGCTGTTCGGCGACGGGGAATCGACGGCCCTTCTTGGATGCCTTCCCTTTCAAGCGGGAGGCACGGGGCGTCGAACGTCCGTCGACGAACGAGGTAGAACGATGTCGAAGAGGCGGCAGCTTCGTCCGAGCGGTGCTCGTCGGCGTCGGCGTCCTGCAAGGCGGAGGTGTGCGGGGCACCTCGATGACAATAGTTCTGGACCGCAAAGATTGTAGAGACGGGAGCCCAGCAAGGGCGTCGAGTCGTCCGAGTCTTTGAGGTCGTCGGGGGGCGGGAAACCCACCGGCAGGTTTCTCCTCGGCGCGTTGGTCGTCCTCGACTTTCTCCGGCAGGATAAGCGGTCGACGAAGCGGTCGAGAGAGTCCTTCGATTGAATGTTCTTAGGCACAGGAGCGGACGGCTCCGGTCATCGGCGGCACGGCGTCAAGTGGTTCCCACGGCTGGGCAACACAACTTCGACGGGCCTCCAGCGGTTACACAAACCTGCGAACCTTGGTCGACGGCAATGGACTCCGACGGCGTCGATGTCCGGGGGCTTCACTTCGATCTCCTCGGCGGTCCCGTCTCGGGTCGACAACCTTTCGGGGGTCTGTCTTCCAGGGCGCTTCGGCGAAGATGGAGCGGTGCTCGATGGTCCCTCGGAGCACGGGAAGAGGGCGCCTTACCAGGTCCTCTCTTGGGTCAGCCCTCGACGGATTCGTCAGCCTTCGGATCGGTCGAAGCAAATGCCACAGCAAGTCTTCTTCTTCCAGCTGGACGTCGAGGATCAGCAGTTCCAGTTACTCGTAGAGTGGAGACTCAGCTCCCTGGCTGCTTTAGGAGCACAATGGTCGCTTCTCAACCAGAGGTCCCTTCTGAACCAATTTCAGTGGTGAGAGGTCCCCATATACACTATCCTGTCTCTCATCCACACTGCTGGCACACACACAGCAGCCAATCATACTGCAGGCCATTCATGCAGTCAGTCAGCCAATCAGGCACACAGTGCATTCAGGCCACACTCCTCCCTTTCAGACATTCACAACAAGGAATGTGGATTGGGGCAAGTACCCAGCCATTCAACACTACACACTGCATTCAGGCCAGTTTCGGGCAGGGCTGTCTCAGTCTTTGTCTCTCATGCCAGAAACCAGACAACCACAACCAGAAGTGTATATTGGTCACACACTCCATTCACCCAGGTCCCACCCACAGGAGGTACCCACAACATACAGTCACTGGGAAGGCTCCAGCCAGTCTAGCTGGGCCTTCACAACAACACCATATATGGAATTTCCACCCAACAGCCAGTCAGGGGGAAGGGACAGAGTCAGGGCTTCCCAGGACTTTGGGAAAAACAAGATAACAGGCAATAGAAAGCAAGAGGCCACAGGGGCCATCTTGTTTCCTATCAGGAATCAACAGATCCCAATGGCAGGGCCTGGGTATCCCAAAATGGAGGACACCCAGAGCACCTGTCAAATTCAGCATGGAGCTGCCACCAGCCCATACCCTGCTCTGTGGGCCACCCACAGGTGCCCAAAAAACATACACTAGGGGCACAGGGTTGTACCCCTACCCATGGGTGCCATAAGGGTATCCCATGGGTCTGTTCACCAAACCAAAAGAGAGCTGCACTGCCAGGAGTCCCACATGGACTCCTGGGCAGAAAACATAACAGAACACACGGTAAAAACAGTAATAGGACAAGGATTCAGAGGCCCTGTCCCTCAGATGCATTTCCAGCATCACAGTTTCTTATCAGTTGTCTCCTCGATTCACCGGCTGTGATGAACGTGTTTCTCTGGAGTCAAGGACGGTACCATGGTAGAAAGCGTCTCTCCCTGTCCTGCTAATCAGTGTAGGAGGGCTTTGTGTACCCTTTATCTGCTGCAACACACGCTGGCTATTATTCGCGGTCTTATGATTCCTTCCATTGAGGCTTTGTGGGTCTGGGTCAGAAAGGGCAAGGTTGCTTCTCTCTTGGTCACTCCTTTGGTTCTCGCCGCCTTTCTCCTCTTGAACTGCCGCCCTGGGATAGCTGTCTCATTGTGCGGTTTGCCTTGCTCGTAGTGTGCTCTCATGCTCTGCATTTATCCCTGTGGGGAAAAGAAAGGCTGTCAGGTGTGCGTTGTTATTATTAGTTGTCTGACTCTGCCTGACCCTTGTGTTGGGACGTGTCTGGTAAATGGCTCGAAGTCCGTTGTTTTTCACGGTATGGGAATGTATTTGTTTTGGAAAAGTGGGATGGTAGAGTTTCCAAGTATTCTAACGGGTAGGATGGGGGAAAGGGTGTTATATGGAATTGTAGCCCTCATACTTGGGGGTTTGGTAAACTCAGAAGGGTGAGATTGGTAGGGTTTGTGAAACAAACAGGAATGACCGGGATTATTATCGTGAAATAAACGGGGGGATTGTGGGAATGGTAGTGTTCTGTCAAAGTAGACTGGGAGTTCGGGAAAGAATAATCAGAGGGAAGTGGAGAAGAATGATTGGGCGTATTCAGGTAGGAAACAGAAAAGCAGGGATACTGGGAGTTGTGGTTTTCGAGTGCAATGTGGTTTCTAATGGATTTACCAGATGTGGAGGGGATGTTGGGTTCTGGTAAAGCAGGTTCATTGGGTGGAAGGGGGGTCGAGTTGGTACAGCCTATAAAAGCCTCAAGGACCTTGTTTTCCTCATCCCTTTCTCCAGTATAGTATCGCGCCTCACCTGGGGCATTCCCCCGAGCATAACCCGGGCTCCCCTACCCAAGTGGTCCTCCCGCGCTCATCCCAACACCAGGGTTGGGATCTGAGAGCACCAGCTCTTCACTGGCCACCTGAATAAGGGATTCTCGATGTCTACTCGGGAGAATAACCTCACGCCTGCCCCAGTTTAGAACAGTTGTCTAAGCCCTGGTCATCTCACTTCTGGACGGGGGCAATACCCTACTCGCAAGAGTCCTAGGTACCATTTTAGCCCCTCTGAAAACCATTCAGCAAGCTGTAGCACGCCTCATCACAGGACTAAGAAAATTCAAACACCTAACCGCCTTCCTCAAGGAGCTGCACTGTCTGCTTCTTCAAGCATTCATGTTCAATTATGCCTGCATCATCTTCAAAGTAGTCCCAACCAAAACAGAAACTCTACTTGGCCAGGAAACTCCTCTCCGGAGGCATGTGCACTACCAGATGCCAAAACCTTGCTGGACTGGAAACCAAGAACTGCAAGAGAGTAGAAACGGGCAACCAGCCTTTTCCTACAATTGCACCCTGTCTTTCGAACAAGTAACCAATTGATATGCCTGCCCCCTGCATCCTATATTTCGGGAATGAGCTGAAAACCTTGCTATTCAGTCACTGATCATTGCACTCAACCATTTCTCCTTTTCTTGAGTCCCCCTCTAACTCTCCCCTCCCACTTGCTTCCACTACAAATCCCAGCTTCCCGGCAACCTAATTGTAACCTGTGCGTGAATCTCCTTTGTACAGCACTCCGTTGTTTTCCAGCTATGTTCCTGATTTATAAATTACGTTCATACTGGCTGTAGCTATGCTGACTGACTCCACCGATAAATCCTTGTGTTAGATCATCATGATCATGTCGTCAAGGTACGCTGAAATAAACTCCCCGCTATTGTAGATCTGTACCACTGGATGCATTAACCAGTGATAGGATAGCCCCAAGGCATTTTCGTAAACTCCCAACAACAACCTGTTCACATCAACTGTGGGGGATCATAATTGGGTACTGATGGGTAAGAGTCTTGAAGATCTAGATGAGCCTATGAGGCTATCTCCTTGCTGAAGTCTGCCCCGTGACAAGATACCACCAACTCATTTAACTTTTAGGTTTATGACAGGATTTACTTTTTTGTTGCCTTCTTTCTATCAGAAAGAGGTTGCTTAGGAACCTGTGTGGATTCCTGCTTGATAAGTGGCACTACCTTCTGGTCCAGACTTTGGACTGCTCTGTCCATTAAGGCTCTCAGTGCCCGAAAATACCTTTGGTGTAGGAGAGGGCTATCCTGCTTGGGCACTACTAGCAGCTCTGTGAAAGCCTCCCGTTATCTGGCATACATGTGTTTCCTCAAAGCACTTTCAAGTTTCCCCCAAACAGCACAGTGCGCCCCCTCACCAGTGGAATTGATGCGTCAGAGGGAACCATCTGTTGGAGAAAAGGGATGTCTTGCTGCCCTCGCCATACACCGCCTCCACTTCCACAAATTTGTGAGGTGAATATTGTCAGTAGGCCTGCAAAAACTGTGCGGTACCGTATCCTCCTTTTGTATGGTAGGGCGGTCCAGGTGTTGACTGGACTAGTTCCTCTTCCTGCCTTGCCAAGAATTCTGAAGGAGAAGACTGGTTTAATTTAGGGCTAGTGTCTTTTCCAAGGCATATAGTTTCAGAAGGCTCATCACTGAAAAAGCCAATTTGCCTAACCTGTTGTCAGTTTTCACCACTCCATTATGGCGTTCTGTGGCTATCTCACAATTCGCATTACTCAGAACACCAAGCTGGTAAGTATGTTTGGGTCAGTAAGAATATTATCGTGTTTCGCCATTTAGGCTGGCTCTAGAATTGTCTATTAGGCTTGCCATATCAAGCAATTTGTTTCGACCGGGCTTCCAGACCCCATCAATGCCCATCTTGGGGTCTTCAGGAGGCTTGCCAATGAACGTGAACATTTTTGGATCCAACTCTAAGGTGGATGCTACCTTGCCTTCCATTTCATAGCTGACAACTGTCATGTTCGACGTAGCCTACGTATCCAATGCTGCCGTAAAAGCTTTCTCGAATAACCTGCTACTTTCGATGAGGGTGTCCACTCCTATGATTTCGGAATGTTTTGTTCTTAAGGATCAAACACATCTGTGGGTTTTCATCCTCTAACCTCTGTCACTTATTCACTTTTTTCTCCCTCTTAAGGCACATCTCCCATTCTTTCTTAAGGAATGGAAAGTTGTAATACAGCATAGGAGGTTTTACCATTATGGAAAGCCTCTCTTAGTCTATCAAAGGCATCTGTGCTTCTAGAGGTACAATAAAGCTGCATGTTCGGAGTGCACCAGGGATGGTGGGGTTCAATGAGGATTTGGAACTTGTGCAAGATGCATTACTTCTGACTGGCATGATTGCTCTCCTTTCAGTGAACATTTTGAAACCTGTGGTCTATAGGTGGTGGTCTTACTGTAATATTGTGGTTCTTACGGGTGATTGGATTTAGGGTTGCGGCGGCAGTCATTCCGGAAAATACATCAATATATAGGAATGAGTTGGTAATGTTAAAGGTATTTGTATTGCGCACCAGCACCAACGGAATTGGTCCCCAGGCAGATCTGTAAACGAGAAGGTGGGGTGGGTTAGTAAGGTGAAGAGGGAGTAGGATAGTGAGAGGTGGTGTCCTGTTGACGGCTTCAGTTTGGGATACACCATGCGCTGAGCTTTGGTGCGAGTATCAGATCGATGTCGGACCTCGTGTGCTGTTGGTGTGGCTTATGTGTTTGTTGTTGCGGTGTGGTGAAGTGCGTGCGGCTTGCTGTGCGAGGTGGTTGTGTCGGTTTTTGTATGAGTTAGGTATGCAGAGTTTTTCAGCTTTTGGGTTAGTGGTTTATAGGTTTTTTCACCATACAATAGACAAAGATGCAGGCTATACCTAGAATTGAGAGTCCTGTATAGTGGGCAACGGCACTGGTTCCACAGTAAGTGGGTTTTCCACATACGATAGACCGAGATGGTGGCTACATCTGGATTCAACGATTCTGTAGAGTGGAGGGGTGGGGGGGTAGGTTTCACAATACGTTACACTATACAGTAGACCTTGATGGGTGCTATACCTGGATTGAGTGTCCTGTATAGCGGGAGAAAGACCTAGGTTCCGCAGTGAGTGGTTTTTAACATAAAATAGACAGATGGAGGCTACACCTAGATTTGAGAATCCTGCATCCTGCAGAGTGGATGCGACGCAGGCTAATGTTCACAACTCCGTCCAAGAGTGGCACTTGCTAACATTCACAAGTCTATCCAGATGCAAAGCCGACTAATGTTCACATTAGTATGACATTAGAGGTTAATGTTCACAATTCTATCTAAATGTGGCAGATGCTAATATTCACAGTTCCAAGTGCAGCGCTAGCTAACATTCACAGTCCTATCTAGATGCGACGCAAGCTAGTGTTCACATCAGTATGACATTAGACATTAGAGGCTAATGTTCCCAATTCTTATCTAAATGCGGCACATGCTATTATTCACAGTTTCGAGGTAAGAGCGATTAAGTTGTGATTTGCAAGGAGCAGGCTGGTTTTGGTGTCATAATGGAGTTGGCATTATGTGAAAGGTTGGAGAGCACCGTATGCCGGGTACCCCATATAAGTTTCCCAAGGTTTGCCGCCGTATTGCGGTAGCACCGATGGGCCGACTTGTTTAGTTAAATTACAATTGCGATAGGGCAGCGCGGTTGTTGTAAAGGTTAATAACTGCAAGGTTAGAATTGGAACATGCTTGGTTAAAGGGAAGGCGCCGGTTGCGGGCGGCCGGTTCAACCTCATGCTGCAGATTAATGAGTACCACCACTTTGGGGCGGCATCTAAAATTGAATTTTAAGGTTATGCAAAGAGCACAATGTACTTTCCACGTGCTGGGTGTGCTTGTGCTGGGTCATGTGTTTTAAAAGGTTGTTGTAACGGTGTGCTTTTTTTTAAACAGGGAAGTGATTTGTACTGTTGTGCTTAGATTTCATTGATCGGGCTAGTTGAGTATATTTGCACAACTAAATTGGACATGTGTGAGGTAAGAGAAAAAGAAAATGCAGTTTATTACAGCATAAATGACACAAAGGTAGCATTGAGTTGTTGTTGCCATCAGGTCATAGGTATCCCCGAAACGAGAGGCACATCGCACCTAACATGTGTTGAAAGTTCTGTCTACTGATTTATTAAATAGTGACTGGAAATTTGATATGGTTCGTTGATTGAATTTGAAATGATAGCCTACATAGATGAACAATGGACAAGTGCGGACTGCGAGCGGACCCTGTTTATGAAAAGACATGAGGGATACAGAGAGAGTTACATGGCGTGGTTCTATCACTAAGGGACAGAGGCGTTAGTACAGCTTTGTTGGGGTTTGTGAAAGCCTTGTTAAGTACGAATACACAGTCTTCACGGACACGTCACACGTGCAAAGCGTGAGGCGTCCGAGGTATCAGCGGCCTGCTGCTCCCCGAGCTGGAGGACTCTGGGTGCCAGCAATGGAGTACTTCTTAGCGATGGCGCTGCACGTATTGTTGGTGTGGCAAGCACCGTGTTGGTGCTAATAATGGCTCCATGTTCGGCTTCTCACCGGTGATCTCCGAGTTGTACATGAGGGTTTTAGTGAAAACTTTAGAGGTGACTTTCTGTTTCCTTGTTGTTGTGGTGATATTAATGTGTTAACAAATGGAAGCAGAGTTGTCTGGATAGAAAAGTATGCTCGTTAGTTATAAAAACATTGTGGTATGCTCTGGAGTTGTGCTGCAAATACTCGTAGTTCCTGTGTTTCAAGACAGACCTGTCGATTTCTGCACACACATCACCTCTGCCCATGTGTGTCTTTGCGTGTTTTGTGCCCCTGTGTTATTGCAATGGCTTTCTCCCTTCCTCCATTCCCCTTCTCCTTCTATTTCACACCTGCACCCCTCATCACATCCTCCTTTGAAACTTTACATTCTCCTCCTTGCACCATGGTGCCTATAAATGCAAAATGCAAATAACCTTGGTAAACGCCAAAACTATTGGCATTGCCAATTCTTGTTAAAGTAGCTGCCGGGAGCCTGTATTGCCTCCATTGGGCCCGCAGAGATCACTTTTCACCCTGCCTGTAGTGCTACTGGAATCCCAGCGCTCGAGTCGCTGAGGAACACGAGCCCTCTCTTTGCGCAACAGAACGCCCGTGCTTTCTCGCGGTCACTTCCTCATTGCGCCGAGAGCCACAGGGGCCACTGCGTGGACAGAATGAACCTGCCCCTCCCCACGTTACTAGTGCAAATATCTACTGGGTGGGGGCTGCATTTACCCCTGATGTGCGGCATGCAGCAACGACTGCTACAGTAGATATTGCATGCACCCAAATTACACAACTGCGACCCATCAATCAAATTATTCTTTGTACAAACAGTGCTGTGTCCCACAAAGAAAGAAAAGTACCTTTCTGCTGCTTCAGCAGGAAAGAATGATGAAAGGGTGGGACTTTCCGAGGAGGTTGTGGTACATGTGTAGGCTATTCTCAGTGAAGGTCACATGTTTCTTAAGGAAACAAGTAGAAACCGAGGAAGAGAGACGCTGCAACATTTCATCTCACAAGCAGGGTTTTGTAGGTTTTATTTTCTGTGAATGTTTTGGGGCTGTTTGCTGCGTGCGCTGCTCATTTTTGGAAGAATAAAGTAACAGAAGCACAATACTGGACTCTGGTATTGACATAGGTTTCTGTTTTAATATATAGTTCAAATGTATTCAAAGTATGTAGTTGTAACATTGCATAGCAGTGTTCAAACTGTTGAGATGAAGTGCCCGTCTTTGAGAGGAGTAAAACCAGATTGACGGAAGGAGCTAAAATGAAGATCTAATTCCACTTGAAGGGCACACTTGCTCCAGCGTACTGACTGTTGAGGGCTATCTGGCCCTCATTCAACAGAGTGGTGGCAAGTACCCCTGCAGAAGTTGTGCTTACCCCCTCGGGGGCTATTCTTGAAGCCGAGGCAGGGTGTCTGTTCTGATGATGATAGAATTGCAGCTGCTGGAGTAATATTCTGCCTTGCCTCTGTCGCCCCCCAACCCACACCTCTGGGATTCCCCTCTGGTGACCGTTACCTTGGTTGCAGGGAGGAAGAAAAGGTTCCCAGCAAGTGTTATTTAGATGGGCACTTTCAAGAGTGGTTTGCCGAGTTGGCATAATAGAGCAGGTGGCCCTACTGTGGTGAGCTTTCCAGGAGCTGATGGACCCAGAGCTGGGTTGGAGTGACATGCATGGTGATCAGCAAGGTCTGTTGGATTGGGTCAACTGGGCTGCAGTTTGGTTGCTCCAAGGGCAGGCCATCGAGAATTGTCTGAGGTAGGGTTTTTCTTAGTGCTGAGTGATTGCCCAAAAGAGAGCGTAGTTGCAACCACAACTCCCCTACCTCCTCCCCAGTCCTCTGATAGCCCGATCTCGGTGGGAATCTGAGCATCATTTTGGAGATTATACATCGGTGTGTCGTTTTGAGTATGTTCAAAAATCTAAACCTTTTTCTTTTTATTCGAAAGTGTTGTCATAGAAGTCGAATATTTTAGTGGCTGTCATAAAAAGGACATTTCAGAAATAAAATGAAATAAGTGGAAATTTAAAAAATAAATACAAATTCCCAAGGAAAACCTACTTCATTTGAAGGGATGTGATATTAACCATTGGAAACCTAACAACTACAACAATTGTAGTTATTGTTACCAACGCATCCATAACACCCCCTCCGGCTATGCACTGCTGCTGATGTCACACATGGCATGAGAAAAACGAGAACACACCCTCCTCTCCTCACCTCCAACTGGCCATATCAAGAGTATCCCTTCATGAATACTAGAGACAGAGCACACCCTGCAACCCTTCAAGTTTGGGTTTTGTGCACCCTTTATGCACCACCCATACTCTGAATAAAAGTGTTGCAATAAATGTAAATACCATTTGCTATTTACAGCTATTAAGTTGATTGTGGGGGTAAAAATGTTGAGAGCGATTGATGCTGAAAGGATTAATTAAATTGATTTTAATTCGCAGCCATTTTATTTGTATGCAACGTTACTTGTTCCATTTCCAGGCGAGCATGAGTAAATTCCAAAGTCGTGTTTCACATTACTATTCAGTATGGTGGTTGTATTTGTGTTGCATGCGCTTTGTGGCTTTCAGTGAAGACAATGTCATTCCGGCTGCTACTTGACTTAATATTTATCAAGGTTAATAATCTCTATGTGGCGATGGATGCTTTGAAATGATTTTGGTGCTCATATGGGGAAAGCCGTGCTACATGAATCTGCTTTGACTATTACTGTATACATTTTCTAACCCTAAATGTGCTTTCCTAATGCTGAACTATTTGTTTTTAGGGCCATGCAAGAATCTCCTCAACTGCAATACCTTATTTTGGAATACAAGAATACCACAAATTCGTAGTTCGGCTTTTTGGATGCCAGGTTTACTGTCTCAAGTAAAACAAAGTTGTATGCAAATCTGTCTTTAAAAAGAGTGTACTGTACACGCGAGAATTTATCATGAGCCAAAATTGGTAATGACATTTTAGGAAATATGAGGAACAGAATTTCCGTTTTTTTTTTGTTTTTTTAAATAATTATTCATTTGTTGCAGTGGGCTAATATTTATCAGCAAATTACTTTAAACACCTCTCAACTCTTAGGCTAGATATTTTTTCTGCAAACGGTTTTTTCCACATAAATAAAATATTTACGTATAAATCATGTTTCATGAGTCATATTTACATGTAATTTGAGAAGAGGTGAATGGGATGATGTGTAATAGTTGAGATCAATCGCATATGGATGGGAAAAGGTAACCACAGTAAGCAAATCCTGCACCCCCAAACACACATTGTAGGTTAATTTAAGAAGCAGTAATAAAAAGAGGCATTGCTTCCTAAATTAACTTAAAATACTCTTTTTTCCCCTTAGCTTGCATATTCTGCAATTGCCACTAAGGGGGTTGAAAACCGCGAATTCCGTTCTGCTGGAAAATTGGCGGATTCCTGGTGAATATCGCCCAATCCACAAATTATGCCTACGGAGCAGAATTGGCCATTTGAGTTCTTTACATACTCGAAATTTCGTTTTTGTAACAAGATTTTGAGCAGGAAAAGGGCGCGTTAAATTCTAATTTTTTATTTCATTGGTGTATATTTTTGGCCAGTAGTTGATAATTGTAAAGTAATTACTGTTTTCTTTTGCCACTTAAATCTAAATCTAAAGAAATGAAAAACCTTGGGGACAGAAATGCATCATGGGAGATATAACTAACTTTTTGGGTAAAGGAGCACTCCACTCTTCACCAAATTTAAACCAAATGGATAGATATTCATCAAACCAACAAAGGGATTTCCTTTGAGTACTTTGCGCCCAGCTTGTTTCTTATTTGGCAAAACATCCATCCAGTAGCTTGGCCTGTGCGTTTGGCCAAAAATTGGACATATTCCATATGGGAAAACCAATGCAAAAAGTGTAAAACGCACCCTTTCCTTTTTTGACCCTTTATATCTTTGGAACCATAACACGGATATACACGTGATGTTTCAGTTTTGGAGGCCTGGGCCAGGCATCTTGTTTGGGAAATGTTGTGCTAATCAGTTCTACGACTCAAAAGTTATTATACATAGAATCTTCGCATTTCCAATTGATGCTAGGTTTTACCTTATAGGGTGTGTGTATATATGTATAGCTTTGGTCTCTGGCGAAGCTGAGATGAGGCCCCCTGCACCCCTGTGCTAACTTGTGATTTTGTGCATTTTATTTTTCTTTTTTGAGCGCTGCAGCGATGTGAGCCCCCTGCCTGCCCTTCCTTCCATGTTATTTTTTCACTGCCTCGTGTCCTGCCCCCTCCCCCTGTTGGCTAACTCTATCTTGAACCCTAACGGGGACCTAGTCCCTCGTTCCACCACTTCCAGCGTGCCACTTTGGTTCGTGGCGATGCTGAGGTGAGGCCCCCTGGACGCCAGTGCTAACTTGTGATTTTGTGCATTTTATTTTCCTTTTTTGAGCGCTGTGTGAGCCCCCTACCTGCCTTTCCGTTTTATTTCTTCCCCGCCTCGTGTCCCGCCCCCTCCCCGATTGGCTCATAGAATCCCATTAATAACATAGTGGTAGGGCAGCCCTCTACCCGTAGCAGCCCCAGCGGCTAAGGGCCCCAAGGCAAGGGTGGCTCCTACAGGGACGGCTCTATACTGTGTCAGCATGTGTCAGCAGGGGAAGCAGCCACCCACTAACATAAAACAAGACTAAACTACCAATTAACCTTCAATCCCTCAGTAATACTTATATACAGACAGACCCCCGTTGTCACGACCCTCGTCCAAAACCCCTTCTGGCAAACCCATTGGCCAGGTGGAGTCAGGACTCGGGCCTCTAGAGCCTGGCATCCTCTTCAAAAGCCCTCATGGGGCCAGTCCTGGCACCTATGGCGCCAGGCTCATACACCATGAAAAACAATGTGCTTGGGAACTGCTTTATTGTATTGTCAGCCAACATGGAGGCATCCACATAGCTTGGTTCCTAAGAACCAAGCTATGCGGTCTAGTGTTTTGGGTGTGGTAGCCTGGGGACTACTTTACCTGGACTATTTTGTTGGGGCTATTTAAACCACACCCGAGCAAGACAACACGCTTCGCGTTACTTTGCAGCTTGCAACGTGACGCTCAGTGTCCAGCTATTCCCTCGAACCTCAGAGAAGCAGAACCTGCTAGGAGACAAAAGGAACATCATTAGCAGCAGCATTTTACCTGCAGTCTTCATCTTTAAAAACTTGCAGCTACTGAGAACAGCTTCCTCGAATCTGCACGCCTTACGGACAGAACGACCTGAAAGAGGAAGATAAAGGCAACATTAAAGAAAACAGTAGAGACATTTACAAGTTACAAACTGCTCAAAAGGCTTACCTGGCTGGTCGCCTCTCGGCTGGCACCACTCCGGACATTCCACTCGCGCTGAAGAACACTGCGACCTACAAGGAAGGAAAACACAGGTTAGCAAAGGCAAGACTTTGCAGTGCTGCACATAGCGCTTACTTACCACATCATAGCGCTCTTAATGCGCCGCCATTTACCAGCGGGGCTCAACCAAGCCAGTTTGCCGCATTGAAGCTCTGCATACCTAAGGGAGAAAAAAAGAGACATTTTAAACAAAGAAAGGCAGGCAGGATAGCACAAAACTAAAGAACAGCAATAAGACCTACCTGAACAATATCAAATGGGCCGGTGTCAGTGAAGTAACTGGACCGCACTCGCTCATGAAAGACAATGCGCCCCTGCAAAGAAGGCAGGACGGAGAGCACGTCTAATTCTACCACAAGGTGAGGAGAGGGCGCCAGTGGGACTGAAATCATACGGGGTGGAGGGAGGATACTTACCACAGTCGATCAGTCTTGAACACAGTCCTCCTGTATTTTCAGGCAGAAACTTCCCCGCAGACCACATCAGGGCAAAGCTGAGAAGCATACCAGCGAGTAACCCAGCTGGGTGGCGTCCCTGTGGTTACCAGGTGAGCGTAACAGAACGCAAAGCCTACCATAACAAATCCACCTGGGCGCCATGGAGAGATCAGAAATGGACCAATTGGCCCAATTACTAGGAGAGCTTCGTGCTGAGGTTCATACTGCCCGACAAACTAATTGTCATGATGCCTACCCCCAGGCATCCGGATCGAGTCCATCAGCCCCGGGATCAGGCATCCAGATACTTGTTAAAACCCCAGCAGCCGTGGCTGGGGGCTGTTTGGGTTCAGTCCTGGCGCCTTAGGCTCATCTTAGAAACCAGTCCTGGCGCCATAGGCGCCAGGCTCATAGACATTACTTGCCTCATGCAGACCATGCTGCAAATGAATCCAAGCCAACGTGAGGCCTGGATGGGACTATTTTATTACAGGGACTATTTTTTACTTGGGTGTGGTTCTGGGGAACTTCTTACCTGGAAATACTTTGGAGGCTATTTAAACCACGCCCGAACAGCAGCACACGCTTCGCGTTATTCTGCATCCTGCAGCGTAACGCTCACCGTGCCTGCAAGTCAGCATCCAGTCTTCTGCCACGCCCGCCTCGAATCCGGAGCTCCTAGAAAAAGGGGAAAGAAGGAGAAAAGGTTAAATCACTGACATTATTTTGATTCCTTACCTGATTCCGGATCCAGCACGTCTCCGAGCCTGGAAAGGACAGTATTCCAGCACGCGTCGCATCGCCAGCAGCAGGGCTGCGCCATATTCACCAGTCCGCAGCATCTTTCGACTCAGCGCTGCCTCCATCCTTTTCTTCGTCGAACTCCAGCACCTGGGGGAAAACAAAAGAAATAACAAGGTGAGCCAAGAGAGCCGACAAATACAATCTCTTACCACCGTAGGCTTACCTGATTTACCACCGGAGGCATTACCCTTTAATACACCTCATCTTCATATGCCGGACCGAAGAGGCTGAAAAGGCCTTCCAAGAGCTGAAATTGAAATTCACGACGGCACCTGTCTGAAAGCATCCACGCCCCGAGCTCCCATACATAGTTGAAACCGATGCATCCAGTTTAGCCATGGGGGCTGTCCTGTCCCAAAAGGATCCTGAAACCGGTCAACTTCATCCAGTAGCTTTTTGGTCCAGAAAGTTCTCGGCCCCCGAGTTAAACTATGCGGTTACCGATAAAGAGTTGTTAGCCATCAAATCCGCCTTCAAGGCTTGGCGGCATTATCTTCTCGGTACCAGGCACACCATTACTGTAATCACCGATCACAGGAACTTACAGTATTTAAATCCGCCAAGGCCCAATCATCGCGTCAACTTCGATGGGCATTATTCCTTGCCGAATTCGTTTTCGTGATCACTTATCGACCAGGTTGTAAGAATGGTAAGCCAGATGCCTTATCCCGAATAGGGATGGGAGAAGCATATTCAAACCCAGAACCGGTGCCTATAATTCCAGAACAAAGAATTTTTGTCATAAATACTCTACAGACTTTAGAAGATATTCATTTAAAAATGCAACAACTTTTCGATTCAGCAGCCCTGCAGGACTGGGTAAAAAAGGGCCGAAATTATTCAGTCATCAATGACTTACCTTACTATCAAGGGCGTCTATTTCTACCACACAAGGAACTACAAGAACTAGTCATCTCCAATTACCATGATGCTCTGATGGAAGGGCACCCAGGTATTGCAAAGACTGAAGCTAAAATGAAAAAGACAATTCTGGTGGCCCACCTGGCGAAAAGACGTAAAGTCATTTGTACTGTCTTGTGGCATCTGCGCCCAAAACAAAAGTCAGAAGAAAAAACCAGCTGGTCTTTCACAACCTTTAGATATTCCACCCACACCATGGCACACTTTGTCTTTAGACTTTATTACAGATCTACCGCCATGTAATGGATTCAACACCATTCTAGTTATTGTGGATCTTTTTTCCAAGATGGCCCACTTTATTCCTTTGAAAGGATTACCTTCCGCTTCAATTTTGGCCAAGGAATTTCTCGAAAACATTGTTCGAATACATGGATTTCCTTCCGTATTAATTTCTGACCCAGGTAGTCAGTTCATTTCGCAATTTTGGAAGAAATGTTGTCATTTGGTGCAAATCGACGTAAGGTTATCAACCAGTCACCATCCCCAAACCGATGGTCAGACGGAGAGGACCAACCAGACTCTTGAACAATACCTACATTGTATGCTTCACCAAACCGAAGGTGATTGGAAGGATATTTTATGGATTTCTGAATACGCATACAATAACTCTGTACATTCAGGAACCGGACAAAGCCCCTTTTATACCATATATGGACATCATCCTCGAATCTCAGAACTCGATTCACCCCAGCACTTAGAAATGCCGGCAGTGACCCATCTGCACTCTACTATTACACAAGCCTTTAAGGAGGCAACAGAACATTTGCAACTAGCAAAAGAAAAATACAAGAAAAATGCTGATCAACATAGAAGTGAGACTCCACTATATCAGATTGGAGATCAAGTTTGGCTGGCTACAAGACACATACCTCTGAAAGGAACTCGGACTTTTAATCCTAGATATTTGGACCTTACACCATTAAGGCCATTATCAACCCGGTGGCCGTCAAATTAGAATTACCCTCTAATATGCAAATTCATCCTGTCTTTCATGTTTCACTTCTAAAACCAGTTCAACCCGGAACAAGATTAACCAAACCACCTGACCCCATCCTGATAGATGGAGAACCTGATTTCGAGGTAAAAAACATCCTGGACTCTAAAATGGTTAAATCAAGACTTTTTATTTAATCGACTGGAAGGGTTACGGACCACAAGAAAGGTCATGGGAAGCTAGTGACCACGTTCATGCTCCTCGGTTGGTGTAAAAATTCCATCGATACTTCCCTGACAAGCCAGGATCAAGGTGGAAGAACAACTTTAGGTGGGGCCTCGGGAGACGGGGGGGGGGGGGGTGTGGAGTGCTGTCATGATGCCTACCCCCGGCCATCCGGATCGACTCCATCAGCCTTGCAAGCAGGCATCCAGATACTTGTTAAAACCCCAGCAGCCCCGGCTGGGGGCTGTTTGGGTTCAGTCCTGGCGCCTTAGGCGCCAGGCTCATCTTAGAAACCAGTCCTGGCTCATAGACATTACTTACCTCGTGCAGACCATGCTGCAAATGAATCCAAGCCAACGTGAGACCTGGATGGGACTATTTTATTACAGGGACTATTTTTTACTCTGGTGTGGTTCTGGGGAACTTCTTACCTGGAACTACTTTGGAGGCTATTTAAACCATGCCCGAACACCAGCACACGCTTCGCATTATTCTGCATCCTGCAGCGTAACGCTCACCGTGCCTGCAAGTCAGCATCCAGTCTTCTGCCACGCCCCCCTCGAATCAGGAGATCCTAGAAAAAGGGGAAAGAAGAAGAAAAGGTTAGATCACGGACATTATTTTGATTCCTTACCTGATTCCGGATACAGCACGTCTCCGAGCCTGGAAAGGACATTATTCCAGCACACGTCGCATCGCCAGCAGCAGCGCTGCGCCATATTCACCAGTCCACAGCATCTTTCGACTCGGTGCTGCCTCCATCCTTTTCTTCGTCGAACTCCAGCACCTGGGGGAAAACAAAAGAAATAACAAGGTGAGCCAAGAGAGCCGACAAATACAATCTCTTACCACAATAGGCTTACCTGATTTACCACAGGAGCCATTAGCCTTTAATACGCCTCATCTTCATATGCCGCACCTATAAAGGGAGAGAAAAGAACAAGTTAAACTCATGCAACTTTTACCGGACAGTGTTGGGTAATAGACTCTTACCTGAACGCCATCGGCTGCCTCCAGGCAATATTCTTTTGGACCAGCTGCAATTCAACAAGGGAATGGAACAAGAGTGAACATCGGACATATTGAACTGTTTGAACTTTATAAACCCCAGAGTCAATATTCCTCTGGAACTCTTCCAGTACCTTCAAACCAGTGAAGTAACTGGTATCTACGCGCCCCTGCATGCAACGCAGGATGGAGAGCTCATCATTTAAAAACATAAGGTGAGGTTACTAAAAGGGGATATCGGAGGTGACAAGTGGTGAGAACGAGAACAGTGGGAGGGGGCCATCACTAAAATCCACGGGTGGCTAAATCCCTTTCTCCACTTGCAGGAGAATACTTCTACGGGTCAAGCAGACGAGATTAGGTGGGCCAGTCCAGACAGTCATCTCGGCACTACGCATCACGTTGGTGGAGACCGCAGCTGTCCGGGTCCGATCGATGCCCCTGTGGGAACCAGGTGAGCGTAACACTAATGCCCTCTGGAGAGACCTAATAGTGACCAAAGAACGCACTGAAGAGATTAGCAGGCAATACTTGCAATCACAGGCAGGACAGACACCTCTACCTGGAAGCAATCCAACAATGCAAAACCCCGCCATACCACCCACTCCGGTACAGATCATGTTACCTGGAACAGTGCCCCTGGCACCACCAGAAAGTTTCTCAGGTGACCCACGGAAGCATGCAGCATTCATCAATCAGTGCTGCCTTCATTTTCTTTGTAGGCCTGGAGCATTTCCAAATGACCAAGCTCGGGTAGCTTTTGTCTTATCATACCTGAGTGGTAGTGCAGCAGATTGGTCGGTGCCATTGGTAACCCATGACGATCCTCTATTACATGACTTTGGGGGGGTTCCAGAGAGAAATGGAAAAACATTTTGCTCGCCATACCCAGGAACAAGCAGTAGACAATGAACTCTTGTCCCTCCGACACGGGAATCAGGACTTGTTAACGTACATTGCGACCTTGAACAGACTGGTTGCCGAAGCTAGGTGGCCAGAAAACAAAAGAACCACGTTATTCCATCGAGGCTTACGAGGCGAATTAAAGGACGTCTTAGCCCAGGTGGTTGATTCACCTAGAGACTGTGCAGAATTAATAAATCTGGTCATGCAGCTAGACCACCGGTTGCAGGACCGAAAGGCAGACCGGTCTAAGACGGACTCTCGGACCGTGTATGTTCGACCAAGGGAGAAAACACCCTGTGTACCTGAAAATGCTGTAGAACCCATGCAGATTGGAGGGATACGGCCTCCATTAACAAAACAATAGCGGGATAAAAGAAGACAACATCTTTGTTTGTATTGTGGGAAACCAGGAAATTTCCTGAAGGACTGTCCAGTAAAACCCCCAAGAACAACAGTCGGTGCCACAGAGAAGGATGAAGTTAAGGAATCGGAAAACTACCAAGCTCGACACATGTAGAGGTCAGTTTGTCGAGTGCGAAGAAAGAGTTGCTGACCTCGCACTTTGCAATACCAGTGATCTTAATTAACCACCAACGGTCGTCAAGAATGCATGCCGTTGAAGCATACATCTATAACGGAGCAGTTGGAAATTATATTGATCAAGAACTGGCAGCAGAGATGGGGCTTCCTTTGTGTTCAAAGCCAACTATTTACAAGGTAACCACCGTGGATGGGACAGAAATCGCTTCTGGACCAGTAACCCAGTGCACAGCCAGGGTAACCTTGCTGTGCCAGGACTATTTCATTCGATCTCAAGGCACCTCAGTTCAGGCTAATACTAGGGATGCCATGGTTGGTTGCTCACAACCCTTTGATAGACTGGCGGGCACAAAAAATAACCTTCCCCGGTGACTGCTCCCATGCCTGCTATTACCAAGAGGAGAAACCCGACGTCTGTATCCCCATGACTCCCGGAGCGACAGTATCAACCCTGGGAGCAACTAATACCTTGCCAAGTGAATTACATGATTTTCAGGATGTTTTCCGAAAGGACCAAGCCAATACATTGCCGCCGCACAGGCCCTATGACTGTCAGATCAACCTTGTTCCTGGTGCACAAATCCATTGCGGCAGGATCTACGCTCTCACAGAACCAGAAAACGTTCAGTTGAAATCCTATTTATACCAGTACCTTGCTGACGGATTTATCCGTCCTTAGAAGTCCCCCGCAGCCAGTCCTTTGTTCTTCGTACCGAAAAAGGAAGGAGACTTGAGAACGTGTATTGACTACCGTGCATTGAACCAGATCACCGTGAAGAACCGCTACCCCTTGACACTTATCCCTGAGATGCTAGATCAAGTTAAAGATGCCCAGATTTATACCAAATTGGACCTTAGAGGAGCATACCACCTGGTCTGAGTCAGAAAAGGAGATGAATGGAAAACCGGCTTCCGTACTAAGTACGGCTTGTTTGAATATCAAGTCATGCCCTTCGGGTTATGCAACGCTCCTGCGGCATTGCAGTATTTCATGAATGACGTCTTAAGGGAGTTAATTGATGTGTGCGCCTTAGTGTATATAGACGACATCTTAGTATACTCAGCCTCAGAACAAGATCATGTCAGGCACGTTCGTTCAGTCCTCACCAAGCTCCGTCAACATCGCTTGTTTGCAAAGCTTGAAAAATGCTTTTTTCACGTCACCGAAATAGAATTTCTTGGTTTTATCCTTACTCCAGGAGGCATCAGAATGGACATGCACAAGGTAGATGCCATTCTGAAATGACCTTCATTGACGTCTCTGAAAGGGGTACAAAGCATGCTGGGCTTTGCAAACTTCTACCGCCGGTTCATCCCAGACTTCTCTCGGGTTGTGCACCCAATTACAGTACTTTTACGAAAAAGCAATAAAAAGTTTGCTTGGACCGAAGAAGCAGAAGAAGCCTTTCAGAAACTTAAACAAAGGTTTACCTCCGCTCCAATCCTGCGACATCCTCGTCCAGACCTCCCTTATGTCGTTGAAACTGATGCATCCAGTCTCGCAATGGGGGCTGTCCTTTCACAGAGAGACCCGGAAACCGGCCAGCTACATCCTGTGGCCTTCTGGTCGAATAAGTTCTCACCTCCAGAGATTAATTCTGCCATCACGGACAAGGAACTCCTGGCTATCAAATCCGCCTTTAAAGCCTGGAGGCACTACCTTCTGGGGCCAGACACACCATTAGTCATCACACACCACCAAAACCTGCAATATCTCAAAACAGCCAAGGCCCAGTCCTTACGTTGGGCCCTTTTCTTCACCGAATATGATTATGTAATCACATTTCGACCAGGAGTCAGAAACGGAAAGGCGGATGCCTTATCTCGCATGGGCATAGATGAAATAGTATATACAACTCCGAACCCAGTACCTATTATACCTGAAGACAAACTCTTGGGTATCACGACAGCCTTAACACAAGCAGAACTATGAAAAGAAATCCAACTGACAATGAATCCTGATGCCTACCTCGCATGGCAAACTCGAGGGGAACAATATACCATCAAGGACCATCTACCCTTTTTTAGGGATCGCCTATATGTACCCAAGAAGGAATTACAACAGCATATTATTTCAAACTATCACGATTCACTGATCGAAGGGCATCCTGGGATCGCCAAAACCCTAGCTAAGGTGAAAGAACTTTTGGTGGCCTACCTGGCGTAAGGACATCATTCAGTATATTCAGTCCTGCAGTGTCCGCGCACAAAATAAATCACAGAAACAAAAACCTTCTGGTCTCCTACAACCATTGGACATTCCTCCAGTTCCATGGCACACTCTTTCCCTTGACTTCATCACTGATCTACCTCCAAGCCAAGGGTTGAACACCATCCTTGTAGTTGTGGACTTATTCTCGAAGATGGCCCATTTTATTCCTGTCAAAGGCCTCCCAGACGCAGCCACTTTAGCAAAAGTGTTCCTGGAGGGCGTGGTTAAGCTACATGGCTTCCCTTCGGTTCTGGTCTCTGATCGAAGCAGCCAGTTTCTTTCCAACTTCTGGAAAAAATGTTGTGCAATGGCGCAGATCGACGTTCGGCTATCTACCAGTCACCCTCCATCCCCAAACGGACGGCCAAACCTAGAGAACCAATCAGACACTCGAGCAATATTTACGTTGCATGCTGCACCATGAAAAAAGGAATTGGAAAGTCCTACTATGGATAGCTGAATATGCATATAACAATTCTTTGCATTCAAGCACGGGATAAACGCCCTTCTATACCCTTTATGGCAGACATCCACGTACCTCTGAACTAGACCTTCCAGCCAGCTTGGAAATGCCAGCGGTAAAGACTCTACACACAACCATTACTCATGCTTTCAAAAGGGCAAAGAGACACCTTATTCATGCCAAAGAAAAATAAGAGATTCGCCGACCAACACCGGAAAAAGGCCCCTGATTATCAAGTAGGAGACAAAGTTTGGTTAGCCGCTAAATTCGTACCCATCAAGGGAACCCGGACCTTTCATCCCAGATTCTTAGCACCCTATACCATTAAGGCAATTATCAACCCAGCAGCCGTGAAACTGGATTTACCACCTAATCTACACATCCACCCGGTATTCCCTCCTGTGTCCCTCCTGAAACCAGTGCAACCCGGCACACAGATTGGGACACCACCTAAGCCCATACTTGTTGACGGAGAACCAGAATTCGAAGTCAAAGATATCTTGGACTCTAAATACTCTAGGACCAAGCTATATTATCTCGTCGATTGGAAAGGATTTGGACCACAAGATAGATCCTGGGAGCCCAGTGAGAATATCCACGTACGACATCTAATCGGGAAATTCCATCCGAACTTCCCAACCAAACCTGGGCCAGACAGAAGGAACACCATGGGAGGGGCCTTAGGGGGGAGTGCTGTCACGACCCTCGCCCAAAACCCCCTCTGGCAAACCCATTGGCCAGGTGGAGTCAGGACTCGGGCCTCTAGAGCCTGGCATCCTCTTCAAAAGCCCTCATGAGGCCAGTCCTGGCGCCAATGGCGCCAGGCTCATACACCATGAAAAACAATGTACTTGGGAACTACTTTATTGTATTGTCAGCCAACATGGAGGCATCCACATAGTTTGGTTCCTAAGAACCAAGCTATGCGGTCTAGTGTTTTGGGTGTGGTAGCCTAGGGACTACTTTACCTGGACTATTTTGTTGGGGCTATTTAAACCACACACGAGCAAGATCACACGCTTCGCGTTACTTTGCAGCTTGCAACGTGACGCTCACCGTGTCCAGCTATTCCCTCGAACCACGGAGAAGCAGAACCTGCAAAAGGAACATCATTAGCAGCAGCATTTTACCTGCAGTCTTCATCTTTAAACACTCACAGCTACTGAGAACAGCTTCCTCGAATCTGCACGCCTCCCGGACAGAACAACCTGAAAGAGGAAGATAGAGGCAACATTAAAGAAAGCAGTAGAGACATTTACAAATTACGAACTGCTCAAAAGGCTTACCTGGCTGGTCGCCTCTCGGTAGGCACCACTCCGGACATTCCACTCGCGCTTAAGAACACCGCGACCTACAAGGAAGGAAAACACAGGTTAGCAAAGGCAAGACTTCGCTGCGCATGCCGCTTACTTACCACATCATAGCGCTCTTAATGCGCCACCATTTACCAGCGGGGCTCAACCAAGCCAGTTCGCCGCGCTGAAGCTCTGCATACCTAAGGGAGAAAAAAGAGACATTTTAAACAAAGAAAGGCATGCAGGATAGCAACAAAACTAAAGAACAGCAATAAGACCTACCTGAACAATATCAAACGAGCCGGCGTCAGTGAAGTAACTGGACCGCACTCGCCCATGAAAGACAACGCGCCCCTGCAAAGAAGGCAGGACGGAGAGCACGCCTAATTCTACCACAAGGTGAGGAGAGGGCGTCGGAGGGACTGAAATCGTACAGGGGTGGAGGGAGGATACTAACCCCCAGTCGGTCAGTCTTGAACACAGTCCTCCTGTATTGTCAGGCAGATCCTTCCCCGCAGACCACATCAGGGCAAAGCTGAGAAGCATACCAGCGAGTAAACCGGCTGGGTGGCGTCCCTGTGGTTACCAGGTGAGCATAACACCCTGCGCCCCATCACCTAGCTCATTTGCCACACTGAGCTCAAGGGAAAAGACCAGCAGTTCCCCCACCACAGTCCCAGGGTGCAGTGTCAAACTCCTACCGTTCCCTCTAACAACATATAAGACTTCCGTGCTGAAACCGCAATCAACGAGGTGGTTTCAAAGGCATAATTCCGCTGGAGAACAAGCAGTAGCAACCGGCTGCAGTACCCAGACGCGTCAAACGAGGAACAAGCTGCTGTCAACCAGCACCAATGGATAAGGGAGGCACAATGCTCACACAATCACACTGGTACCAATATCCACTTTAGCATTCACCCCACCATACAACAATACCACCGGAAAGAAGTACACCAACCACTCGCACCATAACCGGCAGTAGGAAATCCAATGTGAAGAGAAACTATTTCAAAACTGATTGTATCGTGAAACCTAGGCTTCTCTCCCACTATACAGGATACTCCAATCTAGGTATTCTTAATTACTGCTTGCCATTCTGTGAAACCTAGGCCTTTCTCCCATTATCTAGGTGTCTCAAATCTAGGTGTTCTAATTACTGCCTGCCATTTTCTGAATCCTAGGCCTTTTTCCCGTGATCTAGGCGTCTCAAAACACTGCCTGCCATTCTGTGAAAACCTAGGCTTTTCTCCATTAATCTAGGTGTCTCAAATCTAGGTGTTTTTAATTACTGCCTGCTATTCTGTGAAACCTAGGCCTTTCTTCTGTTATCTAGGTGTCTGAAATCTAGGTGTTTTTAATCACTGCTTGCCACTCTGTGAAACGTAGGTCCCACTCTCTAAGATCCCAAAGTGTTAAGAATATTTCTCACTGTAAGCCACTTAGTGAAACCTAGGCTTCCCCCCATTATCTAGCTATCTCAAAACTCTGGGTGTTCTGTCAGTACCTGCCATCATTGAATCCAAGGCCCCTCCTGTTACCCAAGAACATCCAGCAACCACTAAAAGCTAGTAACTACAACCAGAATCACTACCCAAGTTAACCGGGAAACCATAGTCCCCACATACCCAACTGCGCCACCCTTCCAAAGCTTAGTACTCCCGTGGACAGTCCACCCATAGAAAGAGGAACCCCTGAGCGGACAGACACCCTCACAGCCATCGCAACACAAGAGGATAAAACTCAGTATTATCCAAGCACAAGGCACAACAGGTGGACAACTTTCCCTGTAAACTCGATATCCAAACCAATTCTTACTACCGAGGACACAATTCTTACTACCAAGAATTGGACACCGCCAAAGAGACCTGGAACATGGACCAACCACAACGGATACACAAACTCACCCGCCTCCAGTAGAAGTCGTCTCGAATACAGAACGCACCCCAGCAAACAATACAACCAACTGAACAAACATCGTAAGAGAAAAATCCCTATACCTTACACTGTAACTCGCAAAAACTGCAGAACCTCAACACTTCAATTCCACTGACATTTCAAGACAGGCGAAGAATCGCCCGAACACCGCAAAAAAAGACGAGAGGACTCGAGAAGAAAAAGGGACGACACCAACCCCCTTACTCCATATATCACAAGAACAGAATGGCATTACTGACAACCACACCAAAAGACGAAAGATGATGAAGCTGTAGAATTCATCAACCCAACTATCGATCTAACAGACCGATTCAACAACCAAGCAGCCTCCATGCAACCTCAACCAACCGGCGACAACAAGACAGAAGCACTCCAACTACACATCCACAAGCCAAACAGGGAACAACAAATAAACCGAACCACACCAAAAAGATCCACTGCAATCTAATCAACGCTAGGTGCATGTCCAAACATGCCACCAAAATCTACCACCTCCTATGCACTGGAGGCATCGACATCCTATTCGTAACTGAAACATGGCTAGATGACAACTACAAAATCACTCAACAACTGCCTGAGTGAATACTTCAAATGCATCCAAGCAATCAGGAAAAACAAGAGGTGGGGGACTGGCAATAGTCCACAAGGAACACCTGTAAATTAAACTGGAAGACCCACTAAATATCAAGCTGTGAATCTTTAATCCTTTGCCTGGCAACACACCCCAGAACCTGAAATTCATACTAGTATACATACCACCAACTTATGATGCGACCTTCGTAGACGTCTTCACAGAAGCAATCACCAAACCTAGCCATCGAGCAAGATCACCCGATTATCCTCTGTGACTTCAACGTTTGGTTCGATGAAGAAACCACACAAAAATCACTAGCCAACCAACTAAAAACAATGAAATTACATCAACTAGTCAAAGGAGCAACCCACACGGCAGGACATACACTAGATACAATCTTCGCCAACAAAAACCTCATTAACACGGCACCACCAATTCAGATCCTCTGGAGCGACCACCTAATCATCCCCTTCGTGATCACGCTGGCCACAATAATAATCAAGCAACAGGACAATCTGCCGACTATCATGAAAAGAAACTGGAGAACCATCAAAAATTGCAACTTAAATGAACTGCTGGCAATCAGCAAACCGCAAGCAACAACTATGGACGAAGTTGACCTGAACGAAAAAATTTAATTCACAACTGGATCACTGCAACAATAGTCGAGATCGCCAAAGAAAAACCTTTTACCCCATCACGCAAAAAAGCAACTGCAAAATGCTTTACCCCACTACTCGGCACTGTGAAAAGGAAAAACCGAAAACTTGAACTAGAATGAAGGATCAAAAACGGCTGCGCAAAGAAATTCCAATTCCAACAACATATCCGCTCATTCAAAAAGTAAATACTAAAAGCAAAAAGTAAAAATACTTCGACATCAGAATCATCAAAGCACCAAACACCCAATAAGAACTCTTTAAAATCATAAATGAAATAAAAAAGAAACCTGGCTGCAACAACGCTGCAATACCATGGAAGAGACTTTGCAACGACCGTGCAGACCATTTCAAAAACATAATCACCATCCAGCAGAACATAAAAAGCAGACCATTCAACCGCAATATGCAACCAACCCACTCACACGAGGAACGCCCGAACAAACTCTGAAGCTTCCCCCAAATATCAGTAGAGACATTCGTCAAACTGGTAAACAAAAGCAGCAAAACAGGCTCCCCCACTGATCCCTGCCCCCAGACATATACAAATCAATCCTCTCACAAGGGTCACCCATGGATTACTACAGAAACCTCTTCAACCACTCAATCTCAACAGGGGAAGGGCCACAATCCTTCAAATCAGCCGTTCCTCAAGCACAGCAGGAAACGTGGAGGACATTTCCAATTACAGACCGATCTCCAACATCCCATACCCAGCAAAACTACTCGAAACATACATCTATAGAATAACCCAAGAATTCATAGAAGAACACCACCTACTGGACCTGGCACATTTAGGTTTTAGACCAATGAGAGGAACGGAAAATTCTCTCAATCTGGGATGATCTAAAGGCAAACGCAGTCAAAAGTACTGCTCTGATGCTTTTAGATCTCTCCACGGCATTCAACACAGTTAATGACATCCTCATCGGGAGATTGGAAGAAATTGGAATCACCGACCAAGCCTTACTATGGATTAAATTCTTCCTACCAAACAGAACAGAAACCATATGGATCAAACCTTTCAAATCCAACCAAGAGAATCCTCATGTGGAGTATCTCAAGGATCATCCTTCTCCCCATTATTATTTAACATTTACCTGGCTCAACTAATCAAGATCATTAAAAGACATGGCCTCATTTGATACAAATAGGCTGACGACACAAATAGTCTACAAAGTACAAGACACACAAGAAGAAAACACAACATTAGAGTGCTGCCATCATGAAATCTACAGCTGGATGAATTTGAACTACCTCAAACTCAACCCAGGCAAAACAGAAATAATGATAATCTCTAAAAACGGAGAAAAAAATCACTACATCCCCAGGCCAACAGAACTTAGTACAACCCCAGCCCCATCAACGATGGTAAAAAACCTGGAGGTCTTGATGGACAATGAACTAACTCTAGAGCCACAAGTAAACGCTCTGATCAAGAAATGGTTCTTTCTCTTGCAAGCAGTAAAAAGGATCCTACCATTCCTCTCATTCGCCAAACAAAACACTGACCATCATTGCTCTCATCATGTCCAGAGTAGACTACGCCAGCAGCCTAGATCTAGGCATGACAGAACGACGTCTTAAAATAAAAATCTTATGCATACAAAATGCGGTAGACAGACTGTTCCTCAAATTGCTGCTAAGAGAACACATCACACCAGCTCTGAAAACGCTACACTGGCTACGAATAAAACAGTGAATAAAGTTCAAATCAATGTGCACAACGCCCAGAGCAATCCACAGCTAGGGCACAGAGTTCCTAAGAGAGAAAATAAACATCTACAACAAGATCACTCAGATCTAGCAGCAACATCCGTTTGGAACCAAAACCATACAACAAAAGAAAATTCAGGATCCTCTTTCTCTCACCTTGCCCCAAAAACCAGGAACAAGCTACCAAAGAACATATGTAACACGAGAGATAACCTTCTATTCAGAAAACAACTCAAATCTTGGCTGTTCTCGCCATAACTAGAAGGAATGCCTTTGGGGAACCGATACTCCCTATCTCGCCCAAGCTAGCTTCCATGAACAGAGGGAGGGGAAGAACAATCTATGGCATATCGCTATACTAGTTGAAAGATAAATAAGTTAGATTCATATTAAAGAATGTTTATAGGGAAATCAGGAAGAAGGGTAAGGAGGACATGCAAACATACCTTAGCCAACAAAGCAAACCAAGGCAGTGATGGATCACTGACAGGGAAACGGAGAGGAAGTGAACAGATGGATGTGAACTATACAGAGCGGAGGACAATGCATGCCTCTACAATGGAACTCAAAGGTCTGAAATAGCACAGATGGAAACTTGCCATCCCATCAGACCTAACAATTAGATGGACAGACTAAAATGTCAACTCCATAGGACAATCAGATACGTGGAACAAGAAATACAAAGAATAAGAGACCTAAAACCCACTAACCCAAAAGCTCGAATTTCTGCATAGATATCTTGCACAAAAACCCACACAACCACCTCTCCGCACAGCAAATTGCATGTACTTCACCACACTGCAACCACAAACAAATAACTCGCACCAACAGCACATGAAGACTCAATCGATCAGATATTCACACCCAAGCTCAGCGCACAGTGAAAACCGAAGTGAAACTGCCAACAGGACACCACCTTCTCACTTTCCTACTCCCTCCTCGCCCTACTAACCACCACCCCTCCTCCTTGTTTGCAGATCCGCCACAGCGCCTGGGGACCTATTGCGTTGGCGACGGTGTGCAGTACAAATACCTTTAACATTAACACATATATCTGAGGCTTTTAAGTCTTAGTGGTTGGAGTTGAGTATTAAATCTTGTGTTTTCGAATTCGAAAATGGGCATTGACAAGGGCGTACCTGCAACACTATTCCTACTCTACGTATGCTGGGACCCATGATGCTTCATGCGTCAACATCAAATTGTTCTTTTCTGCCATTAAGCTTGGACTGAAAAGAGCACAGCCATCACACTATTTGAGGTCAGGATTGCGGCATTGAGGAATTGGCGAAGGAGGCAGCAGTCGACACGGATATAACACCGAAAAAGGGTAACACATTGAAAGGGGATATAGTAGGGAGAGTGGGGGAGTGTAAACACATTAACCCTTTCTTTTGGAGAATGCCTTAAACTCCACTACTTTTTACACTAATATTTAAAATTGCGAGCTTACCTACTCTCTTGCCATCCTTTGCAGAAGATTCCATTTAAATGTTGCCCATCGTGTTACCCAGATTATCTTGAAAGGACAATCACTGGGTGTACAAGATTTGTCTCCCAAGGGATCACAGTGACTCTCGATGCAAAGCTTGTAAGCTTTTTGAACCAAAAACCCTTAAGGAGCATTGAACAAAATGGTAGGCGGCCTACGCAAAGGCAGAATGGAGTTTAGGTGATTGTACTGCTACAGCAGAAGATTTCAAGGCCAAAGAAGCAGGCATCCGCTTCAAGAGCGACGGTTAAGAGGAGGACTTAAAGAAAACATTGAATGTTTCTTTGCAGCTGCCCCTCAGCTCTGTAGGGCCGACATCAGGTTGAACAACCCCTAGCCTCCACAAGCTGCTCATGACAAGGCCAAAATTAAATCAGAGACACTCCAGGCAGTGTGACCTATGTCAAGATGTCATCACTGCTTCCCAAGGGGGAGCCACTTTCAATGAGGCCAGGGAGATGAGGCGGCTACAAGATAGTCTCCCTGGGTGTGTATCTCTGTAGGGTAAATGATCTGACGACCCTAAAATGTACTCAGACGAGGAAGAGTAGGGACTACCAATGTGAGTAATATACAGAAGCTGGGATGAAGAAGAGCAGAAGTAACCAAGTTGAGGATGAGAACATCAACACTGAGACGAGGAAGAGGCATAGAGCAATGCAGAGTGCTCCGTGGAACCAACATGCACGGCCTAGGCAACTTGGAACAAGTAAGTCCAACCCTATAATAAAAAGGGAAGAAGGACTTCACAGGTTGTCACACCATTCCTGGAGGAAACGGGGAAACTCTAAACAAGCTGGAGGAACAGAGACGCTGGGAGTGCAGAGACCTAGATACTTGGCTGCTGCCAGAGGCATGCCCAACAGATCTGCTGTGTTTGTACCAGAGAAGGAGGCAGAGACCATGGCAGCCAACCCGACTGGGAGAATAGGCATGCGCAGAGAGCTGGAAACCCGCAGCCCAAGAGAAACTGTTGTCTGCTATGCAGAGAAAGGATACCGTTTCTTCTTTGGAATCAGAAATACAAGAGGAAGGGTACCTAAAAAATCAGCCCAACAGGAAACCCCACAAGGAACACACTGATCGGAAGAGAGGCTTACTAACATTTTAGGGTAGATGCAATACTTCATGGAGTTTTGTGATAAACTCCCTAAAAAGAGAAAAGGGGACACCTTAGTCAAACCCACTGCTGGTAGAAAGAAGAAAATAATCCCAGAACAGGTTCAATAGGTCATACCGGAGGAAGAGAAGATCATGGTGGAGAAATGATATTCAGATGATGCGATTGTGGTGCAGGAAGGGGACAACATTTATCCAAATGATCATAATTTTCCATCACCAGACAGAACACAATCTCACATGAACTTCTCACCTACAGAGGATCACGTTCTATACCCTGATCTCCTTGAGAGTGTGGCTACTAGATTTGCTATTCAAACTCATGAGCTTCAGTGAGGACATTTTAAAGGAGTGGAAATGTAGCTCACAATGAGCTCTGTTACATACAAGTATACTTGAAACGCAGTACAAAGTAAGGTGGTAAACCCGTGCATAGAAAGAAACGTAACCCAGGCAGTAGGGACCCACTATACACAAGTAGACACTTAAAAGTAAATTCACCAGTAACCACACCAACTCACAAAAAGTGGAGGTACTTCATTTTCAACAAGCAAGCCCCCAGACAAACAAAGCAAGAACATGTATGCTTTTGAGAGAAAGATAACTACATCAGCAGATCACGCGGTCAGAATTACAAACGCCACGGCCTTTAGGGCAAGGTATAGATGAGATCATTGGAACAAAATCGAACATCTCACAAATCAAGTGGCTGAGCCACTGAAATCAGCCATGATTAAAGTTATAACAGAAGGGAAAAATTCAACTAATGCAGTCAATTAAAAACACTCTAGATGCAGTGCATACATCTGGAAGGTTGATGGGTGAATCAACTCATTGAGACACTCTTGGCTTAGGGGAGGGCAAGTTTTAAACCTGAAAAGCCAACACATTTACTAGACTTGCCTGTTTCATTGGGGCCACTGCCGATGCTCTACAAATATCTAAAAAGAGACAGAGACTATTGAATCTAGGGCATGTTATAGGGTAAACATTCCAACAATGGGGAACTTCCAGGGGGACGTTCTCTTCGGGCTCAACCAAATAACCAGGTGCTTGCAGTCGTCGCAGCTCATCTGCAAAGCAAGGCCTATTCCAGTGTATTCCTCCCTAGACGATTCCCTAATTACAGGAAAGGATGCACAGTAGTGCCTAATGCACGCTTGAGAGACAGGAAATATACCCCACTGCCTGGGTTTCTCCACAAATGAGAAAAAGCACAATTTGTTACCAAACTAAAGAAAGGTTTTTTTCTGAGTGGTTTAAGGCGCTCACTTGGCAACAGCCTACCCAAGCCAAGAGAGGGCACATGCATTGAAAGCCCTCATCCCCCAGTACACAATCAGCCAAATGCTAATTATTAGAAGGGTGAGACTTCTCATGCATTTTATTTAATCCCCCCATGCACACCTCAGAATGGCCCCAGTACAACAGTGGCTAGAGGAGCAATGGACTAAAAAGACAAGCCAGTGGGATGATCTAGGCTTAGTCTCACAAACAGCCTCCAGTGGTGGTCCGTAAACATTATGACCGGAAGAACATTCACTACTCCACCAGCACAAATAACCGACTCATCTCAAAGAGGCTGTGGTGCACAATACCTCACTGTGCAAGGAAAGGTGGTCAAAGACCCACATAAACAACCAAATACATTGGTTAAGAACTTCTAGAAATCATGATGGTATTGGGCTCATTCCAAGTCAAAATTAAAGGCAAAGCGCATCCTCATACAGGCACCACCACAATGCTTTGCATCAACAAGGCAGAGCATGTCTCTCTTCATACCAATCAAACGCCATCTAATCCACGGTCTGCCTACACGGAGCCACAGGCAAATGACTAATTCAAGCCCACAGACATCCAGTTTAGCAGCCTGGCTCCCAGAGTCGTAGAATGTGGACATTTACCTACACAATATATGGATATATTGTAAGGAGCAAGAAAACCATACACTGCTATTTCAAAAAGGGGGAAAGATTTGTAATCTGGTGTAGGAAAAAACAGACCAGTCGCATAGATTGCACAGCTACAAATGTGGTCATCTACCTTATGTATCTATTAGACTGGTCTAGTTTACAGCTCACTTAAGGTACATTTGGCAGTTTACACCACATCCCAACAAAAGTTATCTTGGTAGGAGATACCAATAGTTAAAGCCTTCATGGAAGGAGTCAATCGTATCTATCCTCCAGTGATTCATCCCCCACCAGGATGGGATTTAAACACAGTATTGTCTCGCCCAATGGGACCACCTTTTCAGCCGATGTATAAAGCCCCCTTAAAAGAACGTTCTTATAGGATAGCCTTTCTTATTGTAATCACAACAGAAATACTAGTGAGTTACAAGCTGTCAGTGTCAGAACCTTTTGTAAGAGTACACAAACAAAAAATTGCTGAGAACGCACCCAAGATTTTCACCTAAACTGATGTGAACATTCGATGTCAATCAGGTGAGTGTCCAGATTTCTTCCAAAAAACACAGAGTACTGCATAAAGGGCTTTTACACATGCTTGCCATTTGTGGAGCAGTAATGTACTACCTAGACAAGACTAAGGAACTTAGAAAAACTGACCAGTTTTTCATTGAATGGGGACCCTGTCCGTACTGCCACAGGACTTTGGGACGGTTGACCCACATGGGGGACGGTTGACCCACATGGGTGATAGCCACCCAAGGCCAGGGACATCACCCCCAACAAATCCTAGAGCTCTGGCTCGACTGCGTTACAGAATTTCCCTCGGGGAAGGGATGGGAACCCTGCTGGGGCTCCCTGGAACCGCTGCTGGGCTTGGGGATGGTCAAACCACATGAAAGACAGCCGCCCAAGGACAGGGACATCCCTCCCCGACCATCCTGGAGCGCTGGCTGGGCTGCGTTGCAGAATTTCTCCTGTCTCCTGGGGAGGGTAAGGGGCCCTGCCGGGGCTACCCGGAGCTGCCGCAATGCTAGAGACGGTACACCCATATGGAAAACAGATGTGCAAGGCCGGGGATATCACCTCCATTCGTCCTGGAGTTCTTGCTGGCCTGTGTTACGGCTTTTCCCCACCAGGTCCCGGCAGTGTTCCAATACCTCCCCAAAGGGAAAAACTGTAATGCAGCTCAGCCAGAACTCCAGGACGGTTGGAGGTGATGTCCCCGGCCTTGGACATCCGTTTACCATATGGGTTGACCTTCCCCCAAGTGCAGCGGCAGTCCAGTCATATCGCTAGCCATGAGTGGCTGACTCCCATGTGGGTTGAACGTCCCCAAGCCCAGTGTTTGGTTCCGGGAGGCCCGGGACATCCCCTGTCCTTTCCCGGAGGGAGAAGCTGTAACACAGGCCAACCAGAGCTCCAGGAAAGTTGGGGGGGGGGGGGGTAATGCTTGAGCACTCGTCTCCCATGTGGGTCTTTGCCGGGGCTTGTGGGTAATACATTCTGGGGTGATTCACGCAAGTCAGACATCTGTGGATTCCCACAGGTGTCTTCTTTTCTGAAATGCATGTGGTTCCCTGTTTTCCTTGGCTTTGACACCCTAGGCCCAAATCTGTAGGTTGTCTCCCCAAACCCTTTGGGGGTTACCAGTGGTTTAGCCTTTTCCCTTTGCGCCCAGGTAGGTGCACCCACACATGTGAGGTACTGTTTTCGTCGGGACCGCTGTGGGAAAGCGGGAAGGTAGGACATGTGGTGTTGGCGGTGTGTTTTGGTGGGTGGGCATAGTGAAATATCGGATTTCCACGGGTGTCCTCTTTTTGGAAATGCATGGGGTGCCCTGTTTTGTGGCTTTGACACCCTAGGTGTTCTGTAGACTTGTCCACATGAGCAAATGAGCAAACGAGCAAAAACTCTGTAGGTTGTCCACATGAGCAAAATTCCTCAATCTGCTCTGCCAAAAGACTTGGGGTTACCAGTGGTTTAGCCTTTTCCCTTTGCACCCAGTTAGATGCTCCCACATGTGAGGTACCATTTTCATCGGGACACCTGTGGGAATGTGGGAAGGTATGACATTTGTTGTGTTTGCGGGGTTTTCATATCGTTTTGACCCATTTGCTGCTGCCCTTTGTCACACAACCCTTTCATTTCCCAGGTGTGACCTACATTTAGTTGCTGCTTTAGGCACTATACGCTTTTGTAACCTGCACAAGTCACCTACATTTCAAAAGGTCTGCCTGTGCTCTTTCAAAAAATGTATGCGTGCCCTTCCTCACCACATTTGTTTTCTTTACTTACACATGCCAAATACGTCTGTTAAGGCCGTAAGCATAAAAAAGCTGTGTGCCATGGCTCAGTTTTTGGCTTATGGTATTGCTTGTTTTGTCAAACATTATAAAAAAGGTGAGATTTCCTAAACTGGAAGAGTCGGGGGGAATGTAGCGGAGCATTGCTTTTCTCAAAATTCACAGTAGCCATTGCCTTACCAGGCCAACCATGTCCACCACATACCTTTTTTTCGGTAATTTTCCCAATTTTTCCCCAAACTATGGAATTATTCGCTTCATAGTTGTTGCCTGACCTGCGCAAATCACCCCTTCCTAAACTTTTAATTTTGTCTTCTTTTCGGAAATGTATACCCTTCTGTCCTACCAGTCAGCTTTCCTACCCTTTTCTTCCATTCCGTCCACACATGTCCTATTGGAAAAAAGGCCAAAATCGCCTACGTCTCACAACAGAAAACGGTTGGTAACCATATCAAAAGTTTTTTTTTTTTGGTTTCCACTCAACCTGTTCTTGAAAGCCTGGAAAATGGGGAATTCAGCAGGGCAAACCATTTGTTCCTAGCACTTACAAGGAAAAAAACACAGGCTTCTTTGAACATCATTTTATTGGCATTTTCTGAAAAAACCCAAATTCTATTGTTCCTAGAGCGTCTAGAAGTTTCTGTTTTACTGCTTCTACGTTTTATTTTTAGAACTTTGTCACATTCTAATGTCAATCTGCTTCTCCCAGCATTCTAAGCGCAGCATGATTAGAGGTAATTCTCCATATAAGGAGAATGCTATTTTAAGCGTGGTTTGGCCATTTATTTTCAATACTGAGCAAGAGCAAGGAGTGAGTAGGCAAAGGGCTCTTGCTAACAAGGCCTAGGTAGATGCTAACATATGTGCTAAAAGGAAAACTTATAAACATTTGTTATTAAATTCATGTTTTCAGGCTTTGTGAAAGAGAAAATGTTGCTTGTTGCTTCCCCATTGTATGAAATTTCACTGAGCGCTGAGAAAAAAGACGAGGCATCCTACAAGCTCGTTGGTATTTCTATCAAAATATGGGTCACGATAACAAGAGACCTTGGAGTAAACTCCTCTACATTTGGAGACTGTTGCCCTTCTAGTTCTGAATTATCAGGAACTTATCTTCTCTAGCCAGGTGACACTTTAGTCCCTCCATTTTAGAATTGTAAAACAATTGTTCAACCACCTTATGAGTTTTTTTGAGTCCAAAAATGTTTTCTTTATTTTGTAGAATCTATTGGAGAAATAAGGCTGTGCCTGTGAGTCAGGTATGTATAAGAGACTTAATCTCCGGAAGAAAATCATAATCTAATGAAAATTTCTCAGTGACATACTAAGAGTATCACTAGAGACTTTATTCCCTGAAGAATCTACAGCATATAGATCCATATGAACCAAAACATACATATGTAGGGAATGTCTAACTGTGCCAATGGCTTTTTTGGTAGAGGATAATTTGCACAATATATGTGGATTACCAACCAGAGAGACTGGACACAAACTAATTTTTGCCGTTCACTGTATGCTCACGTGGCAAATTGAAAGAAAAAAAGATAAAAATGTGTGTAGAGTGGTTTCTCTTCTACATGAACACTTATAAGTCTGTTCACTTTTTGTAAATGTATAAGTTGTTTATATAGTTTGTTTTGTAACTAGGAAATTGAATACAGTTTTACTTTTGTGCATATCTTTTTTATAAAATTCGTTTGGACTCGGAACCTCCTATCAGCTGGGAGAGTCTTTCCTTCTGGTCTTTGTGTGTGATTTATTAACAGTAAAAGTTAAACCGTGATCACGATAGCGGTGCTTCCAGGATTGGAGAGCCTGGGGACAGGCTAGGTTATACATATCAAGACCTGAATAGCCCATTAAATGGGAAGGGTTAAACAATCCAAGAACATAGATTTTAAAAAGTGCAGGAAAAGCCTTTTAAAATCCCCCTTCAAGGATTCCAATCTCCTTTCATGGATCCACTTATCCTTTCCCTAGACGTACAAGGGACAGCACAAGCTGATATGCTCTGTGCCAAAACTCTTATCACGATAAAATCAGTGTTTCCCCAGCAAAGGTAAAGTTGAAAGGATTATCTAACAAAACAAATCAGTGTCTCTTGATGGTGTAACCATGGAAAAGAAAAATATATGTTGGAAAAAAGTCAGATTATACTCAACAGTTTACTGTCTCAGGCTGAAGGCACCTGAAAGTAACTTGCTTCTTATTTCCAAGTAGTTAGGCTTGTAATTTAGTTTTGCATCCAATATTATTGAAGCAAGCATTAAAAAAGAAAAATTTGGAAAAATTGGCAAAGTGCCAATTCTAGGTAGCCTATCTACTGTAATTGCCTATCCATCTAATTAGCTGTTTCCTCTCTCTTATCCAGGCAGTTAAGTCTTGTCGAATCAGCTGGGTCCCCCACACTCTGCCCCACATTTTTGTTTATGACATCACATTTTCAATATGCTGGATTTTTCAGATTCACAATCATTTGTATATATTAAAATGAAAATTGTTTTATCTGTCCATGTTACAATTTACAAAGACTTGCTACTTACAAGAAATGAAAACGCGCTTCTCTTACAGTGTGTAAGGAATCGTTTCAAAATAATATGTCATGTTTAATTAAAACACTTCGAGTTTTTGAATCTTCATTCTTAATTCCATACTAAAATGAGAAAATAACGGAACATTCTGCATGCACAAATTTTGGCATTGAGACTTCCAATGTTTTCACAAAATGATGTTTAAGCAATACAAGATAGAAATGAATCCTTTCATAGTTCTTCACACTGTCATGTTGCATAGAAAACATATTTTTAATGTATCAGTGCTGGCATAGGTCATCATATCACTTGCAGTGAACATCTTTTCTCTACAAGCGTCTGTCATGACCTACAGAACACGCCCCTTTTGGACTTCCTGGTCCTTGTCTCAACGGGGCTTGCACTCCCTGGTACTCCCAACAAGGCCGTCCAGCGTGAAACACCTTCCTCGCTCTACACGTTGGACGTAGTGTGTTCTATTAATAGACCACGCCCCTCTGTGGCTCCGCGCTTCTCAATGCTATTGCGAAGTAGCTACCAGGCATGTGCTCTGTAGCTCGCGGTATTGCTTCCCTGATTCTGTCCCTAGTAACTCCATTCCTAGTCCCTCTCCTTTCTTTCTTCTTCCTGGACTTGTGTGCTGAGTAGTGCACTTTCTTCATTTCCCGGATTCCTGGATCGTTGCATCCCGAAACTTTGAACGCACGCTGGAGTCGGAAGAGACTTGTGCAGCCTTATTCAAGACCCGATCCGTCCGCAAGAAGGCATCGACCAAGAAATCCAGCAAAGATCGGACTCGGGTGAGAAGGGGGGAACTCCGTGACAGTTTGAGACGCCACCCGACCGAACTCGATATGGACATGGAAGCGGCCGTTCAGGGCCTGATGCGTGGCATGCAAGAACTAACAACCGAGGTACGGAATCTAAAGGCGGAAAACGCTGCTCTCAAACAATTAGTTCTATCCTGTTGATTCTGCCACAAAAGAAAGTGTGTTGCTGGGCGGCATAGTTGACAAATACGATGGGTCGGCAAAAACCCTTTGTGGATTCCTGGATTCATGTTTGGTCCACTTTACTTTTAAGCCCTACTACTTTTCGACTCCCAGGGCTAAGGTGGGTTTCATATGTTCTCACCTTTCAGGAAATGCTTTAACCTGGGCTACGCCCCTCGTTAATTCAGACGATGCTCTCCTAGATGACTATGATGGGTTCATACAGGCCCTTAAAACCATGTTTGACCGCCCAGAGCAGGTCTATAGTGCCCAGGAACGGCTGTTAGACTTTCAGCAGGGATCCCAGGATATGCTCACCTTTGTAACCCGATTCAAGCAATTGGCCAAGGAAGCTGATTGGTCCCCTGAGGCGAGTTTTACCCTTTTCAGGAGAGGACTGAATAAGGAGATTAAGGATGAATTGGCCAGAGTGGCTCACCCAAACTCATTCCAGGCACTAATGGACCTTGCCATGCAAATAGATTTTCGTATCCAGGAAAGGAAGGCAGAGAAGAAGAAATCGAGAGGAAATCCTCCGAAAGTGTCCTTTGAGAGCACCACCAAGACGGACACAAACCCAGCCTCAGTCACTGAACCAGAACCCATGCAGATAGGAGCCTTCCGTGGCCCTATATCCCCGCAAGAAAGGATGAGAAAGATTCATACAGGGTTGTGCATGCGCATTGTGCCTCAGATAAACACTTGGTTAGGGAATGTCCTCTAGCCCCTCCTCGGCGTCCGGGAAACGCTAGCTCCCGATCCTAGATGGAGCAGAGCTTCGGGAGAGAGAGGTTTGCTCCACATAAATTCCATCCTTGAACTCTCCTGGACAAAACAATTTGGTGATACTGCAGGCCTTCCTATCGCCCTCCAAGAATAAGAGCTATTCCATTTTGGCCTTGATAGACTGCGGAGCTATGGGAATATTCATTGATCAAGATTGGGTTGTTGGTCATCACATTCCATATGAGACACGAAGCACCATGCAGCCGGTTGAAGCAATCGATGGAAGGCCCCCTCACTTCAGGGCCCATAAGCCTGCAGACTAAAGAGATCCAGCTTTCTATAAACCATCATCAAGAGCGGATTAGATTCGACATCATTAAGTCAGCTCATTACCCCATGGTATTGGATA
This sequence comes from Ambystoma mexicanum, assembly GCF_040938575.1. Taxonomy (NCBI): domain Eukaryota; kingdom Metazoa; phylum Chordata; class Amphibia; order Caudata; family Ambystomatidae; genus Ambystoma; species Ambystoma mexicanum. The sequence continues at coordinate 1,466,617,743 of NC_090935.1, forward strand.
TGCCCTGGTTACAGAAGCACAATCCGTATATCAATTGGACAGCAGGATCACTATTCCTAGGCTCAGAGTTGTGTATGTCTCACTGTCTATTCCTGGATCCCTCCTTGACACCCCCTAAAGAACCACCAAGAGACCAGCAAACACCACTCATGGTTTCCAATATCATACAAGTCCCTGAGGCCTATCAGGGATATGCTGATGTATTTTCAACTGCCATAGTCCAGGCCTTACCCCCTCACAGACCCGAAGACTGCACCATAGATACAGATCCCCAGCAGTGATTCCCTTCGGCAGAATGTTCATCCTTTCTGAACCTGAGAAAAAGGCCCTCCGAGAATACCTGGATACCAACCTTGAAAATGGCACCATAAGACCTTCAAAATCTCCAGCTGGTGCTTCGTTGTTCTTTGTTCCCAAGAAGGACACCAAGGAACGCAGACCTTGCCTCGACTATCGTGGCTTAAATCAATGCACCCTCAAAGACCGGTACTCATTGCCCTTGATCTTGGATATCCTGGAAGTTGTGAGAGGTGCTGTAATATTCACAAAGTTGGATCTCCGGGGTGCCTACCATTTGATCCGTGTCCAGGAAGGAGACGAATGGAAAACAGCCTTTAGAACACCGTTTGGTCACTATGAATATCTAGTCATGCCCTTTGGACTAGCTAATGCCCCTGTAGTTTTTCAACATTTCATAGATAGGGTGTTCTCTGACATGTTATTCCTCTTCGTCATTGTCTATCTGCACGACATATTGATCTTTTCCAAGGACCTTCTAAAGCATGAAGAACATGTAAAGGCAGTATTACGACTCCGTGAACACAAACTATTAGCCAAACCCGAAAAATGCTTGTTTCACGTTACTTCTGTTCACTACCTAGGATTCATCTTTAGTCAAGAAGGAATTGGTATGGACCCTTCAAAGGTAAAGGCCATACTGGCATGGCCCGCTCCCACGTTCATGAAACAAGTTCAATCCTTCCTGGGGTTTGCCAATTTCTACCGGAAGTTCATATCCACCTTTTCCGAGATCGTTCAGCCGATCGTTGCTCTCTTGAAGAAAGACGCCCCCTTTATCTGGTCTACACCGCAAGATAAGGCATTTTACGCAAGCCCCATCTTAGCCCAACCCAACATAAATCGACCATTCCTAGTGGAAACGGATTCCTCTAACTATGCCATAGGAGCGGTGTTGAAGCAGGAATTTGAGGATAAACTGGAACACCCCATTGCTTACCTTTCACGAACCCAGACTCCCAGTGAGACACACTACTCCGTCCTGGAAAAGGAACTGTTAGCCATCCGCCAAGCCTTCACTGAATGGCGACATCTACTTCTGGGTGCTAGACATCCAGTTCAGGTCTGCACGGACCATCGGAATCTTCAAATTCTACCGTCATTGGAGTGTAGGAACAGTCGTCGGGCAAGTTGGGCCTTACTTCTTTGCCCAGTACCAGTTCCACATCACTCATGTTCCCAGATCACAAAGCCTGATTGCTGACGCCTTATCTCGACGTCCTGACTATGTAACTACTGAAGATAGGGCCTGTCCTAAGATGTTTCCCCAGACAATCTTTGTAGCTTAAGCAGTCAATCTCCTGGAAGAAATTCAAGTGCAAACCCAATCCTCTGATCTGTGGAAGGATATTTCAAGGAAGAATCAATGGAATCTAAGAGTCAAGGAAGGATATTTATTCAAGGACAATGCACTGGTCATTCTCACACAGAAATTACAACAAAGAATAATAAACCTCTGTCATGATACCCTTCACTCTGGACATCGTGGCATAACCAACACTCTCTGCCTCATACAAAGACAGTTTTGGTGGCCTGGAATGAAGACCGACGTACAGCAGTACATCCAAGCTTGTGCTATTTGTAGTCAAAATAAACATGATAACAAGAGACCGACGGGTCTCCTACTGCAACCTACACTGCCAACAAGGCCATGGGAATTCATTGCTACGGACCTCATTGTGGAATTACCACCTTCCCGAGGATACACGACCATCATGGTTACCATTGACTTGTTCACTCATATGGCTCATTTTACACCCCTGTGTAAGCTACCATCCTCGTCCGAACTTGCTGGAATCTTTCTGAAACACATATTCCGTCAGCATGGACTTCCTTCCAAGATCATATTTGATCGAGGACCTCAATACGTCTCACAATTCTGGAAACATCTCTGTTGCATTTTGGGAATACAACACGCCCTCTCATCAGGTTATCATCCCCAAACCAATGGGGCCACAGAACGTGCTAATCAGACCCTGGAACAGTATCTTCGATGTTTCGCCACCAAAGTTCAGGATGACTGGTCGCTCCTGATACCCGTGGCTGAATTCGCCTACAACAATTTCGATCATTCAGCACTTAAGACCAGTTCCTTTTATTGTAGCCAAGGTTTCCATCCATCGGTTCTACCCTCTGTTCTCCCTCATCCCACACCGGTACCTACTGTCGACTCTTGGATCGAAACCCTCATCAATGTACACCAGGAGGCCAAGGAATACTTAGAGAAGGCCAGAACATAGACTAAGAGGTATGCGGATTCCAAAAGAAGACCAGGGCCTTCTTATGCAATTGCTGATCAAGTCTGGTTGTCCTCGAAATTACTACCCCGACATCTATGGCCAAACAAATTGGCCCCTCGGTACTATGGTCCATTTCCCATCAAGGAAATGATAAATCCAGTCTCATACCGGATCAAACTACCAGACTCCTGGAAGAAAATTCACACAGTTTTTCACACATCTTTATTAAAACCCTACATCCAATCCTCCAGGAAATCTTGCAGACCCCCTCCTTTGCTGGTCGACAACCAACTGGAATATGAAGTGTCCCGAATATGCAACTCCAGGTATAAACGGGGTCAGCTTCAATACCTGGTTGAATGGAAGGGATATCCTCCTGGTGAAAGAACTTGGGAACCACTTTCTAATCTCAAGGCCCCTCGACTTCTCAGAAAATTTCACCTCATACACCCGGGCAAACCTGGAGGAACGGGTCTTCGGAGGAGGCATGCTGTCATGACCTACAGAACGCACCTCTTTTGGACTTCCTGGTCCTTGTCTCAACGGGGCTTGCACTCCCCGGTACTCCCAACATGGACGTCCAGCGTGAAACACCTTCCTCGCTCTACGCGTTGGATGTAGCGTTTTCTATTAATAGACCACGCCCCCGGCGGCTCTGCGCGTCTCAATGCTATTGCGAAGTAGCGACCAGACGTGTGCTCCGTAGCTCGTGGTATTGCTTCCCTGATTCTGTCCCTATTAACTCCATTCCTAGTCCCTCTCCTTTCTTTCTTCTTCCTGGACTCATGTGCTGAGTAGTGCACTTTATTAATTTCCCGGATTCCTGGATTGTTGCATCCCGGAACTTTGAACGCACGCTGGAGTCTGAAGAGACTCGTGCAGCCTTATTCAAGACCCGATCCGTCCGCAAGAAGGCATCGACCAAGAAATCCAGCAAAGATCGGAGTCAGGTAAGAAGGGGGGAACTCCGTGACAGTGTGAAATGCAATTGAAAACGGTTTAATAGTGGTTTGTGTATTGTACTTGTGTTTTATCAAACCCTGCCTGTCATTAGGCAGTACTGCACATTGGATCCAAGCATATATAGCTTGCCTTGAATTGTAAGCTGTTCAAATCACAGGTGTATATGTTGCAGTTTGCGATAAAGCTGTACCATAACTGTAGTTAAAGGCATGGTCTAGTAAAATTTTTTATTGTCCCTACGGGTCGGCCATGTTTTTCTAAGCCTAAGTGGCTCGATTTTAGAAAACTTTCCTATGGACCTTACCCGAGTTTTCGTCCATTAAACGCACGCGAAAACAAGCACCAGGGAGCCGCCATTTTCTGATAATCCTATCTTTTCCCCATCACCCTGGCTGACCTGCTTTTGCGGCACTAAATCAATTCCCCCGCCCCTGAGCCTGACATTATCAAAACATTCATATTCCCCGCCTCTCTCCGTGACGTTACTGTGCTGCGTAGGCAAACGCGTCCAGTCGTCTTCTGCGCGACTCCACACAGAACCCGGAAACCAACACAGATCAACTCACAACACAGCGCGCCACAATTCCGAATATGAAACTGTACTTTAAAATGAAACAGCAACACGGTACATTTGGTAAAGAACATTTATTTGACATTCAATGTTTAGAGAATATTCAGCAATTGCCATATGAACTCCGAAAGCCATTTATTTTCTTTTATCTGTATCCGCAATAACTGTTCCGTTTCATCTTGAGTCACGCGCTGTTCCTTTATGGTACACAGGGTGTTCATTTTCGTAAAAAGAATCACTTTGGAAGCACGGTGAACCGCAAGGCTGTTCCATCAACTAGGCACTAGCCCAGCCTAAAGGTTGATATGTTGCTTCTAGCCACTAGTACAGCGTAAGGGCATGTGGGCCCTTGGCGATCGTCCCATAATATGGTGATCGTGCTCCAGTTGTTGACACGAAGCTGCAGGTGTCTGCTGAAGAATCCATCCGCCGGTGTCTCAAACAGATGGCAGTGGTAGAATGGGATCAAATACCTGTTATGAAAACAAAAAAATTATAATTAGTCTCGCTAGCCGAACTTCATTAATATTACTCATTTTATTTATTACGGCCGATCGGAAACTATTTGCTTGCAAGGATAGTTCAATGGAGTACGTTCGTCTCTAAAATCAATGCGAAAAGTAACGAGATAAATCGAGGCAAACACACAATGATAAACAATAGTTAGTCTACATGCGTGAGGAATGATATGATATATGATATGGCATTTGTAACGCGCCTATACTCCAGTGTTTCTAGGCGTGACGAGGCAGGTGGGGAACAAGGGCAGACAGACAACGATCCTACTAGGCCGGGTGTCTTTCTGATCGCGCATGGGGAAGGGCTGTACATGGTTAGTTGAATACAAATTAAATAATAGGGCCAGCTGGTGGCAAGTGCAAGGTAAATGCCGGGAGAAGGGGCTGAAGGATACAGAGACAGTCCCGTAGTGCAGGGAAAAGTGGCTGGGCCAAGGACCGAGATCGGTGAGACCAGTGGACCTGCATGCCCATGTGCCCACTACGAACACGTTTTACTTGCTTTTCCTAGCTCTTCATTCATTCATTCATTTATGCATCCATTCATTAAATCTTCATTCCGGCATAAAAGCGTGTAAAGATTTACTTACATTATATTTGAAATTTCCATGTGTCTCTTCGTAATGCAGTCTGTAAACGGACCGTGCTCTTGACAGCGATTTTTTGTATACTGAAATAAAATGAAACTCGGTCTAGTTTCTGAATTTTCTGCCTTATCGTCTCTTACGTTATTGCGCACTCCCTTCAAATGTAGTTCTTTCGGCATGGTCCCTGTCTCAAGGTCAAAAAACAATAGACCCTTATACTTCCAGTGCGACTTGTGGGCCTCATCTGGGCACTGTCCTTCGCATTCTTTATTTGCAACATCACGTAGTATAGGCATCTGTGAGAACTTGAAGTTTAGAATCCGTCTATGTAGTGCGCCTCAATGTGCAAATGCGAACTGGCTTCTCTCCCAAATGCCACGGCCCGCTTGGCTGGCGCGTTCTAAGTGCCCCAATTTTGTCCCCGTTGTCTGCGAGCTTTGCAGCCCAAATTGAGACATTTAATTTTTTGCGGAAGGTCAGGGAAAGTATAAAGTACCACAGGAGTTGAGTTAAAAGTGAGATTTATTGTTTGTTTTATTATTTGCAATACGCAGGCCTCCCCTCCGTTAACAGTGCGCAGCATTTACATTTACATGAGATGAGACATGCGAAAAATATATACATACACATATGTGAGGTGAATAGAGAGAATTCAAAGATGACACCCAGCTTGTTCGCCACCCATGATGGTGAAGGTAGGGGTTAGGTTTACAGGTACACTGTACAATAACATTTATTTACAAAAAGACAATCGTATTGCAATTATTTAAACCGGGATTTGTACTTCACAATCAGCTGTGCTTCGGGTGGGCATGGCACAGTCGCAATGTTCGGTGGCAATGGATCACTGCTCTGCACAGAAACGTCCAAAATTCCATATCTGTGCTTCTCTAACACAGCAACAATAAGGCCTTTCACAAAGTCGAAGTGCATTTCATCATAGACTGGTTTGATCACCCATTGCTTACTTCGTTTTGAAAACACCTTAGTGTAGCGAGGCATCCTTACTTTACCCCTAGTCCTAGATTGTTCACGTCCGACATTGCTGTTATGGGGCAAGACCGCTAGTAGAGTGCGATGTTTCATGCCCCGAAAGCTAAAATGCAAGCGCTTTGGCCTGTACTTTAGGCACATATTGTGGAACACCTCCAAATCTCCTGTGTGACAGAATTCTGTCAGTCCTCTCAAATCTCTTGATAGAGTTTTGTCGAAAACAATCTTCTCAATGGCTTTGTGTGTCGGTGAAGATGGAATCAAGCACTTCTTCCGTGCCTCCTCTGGGGACAAAGGGGCATGTTCACATTGGTGGAAATGTTCATTTGCTGTTCAGCGGTGCACGTTGGAACAGTGGTGCATCAGTGACTGCCATTTTTCAAGTAGTATTTCCACTGACCCCTCACAAGTTTTTGAGCTCCACCAAAGATGGTTGGTGATAGAATGTGACCACTGCAAAATACTTTCAAAACCTTTTTTTTCCCCTGCAGCCGAGATTTTCTTATTGATTGATTTAGCAAGATGCCATACGTCAAATTGATGTTTAATATGTGGGAACTGCTCTCTCATTGTCTTGGCAATTGAAACGTGTCTATCCGTGGCTATGAGGTCGATGTGCATTCCCCTTGATTGTAGATATTCCACTGATTTTATAAATCCTAGTTTCTCCATGGCCACTGACGATGTACATTGTGTTACCTGCACGACCACCGAACTCACAATTTTCTTACTATCCATGTCCTGAAAGTGGTAGGTGCAGTACTTGGCAGAAAATCCAGGGCTGTCGCACTGTCCATCGCCGGCTAGCCTGAACCGTTTGCCTTCGAATGTACTTGCTAGAGACAATTGTTCAATTTGCCAAGCATCACTAATGGCCGGAAACAGATAATCACGTTGGTATATGTAGTACAGCGCTTTAGAAATGAAATGAGTCCCACAAACTGAAAGAAAGCCTCTAACTTTCTAAAACTGGAGCCACTAAAAAGTGATGCAGCTGCACACAGTAGATTGCCTGGTGGCAGTTTCCCCAGCATCGGTTGTGCAGACCATGAGAACCTATGATTTAATCTACAGGCGGCATTCATTTTGACGTTGCTGCCTTTTATTTGACGAGTCACATTAATCAATGGCTTCCCACATACTTTCCCTCTAATGGAATGCACACATTTCAGCATACTTATAATTTCCATCAAACAACTATCGAATACAATGTATCATCCTGCGTCAACGTTGTTTCGGCCTGTGACGTTGTGGAGATTTCAACACATTGGAAAGTAATATCGCTGATATCAAGTTCTGATGCGTCTATGGATGCTGCGGCTGGTTCATTCTCTGTCATTTCGACATCTATTACTTCAACATTGATGGGAGAACACAACAATGTCGACAGGTTTTTTGGTGGCAAATTTTTGGCGGGTGTAGATTGTGTAAATTGATCTGCAACTACTTCAGAGCTATCTTCAATACATTCAATAACATCTTCTTGTGGTGGTGCGGTCGCACTGTAGCTATGGTCCAATGCAACTTTGATGTAGTCTCCAAACACAGTTAATTCATGTTCTGGCCATTGACCATGAGCATCTCGAGCCTGAACACGCCTCGCCTCAATTAATAGTTCCTCCATAGTGTACACGGTCTGGCAAGCCACATCTCTCATTCGCTTCACTGTCTGTGTGTGTATAGTTCTGACACCCACGGGTAACTGGAGGAGAGATTGGAAAAGGGATGTTCAGTTTAAACACAAGATGGACTGTAGTAGAATTGACTGGAAAAAAACATAAAATAGTCCCCAGCACAAACATTTTTTTAAAGTTATGAACTGTTTGTAACTAACCTTTTTTTGTTTTTTTTTTCTTTGCAACTTTTTTGACTCGACCTTCAACATCTGCACGCTGTAGCTCCGATTCGTTTCCGCATGTCCTCCCCTTCCTCTTGCGCTGCAACGGCTATATTTTCTGTATCCGCATAGACAGCACGGAATGAGGCTCCATCGTCTCCCTGAAACATAGTACTTTCATTACTATGTCTCAAAATATTGTTAGCATAAACACATGTGAGGACGAACACACAGGTACATCTCAATAGCCAAACACAATTTAAACATTGTGTGCAACAATCAAACGACAAGTATTCGGCCAGTGATGATCTATTTCGATGGAACTGTCAGTATCCATACCTCTGGCTCTGCATGGACTGCCATGAATGGTTGTATTGGAGAGGAGGCATCCGCATCTCCCTGAAACACAGTACTTGCATTAGTATGCTTTTCAATATTGGAAACACAACACACACTTGGGGTCGACGGCACAGGTACATATAAAGAGATAACCACAAATGATGCTTTGTCCAAAAGAATCAAGGAAAATCCAAATATGATCACTTCATCGACTTATTTCAACGATTCCTTTACATCTGCATCATCTAAATGAGATGTTGTGATTGTGGTGGAAGCTCCTTCGTCTCCCTGAAACACAGTACTTGGATTAGTATGGTTTTCAATATTGGAAACATAAGGCACACTTGGGGTCGAATGCACAGGTAGGCATAAAGAGATAACCGCACATGATGCATTGTCCAAAAGACTTATTTCTCCGATTTATTTACATCTGCATCATCTAAATTGGATGTTGTGATTGTAGTGGAAGCTTCGTCGTCTCCCTGAAACACAGCACTTGCGTTAATAGGGAAGAAAGTATAGCAAATGGAATCACGTTCTATGATCACGCATGATGGAGCGGTCATTATCCATACCTCGTGCTGCTGAAGAATATCTATGGATGTTGCAAATGTAGTGCGCACTTCCGAAAGCTGTTGCGCTGATTCGTATACGCATGGTCCCGCTTCCATTTCCCCTGGAATTACTTGAATGTCAGGCTCTGCATCAAGTGCAGGGGTTGACGCTCCATCAACTGCCTGAAACATAGTACTTGCATTAGTGAGGATTACAATAGTGAAAACATAACACACACCTGGGGTCGACAGCACAGGTACATATCAACGGCTAACCACGAATGAAACATTGTGTAGAACAATCAAACGACAAGAATTCCAGCTCTGATGATGACGCTCGATGGAGCTGTCAGTATCCATACCTCCTGCTTTTGAAGAACATCTAGAAATGTTGTAGATGTGGCGGACGCTTCAGCATCTCCCTGAAAGACACTACTTGCATTAGTATGGATAACACTAATTATAACTGAAAACAAACACCAGTGGACGATAACTAAGGTGTATATCAATTGGAAAGCACTAACCAAACATTTGGTAAAATGATTACACGATAAAATAAAAATATTACTTGACATGCATAAAACAGGTCTGTAGCGGATTAGCCTAGTAAGATTACCTGATACGCGCTAGAAGTGGTTGATAACTGCGACCACGTCAAGGATGTAGAATGTTCTTGCTTCAGATTCAAGGAATAGTCAAGAAGTTGTAAAGGTAAATTAATGATTGATAATGAAATGCCAATATTAAAAATAGCCATGTAAGGCGACAGAATACTTGTAAAATGCTCAATACAGCACAGTTCCCTGTTCCCATATATATACATTGTGTTTGTGGGTTATGAAATCGAAAAAGAATATCTTGGTAAATGTCATTATTCAGAAAACTATACACTCATATCAATATCGAAATTATTACAAGGGATAGAACACCTACAATATCAATTAATCCGTTCGGATACCTACACACTACCGCAAGGCCTAAAGCTAAATCCGGACACTTGACTCACCGGTGGCGGAATGTGGACGAATAGAGTGGGAATAGCGTTTTCGAGCAATTTCCGTGTCGTTCGCCGTTTATTCTTCTTTGTTACCCAAGATGTTGTGTACATGTCCAAGGAAAAGTGCCGGCTGCAGATGCGGTATCGATCACCCCTCTTGTCCTGTAAGACTTGTTGGACTCTACTTTCGAGCTCATCCAGTGGATATCCGCAGTGTCTGACCCATTCTCTTATTCGATCAACAGTTTTCGGGAATACATGCATTGTAGTGCCTTCAGATTTCGCATGGGACTTCGAAGGGCAACCGCTAATCGAACAGGCAGGCATTGTTGATAAATCTAAAAAGTACATATCGACATTATTATACAATCTTCAAGAATAAGAATTTGATACAAAAGTAAATGAATCATACAATGATCAATGCAATGTTTGTTTGGTTGCAGGAACTATACCAGTTTATTATGTGCGGCTTAGTATTTGCATAAGTTGCAGAAATGTATAAATGATGTGTCTAAAATCTGAACATGTGACTCGTCCCTTGGATGTTCTGTCTTGCACGAGAAGGAAACATGCTTACATTATAGACTGGACCCCCGAAGGATGCAATTCGATGACAATAGAAACAGATGAAAATAAATAGATCTATTGATAGCATAGCAATGGAAACTCAAGTCAATAGCAATGAGACCAATGAACATAGCACTATTGTGTACTCTACTCGCAAATAGATAGAAATTTAAAAATCTGCGAAATATGACTAGGATACATGGCCTTACCTTGACCAACAAACAGTTGGATTCAGCAAGCAGAGCAGTATGTTGCAGGAGAATAGGTGGGTGGCCACAGGTAGCACACTGATGGGTTTGCTCTAAGCGGTCACAGAAGTTCACGGATAGCACGACGACGAGCAGATTAGCATAGATCTCAGTGGTTGCCAGGTAACACGTTCAGGAGCTGACTTGCAAAGCACAAAGATGTTCTCATGAGACATCAAGTGTTTTATAAAGTATTAGAAACAGGGGTGTGTTTGTGAATGAATGACGTATGTATGTCGTGGTTTTAGGGGGGCGGCCTGCTTCAAGGGGAGGCCTAGCTGGAGACACGGGGTCTGAGGAGGCCATGCGACCGATGGCCTCTTGGCGTGGGATACCTTTTGAAGTGTACATGTAGTTTGGCACCTTGGCCTTTCGCGCCCCTGACAGCCCCCCATGCCAGCGCGCATCCACTAGCGCGAACCGCCTTTGATAGAGGGGGGTGGGATGGATGGGCCTGGGGCGTGCAGATAAGGCACAGGAAGACTGCTGAATGGAGACACACTTATGTGGATTGCAGGGGGGCGGCCTGCTTCAAGGGGAGGCTTGGCTGGAGACACGGGGTCTGAGGAGGCCATGTGACCGATGGCCCCCTTGGCGTGGGACACCTTTTGAAGTGTACATGTAGTTTGGCACCTTGGCCTTTCGTGCCCCTGACAGCCCCCCATGCCAGCGCGCATCCACCGGCGCGAACCGCCTTTATATCAATATATAGTATATCGTCTTTAAATCAATGATAGTATATCGTTGCTTATCAGTAACAAATGCCACATACTGGAGATTCTTGTGAGCACGGACCCACACTTCAACCGGTGTATTATAGTGGTCAAGACCCAAGGCCTGTATAATCCAATGGTAATTGTTAGTGTAGACATATGTGTGACTTTTATAGAGACATAACCCACTGAAAGACTTTGAACAAGTGTTATTTAGTGCATACATTATCGAGAATGTTATGTTAGCTTAGATAGATAGTGACCACCCTGCTTCACAGCGACCAGACCTCCTTCCATTCGGAGCACAGATGTCTGACGTCCATCCTTGAATGGAGACACACTTGATTCATTTAAAAAATCGAAACAACCGTTGTTAAAATATATGTGGTGTTTTATTTTGTATCTTATTTTGATGACACAAAAATACAAGACTTTAAACATTGTACAGTTCAGGTTGCAGCACAGCGAGAGAAAATCCCCTGTACTGACCGCTGTCACTTGGGAACGTTTCTCTAATGGCACGAACGGCACAGGCGGGTATCACTCTTCGAACGCGGTGCCCAAGCCTCCCGTGGAGCCACCATGTAAAGGAACGATAGGCCACCAGCCTGTACCACCTGTGAAAAGGAATGAAACAAACTGTTTTTAAATGACCAAGGTAAGTTTAATAACAATGACAATTCTTGTAACTAATGGCATTCTGCACGGGCAAATGCTATCTAGACAATGCACACTATTGAACGACTTGCATGCGTTACGATGATATGTAGATGTAATTTTGGATATAGTAGAAGAACATGAAATAGGAGTGGCATGACAAGCAGAGTATACTTACTCTTTACTCGGATTACGAGGACGAACTGTTGCGTGAAGTTCGTGCATAAGCACCATCATTATTCTCAACACGGCACGTGTGAGGCAGGCTGCCCTGAAGTCTGGCAGCTCGGTGATGCATTGCGGTCGTTGCTCGCCTTCCGAAATGTAGGCCAGGCATCCCGAGTTTTCTCGGCAGCAGCAGTTCTCCTCCTCGGTCGGCATTAGCTCGCACCGATTGCATGTGCACCAGGTGGAGACGCCGTCCATTCGACTAGGCCCAGGCTCTTCATCTGTTGATTCGTCCTGCCAACTGCCGTCCGAATCCCCATCGTTTTTGCGTGCTTCCCTTTCCAGTAGTTCCTCCTCTGTATACTCGGGCTCGTACATGTAGGGCATTATTGTAGCCATTGTGTGTTAAACAAACTAAAATAATTTATAGCGGTGGTACTGGTATCTGTTCACACGGGCTACAAGCGGCGAAGGTAGCTGACCAGAGCACTGAAACGAGTCACAGAATACTCAAAGTAACACAGAGAGAGGAATGGAATCGAAAATCTGCTGCTGTGTGTTGTGAAACGGTCTGTTTATACTTATTGAGGAAAGAGGCGGCCTGCCATTTCCATGGCGACACGTCATTAGCTGAAGCACAGTGAATGTTGACACGAGACGTGCTTTGGCGTTGGGAAATGGGCGGTACGAGTCTGCTGATGACAGGCTCAGGGGCGGGGGAATTGATTTAGTGCCGCAAAAGCAGGCCAGCCAGGGCGATGGGGGAAAAGATAGGATTATCAGAAAATGGCGGCTCCCTGGTGCTTGTTTTCGCGTGCGTTTAATGGACGAAAACTCGGGTATGGTCCATAGGAAAGTTTTCTAAAATCGAGCCACTTAGGCTTAAAAAAACATGGCTGACCTGTAGGGACAATAACATTTTTTACTAGACCATGCCTTTAAAGAACCAGGTTTATGATGTTTTTTCCTGATATATACTAGTGCACCCACATTGTCCACTGGCATAGTGGAGTGGACACTGTATTTGTATTTATTGTAAATTAAGTAGTTAAACACCTACATAGGTTCCCACAGGCAACGGAGCAATCCCAAAAAACAAGTGCTTTACAATTAAGCACATTGGGGGGCAGGGGGATATTTTTGAGTTGGTGAGGGTCACATAAGAACATGAACCAGGGATGGGACAAACCGTAATAGGCGAGAGGAGAATGTACAGGTGGAGAGGATAGTGGCCAGACAGGGTTTGGAGCAGGAGTTTGGATGTGGGGGAAAATATGACTGAATAGCGAAGGAGCATTTTCCAAGGCAAGGAGATGGGCTTTAAGTGTTTTAAAATCATAGATGCCAGACGTGCTCTTGGCAGGGAGTTCCATAGAAGGCAAGCAAAGCTCAAGAGTCAAAGTGGGAGGATGCACCAGGTGGACGGGGAACATAGATTGAGTAGAGAATCAGATTGACTGCCATAAGTGGTGGGTGTTGCAAGAGATGATAGCAGGCAGGAAAGGTATTGGGCTAGAACATAACATGATTTGCATCCTGTTATTAAGAATTTGAAGAGAGATTAGTTAGACTTCAAGAGCCAACCAGCGAGGCAGCAGTGAGGAGAGGAGCGATTAAGATTGTAATGTGTGAGAGCTAGGAAATTGAGTATTTTGTCAAGGGGTGGAGTCCAAGGAAAAGTAGTCCTGTCTATTGAGTACTAAAGTGGAAATTGGGGCTTGATGTTGTGGTAAATCAGGAGAGGACATATTTTTCTGTTGTGCAGTTGATTAATTCTAGCAACTCAAAAAAGATAACAGGCGCCCCTCTCTCGAAAGAACATGGCATGATAACCTGTTCAGTGGTTTGTAACCACTTTGAGAGTTCGCCGCCATCTGCTTTTTGCTCACTGTACCTTTCACCGATGGGAAATATACATTTGCATATCAATCTTTGTCCCGCCCACATGGGCAGTCCAGCACTGAAATGCTATGGCAATTCCCTTCTGAACAAGAGTACCAACAGCAACCCCATACACGTGTGCCTCATCAGTGAGGTGGAGCTGTGCCTCTCTGAGCACAGTGAGCAGGGAGTCCACGTCGGGTTACCGACCCCAAGTTCCTTCCAAAAATACAAAAAAGGTAGCAGGCGCCCCTCTCTCGAAAGAAAACGGCATGATAACCTGTTTAGTGGTTTGTAACCACTTAAGTTCGCAGCCATCTGCTTTTTGCTCACTGTACCGTTCACCGATGGGGAAATCTCCATTTGCATATCAGTCTTTGTCCCGCCCACATGGGCAGTCTAGCACTGAAATGCTATGGCAATTCCCTTCCGAACAAGAGTACCAACAGCAGCCCCATACACGTGTTTCAGTCTTGTTGGGCCTCATCAGTGAGGCTACTAAACCCTTAATCTCTTCTCTCATCTTCTCTTGACTCTTCTAGATTCCCAGCTATGCCCGCTGAAATCTATCTATAATCCCTTGATCTTTCTCTTATGTTCTCTGTCCCATCACAATCTTATTTCTCCTTCTCCTCTTCTCTGTGTTGGCTTCCATGTCACTCTGTTCAAGTTTTACTGTCTGTGCTTAATCTTGAAATCGCTCTACAATCTTTCTCCCCCATCTCTCCTCACTTGTATCTTTCTATTCTACTACTCGCTCTGTCACTTTTTCTTCTTGCTGTCCCTTGCCTGTCCTCTGCTCAGTCTCATTTACATTCCTTTCTTCTTTTAGCCCCGATCCACTGGTATACTCTCCCACTGGCTCTACACTCTCTCCCTTTCTATTCTCTTTTCGGAATCCCGCCCAAAGACCATCTCATATCCTCTTAAATGTCTGATTTGTTCGCATCCATGCTGACACGAGACGTACCGTTTTAATTTTGTTCGGCGCTTTGGCGTAAAGTGCTATACAAATAAAATACAAACTACAAACCGAATTCAGCATAAAACGGCAAAGAGCCATCCAGTGACATATGGCCCGTATGCAAGCAGAAGAAATGAGAGCGGAATCTTGGACTCATAAGTCTGCAAGAGTTGAGAGGAGAGTGGGATAGTCAACTTTGTCACTGACAGAAAGCTTCACGTGAATAAACATGGAGGAGAGTTTGGGCAGCGTCAACTGGTAAAACTTGTAACTGGAGTGGTGTAAATATTTCTAGTAATAACTGAGCTTTCAGAGGGTTCTCCACTCCCATCCCAAAAAATATTTAAAATAATAATTTGAAATGGTGGATATTACAGTACCCTTTTTGTCAAAAATGGCACTCCGCACCACTCAGGCTTTGGACAGTATGGGCGGACGCGATCTGGAGTGCACACGGCTATCACCTGGACACCACATCCCTTTCTATGCCCTCTCAAGACGGGTGGCTGGGGGTACTTTTAGTGGTCTCTTTTTGAACTGGCTTTGTTGCACTAGTACTTCATTGGCTATTTCCAACTCATTATTTCTCGCATGTCTTTTGGTTTCGCTGTTTTCCTTTGCACTTGTTTTTACTTGTGTGTCCTTTGCTCCATTGTCTGCATCTTTTTCATGTTTGGGAAGACACCAGCAGGGTAACCGGCTAACTAGTGGGCGCAACCTCATTACCTCTGCCGGGGTCATGCCTGTAACGTTGTGTGATATTATCTTAGTGCCTGACTTTGTGCTTGCTGTAAATGCATGTTTTCTAGTTCTGCCCTTTGCACTTTTCTTTTCATAGTTGCCATAAACCTTTCGGCCCTACCATTTGCTTACAGCCATAATGGTATCATTTTCTAATGAGTGCAACCTGGGTGATCTGCTAGCTTCTTGAAAAACTGTCTACTGAAAGGTGGCTCGTTGTTGGATTTGACCACTCTAGGAATGCCACACTCAATGAAGATTTCGCCTATGGTTTGAGTGTTCATTTAGAAAGGTAAGGAATGTAGGATTCTTGTGATTGGGAACTGTGAGCATTCGTCTATCATCACTAAAACATATCATCCTGATTGTGATGGCCCATAGCAATCCATGGCTACAGTGTGCCAGATCATTTCTGGAATGACGGTAGCTAGCAGTGGCGGAGGTGGGTTTGCAGTCGCGCTTACTTGTAATTGGTTATTTATATCGCGCTTAATACCCAGAGGTTTCCAACCATGGACCCGGGGATAGAACCTGTGTTGCTCGGTTGTCGTGCTTCCAATGCGAGTGCGTTGCCCCTGAGCTATCCTCCCGAGACAATGAGACTTGTTAGATTTTACAGTGTTTGATGATGTCTTGTACTGCTTCATCTCGGTTGGGGAACCACACGTGGTGTCTCGTCTTTTTGTGTTTACTATGCCTCAGTGCCCATCATAAGCAATGGCAATTATTTGTTTCATGCACAATGTGAAGTATTATCAATCTTGTTCCTCGCAGTAACAGCTTATTCGCTGTGTGTAGCCACCAATTGTCGACATTCTTTTATGTTGACTTCTGGATGGGGAGTGGCATGGTCTTTGTAGTCTCTCCATTTGTTTCCTTTGATGAGCTTGATGGCTTACTGCATGGTAGGTTCCTCTTTGGTAGATATTGGTGGGGGTAGTGCATTAGCAGCCATGTAGTTGATGTAGTCTTCCAAGCGTGAACTGTTTACCTATTAGGAAGTGGTGAACATGCTTGCATGCCCACACTGCCGCCAAACCTCTGTCTCCATTTGGGAGTAAGCAAGTTCTGTGGCCGTGAGTGCATGGTTTGCATATGCCAAACCTTCCTCAAACCTTCAAAGTTGCTCTTTGGAACTCCCAGTCTCCCAATAACAAGGCCCATTCTGTTTCAGGTCTCTCTTCTCGCTTTCATCTTCACTTTCTCTGTCTTACAGAAACCTGACACTCCTATTCCAATACCGTTATTCCTACTGCCCTTTCCTCTGCTCAATCATTCTTTTGCCACACCTACCACCACTCCGGACACAGCAGAGTGTTGGTATTTTGCCTTCAGTGCCCACTATGTCTTTCTCCCCACCCTCAGATGGACTGCGCTCGTCTTTTGAATTTCCTTACATTTCCTTTTGTTGTCCCGCTCTCACTTTTATTGTCATCTACCACCCCACTGGCCCTCTCTCTACTTTGTGTGATAACCTTGATCTTCTCCTCTCTACTTCTTGTCCTCAACTTCACGACTGTTTCTCTTGGGTAACTTTAATCTCCATCTTTCTTCTACTCACGCCGCTGTCCCGCTCCTTTCTCTTGTTCATTCCTACTCACTCTTACAAATTCTAACATCACATTTCACACTTCAGGCTCCTCTCTTGACCCTATTTTCTCCACTATTCCTATCCCTGCCTGAGTTACTGCTCTTCCAATCTACTGCTCCTTTCAATCTTTCATTTTCTTTCTCTCTCCATCCTTCTCCTCTTCGATCTCAGTCTTGGACTCTTCGTGATCTTCGACTCTTTGATTCATCTTTTTTCCAGCTCTCATTTCATTTCTCCCTTCTGTTTCTACTTATTCTTCTCTCACGACTGATTCTGCCACCTCGCTTCTGTCCGATACTCCATTCACCATTCTCTTCGTCGTGCTGAAAGACACTGTCCTAGACCTACGCCAGCAGCTGATTTATCTTATTTGTCTTCCCTTCACTGAACCTATGTGGCTCTGCTTCTCTCTGCTAAGCAACAATATTTCCATTCTCTTTTTTTCCCTCACTTGCCTCTCACCTGTGTCGTCTTTCAAAATCGTGAGCCCCATCCTCTTTCCTCTGACCCTTTTTCATCCCTTTCCCTCTCTGCATCTGATTCTGCTAACTATTTCACTTCTAAAATCTCTTTACTTCGTTCTTCTATTTCTTCTTCTGTTCTTGCTCCTCTTGCGCCTTTGAGCTATTCTAATCCCTCCTTCGCTGCCATGTCTACTTTCAGGGGTGGACTGGCCTACAGGGAACTCTGCAGAGTTCCTGGTGGGCCTCTGCACCCTGGGCCAAATTTCCAAATTTTCTCAAAGGAAATGCATTGGGCTTGCTGAAAAGGTGTCAAATGGGTCCACTTTGAACATTATTTCCAGGGCCTCTTTTGGTCCCCAGTAATTATTTCCAGGGCCTCTTTTAGTTCCCAGTCCACCTCTGTCTACTTTCTGCCCTCTTTCTGACCCCTGCCCCAGCTAGAGCTCATCCAACTTCTTCTCCAGATGATTCTCTTCCCTCTCCACTTATCCGCTCTGTCTACTCAATACTTATGCCCTATTTTACTGTCCTTTTCAATACTTCACTTTCCTTCTCTACTGTTCCCGCTTGATCCCCCCCCTACCTTCTCAATCTTGCCCTATATGTATTATTCCTTTTCTCTCTAAGCGTGTAGAGTGCATTGTCTGCACTCAAGTTTCTGCTTTTATTAACCTACATTCACATCTACCTCCCTTTCAGTCTGGCTTCAGGCCACGCCACTTTACAGAAACCACTATTTTATCTGTCACTAACACTTTTCTCTCTTCTCGTCATTCCAAACTTTCCTCACTCCTCGATTTGCCTGATCTCTCTGCCGTATTTGATAGTCGATCGCAATATCCTCCTTTCTTCTCTTAACGAATTATGTTTCAGTGGTTTTTGTCCATAACTGATTTCAGTCCTACCTGTCAGAGCGCTCTTTCTGTTTACTGGTCTGGTCACTCACCCCCCATCTTTTCTCTTGGTTCTTGACCCTCTTCTTTTTTCTCTTTACACCACTCCTCTCGGGTCATTATTTTGTCCCTTGGCTTTTATCACCTCCATGCGGATGATTCACAAATCATTCTCTTTCCCTTCTTTTACAGATTCTATTCACTCTTCCTTGTCCACTTGCCTCCTCGCGGTACAATCCTGGATGTCAGCTCACTACCCCAACCACAATCCCTTGAAAACAGAGCTTCTTTTTTTTCCCAGCCTATGCTATTCCTCTGCCTCTTACTTTTCTATTTCTCCCTCTGGCGTCATCCTCGATTCTTAACTATCCCTCTCGTCTCCTATCTGTTCTCACTCTCTCATGTCGCTATCAATGTTTAACATTAGAAAATCTTGTCGGTTTCTTACCTTTCCCCCTACTAAGCTCCTTATTTCCTCGCTAGTTTTCCCTCGACTGTTCTGCTGCTCCTCTCTCCTCCTTCGAGTCCCTGTATCTCATCTTGCCTCTGTTCGTTCTAGCTACCATTCGGGTACTCTGCTCACTCTCTCCTCGTGGCCCTATCACTTTCGCACTGCAATGGGCTTCTTTTGAAAATCGTCTTTTCAACTTTCTTTGTATTGTTTTAAATGTCTCTATGATCTTGCTCCTTCATATCTCTCCTCTCTAATCTTGTACTCTCCAGCCCGACTACTGCGTTCCCAGTCCCTCTTTAATTGTTCCCCATGTGCCTCATCCCGTTTCCGCTCATTTGCTCTTCTGGGCCCTAAGAATTGGAACTCTTTTTCTCTCTCATTGCATTCCACATCCTTAATGCCCCTCTTTATATCTTGCCTAAAAACCCACTTTCTACCTCATTGATCTATTAGTTTTCTGGTTTATCTGCTTATGAGTCTGTACCGTTGGTTGCTATATACAGAGCTTAGGCGTCACACCCTTTAAAATTCAATAAAATGGAAAATATGCAACCACAGTTGTGACATATTCATATGGTGATGAGCCAGTATCGCCCCCAAATCCAACAGGTCTAACATCAACTGTGTGCTCCGTGCATGATGAGAGGTCAAATACGCCATGTGGTGTGCATTTGCTAGAGTCTCTTTGATGGTGCCTAAAGCCTGTTTGCAGCTGTGGGGCCATTGGAAAGGAGTGTCCGATTTGAGGAGACTGCATACTCGTTCAGTCACAGTTGCATAGTCAGAGATGCATCTTAAGCAGTAGCCGGCCATGCTGAGGAATGACAGCAGTTCTGTGGTCTGAGAGTGCAGAAACAGTTGCTTGATTGTCTCGACTTATTCAGGTCGGAGATCATGTCCTCCTTGAAAAATATGTGGCAATAAAATTGAGGCAGCATTTTTCCACATTGAAGGTGAGAACTAAGTCTAGGAGAGTTTGGCCGACTACACAGAGAACTATGTGGTGTTCATCTTGAGTACACAAGAAGATCAGGATATCATTGCTATAGTTGAAAGTCTGTGGACTTGGTAGGGGCAGTCTCCTAATGGTTTCTTGGAAATTCTCACTAACACAGAAGAAGGGTGTCCCTGCTTTTCTATCTTATTAAAGCGTAATGTAAACTTGATGTAGTAATCCAACGTGGGGGTCCCTGCAATCATGTGATCCAACAGAGTTATGGATTAAAGAATACATTTACACAGAAGTGGCCACTCAGTCTGCACGGTTTGGACAAATTGCTGCACACACTGCCCATTGTACAGCAATTTGTACAAATGGAGTGGCCACTTCCGTGTAAATTCTTTGAAAATCAATGCAGCTAAGGAGATGCCAAAGTTTAAACATTTGTATCGGAACAGCCCCTTTTATGTGGCAAACGTGTTGTGAATCTGGATGGAGTACCAGTTGATGGTATCCTTGGTAGAAGTCAAGTTTTGTAGATCTTTCAGCCTCCTTCCGTCGGACGATCATGTCTTCAAGCCTGGGACCTGGGTGGCTTTCTTTCTGAATGGCCCTGCTTGGGATGCACATAGCGAAACAGAGATGAACACAGCCACCCTCTTTGGCAATAAGGACCTCTGGGGAGACCAAAGGATGGGTTATGTGGCCACTTCAAAAATGTAAGCATCGGTCTAGTTCTTCCAACAGTCTGTCTTGCACTCGACCCGTCGGGGATGTTGAGGTGTACGCTTTGTAGCATTGTTGATATGTAGTTGTCCAAGGCCCTGTGTCAGATGTGGGTAATGGCTTTGTAGAATTCCTTTGGGTGTAGGTTGTAGAGGAACCGGACCATTGGTCGCAGTATAGGTGAGTTCCATGAGACCTAGGGCCTAATTCATGGATAGTTTAGCGCAGTGCAAAGTGACTTTGCATTGTCAACAAACACTATGAACCAGGCCTAATTCACAGAAAGTGTATTTTTGGGGAGCAAAGTCACTTTGCACTGCAAAAGTACTCTTTGCACTGGGCTAAATGGGCCTAATTTTTTTTTTTTAAAGCATGAAATCTGTGCTACTTCGTGCTTTATTTTTTAAAACGAGGCCCATTTAGCGTGGTGCAAAGAGTACTTTTGCAGTGCAAAGTGAATTTGCTTCGCAAAAATACACTGCACCATTTTGTGACTTAGGCCCAGTTCAACATGTTTGTCGGTAGTGCAAAGCCACTTTGCACCGAGCTAAACGTTCCATGAATTAGACCCTTAGGGCCTCATCACGAGTTGTGTGGGAGCCATTAAATACAGCGGTAACTCTATTACTGCTGAAAGTAAGGGTCTGCCCAATCACGAATTTGGCAACATTTACCCCCAGCTCCGAGCTGGGGGTAAACGCACCAACTTCATACCCATTTTCGGGCGCAAATAGTGCAGCGCTATCCAATGGACCCAATGGGGAATACCCATTATCGCCCAACCCTTGATCCTGCGCTAATAGCGCTGGACTGGATGGCGGTAACGGTATTAGCTCGGGCGGTATCCCGGCAGTAATACCGCCGGGATACTGCCCAACTTGTGATGAGGCCCATGGTCTTTTAGCCATCGTCTTTTAACCATCATATACGAAATCAAGCAGAGTGGCTCACAGCAACTTTTCACAGAACATGAATAATAGTAACAGTGGACACGTCGGAATGTCGTAGGACGTTGGTGAATTGGCCAATGGAATAAAGAGGTTCTGCAGTGCCCCATTGGAACATGTGCACAGTGGACGGTGTTGGCACTGGTCTGTATTGTAAGCAATGGAATTGTCATTCCCACATGGATTTTGACAGTTGCACCTGTGTCATTTATGAACTCAGTGTTGAGGGTTTGGATTTGGAGCGTGACTTTCAGAGGGATCTCCATTGCAGCATGATCCGAAATTAAAGACTTTTATTCATCCGTGAGTTTCTGTTGTTGACTCCCACCAGGTGGAGAGGAACAGAATGGCATGCTGTGCACGGACGTTCATCAGTGGACAAATAGTGTTGGGTTTGGTGCAGTGATGCCGAAAGATCTGAGCGATGCGTCAGTAAGGGTCTACCCTCTCTGCAGACAGTGTGGAAATGATTTGGGAAGCCACATTTGCTGAAACCGTGGCCTAGTGCAGGGCACAGACCTCTGTAGAGGAACGAGAGTCCACGTCTATAGAACATTCGAGGTTGATGCGCCTTGGTAGATGATCCCAAAGTGGGCGGTTGTTGGCAGGGAATTGTGGAGGGAATCATTCCAGATGGTGCAGCGGGCGAGTTCTTGTTGTTCTCGCTGCTATTTGATTTTGTTTCTTTGGAGATTTTGTTTCTGCTGCTTGGGCATCAACCCTTTTGTATATTCGGGCAAGGTCGAAGATGTCTTGGAACGGCAATGATTTCTTGAGGTGTTTCTTGAACGCAGAGTGCATACCACCTACTATTATGCTGAGTTTGATGACGTCTTCATTGAAGAAAGCTTAAAACTAGCTGTGAGCCACCTTTTTTGGAGTGGAAGAACAAATGTGTCAATTGATTTAACTTTCATAGTCGCAGTTGATCTTTATCGGAAATGTATTGTTTTGCGCAGCAATGAGGCTATTGTAAAAGACTTCCTCTAGATCAAGGAGGGTTTGGATTATGGATTTCACCTCCCAACCTATAAGGTTGGTAAACGTTTTTGCCAAACGAGTGGCATTGTCATCTCCCATCGCTTCAATAAAATCTTCAAAAATTTTGAACCCAGTCATTCCTTCTGGAACCCCTGTCTGACAATGGTGCAAGTTGGATAGGGTTAGGCATACAAAGAAAAACTGCTCTGGGGATATGTGGGGCATCTAGTTGGTTGTCTCCTCCAACCTGCATTGTGACGTGTGGTGATGACAATGGTTGTCACCTTCAGGTATCAGGCAGTAGTGCTATGTGATGCCCTGTTAGGTGAGGAGGGATGTGGGGTGGAAGTGTTTGGTGGAGACAAGAGTAGAATCTGTTCTGTAGATTGACGCATGCCCTGGGGTGGGAGCTGGTACGCAGCCTGCTAAAGTAGAACTGGGTGGCAGCTTGGTATCAGTGACTTGAGGTTTTTCCATTGTAAGAAAACTGCAGTCAGCGGTTCAGCCGTTGCCGCGCAGGTTGGAGAGCCGGCAGTGTATCCTTTTTGGGACATGTGTTGTAGCGGTGGATCACCGGTCATTGTGTCAGCGGCAGAACTGGTAGTTGGGGATGCACAGGGAATCGCTCCTCCACCATCGCCAGTTGTGCTGCCATCTTACCTTGGCAAACATTTTGGCAGACTTTCATTGAATCGTGGAAAGGTAAGAGCAGACACACATTGCATTGAACTCTCTTTATTCTTTCTCTTCCTCCAACTGTAGTGCCCTCCTCGTGTCACTTCCTTCCTCTCCTTCGCTACGGTGTCCTCACAGGGATACAGATTCATGGTTGCACCTGTGTTTTCACTAATGAACTTCGATCTGTTTGGTTTGTATTGTGCACAGAGAACCTTGCAAATCTATCAAACAGCTCCTGGTCACACATGTATTAGTAGTTGTGTCTAGCAGTGTGACTCCATTCTCCCTAACCATGTTGGCTAAGTTCCCTGTGCACAACAGCCAAATCAGACTGCCTACAGCTACAAATACACCAGAACCCTGCATACATTCTTTGTGTGGTGGGTAGTGTGAGAAACCTTGGGGTACTCTCACATCTACTCCCCCAGGATTTTTTGCTCAGGTGGCCAGGGAAGGGCCATCGCTTTTGGATCCACACCCGGGGTGCGGACAATTGATGGAGGATAACCCGAGTGGAGGGTCAATGGAGAGTGGGTACCTAAGGGTGAGACATGGTACCCCCCTTTTCCTGATAGTAATCTCCACTCCCTTGTCAGTCCTATTCCCTTAACCCTGTAACTCTCAATCGAGTACTGTGAAGAAGAGGCAACTAGGAGCAATGCAGATTACCCAATATAAAAACCACTTTGGTGCTGTGAAGAAGAGATGGTTAGAGGCATGTAGTCATCAAGATCATGCAGGTCTCTAATAGGTGTATGCAAGGTCGGGCAATTGAGTGATTTGGAACACCTGTAGCCCATTGACATTCAGAGAATGTATAAAAGGTGGAGGTGGAAAGACGGGCGTGAGCAATAGGGAGACTTGAGAGCCAAGAAGCAGCAGGAGACCCATGTATGGAGACGCCAAGATGCTGGCAAGAGGCCCAGGGGAATTGTGGTACCTGAAATAGAGGGGCAGAGTTACTCCTTGGAGCCTGGGAGCCTCCAAAGTATTGAACCAGCAGCAGCCGTGGTCCGCATGTGAGCACCTGCACTGGATGGTGCAAGCTCAAGAAGGAGAAGCTGTGTGGCGAGAGAGCAGAGCTCGCACTGGTGGGTGTCCCTGCTTCCAGAGAGAAGGGAAGCCGCGGCAACCGCTGGAGCAACCGATATAATGTTGGTGAGATATTCCAGATATGTGTTTTAGCCTTGTTGGGCCTCATCAGTCAGGTGGAGCTGTGCCTCTCTGAGCACAGTGAGCAAGGGGTCCACGTCTGGATAACCCTAGGTAACTTAGGGTGACTAAACTCAAGTCCCTTAAACAATCAAAAAATAGTCATAGGCGGCTCTCTGAGAGAACAAACACAGCTAAATGGCCTTTTTTTATTATTTTATTTTTTTATTTTTATTTGAGTTAATTGTTAAAAACTATTTTTTCAAAATTAGACATGCAAAAGACGTCCATTGCAAATCCTCAATCCTAGATCCACCTTGTCAGTCCCTCCCTTTATGTCGTTGATAATCAGAAGAGGTAGCGAAAAACATTTTGGATTAGTCCTCAAACATTGCTTATCACTGTTTTTCACTTTCCGTTGATATTCTTGTGTTCCTATGATCCAGATTTTCAATGAAAGACGCTACTGCCAGCACACTTCGAGTGTCATCTCCACTGGTCAAAGCTGTCCACCAATTATCGCTGTAAAAGTCTTGAAGGTTTGCAGCATGTTTCCTAGGAAAATAGTTCTTGTTGCTTGTGTTCCTTCACATTCTAGGAGATGTCGACTTGTTTCTATTTTTTCCTGGTTGTTGCAGTATCGACACTTGTCTGTCGCAGCAAGTTTTCTTATGAAGAGTATTTCATTCGTTTTAAGTTGGTTCAGGCGAAATCTCGTAAATGTTCTGCTTCGACTCTTGTCTGGAAATTTTTCCAGGTAACTTCTCACTTCGTTTAGTTTGTTCTCCGTCATTGGAAACGATTTAGTCAGACTGTATTTGTTTGCTTTCTTTCCAGTCAGTGTCCAGTCCAGTTCAAAGATTTTCTTTGACACCTTGTCCGGGTTAGTTAGTAATACTTCTACTGGAGCATCTAGGTCTTCCAATAAAGCAGTGTTCCTGTTTTTCCAGTCTGTTAGTGCCTGTATATGACCAGCTGCCATTTCTAAGCTCACAAGATCCAAAGCTTTTGGCTTGGTATCCAATAATACTTTACGGTACAGCATGAGTCCATTTTCAATGGCCTTTTCTTTGTGAAGGTACCCACTTGAGAGTCGGCAGCCACACTTTATCTCACTGTACCTTTCACAGAAGGGGAATACCCATTTGCATATCAGTCTTTGTCCGATCCACATGGGCAGTCCAGCCCCGAAATACAGCGGAATTTTCAGCTTTTTCCTGGTGTGTTTACCCCCAGCTCATGCTGGGGGTAAACACACCATACTCATGATTGGGCTGACCCTTAAATGCAGCAGTAACCCCCTTACCACTGCATGATGAGGCCCTGATGTCTCTTGCTCATATTTGGGCCACTCTGCACCCAAAAGAACGTAAATTAATACAAAATAATGGTGCATTCATACTGTGGGGAGGAAAATATTTTGCTTATGCGTTTGCTTTTATATTAGTAATAAAGTCTTAAGGCCCGTCGATATTACTGAGTCTCTCTTCACTAGAGGCCTTCTATTTCTGCTGACTCACTCATTTAAATGTGTTGCCATTTCAAGTATTTGGCCTTGGCAATGCTCATTTATGTTTGTTGTGCTATTTGACATGCACAGCCTAGAACGCAAAACATGTAACTGAAGGAACCAGTACAAACAAGAAAGCATAAAGAGACTGTTTGAGGGAACAAAAGGATGCGTCATGCGTGGCGAGCCTGGTCAGACCCTTCTGTGGGAGCGTACAGAGGAACATGTCCTGTGATGATCTGCATAGATGAGTGATATATTATGGAGTGGTTGATGATGAAACCCAATGGGCGGGAGGCCTTCCATCCACTGTGTAGGCCTCTGTTAAGGGTTCTGGAAGATTCTGGTTAGGTTTCCGTTTGGTCACCTGACAATAAAAAACAGGTGGTTTGGAGGGCAGGTTAGGTTGTTTCAGTCAGTAGCATTGCTGTGAAGATATGTGGTATTTTGTCTTTCAAAACAAAGCCGTTTCTGTTTTGCTGCTACCCTAAACCAACGTATGAGCTTGGTTTCCCCCAAGAGTGCGTTGCTAGAGACCATCTCAATAAGGTATGTGCCAGCAAAATGGCTGGGTAGAAGGAAATGTCTTTGAGCAATCGGCACTTACCTTCATGTACGGAGGACCTGCTGCACCTTTTGGGGTAAGATATTATCCCCTTATTAAAAATATTGCTAAAGTGGAGGACCCTCAGGTTCTAAGGTTATCCTTCGGAGGGGGGGTGAGGGGGGAATATGGACGACGCTCCAAGTCATTAGCTTTTTGGAACACAATCTAGGCTGAAAATCCTGATGCTTTTGGTTGTTTATCCATCCTTCACTCAGCAATGGAAGACATCCAAACCTGTGATCTATACATTTGTGGTGGTTCAAAATGTGGGATGCTCTACTAATGGATAAACATGCAGCTGTATGAGATCATGACTGATATATCACCACTTGGTTACAATTTATAGAATGTTAATTCATGTAATGCAGCAAAAACAATACAACACCAAATATTCCTCAAAAGCATCTTTATGGAGAAAAAAACATGGACACCTTTGCCTGCAGAGTGAAGACATCTGCAGGGCAGGTGCAAAGACTCTGCAGACGTATGGCATTGATCACACGGAGGATAAGGTGTCTGATCAACATACGTTGTGACATTTGCAAGTTCATCGGGGAAACGGTCATTGTTAAAAATGAGGACCTAGGACTTATCGGATCAATATTTGCATCCTTGACTTGCCAGATTCAACACACATTGATAAAACTGACCCCTTCTTTGAACATGTACATGTGGAGACTCATGGCAATGCATCATTTTGCACCATTTTCTGGTGGAAGAGGCACACTGCACCCCAGGGCCGAGAGCATCAGCAGCAACACCACATCAAGTAGAGGCACAAATCTTCAATTGCTGAAACCAGGATGTGCTCTTGTGCGCTGCCAGGGTAAGCCGACTGCTCTTTTGCTCCAGCCAATCAGTAAAGGAGACACACAAGGTGTTTCTGAAATCAAAAGCAATCCTTCTCATTCATGAAATTAAATATATAATGGCAGCACACCCTTTTCACAGACCCAAAATAGGAACTGTATCTTTTGTTGTTGAAGGAACACTCTCAGAGCAATGTTGCCTCAAGTTGCTCACTGGAAAAAGGAGTTCATAATGGATCATAATGCTAGCTTTCACATCTCTTGTATCACAAATTGCTGTGAACAAATACATTTCAAGTTCAAAGCATTGTCCTTCTATCTTAGCAATGGCAGCTGCCATAGCCATCGGATTCTCCGCGTGTCTCTCATGAGTGTTTTGTAGGGGAATGGTAGATTACTGCGCTCAACATTTGGTTGCAGGAGATTTCATAGCGTTTTTCGCAACGCATTTTGCTGCATATTTATGTGGGGGTGGGCCTAGGGGAATCATTAATGTGGGGGGTTTAAGAATGGGGCTGCATGGGTGTGTACCCTGCATATATATGCAGCAAAATGCACCTGACAAAAAAATGTCAACACAATTCCCCACGAGCAAATGTTTTCGATCAAATCAACCCAAACCTTTTTTTAGTATTGAGGGAGAAGAGGTAGGTTATGCTGGTCTGTTGGGTGTTACTGACAAAGGATGTTTAGGTAATGTCATCTATGGTTATCCACAATGTCTAATGCAGCAACCACAGATGAAAAGGACAACGATTCAAGTTGCCTCACTTATGCTATCTGCAACTGGTATTGAGCCAGGCTGTTCCAATTATGCATGTGCAATTTTAAGTACACCATTGCAACCCAGATGACTAAATTGAATGCTACGATCCGGATTATAGTGGGGGTGGGAGGCATTGTGGGTAGCACAACATTTCAACCAATGGTAACATATGCCAGGAGGCATGGATTGAACCAATTTGGACCCACATCCAACCTGGTGCACACCGCCCTACTGCAACAGATTGGGGAATACATTGGTATGGTTCATCGTGACTGAAGGGATAATGTGCCCAACGATGCGAGAGACATGTGTCACAGTAATTCCTAAACCAGGTAGAGACCATAAAAAAATTAGAGAATTACAGGCCAATATCATTATTAAATGTGGCCCTTAAAATATTTACTAGAATAATAACAAATAATTTGGACAAATACATTGGCGGATTGATAGGACAGTCTCAAGTTGGGTTTATGCGTGGGAGGTATGGTTATGATCACATCAGGACAATTATGGATATAATGGGGCTTCCCAAGCAAGAGGGGAAGAAAATGCTGCTAATCTTTATGGATGCAGAGAAGGCTTTTGATCAGATTAATTGGGCTTTCTTGGATCACACGCTTAGGAAGATGGAATTTGAGGATACTTTGAGTTATTAAAACTTTAATTTCATCTACTAGTACGAAAATATGGGTTAATGGTGTACTCTCTTCTTCCTTTCCTTTAATTAGGGGTACCAGACCAGGCTGTCCACTGTCGCCTTATCTTTTTAACCCGGCATTACAGTCTCTGATAGCTTACATTAGACAGGAGCAAGGCCTTCGGGG
This sequence comes from Ambystoma mexicanum, assembly GCF_040938575.1. Lineage (NCBI taxonomy): Eukaryota > Metazoa > Chordata > Amphibia > Caudata > Ambystomatidae > Ambystoma > Ambystoma mexicanum. Next base: position 1,466,646,920 of record NC_090935.1, read on the forward strand.
GCTTAAAGTTGGGGATAGTGAAGTCAAAATACTATGTTATGCAGATGACATGACCATAATATTGACTAACCCTAAGGAGGGGGGATACACTAAAGTGCATGTTTTAGGAAGTGGGGCTCTTGTCTGGTCATAAGATTAATTGGGAGAAGACAGTGGTTTTTCCATTGGACCTTTCGCAACCAAGGGGCGATTTAAATTCATGCAACTGCCAATGGAATGTAGGATTGATGAAATATTTAGGAGTACATCTGGTTCATGATTTAAAGAGGATGGTGAAATTTAATGTTTCAAAGATTACTGAGGTAATTCAGATGGATGAGTTGAAATGGGGCCGGTTAATATTGGGGTTTTGGGCGAGGATCAAAGCTGTTAAAATGGTATTTCTGCCCAAGGGCCTCTATATTATTCAATCTATCCCACTATGGTTCACCAAGAAGATTATCGGTCGCATTGATAAAGTTTTTCAAAGGTTTCTTTGGGGAGGCCTAGGATTCCAAGGCACGTCCTGGTGCGAGCTGTGCAGGAGGGGGGCTTCGGTACCCCAACCTAGAAAATGATTGTAGAGGGTTTGTACTGAAGAAGTCAACACTTCATATTGATGGGAGGGATAATGACATACCTCTTTGAAAGATTATTGAGGGGGAATAATTCTTGTCATACGCCCTACAAGATGTGTGTACGATGGGAAAGATGCCTAATTTAACTGCCAGATTGCCTACTATAGGAACTACTAGAGAGGCACTGAGAACTTTTATGACCACGAGGGGAGAAAATATTTGTATTCATTATGATGCCACATTATGGCACAATATAGTGTTACAGATTGGAAATAAGACTTTGTGCTGGCAGAGCTGGGCTAGGAAAGGTATCTTTAGGATACGTGCTGTGTGGAAAGATGGTCAAATTATTCCCTTTGAGCAGCTCAGAGGAACTTTTGGGTTAGGGGGAAGAGAACGTAGGTGTTACATGGACTTGAAGTGCCTTCTAACTGAAAGACAGGGTATGTTGGATAGCCCTATGAGAGAAACCTACGGTTTGTAGCGTCATTCAATCCTATCCATGTATGGTCTCGACATATCTGAAACTAATGCTGATGGATAGTTCTTATGTGAATGCATGGGAGAAACTGCACCAGGCTTAGGTGAGGGAGCTAGGCAAGGATATACCTGTAAAGGTGTGGGATAACTTATTGAGAATTGGCAGAAAATCAAAGATGGATTTGGGCCTGCGATATGTGCGGCAAAGGATTCTATGTCAACTATACTGGACCCCTCTGCGGATGGCCAGTTTAGGCTTGTCAGACAATGACATGTGTTTCGGCTGTGGCTGTAATGGGGGGTACCTTATTACACATGTTATGGGCATGCCCAAGGGTGGTTGGGTTTTGGAATGATGTTTTGAGTACATTGGATTTAATGCTAGGGAGTACACTGCCAAAGAAAGAGGTGTAGTAGCTCAAGAGTATACTGGGTGGAACAACAGAGTACCTGTGGAGGCGGCAAAGCAAATTCTAAGGGTATGGAAGTCAAGGAAAAAGCCAGAAGTGGAAGGATGGCTGTTGGACTTGCAAAAAATGTCTGGTTATGAGAAAAGTCATGCTTTAAAAAACAGAAGCGAGAGGAACATTACTCTAAGATCCAGGAATCTTTCAATGAGATGTATGGCTAATATTGACATTATCAAGCAAATAGATGGATGTGACATGATAGGAGGAAGGTTTGTTAAGAAATGTTATTATTTGTTGTTGGTTGATGTTTGTCAACAATGTGTCGTCTGGTGTTATATGTGTTGGATTGCTGTAGTAGAATAGAGGACTTGTACAATAGATCAAGATAAGTATTGCATCTATCGTTAATATAATTAGATTGTTAGATGCTGTACATATGGTGAATTCTAAATGTTAACTTCTGATGTTTTGAATAAGTTCATACTGTTTTCTTGTCTTTAAAATAATAAAGTGTTTAAAAAAAAAAGTGGGACTCTGATCCATAAATATCACAAAGACAGTAGAGCTCATGACCTTCACACAATGCACAGCACCTGGGCCAGCACTAAATGCCAGCAGTACGTCAGATAAGACATCCTTTTCTTGGTCCAACTTTACCAACGTTTTCAATATCATCCCAGCAAAACAACATGAAGGTATTGTTCAGACAAGTAACTTGATGATAAGTGGATGGGGGGTAGGGGGCCGATTACCCTTTTAATATATCAGCACTATACTCCCAATTTTCCAGCTCTGTGGAATACGGTTTGTCAGAATGATCGCATCAGAAACGGGATCTATAGGTTGCTTTGAAAACATAAAATATTAAGAATAAAGAAGGCGTTCTATGAGGTCTTTGCCTACCTATAATGAAACAAAATGATGGTGCCAGGATAGCGAGAGCAACTAGTAGAAAAAAGGCAGAAGGTAATAAATCAAATCATAATTTTTATTTTGATTTGAGTTTCTCAGAAGTGATTGTGACCTGCGTCCGATTTGGAACGTAGTGTGAGATCCTAACCACACACGGAATAGGAGCCCCTACACGGAGGGAACTGTGCCTCTCCCCCATTGCTTCTGCATCCCGTTTTTGTGTGCACACGAGGCGGGTGAATAAGATCTAAGGAGATTGCATTAGAGGCAGATTGCCTCTCTCGCTGATGAAAACTGAGCCGGTGTGATAAAAGCCTTCGCTTTGAAGGGTTGGCTTAACCATAGCATCTCTGATGTACACCAGAGACTATTGACATTTAAACCATATTCAGCACCTCTGACATATACCAGAGGTTGTCAAAGCACTAACTAGACAGCGAACCTTATGTGGTTCTCAGAATTTTGTAAAATGTTCTTCCAATACTGATGAAGACAGATGTAATCATCCAAGTCGAAACTATTTACCAAGAAGCCTGTTTGATAAAGAAGATTCATATATATGGGCACAAATAGTCGATATTTTGTCTGGAGGAAACTACAATTAGCAACGCAATGGAATTGAATTTGAACTTTCTTAAATTCTTAAAATAACTTAAATCTAAATATTTTAGGATCTGAATTAGCTGAATGAATGTATGAATGCCTGAAATTTAGGATGTTTTTTTTATAAAAAATGAATTAATTAAAGATGTCCAATGATGATGTTTACACTCAAATCTAAATAAAATAAAAATTATTATTTGATTTATTACCTTCTGCCTTTTTTTCTACCAGTTGCTCTTGCGATCCTGGCACCATCATTTGTTTCATTATATGGCCTTACCTCAAGGTGCCAGTGATTTTTGAGGTTGCCACCTTTTGGTTGACTTTGCCTACCTATGACATATTACATTTCTGTCATTGTAATTGGGCTTAGTTACTCGGCCCTAGGCTATTCTACTTCATTTCCACAAACAGAGTCCTTACTATCGCAGCTCCCTGCATTTTGAGCCAGAAAGTGGCGAGTTCATTCCTTCTTGTGATGTGGACTTCTGCAGCTTCAGAAAGCCCTGTGCCAAGCTGTTGGTATTCCTAGCCACAATATTCCAAAAGGATTGGGCGCCTGCCCTCTTTGCCAATTCACACAGTCACCCAGTTTTAATTTGCAGTCTCCACCACCCCGTTTTAGCATGTCATCTTTATAATCACACCTTATCAACCTAATATTCACTATATCCATAGAAGGAGATTTTAGCGTGTAGTGTATTCGGTGTTCAAAATAGTAATGCCATATTACTAGATATTCACTTTGTTAACTTAAAAACAAGCAAAAGACACACATGGGAAATTGCAGCGCTAAGATTTGTATACTATATGCTTCCCAGGGGTGGGATTTAATTTCTCTGCTCACAGGAACAAGGTCAATAGGATACTAGCTATTCTTTGGAAGTGTAAAGGTCAAGGACTGTTCTACGAAGAAGGATCCTTGCTTATCGGCCAGAAATGCAGCCCGTCGAAAATATTTTAGGGGGTGGGGTAGTGGGGTAGGCACATGTAGACAGACGTGGCTCCTGTTGGGCCCTTGTATGCGGGTATATTCCTTGGTCCGTTGCGCAACAGAAGCCACGTCTGTCTACACGACAGCAACCATACCAGGACCAGGACCCCACAGGGGACTCAAGAATATTGTCAATAGCCTTGATAAGGACCCTTTGGGTCGAAACACGTGTCAGCTGACAAACAAGGTGCACAACTGCCTTCAAGTGTATACGCCGCTTATCAATGTAATGTGAGAAACTATCCAATACTATCACGAATAAAAGCAAATTCTGCATCGCATTAACTACAGTGTTAAAATGATTATTTCAACAACTGAAGCAAGATAGCCAGGAGAAAAACTTTCATTATCTATCCAAACAACTTGGGGTACTGGCTAAACCCCAACAGCTCCTGTGATCTTGCAAAGCTAAAACAATTTATCAGTCTCGGATAATAGCGGATCCTAGCACAGGCTGTTTCCACATCTAGAGCCAACCCCGATCCTATTTGCCACATAATAGCACTCATCAAGATTACTTTATCATAGATGTCCAGGAAAGAATTAGCATGCCATATTAAGAAAGCCTGTTCTTGCTGACTGTTCACTACAAGCAGCTTGCAAGAACATGTTTTCTTACCTTGGCCCCCTCCAAGCCCACACACATGCACCCAAGCAGTCACACGGCCTCCCTCAATCATTTACGTGTATATACACATTTATATACATGCACACAAGCAACTAAGCCCCCCCACCCCCCATACCACCCCTCTCAATCATTGATGATTGAGAGAGGTGGCAGGGGTGTGTGACTGCTTGTGTGCAAGTATATTTGAATATGTGCATCTGCATGAGTACATGTTCTGCTGGTGCTGTGTGCAGAGGCGTTGCTAGGGGCAGAGGGGGCTGAGGTGGCTATAGCCCCGGGTCTTTTGGTTGTAGCCCTGGATAGAAGCTCAGGGGCTACAACCAAAAAGGCTAGCTAGCCCCCAGTCCCAACATGAGCACAGCCCCAGAACTTTTCCAGACCTAGCAATACGCCTGCCTGTGTGGATGATTTATTCACCCAGCAGAACACTTCACTCACACAGATACCTGCATTAATATAGACACAAGCAGTCACGTGCCTATACAGCCTCTCCCTCAATCATACACAGGATACCTACCAGAACATTTCACTCACAAGCACACTTTCAAATTACACAATCGCAAACCTACACAACATTTTTATTTTTAAAACGTACCTGTTCGGGACCCGGCAGTGATCTTCTCTATAAGGGCAAGGTTTTCTCTCTCTTTCTCCAACGTCATCACGATAAAGGAAGAGGTACAGGGGTCAAGAGACGACCTTCACCCCCCTCCTGCCTATGCTTTTATCAGGCAGACGGCAGGGTCAGTATTCCGACCCAGTCCCCAGCCTGAGAGACAGGAAGAGGAAAGGGAGAAGTGCACTTCAGGATGCTTCATTTGACCCCCCCCCCCCCTTCCAGGCACTTTGAAGGGCTTGATGTTATCTGTGGTCTACTAATGCTTTTCACAGAGCTCTACATGAGTGAAGGTAAGGGTGTTGTACCTGCCGGCCTTCACCACTGTAAAGTGCTATGCAGGGCATAAGGGACGCCATGCCTTGCATTTGCAAAGAAACTAACAGGCCGATTCATGTAATTCCCCTCAAAAGTGTCGCACGCGGCTGGCGCACAGCATGCCCGTGCGAATGTCTGCGCCAGCCGCGTGCGATAAAATCAATTTCCGCGCACAGCGTATTCATGGATTCCCACCTCCAAAAGCAGACGTGGCGCAGAGTGGCACAGCGACCCTGCAGCAGCGCCAGTTACGCCCCCAAGAACGCCCTCGCGCAAGGAAAAGCCATCAAGATCGCAAAACCATCGCAAAGGGCTGCGCCAACCCTGTACCAGTGCGAGAAGTTACACACGTGACCTGGCCTGGCGGAGCGTGTGCGTGTATTTCAGGGGTGTGCGAGAAGTATTACACGTGAATGGCCTGGGTGCGTGTATTTCAGGGGTGCGCTAGAAGTTCCACACGCGATTGGCCTGGGCGCGTGTATTTCAGGGGCTCGTGGGTGGTTTCACACGCGATCGGGCCTGGGGGAGCGTGTGCGTGTATTTCAGGGGTGCGCGAGAAGTTCCACACGCGATTGGCCTGGGCGCGTGTATTACAGAGGTGCGCGAGAAGTTCCACACGCGATTGGCCTGGGCGCATGTATTTCAGGGGCTCGCGGGTGGTTTCACACGCGATTGGGCCTGTGGGAGCGTGTGCGTGTATTACAGGGGTGCGCGAGAAGTTCCACACGCGATTGGCCTGGGCGCATGTATTTCAGGGGCACGCGGGTGGTTTCACACGCGATCGGGCCTGGGGGAGCGTGTGCGTGTATTTCAGGGGCTCGCGGGTGGTTTCACATGCGATCGGGCCTGGGGGAGCGTGTGCGTGTATTTCAGGGGCTCGCGGGTGGTTTCACACGCGATCGGGCCTGGGGGAGCGTGTGCGTGTATTTCAGGGGCTCGCGGGTGGTTTCACAAGCGATCGGGCCTGGGGGAGCGTGTGCGTGTATTTCAGGGGCTCGCGGGTGGTTTCACACGCGATCGGGCCTGTGGGAGCGGGGTACGTGTATTTCATGGGTGCGTGAGAAGTACCACACGCGATTGGGCTGGGTGCGGGTATTCCAGGGCTGCGCGGGAAGTTTTACACGCTCGCCTACAACACGTATTCATGGAAACGAACGTGGCCAATCCGGAAACACGTACGCCAGCAGGAAGTAGGCGTACGTCCACCCGCACAGCATAAAAGTGCACGCAAACAACAAACAAGCTCAGACGTCAGGATGAACATACCGTTCCTAGCAGCAGTGGCCGTGGGATACCGCAGGAGAAGGAGGAGGATAGTCCGGGCCAGAATTTTTACACCCAGAACCAGCCTTTTTGGGATGCCTGATGACCATGTGTATGGGAGGTACAGGTTTCCACCTCACATAATACTCGACCTGGTCAGTGAGTGGGAGGATGACCTCACATCGACCACCCTGTGCTCCCAAGCACTCAGCCCCCTGGAGAAGGTCCTCAATGTACTGCACTTCCTGGCCACTGGATCATTTCAGCGGACAAGTGCCATAGTGGGGGGGGTGTCACAGGCCACGCAGTCACGCTGCCTACACCAGGTCTTGGCCATCATCACTGCACGCCCATCAGTCCGCAGGCACATATACCTGCCCAGAACACCTGCAGAAAGGCAGGCTGTTGCCCAGGACTTCTACAGGGTGGCACAATTCCCCCAAAGTGCTAGGTGCCATTGATTGCACCCATGTGGCTCTACGTCCCCCCAGGGCAACTGAGCACATCTATAGAAACCGCAAGCACTGGCATTCCATCAACGCCCAGGTAGTATGTGATGCCAAGGGAATCATCACCTCAGTATACGCCAACTATCCAGGCTCCACCCACGACAGTTTCATCTACAGAATGTCTACCCTAAACCGGGACATGGAAGCTGGGCGGCATGGCGATACATGGCTGCTCGGTGATTATAAATGCCACTGCGCGCGCATGCATGTCAGATACTGAGTAATGTCACAACCCCACTGATGATACCCATCACCACCTCCCCAGGGGACAGTGCCTACCCTCTCAGCACCCGCATGATGACGCCAATTCGGAACCCCACTACGCCACCCTAGGTAAGATACAACACAGCCCACATTGCAACCCGGGGCATCGTGGAGCGCACATTCGGAGTGCTCAAGTCACGCTTCCGCTCCCTTGACCGTTCTGGCGGGCAGCTGTTATACGCTCCCCCAGTAGTGTGCAGGATCATAGTGGCAGCATGTGTCCTGCACAACGTTGCAACACGCCGGGGCCTGGCCGTGGACATGGTGGTGCCCACACATCCCCAACCACATGCATGCCCACTGCGCATGGGAGGGGAAAGGGCACGGGGTGAGGCAGCCCGTACGCAGCTCTTGGCTAATTACTTCACATAAAATCACACCCCTGTGGAGTGCACACAGCCCTGGCACATACCAGCTGACAATCAATGATGATTGTTACTGACAATTATGATGTGTCAATGGACAGTCAACTGTCACAACCATACCAGCCTGAGATTGTACATCTGAAAATGTTCCATTGTGTGCTTCCCAAACTACACAAACAGCACCAATGCTGTGTTCAAAAGACACACTTCTATGCTGCTGAAATCATTACCCCCTTGCAAGACACAACATGACAACAGTGCCATGTCACCCAACCCCTCCCCAGCACCGCCACCCAACACACCATGGCATGACATGCCATGCCATGTGAGAGCAAACAAAGTCATCCCCCAAACATGACACGTGTCACAAAGTACAGTGTCCCTAATGGAAAATGGCCACACACAATATGCCCACATGAATGTAGAAACAACAACACACATGACCAAATACTTACCACAATACAATCGACATAGCATAAACATGACAGTACTAAGGCAAAGGATACGTAGTCTTACAACATGAGAATGCCAGCACATCCACCACCTCCAACTGTACAGTGTTGTTGCCACGCACATCTGGAAGTCCACTGCTCACAACATGAGCCCCATCTCCAAAGTGGACGGCCTTGTGAAGACATGAGGAATGAACCTGCAAATCAGGAGGGAGACATGGATGCACAAGCACACATCAATACACCATGCAGTGCACAATACAACAACAATATGCACTAGGAATGTATACACAGTATTGACTACAGACTGCCCACACAGCTCATGGGAGTCCAACGTCACTGTGTAATTCACTGTCACTTGGGCACACCCTTTGCAAGCCCATGGAAACGGGAAGCAGGAGGGGTGTGTGTCTCACTGACCCAAGCATCTAACCCAAACTCAGGACAAGCCTGCATGTGCCCAGCCGGAATACAGTGGATGCCGACGGGAGCCACACAAGGCAACACACTGCAACAAAAAATCAAAAATCAAAAATGGCCATGTGTGGGCCAGGGGGGGTGGGGGAGGCCACCCAGGAGGTCCGAGGACAGGGTGCCCACCAACAGTCACCTGCGTGAATGTTGCGGAAAAAAAACACCTCCATGGGCTCATGGCCTGCACGGCTACTAAATAGTGGGAGATTCACTGCTGGATTCGCTCTCCTCAACCTCTGCTGCTGCTGCCACAGGAGGTGGTGGTGCCATGGTAGGCAGCCCACGCAATGCCCTAGTTTGGTCCTCCATGGCAGCAAGCATGCGGGCCTGGAAGGCCTCGTTCTGGAGGGATATGGTGCGGAGATCCCCATGCAACACCCGACGTGTTGCCCGGACTTCCGCCCGAGTTGCCTGCATCTCTGCTGAGAGCGTACGGGTGACGCGCTCAAGCAGCTGTTCCTTCCTGGTGACAGTGGAAGCCTCAAGGTCCACAAGAGTCTGCCTGAAATTGATTCCCTCAGATTGTCCAGGGCCGCCTGTCTGTCCTTGTTGGACGCCAACATGTCCTCCCTGACTGATTGACAAATGGAGTCTGTTGCCTGCTGTAGTAGCTCCATCTGCCTTTCTGGGGGGACAATGGAAGTGGCCACCCTCTCCATGGCCTGAGCAATCATTTCGGATGATGCTGCCTGTTGGTTGGCCATACCGTAAATGGATTGCTCCCATGCGGTATTGCCTGGTGGCGGACGGCCACCGCGTTGGCGGGCACCACACCTGTCTGGGGCAAGGCGAACTGCGCCTTGCTTTGTCGGCACTGCCTGAGGCTGCAGGACTGCATTTCCCCTCTGAACTGCTGGCCCAGGAACAGGATCAGATGTTGCGGAGTGTGGCCCTGCATCCGTAACCACCACAGGCGCACCTACCAACACTGACATCCCCATAGTGGGCTCTACCCCTGGTGCAGGTGGGTCGGACAGAACAGTATCCCTTCCATGAACACATACCTGCGAATCCACATAGGCCTCATCCGAATCAACACCTGAAAAGAGTTCTGGGGAGGTGCAGCCAGGGACACCCCGGGACAGTATGGCCTGCAGCAAGAGAGGATTCTCCCCCACCACCAAACTACGTCCCCCACTGGTGCCTGGTCGTGCTTCAGATCCCTCCTGGGCCTGCACCATCTCCTCTCCCTCAACAGCATCAGGTGCGTCATCCTCTGCAAAAACAAGAAGGACAAAAAATGGAAACAGGCATTAGGCACGCTATTAGGCCAGACAAGCTACAGTACCAGTACTTGATTTACACATGTCCCACATGACTATAACCCTCCCATGCTTGCACTGTCCATGAGTTGGAAGGGGAGGAAAATGTCAGACACTGATGACACCAAGATGGGAGAGCAGCACATCAGCTGCATGCTGGCTAGCAGTGCCATCACACATTGGCCTGTGAGTGGCATGTCCAATACACATACATGACACATGCCATCACACAGATAGCATGTACCATGGGCATGACATATATGTGACAATGGGGCAGAGTGATGCGCAGTAGAACCAGGTGAATTCCTGCAATCAGCCTGAATGAACACAGCTTAATACGGAACAATGTGGTAGCAAGATGCCACTTCAAGGGCAACTGGCGCAATGTAGTGCAAAACGCCTACTGTGGCCAGAAGGGACACTGAAATACCCAAATCCCGGGGCGCAGAATGCATTGGATGAAGCACATGGGTGGGACAAAACACTCGGGCACACACACCCTGACCTGGCACTCAACCGAATCCCCTCCCACAAACTACATACACATGGATCACACACACATGCATGTGCACTCACCGGACAATGCCTCGTAATCTGGCAGTTCTCCCACACCTTGGATCTGCTCCTCTGTGACGTAGGTCCCAGCAACATGCTCATGTAGAGTGAGTTCTATGTCCTCTTGTGGAGACCCACCTCCAGTCACCAGAGTTGCGGCATGACTTGAGGCCAGCTTTTTCTTTGCACTACGCTTAAGGTCGTTCCAGCGCTTGTAGCACTCAACAGCTGTGCGCCTCATAAACCCAAGGGCACTTATGCTGTCCGCGATGGACTGCCAGTGTGCCTGACGTCGAGCAGGTGTAATCCTACACCCTGAAGTGACCAACATTTCGGCGTCATGTTCGGACACATACTGCACAAGTGCATCCAGTTCGGCATCATTGAAGCTAGGCTTCCTTGGCGTGCCGGACCGTGTAGCCGTGTCGGGGTCATCAGCCTGTACTGGACGAGCACTCTTCCACTTTCTTTTTGTGGGTGGTGGGGATCCGGAGTGCCCTACGCCGCTCTGGACACTAGAGGAGCACCGGTGGACTGTGTAGTAGTAGTGTGCGATGGCACACTGACCACATGACTTTCTGCAGGCATTAGCTGAAGTGTGATGATGGCAGGGGGAACCTCAGTCTGATGTACCGGGACCAACACTGTCCTTGCTGGGGGAGTCAGAGATGGGGTGGACGGAGCTGCAGCTGCCCCTGCAGCCTCCCCACCCCGCCTACTCGGGGCCTCAGATGACATGGCTGCCCCTGTACCACGTGGCCTGGTGAGACTGGCTTGCGTCGCCACCCATGGCCTAGAGTTGGCGACCTGGAAGTCAGCCTGGGAGTCACCCTGTGCTAGGTCAGGTGCCACAACGGGCCGGTGCAACAAGGGCTGAGCAGGGATGGTGTCAGCGACGTTTCCCTCAACCATGGGGGGGGGGATGTGTGTCCCTGACTGGTCCTCCACACATGGGGGGCTTGGGGGAGTCTGCAAATCCTGGCCACGTCCCCTACCGCGCCCACCACGCCCACCTCTTGAGGCTCGGCCACCTTTGCCACCCTTACCACTTGCTCGCCTCCCAGCCATGGCACTGATGGAGTTGTGCGTATGGGAGTTGCAGTGGACAATTGTCCTGGGCAATTGGGGGTCAAAGGGGTAGGGTACTAGATGGAATTCGTACCCAAGTGCTCTAGCAAGGCTGTATGTAACCCCTGGGGAAAGATGACAGGTCACGCAACGCACAGGCACCCCTAAAACAGAAAATGACGTGCACGCGACCCCTCGTAGACCACGTGCGTGGGAAAAGGAACCTGCACTACGCTGTGGCACCCAGGAACACAAAAATGACAACACCCCCGCCAAAAGAAGAATTGTACACTGTCTGAGGAGACAGGACAAAAGGAGAAGTCAACGCTGTTTGAGGAAACAGGTCGAAAAGAAAATCAGAAAAATACTGACAGAGGTAACAGGGAGTACGAACTGGAAACGCTGTGAAGTAAATCGCGTGTGAACCGACAAGAAGTACAGATTTCACCCACTCGCTCTCCACGGGAAGCATGTACAAGGAAATGACGTACTACATGCACCTTTTAAACCGCAACACACGTCCAACGTCACTTCCGCGTATACGCACTGAGGCACTATCCTCCAATCACGCAGGCTGACACTCGGACGTGGGTACAGGGACACGCCCGCGCGTGTCACGTCACAGAGGCGCCTGCGCTGTCAGGGCCTTTGGTCCAATGGAATTGTGTACACAGGCCAATCGCGTGTGGAACTTCTCGCGCACCCCTGGAATACACGCACACGCTCCCCCAGGCCAGATCGCGTGTAAAACTTCGCGTGCACCCCTGAAATACACACACACGCTCCCCCAGGCCCGATCGCGTGTAAAAACACCCGCGAGCCCCTGGAATACACGTACCCCGCTCCCCCAGGCCCGATCGCGTGTAAAAACACCCGCGAGCCCCTGGAATACACGTACCCCGCTCCCCCAGGCCCGATCGCGTGTAAAAACACCCACGAGCCCCTGAAATACACGCGCCCAGGCCAATCGCGTGTGAGAAGCTTCTCGCGCACCCCTGAAATACACGCGCCCAGGCCAATCGCGTGTGGAACTTCACGCGCACCCCTGAAATTCACGCACACGCTCCCCCAGGCCCGATCGCGTGTGAAAACACCCGCGAGCCCCTGAAATACACGCGCCCAGGCCAATCGCGTGTGAGTAGCTTCTTGCGCACCCCTGAAATACACGTGCCCAGGCCAATCGCGTGTGGAACTTCACGCGCACCCCTGAAATACACGCACACGCTCCCCCAGGCCCAATCGCGTGTGGGCCTTCTCACGCGTGTAGGACTTTGGCGCACATTTTTTTCCTGTGCAGGGACGCTACCGCCTGCTTTCGTGTGGCGGACATGTATGGGCCTGTGCGCGTCTTTGGCCGTGCGCTGTTTTTCCCTATTCGATTCCATGAATACGTGTTGTAGGCGAGCGTGTGGGCGTTCTGCGCACTTGCCTCCTGTACTTCCCCCATGACGCCCACATTTTCACGAGTTGTTCCCCATTCTGCGTGTGACGCCCCGTGTTACGCCTACTTTTGTTATGTGCGCCGCGCTATGTGCGAATTCGCTTTGGCCTTATCGCACGGCGTTCGTTGACCTGTGCGCCAGCGTGCGCCGCGCACTTTCTCAGCGCACATCCCACATTTCGCGCGTGCACGGACTTCCATGAATTGATGTGCGATGTTTTCTGTGCGATAATCGCACTTGCACTGCGATTTTCGCTGTTTCTCTGCAAATCGCACGTTTTCGCACACGCGCGCCGTTTTTTCGGCGCACGTTGATTCCATGAATCGGCCTGTTAATATTTTTAGATTCTTTACAAATACTACGTTTGCATTATTACGCAGCAAGTTAACTCACTCGTTCCATGATGCAAATGCATTTTGTTTTTTCGGCTCTGGTTTTCTTCTGAAGGACATGGAGGATCCTCAAAAATAAGGGGTGGTGGGGCACTGCCTTAGCACCTCCTATGGGCGAACAACCACTGCCTTCCTGTTGGGCAGTTGCACAATTCCACCAAACCTCAATCGCTGTCTCTCTCTTCAACCCTCCCCCACAACACCTGCAGATAAAGTGTGCTCTCTCTCTTTCCCTCCACGCAGAAAGTGCTCTCATCCCTCACACCTTTCCTTTGGGGCCAAGTGGCCTATGTTCGAGAGAGTTCCCTATATGAAAGTTCTTCCAAGAGGCCAATAGTTCGGCTGCATCTTGCACTGCCTGACATGTAGTTGACTCATCTCGAGTCTTATTGACCTAAAAGTGGCACCCTCGCTGTTGGAAAGCCTTCTGATCTCCAAACAACATCCCCTCATACCAATTTCAAAAAGACAGCCTAGCTCTCAATCTATGGTCCTCATTATGAGTCTGGTGGTAAATTGACAACTTACAGCCAAAATCAATGACCATTACCGCCACTCAGTCCCGTGGATTTAACATGTGATTACAAGTGGTAGCACGGTGCTGTTAGTCATTATTTTGTGGAATATGAAGGACTAGAATTATTTAGCAATTATCTAGAGCGTCAATCCCGCTGCAGTAATTTTGATGAAATTTGGTATTTTGCTAGAGTTACATCCTCCAGCTTACTGCCAAAACTCATAGTATGGTGGCCTGTAATGTGGCAGTAATGGAATGTTTCACTGAATTTCATAGGTTTTTATTAGTGCAACTTAACCATAACGTCCATTTAACAGTTTAAGCAGTGAATTTCATGGGTTTTTACCAGTGCACCCTAATTTGCTACAACCTCCTAATATTATACTTGCCTCCAATATAGCAGCATTTACGGCCGATGTAGAAAGGTTGAAGTTAAAACTGTGCCATTCCCAACCTCCTAGCAACATTTTTAACACCACTATAAACTGTTCCAGACTTTTTCCACTGTTTTTGCATTCGCTAACATCTGACGGCATTGCTGACTTTCGGGACATTGTCACGTGACTACACGTGCTGCATGATAACATGTTCGCGAACTGGTCCGTGCTTCGCGAACATGTTTTTAGCTGGTCTAGGAAGTTTCAAGCTAAAAATGTGCCTTTGCAGAGCTCCTACACCTATTCTTACTTATTATGCATTTGAAATCTAGAACAGAGCGCATACATGCAAGAATATTAGCACAACTGCTATTTATCTTCAACAATGGCATAAGCTATTACCATCTCTCCACCCCAGGAGGCACCACCACCAGCTGGAGGGCCTAAACAGTGGAAAAAGTGCAATAATGCAGTAAACAATCAAAAGGACCAAGAAGATGAGGTAGAGGAAATGCCTTCCTCCAGCAACCAGAGAGAATCATGGGTCTGGCAGTTCTTTACCACCATTGGGGGTGTACCAAAGCGAAGGCTACAAAGGGGAAATACACTGAGTGCAACTGTCACGGACCACCTGGGCAGTACTCCTACGGGACCACTTCTATTCGCTGCCACACCAAATCCAACCACTGGAACGCTCTCAGAAAGGCTGTTCCTTTTTCAGGAAGTAGTTCCAGCAAACTGTTCAACATTCTAAAATCCATAGAAAAACCTAAAGCCATCACCCCTCCTTTCCTACCCTCACAAGAAGAATGCGATGCTACTCAGATCGCTTTCTTCAACAAAATCTCTAAAGCTAGGGACACTATTATAAATTCCCTGACCAACAAAAAACGACAGTCACTCTGCCAGATGAGACCACACCACCATGTATTGGAACTTTCAAGTTAACAGAAATCACCAGCAGTGAATTGATCAGGGTACTTGCCACCATGAAGCCCACGACATGCGCAGAAAACATCATCCCGCCCAAAATAATACTGGACAACACATACATATTCGCCCCTATACTGACAAAGATCATTAATGCCTCATTCAGTGATCAGGAAGTCCCTAAAGCCATCAAAAAGGTCACAGTAACCCCCCTGGTAAAAAGAAAAATAATCTCGACCAACGCGATCCGAACAACCTCAGACCTATAACAAACTGCAATTTCATCCTTAAAATCATGGATAAGATCGCCACCATGCAGCTCCAGGCACACGTCGAGGAATCGAACTCCCTCCACCCACAGCAGTCGGGCTTACGCCCTGCTCATAGTACTGAGACGGCCATGTTAGACCTACAGACCAAAATGCTCAGTATTATCGACAAGGGTACGACAGGTCTCCTCATCCTACTCGACCTCAGCGCCGCATTTGACCTCCTCGACCACAACCTACTTCAGAACGCACTAAAAAAGACCACCAACTGCTCCGATGAAGCCATCAGCTGGATAATGTCTTTCCTAAAAAAAAAAATAGGATATCTAGGGTGCACTGGGGGGACAAGTTCTCCTTGGAAAAAGAAATCCTTTGCGGAGTCCCCAAGGGGCTAGCATGTCACCACTGCTATTTAACCTTTACTTGAGGTACCTATGCCTTGTTCTCGACCATATCAACACCTATTTCACAAACTATGCTGACGACACGCAGCTGGTGTTTGAACTAAGTGGCGACTATCTGAAAGATAGTGAGCAACTAACCATGATATATAACAACGTTGAACAATGGATGGACTCCAATTGGATGTGCCTCAACGGGGAAAAAACAGAGCTCATGATATTCGGCTCATCCTCAGCCCGAGCAAAGCTATCTCCCTCCTACACATCCTTCCAGATTAAAGATACACCCACACCGGTCCTAGGTAAGGTTAAAACCCTTGGCATGCTGCTGGAAGCATCTCTGGGGGCGGACGCCCAAGTACAGTACATAAAAAAAAAAACTGTGCTTACCATCTCCGACTAATAAAAGCTATCAGACCCTTTATATCAGAGGACAACTGCGCAACCATAGCAAGAGCTACCATCATGTTGCGCCTTGACTATGGCAATGCCCTGGTCCTGGGTGCCTCCAAGCAGTGTCTACAAAGCTACTAAATTGTGCAGAACAACGCAGTAAGAATTGTCAAGCTCAAATCTAGAACCGAGCATATCAGCAGCTCCAGAAGGGAGCTCCATTGGCTGAAAATCGAAGACCAGGTGCAATTCAAGTCCTTAACCATTGTACATAGATGTATTTATGGAAAAGCACCAACCTACCTTAAAACGAGGATTAAACCATATCTTCCAAATAGAACATTGAGATCGTCCCAACTTGGTAAAATCGCAGCGGCCCCACACAAACTCAAAAGCGGCTTAGGCAGAGCCTTTCCGACCCTTGCAGCCAGTCTCTGGAATAGTCTTCCGGATCATTTAAGATTGGAAACCAACTACACCCATTTTCGCAAACTGGTAAAAACCCACATCTTCAAATAAATTGCCCCCCAGTCTATCCCCAGCCAGAGTAAAGTTATGTAGCCGTCCCGTCCTCATTGTATAATTCCTGTTACCGGTTGTCCTTCGTGTCCGTGTTTCTGCGCCCCGAGGCTTGCGAGCTACCGGCGCAATATAAATATTAAAATAAAATAAATAATAATAAAATAGTAGTTGACTGTCTTTCTCTACCGCATCTTTCTCAAGCAATACTGCCACCATACATGCCACTGCTGTGGGGCACACAAGCCCACCAGCTAGCTTGCAAGCAATAAAAGAGGCTGTTGATCCATATCTTTCGAAGACAACAGTACTCTGTATAGACTGCAACACACCACTCTGCAGAGGGGAGGAGATTCAAAGTGCTTTCAAGGCTGTAATCGAGTAGCATGACAAACACTGCCCCCTTAGATTCAAAGCACACCCAACATCTTCCCCTGTCCACCTGCCCCTTTATATCTGTGGTTGGTGTCCCTTCCCTTATTTACCTCACCCACCTTACTTCCTAACCTCTCCGGCAAAAAAAATAAAACACAAAAAAGGTTCTTATAGGAACCACCTTTCACAGTTGAAAAATAGTAAAAGTAAAAAAAAAAAGCTTAGAGACTGTGTACTTTACATTTTTCAGTACACTCAATAAGATTTTCCAACATTTCCATTAGCATGTTATACTATGGTAATGGAAATAATGGACAATTATATACTAGAAAATTGACAAGGGGGGTCCTGGGAGTCTCTCTGCCAGACATGAGTCCTGGTTATGAGAGACTTACCCAGAGTCTTTTGCTCACTATCTTTCACAGAGAGGAAATATCCCAAACATATCAGTCTTTGTCCTGCCCTGGGGCAGTCCAGCACCGAAATGCTAGGCAATTCTCCTCTGAACAAGAGTACCAACAGCATCCCCAGACACATGTTTCGGTCTGGTTGGACCTCATCAGTAGGGAGGAGCTGTGCCTCTCTAAGAATAGTGAGCAAGGGGTCCACGTCTGGATTCCCCTAGTAACTTAGGGTGAGACCCAAAGTTACTTAAATGTGCAAATTGACAAGGGGGGTCCTGGGAGTCTCTCTGCCAGACATAAGTCCTGGTTACGAGAGACTTACCCAGAGTCTTTAGCTCACTATCTTTCCCAGAGAAGAAATATCCCAAACATATCAGTCTTTGTCCTGCCCTGGGGCAGTCCAGCACCGAAATGCTAGGCAATTCTCCTCTGAACAAGAGTACCAACAGCATCCCCAGACACATGTTTCGGTCTGGTTGGACCTCATCAGTAGGGAGGAGCTGTGCCTCTCTAAGAATAGTGAGCAAGGGGTCCACGTCTGGATTCCCCTAGTAACTTAGGGTGAGACCCAAAGTTACTTAAATATGCAAATTGACAAGGGGGGTCCTGGGAGTCTCTCTGCCAGACATAAGTCCTGGTTACGAGAGACTTACCCAGAGTCTTTAGCTCAATATCTTTCACAGAGAAGAAATATCCCAAACATATCAGTCTTTGTCCTGCCCTGGGGCAGTCCAGCACCGAAATGCTAGGCAATTCTCCTCTGAACAAGAGTACCAACAGCATCCCCAGACACGTGTTTCGGTCTGGTTGGACCTCATCAGTAGGGAGGAGCTGTGCCTCTCTAAAAATATTGAGCAAGGGGTCCACGTCTGGATTCCCCTAGTAACTTAGGGTGAGACCCAAAGTTACTTAAATATGCAAATTGACAAGGGGGGTCCTGGGAGTCTCTCTGCCAGACATAAGTCCTGGTTACGAGAGACTTACCCAGAGTTTTTACTAGAGAAAAAGAAAAAGCACAGAAACAATTTTCTGTCCCAAACACTTTTCTATAGCATACAATAAGGACCATAATCCATGGACCTTTAGGACTATCTGCGGTCTCCGCACTCCCTTCTGCATGCCATGCATCATTGAAAAACACGGATTGCACATGCAACATCACAGAAGAAAGCCCTTCTACACTTTTTACTGTTATTTATGTAACACTCCCTCATTGCCTGCTTACAGTCAGCCATAAATCCACCAATCAGTTAAAAAAAACTATAATATAACCCTATCAACATATTAAACTTCCATATACAAACTGCCACTTAAAAATGTTCTACAAATCTTTTGCAGATGTATTTCCCTTGCTTATCCAAAATAATTGTACACACTGCTGCTATAAATAACCATATGTATTGTGCAGTAAAATAAGTGCATGAATGGAAAAAGGAGTATGGATTACCAAGTGCTGATAGGAGCCCAGAAAGAAAGTGCTAACACATGACAAGGTGGGACACCACTAGCTACCTCTTGTGGCAGAGGAGTCCCAACAGTGTGGTACACAGTCACCAGGCAGTAGACCCACAGGTGCAGTGTTAAGGGGGTAGGGGGTACTGGTGTCAACTAGATATAGCCGGTCAAGTGGCACAGCGAGTAGAGCGCTCACTTTGACATCCGTGCAGAGCCTGCTAATGCAGGTTCGAATCCCGGCGGGGCCAAACTCAGCCTTTCATCCTTCCGAGGTCGATAAATGAGCACCACACACCGTGGGTAATAATAAGCAGCGCTCAGATACCTGAGGGTTCGTAGCGCTATATAAATGCCAAATTATTATTATTATTATTATAGGGGCAGAACATTTGAAGTTCACGAGGGACCAGGCCACCAGTATTTGTGGCAGTGGTATAAGTTAGCAGGGAAGGGATTACGTAAAACAAGAACACAAAAGCACAGTTTTCAGAAATGTCTGGAACTTAAGGAAGTCCAGCTCAAGTATAAGCAGTGCAGGAAGACTGTTCCAAAACTAAGGCTCCAGCCGAAGAGAGAGACATGCCTCCATCTCTCGGTTTCTAAAAGCATTTGACAAGCCGTGTATTGGGTTACAGCAGCGGAGAGCTCAGTCAGGGCAATATTTAGGGAAACAAAGTTTGACATATTGTAGTCCAAGACCCCAGAAAGCCTTGTCAACTATACGAAGGATCTCGAAATTTCATCCTTACAATTAGAAGAAGACAATGTACACATTTCAGGGCTGCAACAATACAGTCCCTGGGCTTGACGCCAAATATAATTCTTGCAGCCCTATTCTAGATTAGCTGAAAGGAGCATAAACAACAAAGGGCAAGGTTAAGGAAGAGGCTGTTGCAGTAGTCCAGTCTACACAGTACCAGGGCTCTACAGACCTTTAGCTTCTGGGGGAAGGTGAGAAACGGTACAATGCCTGTAAGAAGATCAAGCCAAAAGCATGGACTTTCTTTACAAGCTCGAGAAGACTTTAAAAGGACCACAAGGTTTGTGGCCCGACAGGATCGTGAGAGTAGGGGGCCCAAAGACAGCGGCCAGAGAGTAGGAGAAAAACAGGGAACAGGTGTTACAATAAGAAAGATCCCTGTTTTACTGGCATTCAGACAGATTGTTAGCCGCACACAATGCCTTGATGGCAGTCAGACAATCAGGGATAAAAAACAAGTAGAAGAAATAAGTTCAGGGAAGTTTAAGGACATATGTGTATCAATAATATAACACTAGAAATGAGAAAAGCAGAAGAACATCAAGTCAGCCAGAGGCACTAAATAGATATGGAAGAGCCACAATGCTAGGATAAAACCCTGGGGTACTTTGCAAGTACACAGTGAAGTGGTGGAGTAACCGTTTAATGATGATACAATGGAGGACACATCAAGGAGCACTATCCTCATTTATACTACAATCATAAATACTGTGTACACTTTAATTATATCATTCACCATATTACAAATACTGTATCCTCCTCCTACAGTACATATAATTACTAAACACATTACTATACTATGTGTTGCCAGTGGCCAGATGTTTGGGGGCATGGCCTATGACCTTGCCCAAGAATCTAGCCACACCCACCACAATTCAATTAAACCATATAACAAGTACGTACAATATACCTTCATTAAACACGAACCCCCTGCCATCCATATAATGTCCGTAGACAATAAGAATAGACCGCAGACTGAACGGCACCTGCAACATATTTTTCACATATAAAAACAGTTCCAATTCATCATTATATCACTCTCCCCCATTTCCAGGCTCTCTTGCGGCCATCAAATAACCCAAAATGTGATTTCCAAACTGTTCGTTCACATGTTTGTTCACTGCGCTGAACGTGGGTCCGCGGATTGGGCGGCACCTGCACCCACTTTTTTCACCTATAAAAACAGCTCTATATCAACTATATTCCACTCCATACCCGACCCTTTCCAGCCCCACTTTTGGCCACCAAATAACCCCAAATGTGTTTTCCATATTTTTCCAGACCACGCTATTCGCTGATACCGGCCGCTGTGCGCAGACCTACTATGGTGACTGTTTAAAAAAATATGACGCACCTCATGCTTTTGAGCGTCAAACCAGCATGCGCGTACAATGTCCGCAGACAGCACAGCGCCCCTTGATTGGCCCAGGCGTGTCCGCGGACTCCAAATCGGGCAGTGAGTCCACAAACCAGACACAGATATCTCACATTTATTTTGGCCTATTTTTTTGGGGGCCGTTTTTAAAAAACTACTGGACGGACTTGCACCAAATTTACAAAAGTATGCTTTTGGGACAAAGCCACCTCTCCTGGTGCAAATTTGGTAAAAATCCATCCAGCGGTTTGGGCTGTAGGCGTGAGCAAACATTTTCTTTCCATTGCTTCAATGGGGATTTCCATAAATATAGGGCAGCTACCACAGGCCCTGTCATATATTATAGGGTGGCGATAGCCGCCCTATAATTAAGGTGAGTCAGACTCCCATAGGAACCCCTCAAAATTCTATTGTTAACTTTTGATTCGAGTAACGGATTTGACCGAAATTTTGAAAGTCATTAAGGACTCATGCCCCTCACCCCCCGCACACTGCAAAGTTTCGTAAAGATTCATAAAAAATAAAAAAAAGTTATTAATGCGGCCTACTTCCCATTCATTTTGCCATAGACAAACAAGGTCAACTTTGGCCAAAGCGCACAGCCGAAACCGCTGGACGGATTTGGACTGGTCCAAAAAAACTTGGCCAAGAAGTGTTGACTCGCGATCCAAGCTTAGTTTGGGGTTATTCCATGCAATAGTTATTTAAATGTAATTGACTGAGAAGGGGGTGCCCCCTTCTCAAAAATAGATGGCTTTATCTCAGCAATTTACCTGAAACAGTTTTTTTTTTTTAGAAATGAAACCACCGCCATCTTGTTTTTTCTTGATGCAAGAGATTTCCGTGGCTAAAGCTGAGGATATGGGAAAATGAAACGCAGGAAAAAAAGCTATTTGCAGGTCCAAAAATATGCAAATGCCATCAGGCTAGAGGTGGGGGTGGCTAGAGGGCACTAGGTGAAATTTGGGGGTCTAGGGAATGAGTTTGCAACACAAAGCTTTCTGTAGCCTCTGGTATATCCTCAAATAGCCGACATCTCAAAGCAAACTGCGTCACAGAAAATGCATGTGTTGTGGGGGAAAGGGAGCTGGCACAGATGAGGGGGGGGCACTTGGTGAGTGCATGGGGCAGGAAACCTTTTTTTCCAGCCGTTTTTCCTGATAGTCGCAGCTATATTCGAGGCTATAAAGGACTACGGATAGCTGAAGGTATGTGTAGTTTAGTAACTGCGGTTACAGGTTTTTTTAAAAGATATTTCTACAGCTATAGTGACATCAGGGGTGAAAAAACATTGGCCAAAGGCCATGGCCAGTGACACGATTGCCATCCAGGTCTCCCATCCATGTAGTAACCAGGACAGACCGTGCTTAGCTTCAAAGTGAGGAAGGGCCCAGCCTCCTCAGGCCATGTTGTCCGATAAATGAGAGAACGTTACAAGGCCACTTTGAGAAACGGGCCTGCCTTTCCTTGCTTTTTTTAAACCGTGCTACTGTCAGTCCTTGAACGTTTTTCACTCGGAGACAATTTTTTTGCCTTTTGCTGAATTGCATTCTGGTATGTATAGTCTTCCAGACAATTAAAAAAATAGATATTTTTACAGCAACGGTAGGTTTCCCATCCTGCCAGTAACTGAGATGAAACCTGCCTAGCTTCAAAGTTAGGAAGGGGTCAGCCCCCTAAGGCCATGTTGCCTAATAAATTAGCCCACCTTACAAGACCACTTAGAGAAAGATGGCCTAAGAGGGCTGGATCCTTCCTCGCTTTGCAACTAAGCAGAGTTGGCCCCAATTGCTGCATGGATGGGACAGTACACAGTCCCGAATTCCATGTGTTTTCTTAGTTTTAAATATCTCATAACACACAGCATCTGCGTTATTTTTTTTAATCCATGTTACTGTCATACCTTGACAGTTATGCACTCAGAGATTTTTTTTTGCCTTTTGCTTAATTGCATTCTTGTAGTTGTAGTCGCACAGTTGAGATGGGGGCGGGGGAAGAATAATTCCACAATTGTACACTTTTTGCCTAACATAGATCTATATGGATTTATATATTTGAGGGACACCTCACTGATGATCCCCAACAAGGGTGAAACACGTGTATGGGGTTGCTGGTGGTACTCTCGTTCAGATTGGAATTGCCATTGTATTTCGGTGCTGGACTGCCCCTGGGCAGGACAAAGACTGATATGCAAATGGATATTTCCCATCTGTGAAAGGCACAGTGAGTAAAAGCAGTGGCTGCGAACTCTCAAGTGGTTAATAACCACTGAACAGGTTATCATGTCTGTTCTTGCGAGAGAGGGGCGCCCGCTACCTTTGTAACACTATGGTATGTGTACTAGCTTTATAAAGCAGAGTATTATTGAAATTGTTGAAAGCCAGACATGGGGGTGAGGAGGGGAAATTATGAGAGGGCAAGTAAGTCATGAGTATTTGCCCACGATGTGACAAGAGAGTTTACAATCCTGGACACTGGTGCAGTTATTTCCACCTGATTGCGGCTGCTTTTCAGGGCACCAGTAAAGGACATGTGGGTGGACAGCGTAACATGTTTTTCAGAGGGCGGATGCAACCCCTTGTGTTTATTTGAGGTTGGCAAGCTTGCTCAAGTATTTGGCTACCAGGATTTTACTCAGGTTGTCATGTTCCCAGTGCAGTCGCTTAGACACAAGACCACAAGCAGTTTCCTATTGGGATTTTCTTTTCCATTGAATATGTCACTACAGATTGCTGGGTTTAAAAGGTGGACATCTATTATACCTTTCCAGCATATTTATTGTAAGATTTCCTCTCAGGTTATTTTTCTGGTGTTCATTACTATTTTTTTTTTAAAGTCCAATGCTATTTTGTCTTGCGCACTTTAGTCTACGGAGAAGGTCTATTGAACTACCTTTGTATATTTCACTTTAAGATATGTGTTCATTTACTGTGCATATATTCATGGGTGCTGGCTTTTGATTTTCGCTATGGGGCAAAAATACCTGGGCACGTGTTATTTTTGCAGCTGGTCATTTTTTTCCCTTTCACGTGCGGTCTAAATGCGGTTAGTTGGGGTTGTGCGATGTATGACAACAGTCACCAAGAGACCGGCCATAAAACAAGGAACTTGTAGCACGCTGCTTAACCAAAGTGTCTGATCCTCAGTTAATAATTTAATCACACAGGGCATTAACTAAAAACATTGGGAGTTCTCAAAGCCTGCAATCTTTTAAACATAATAAAAGAATTGACATTTTTACAGCTACAGTTACATCAAGGGTGAAAAATCACTGGTTACCTGGGTTTCCCATCCATGCAGTAACCTGGCCGACCCTTCTTAGCTTCAAAGTGAGGGAAAGGCCAGCCCCCTCAGGGCATGGTGTCTAATACATTAGGCAAAATTACAAGACCACTTAGAGCAACATGGCCCAAGGGCGCCAGCCCCTTCCTCACTTTGAAGCTAAGCAGTACTGTGCATAGATTCTTGGGTGCCATCTTTTGATTTTCGCTATGGGTGAAGTAAGTACCTGGGCATATGTTATACTTGCAGCCGGTCATTTTTTCCTTGTTTCCGTGCTGCTTAAAATGTGGTTACTTGGGGTTGTGCGATGTATAACAGTCGCAAAGAGAACAGCCATAAAACAAGGGGCTTGGTAACCAAAGTGTGTGGTCCATGGCAAATCATTTAATCTTGCTGCGCATTGCCTAAAATCATTGTGAGTTCTCAAAGCCTGCAATCTGAAGACCATGCTAGTGGTCTGGAAGCGTTCTAAAAATCTATGGTATAACAAAACCATTATCAAGGAAAAACTTTAGTTGCAGGGACACTTAGGTGAGAACTTAACGCAACCAAACCCCTGAAATTCAGCTAAAGCCACCTTAACTTTGCACCCCCTGTTGCGCAGCCTATGACTACAATGATATCACAAATCACATCACTAATTACATGTTGTATGAGAACACTGATGACATAACAAATCACATCACTGATGTCATCACTAGTGACACCACTAATTACATTGAACATAACCGATTACATCAGTAATGGAATTAGAGATAACATCATTTATAAGTTAGCTCAAGAAAACTTTGATTACCTTAATAAACGTTTAGGCTGTGGACTTGGCCATGACAAAGGCTGGGGTCACTGG
Organism: Ambystoma mexicanum; assembly: GCF_040938575.1. Taxonomy (NCBI): domain Eukaryota; kingdom Metazoa; phylum Chordata; class Amphibia; order Caudata; family Ambystomatidae; genus Ambystoma; species Ambystoma mexicanum. The sequence goes on from NC_090935.1 coordinate 1,466,672,391, forward strand.
CCAGCACCAAAGGTCATAGCTAGTGGTTGGTTAGTGTTAAAAAATACCAATGTGCATGGTTAAAAGCCATGCCTAGTAGCCCATCACTGTTTTAAAATATACGGTGGGCAATGTTGAAATCTGTAGTGCGTGGCCACGGCTAAAGGCGATAGCTAGTGCCCATTAATATGTTAGAATATACAGTCAGCACAGCCAAAGGCCATGGCCACTGGCTAGTATTGTGTTGGAAGACCATGGCAAGTGGCTGGTTAGTGTTGTATAATACACAGTGGGCACAGCCGAAGGCCATCGCTTATTGCATTTTATTATTTTAAAATATACAGTGGACATGGCCAAAAGATGTATAATCTGCTCAAGGTCAAAGGCCATGGCTAGTGTTCCATTTATATGTTTGAATATATAGTGGGCACAGCAAAAATATTGTGCTAAAGTCCATGGCTAGTGCCTGACCAGTGTATATAATATACAGTGGAGACTGTTGAAAGCTGCATCCATTGGTAAAGTCTATGGTTGATAGCGTGTTAGTGTTTTAGAATATTCAGTGCACATGCGTGAAGGTTGTCACCACTGTCCATAACTGAAGGCCGTGACTAGTACACATTCATGTGTTAAAACATATTTGACCGTGCATACTGATCATGGCTGGAGGCCATGCTTAAAGCCAGTTACTGTTGTAATGTAATTAGTGATTTCATCACTGATGTGATCTGTGATGTCATCATTGTGGTCATAGGCTGCGCAACAGGGGGCGCGAAGTTAAGGTGGCTTTAGCTGAATTTAGGTTCTCACCTCAACGACCCTGCAACTAAAGTGTTCCCTTGAATATATATATATATATATATATATATATATATATACACACACACACATAGAAAAATAACTGTCCTCCTAGAAGGGAGCTCTGCCTACTATACAGTCGGTCCACAGGGGCGTAGTGATAGAAAACCGTTAAACACAGACAACGAGTAGTGCTTTGTTTGAAAGTCACTATTACTCATGGCACTAACAACCACAACCACTCAGGAAAGCCCCAGCAGCCAGTCTCTTATGTGTTAAAATATTAAGGTATTCACAGCAGACAATCAAGAGACAACTATTCAGAGGTGTGACACAAATCCTTATGCTGCAGCACCAGTTTTGCCACTGACTCCCCGGGCCGAGGCTAATGGCATAGTGCTGTATTCTGCCTTCCGGCTTCCTTTACGTGTTATGGGACAAGCACTCCAAGTCAGTGGCTAGCTCCGCCACTGTTATGAGCGCATATAATGATATTTTGCAAGCCATTTATTTTTTTGCAGGATTAACTTGACCAAAACAGACAAACAATAGGTGGGTGCAATATTACAGCACACATTTTGGGGATAAATTGCCATTTGCTCCCCACACAGAGCAAGCAACCACATTAGTTAAGTTTTGGTGACTAGCCGGGGTTGACATCAGCATTTGGAAGAAACAGATTAAATTGGAGAAAAAAAGGAGTTCTACATCGATATGGCTGAAGTCCTTGAAAAGTCAATGGGACAAGTGAGATTAATAGAAAGCCTGCGAAGCAGTCAAGAAAGAGTTCATAATACACAAGAAAAGCAACAACCAGTGTGATTAAAAAAAAAGCCTTACCTTTTTATGCACAAGGATATAGGAAAGAGAAAATATGCATTTTAATTCATTAGTGAAACTCCTGAGGGCTAGGTGCTAGGGAGAAACTGCAGAAAATGGTTTCAAGAGAGGCTCTGTAATTAAAGCATTTTGCCTACATCGAGAATCTGTAGCTTTTCCAGACGTTTTTTTTTCGAAATAGGAGTTTATATAGCTATATCTTTTCCTTTAATTTAATTTTCGGAGAGCAGCGTAGCCCTTAACAATATTTGACACCACAAGCCAAATTATTCAGGGAATTATAGTTTGTCTTTTTCACATTTAAAGTACTGGCCTACAAGTCCCAGCATTCAACAGGAGAAAAAGGACGGTCTCGAGGTTGACGCAAACATTTACGCAGCTCCTTCATAGTGTGATTTGTTAAGGGGATGGAGAAAAGATGTTGCATGGGCCAAATGTTATGTTGTGTTTAACAGATTCTATTTTCAGACTTGAGTATGCTATGGTGTTACAGTTCTGCCCCCAACGGGCTGTACGGGTACTATTGGACGGCATTGCTTCGTAGCAGCCTTGTTTGCCCTCACGTAGTTACCATTATTTATAGAAACGCAAGACTGCCTTAACTGAATAGCACAGATGGAGAATTGGACATGAAGAAAAAAGATCACACCATCAGAGTTGGCGTTCCAAAATAAAGTTTTTACTTGGTTTTATAGATGATACAATGGTGATGTTGCTTCAAAATGTCACCAAGCATACTACCATGAGTAACATTAAAGAACCTGGCCAGATTCAGACACATTGACATAAACTCACCAAAGACTTTTAGTTTGACTTTGCTTTTCGTACCAGTATGGTTTGAAATAGAAAGAAAGAAAAACACATGATGACATGTTTCTTTATTGTGGTTAACCACTGCCCAGGCAGCTTTAAAAAAAATAAAAAGTTATAAGCATTATTTAACTTTTCAGTCACAAAACAGCTAAGGGCAATATAACAAATGTCAAACGCTAGACAAGCCTGTGACATTTATTTGCACCATTCACATTCCCCCACCCTCTCCCTATCACCTCCCTCGAGCCCAAAAAGAACCCCCCCCCCCACAAAAAACAAATAACCATAAACATGTAAAGGGGAACCATTGGTGATTGCCATAAAACAGGCTTGCGCTTCGGCCTCTCAAGTTTTCAGTCGTTTGTCCAAGATAGGGCGTGAACAAGCACCCACACAGCACCCTATTGTCTAGGGCAAAGCCGTCAGTCCATATACTGCTTCCATACACCATTACCCTTGAAGCCCCCCCCCCCCCCCCAACTTCCACCGCCAGGGCCCCAAGCCTCTCCTAACCAGTCGTTCACCGAAAACACAGGTTTCGCATAAGATGAGTCCGAAACAAATTGGGCTCCCTATCTGTGACACATTCAAAGAACGGGGACCAAGTCTGCTTGTACTTGGAGATATAATTAGACAAAAATTCCATGATTCCCACCATGGCCCACTTCTCCCATACTACCACTTGTGTACCATTTTTCCACCTCCCCACACCCATGCCAGCACTTCTCAGGCATATCTGCGGATATGCTGTGAAGCCTTGCCGGCTTGTGGTACCACCTGTAGCAGAGCTTAATGGCCCCCTTTAACTTGTGTGCACCGGCTGCCAAATCTTAGTCCAGGACTCCCACCCAATATCCTGCTGCCACATGATCATATAAGGATGTTTGCTGACATTTTCTGGGTTTCCAAGGAGCCTATACAAGTGTGAAACCTTCCCGACCTCTTTCTTCTAGCGCTGTTAGTTCGAGCCCTTTATGGGTGCGTAAGGCCACCCTCCTGTTGGCCGGGTTGGTAATCCATTGTCTAAGTTGGATGTAGTGGAATCGCTCAGTTTCGCACAGGCCAAATTTGGCTTTGCATTCGCTGAATGCTAGTGGTTCCACCTTTTTGAAGAGATCTGAGTTTTAACGTCAAGTACCTCTCCCACGCTGCAAAAGCCCACCTGCCCATGCCCAGGGAAACATCTTGATTACGTTTAACAGATGTGAGAGGGCCCGGACCCCTCATGATCCCCAGGAGCTGGCACACTTTGCCCCAGTGTGCTAGGATGATGACAGACATGGGCAAAACCTCCCCTCCCCGACCTATGGCCTCTGTTGTGAGGAATGGAAGCTCATGCAACAGGGTTTCCAATTCCGCCATTTCAATATCCCTCCACCTCGAGGCCCGCATATCTGGTGGCCAATCCAATAACAGGGCTATATGCGCTGCCAAAAAGTAGTTCCGTACGGACAGGACACCCAACCCTCCGATAATTGGGGCTTTTTTTTTTATTTGAAATAAACTACAGTTTATACACGAGGCACAAACTTTTGTTTAAAAAAGAAAAAAAGAAAAAAAGAGTTCATCACACTTAACCAAGAATCAAAGAAAAGTACGACCAAAGCTATTTTCTAAACATTCACACCCTCATTTCTTTGCACTAAGAACAACTTAACTCATAAGTTCATTCATTCCAGGCTCACAATGCCAATCGAGAGAAAAGATACGATTTGACAGTGATGTGATGCGCTACATTAGACATCTACTGCCAAAATCGTGTCCAAGTAATTCATAATTGCACAGACAAGTTTTATGTTGTTCCCAGAGATGCTCCTAGAACACCACTCGTCTATGTTATTGTCGAGTGGGGCAAACTTTCCAAGATGTAATGTGCGTTGGGTTGCTGTCTGGGTGCATTCAGTGAGCAAATGTTTTGAAGATTCGACGCACAGTCCACAGAAGCGGCAAAGATTATCTTTGATTGTTTTGTCTTTCCTTAGCCAGAGTATTTCTTTTGTTTTTAGGATATTTATTCGAAACCTAAGAAATTGTTCGCGATGATGACGAGATGGACAATGTAGTAAATATCGTGGTTGATCATTGAATTTTTTGGGGTCGCATCTCATGGATTTTATTGATTGCATTGTTTGCCGATTTTCTTGATTTACAATCCAGGTCCAATTGTCAAATTTCTTTTTTGCACATTGCGGCCGATTTAAAATCTCTTGATTATTTATGTCGGCGGCTACCAGAAATGACAATAGCTTGCGAAACCACAAGTTAAGTACATTTTGGTTGTTAGGAGAATAGTTGTTGGCAAAAATTTGATAGGCTGGTGCCGGAGTCTTTAGAGCCATCTTGCGCATTGTCATGATTGAGTTCCAGACCACTCTGCTATGAAGAGAGTTTAAGGATAATTCATGTTGCAATATCGTCATAGATGTCGATTGTGGCAGCCTTAACACATATCGCCAAAAGAGCCCTTCTAGCATTTGCCAAGTTTCCTCGCACATATTCCACCCTGCCTTGGCGCCGAAAGTTATGATTGGAACAGCATTTTGGCGATAGAACCTTAGGACAGGTTCCAGTGAAAACTTTCCATAGTTCCTATTGATTTTCACAGCTTGCAGTGCGAGCATCCGCATTTTTGATTTTAATTCTTTGACCCAATGAAGCTCGCAGATGGAGTTGTTGAATTCAATACCTAGGTATCTTATGGAGTCTACAGAGGCAATGTGGGCATTTATGACTTTCCATCTGAAGGCTATATCTTTCTTAGTTTTTAAGTTTCCAACTGATATGATTTTTGTTTTTGATGTGTTTGTTATCAATTCATTCGCAATCATATACTCCTGCAGACTTGTAAGAAGGCGCTGAAGACCTATTTGTGTTCTGTCTATCAGCACCAAGTCATCTGCGTATATGATGCATTTGATCGGTATGTGATTGATCATTGGCGAGAAGCAAGGAACCTGCTCAAGATGAGTTGGCAGATCAGCCAAGAATAGTTTAAAGAGCTCCGCAGCAAGTGGACAGCCTTGTTTGACACCTTTATGGGTCTAGATGGTATTGGATAGCAGGCCGCTGTTTAATCGCACTCTAATAGATGTTTGGTCATGAAGGACAATTATTGGTTCATGAATGGAGTTTGGACATCGCCATTTTGCTAGTTTTGCCCAGAGCAAGCCACGATTCACGCTGTCGAAGGCCTGTTTCATATCTATAAAGGCAAAAGGGATTTTTCCATTTGCCTTTAGCGATTCCAGTTTCAGAATGGTCAAAATTAGCAGATTTACGTCTACTCCGACACCTTTCGTAAACCTAGTTTGGCATGTGTCCGCAATCAATGAGACCTTAGCCCAATTTGCAAGTTTTAACCTTAGATTTGACCCAAATATTTTGCCAATCGTGTCCAGCAGGGCAATTGGGCGATAGTTGTTCGGATCGTCCCAATTGCCCCTCTTTTGAATTGGTAGCACTATAGAAGTGGTCCACGAGTCAGGCAGAATTTTTAGCATTGCAATTTTGGTGAATAAGCTCCCAATGAAGTTTGCCCATTCACTTGGATGTTTTTTGAGGGCTACGTTGGAAATCAAATCAGGTCCAGCTGCACGCGAGTTTTTTAGGGATTTTATGGCTCCAACAATCTCATTGTGCGACATCTCTACATCCCACTGAGTATCATCAGCAGTAGTCAGAGGACCCGTCAAAATATTGGACTTTTGGAATACCAACTAAAAGTGTGTCCCAAGCCTCTCCTGGGATTGAATTCGTCAAAATTGGAGTGCATTTTGAGAGGTTGGTGTTTAAGATCCGCCAAATTTTGCATGTGTTTCTAGTCAAAAGTAGATGCAACATTGACTCAGCTCGTTCCTGATCGATGACAATAGCATGTGATTTTGCCCAGTTTCTGTAGAGCGCACATCTTGATTTCACCGCATCTTGTACTTCTGATCTTGGAAGGCCTTTTCTTATTACTCTTAGATCTTTACGGAGTACCTTTTTTACTTCATATGACACTTTACTGTAAAGATGTCGATGCGACTGTCCATAGTCCGTGGACAATTTTATGGCAGAGGTGAAGTCTGTTAGCAGTGGAATATAGTTGATACCTTGAATAGCTGGGAAATTCTTCAGCCTCATCCCAAGCCCTTGAATCTGCTTTCCATTCAGTCTGAGACGATTTCTTTTGGAATTTGTTTCCAAAGCATTCTGATATAAAGCAACCTCAGGAGTCGTGGCCAACATGCAGCTAACTTGCAAAAGGCTGTGGTCACTATATTTCATTTTCAAGACTTGAAGGTCTAGGATCTTTGCTTCAATGTTTCTAGATACCCAGATGTAATCGAGTATGCTGTGCATTTTTTCTCGGTGCCACGTTGGTTTTGGCAGAACATCACCTTTTGCATAACCGTTAAGCATGGACAAATCACGCGTCATTTCTTTTTGCCATCTCTGCCCTGTGGCCACAACAGCGACATCAGGTAGTCGCTTATAGTTCTGTAGCGATTTGTCGAACTGGAACTAAGTGCAATTTAGGGCTCCACAACAGATTATTGACAGGTTATTGTAGGCTAACATAGCCTCATCTATTAGCTCTAAAATGACATTTATGAAGTCTTTGGTACTGATTTTTGCTGGATTCCAATATCCATTTATAATCAATAAGTACTTCCTCAGTTCAGTGCTTTTAGCCATCGTGTGGATAAGGCTGCCTTGCACGTATGGATTTGGGTTTGTCATAACAGGAGCTGACCATGTTTGCGTTATTCGCACCAATGTTATTAGACCAGAGCTTGGACGGCCTTTGGCATTCTTTTCTGCTGGTTTTAAGAGGGTGGTGAAACCATCACACATTGGGGTTTTGCAAAGCCAAGTTTCCTGTAGACATATTACAAACACACGTTCCAAAGGGAGTTCAAAATTGTTGAATAAGTGTTTGAATCCACGTGTGTTCCATGATAGAAACTCGTGCAGGGTCTCATGTTCTGTCAGTCATGGCTATTGTGGGCCCCCGTTCTTGTTCAGATGTACTTTTTTTGGTGGAACATTTTTTGACAGGTTTCGTTCAGATCTTGATTTTTGGCTGACACTCATAGACTGCCGTAACACTGCAAAGTCCACAGGTTACGACTGATGTTGATTTGGCTCTGTTTCCTTGTTGTGTTGTGAAGAGATTTCCTGATCGGGTTCAGACGAGATTTCGAAGCCATAAAACAAGAGATCATCGCTCGCTCTTAGAAGAGTGCTTCTAACACCTGCAGAGTTAATATGTAGCAGCACCTGATCCGATGATTTTTCTGTAGCATATTCAACGATCTTTATATCATCTGATTCAATTGTGCGCAGAAGTGGAATACACTTGACAATTTCATAATGTTTGTTCGATTTAAGTTTACATCTGTTTCATCACTGTGAATGTTTTGTAGATGTAATTTGCGACAAATACATGCACCTTTGTCGTGTATGTTTTCTTGAACCCTTGTTTTGGAGTGCACACGCTGATTGCGTTGATTTAACGTGAATTTTGGATTCATCGGAGGTTCAGCACCCAACGCTGATTTAGCATTTACTGCAGCGTCAGTTTTTGTTGTAGATTTCATGTTTTTAGATCTCGATATAGTAGGAGTTGCTTTATGAGGCTTTGACGGGTTAACCTGGTTTATCACTGATCGATGGTCACTAGAAGCAGAGTACACGTCGAGCTCCTCATGATTCGAATAAGTTGATAAATCGCATAGATCTATTGACATGGAAGCGGTTGAAGAGCCGCTTGTCTCGGAATCAGAAATTATTCTTTGTCGTTTTAAAGCTGGTTTTTGTTTGTTTTGAGTGATGCGAGCCGGAGTCCCTTTTTAAATTTTTTTTGTTGTGGTGGTTTCTGGAGCTTTGTTAGTAGGGCTATTGTCATGTTTGAATAGACTCAGCTTTAACGGTGAAGATAAGTTCCTTATGAATTTCTTAGTTTTTGTGTGGGTAGACAATTGACCTTTCTGTACCGATTTCCGAGAAACGGCTTTGTCTGTTGTTATGTTTGCTACCACCACAGATGTGGTAGCAGTTGTTTTTGCTGCGCCCATAAATATCCCAAATGATGAGAAAGGATTTTTTGGCGTGGTCTTTTTCGCTTGAATTTCTTCTTGGTGAGTTTTGTCTGGTATACCTTTATTTCCCTCATCACTTCCTGCATTTTTCAAACAACAGAGATTTTTTGTTTCTGTGTTGAAGATCCTGTCGTCGTCCAATACTGTAATAGGATTTTTTGAAGTCGGCGATGGTTCTTCCGTCCCAACTTTGCTTGAAGCGACCTTGTCACTCAAGGTCAGGGACTCGTCTAAATCGACAATTTCTTGCGGCAAGTTTGAGACATTTGTTTCAGCTCTCCTCTGGCGAACTCCATCACGCGACTCAACGTTAGAGCACATATGCTCATGCATCCACTTAAAAGTTTCCAGCATACTTTCGACCAGATTCTCACTTTGGCAGCGCTGTTGAGTGGTGATCTAGTTTTGCCTTTGCTGCCACTCCGCAGAGAGGGAGGCCTCTACAGTTAGCTTTTCTTTTGAGTAGGCGTTGAACTTTTCTGTTTGTTCCATTTTTTGGTTCAAGTTTTGCAGCATTTCACTTTGGTCTTGAATCCTTTCATTTAAAGCTTCGTAGAGTTTCACGAATGGTATTAGGGCAAGAGATGATGCGGCCAAGACGTTGTTGTGGATCTGCATTGCAGCAGCTGATGAGAGACTGGCCTTTGCAGGTGTATGGCCGTGGTTTTCTACCCCACTACTCGAGTGTCTTGAGATGTCATCAATTGACGTGTGCGCATCCACTGCATGAACATTACTGTGAGCTGACACTGGCCTTTTAGCACTGTTGCTTTTCCATATCGGCACCATTGGCGTGCTTATCTTAGAATTGGTGTGTTCTGACACTTGTAAAGGCAAGGCTACGCCCGATTATTTCATCGTTGGCGTAGACTTTTTGTTTGAACTAACTTTTTCCGGGAAAGCTGCTGCAGATAGCGCTGCCGAGTCCAGTTCAGTTGCCAAAATCAGAGAATTTCTTATAATGTTGCCAGATGGCGATTTCTGTAGTTGGTTGTAAAAGCCCCGATTTAACAGCATAGTATCCATTTGTGAGGCAAGAATTGCAGGCGCAGTAGATTCAATAGCCAGAGTAGGCCGCTTACAGCATGGGCTGTGCTTTCTGTGCCTAACGTCATCACATTAAAAATTCTCGCAGCTTTCATCCGGCAGCAGTTCCGAGAAGTTTAGAGATTTTCTTAAGGACTTGTAATGAATGTAGTCCCTAGGCATTGCATGGTATCGTATAGCACTGGTCCCATTTGGCTCCAGACCCTCTTCAGTAGCATGTAGTTGAATTACATGAGAGCTTTTCACAGGGACACTTGAGACGCTATGTAGTTGAATTGCATGAGAACTGTTCACAGAAGCATGAGAGCTGTTCACAGAGGCATTTGAAACTCCGTTTCCGCACACAATGCTGTCAGACCTGACATCAGGTTTGTTTGCTGGAACACTGGGTCCGCCAGGTCGTGAAGGCGCAGATTTCACTGCTGAAAGATTTTCCGCTGGGCTACACGTTGGCGGTAAGCTTAGCTTTAGGCTCATGTCTGTGTGTGATATGGAAACATTAGAGATTTTCACAATTGTTTTTTCGGCTTCGTTCAAAGCTTCGTTCAAAATAGGTTCAGTGTTTGGAACGGTCATCAGCTCTGCGTCAGTGATATCAAATGGTGAGTAGAAGAGTTCCGGAGTTACAGGACTGGAAATAGACTCCCGGAATTCACAGATCAATTTAGAGACCGGTTCCAGGTTGTTTAGTGATAACATCGGAATTTGTGGAGGCACCAAAGGGGGTGGCGTATGTTGCCTAGTTGGCTCGCTTGGGTTTCCACTTGGCATCTGAAAACCGTTAATGCTGTTCCTTTTTATTGCAGGCAGCATATCGGGGAGTGTCAATGTAGGCAAAGCAGCTTGTAAGCCAAAATCCACTATGGCGGCTACAGCAGGTTCTACAGAGTCAATGACCATTTCATTTTGCTCAAAACCCCAGATGAACTATCTGCCGATAGAGAAACGGTCTGTTTGCTTACCTTGCTGCTGTTTCTGGGCTCTATCTTGTCCGCGACGGTCCAGGGATTCAGCATCCAGCGCTGTTGCAGCGTTTCGTGTCGTGTCTGGGGACCAGATTTATTTGGGAGACAGTCGGCCATGAATGTATCCTGGGGCAGACTGGGAACTCAGTGCCGGAACTCAGCGCCGCGCTCCGCGCACACAAGCAGTTTTTATGGTGGACACAAAGGAAGGACACAAAATCCAAGACACATCGTGCAGCTCCTCAAACCAAAATGCAATGGGACTGGGGCAGACTGGGAACTTGGTGCCAGAACTTTTGGGGCTTTTTACAGGGCAAATATGATTGGTGAAAGCAGGCAGCCCTGCCTCGTGCTCCTCTCTCTTTGAATTAACTGGGATAACTGACCATTAGCATTAATCCTTGTTTCAGGAGCTTTTTAGTTGGCCATGACAAACTGGATGAAGTTTGGCCAAAGTTGCAGCTTCACAGAACCCCCTCCATGTAGGTCCAGTCTACTCTATCGAAGGCCTTGCGGGTGTCTAGGGACAGCAGCACAAATAGCTTTGGGATTTCCTTTTTAGCCGCCATTACATCTACGACTCTGTGGATGTTGTCATGTGTTCCACGCCCCACTATGAAGCCAGTTTGGTTCTGATCAATCAACTTGGGAAGAATCTCGGTCCACCTACAGGACAGGATTTTACCATAGATTTTCACATCTACGTTTAGGAGTGCTATTGGCCTGTATGCCGAGCGATCCGCTCCATCCTTGCCGGGCTTCAGAATGAGCGTGGTAGTGGATTCTTCCATTGTTTCTTACACTGGCCGAACTTTAAAAATCTATGTAACAGTTTAGTTAAGCGTGGGCCCACCGCCGGCACAAAAGCTTTATAAAATTGTGCTGAGAAACCATCAGGCCCCAGCGCCTTACCGGATGGGAGGCTCCGAATAGCTCCCACGACTTCCTGCTCAGTGATCTCTGATTCAAGCACTTCTCTATCTTCGGCCGAGAGCTGTGGGAGCCCTGCTTGGGTTATGTAGTGAATTTTCTGGCCCCACACTGCAGGAATCCTGGCCCCCATTTCCCTAAAATAGCTTTCCAAGAGCGCCAATTTGGCCGCCTCTTGGGTGACCCTCCTACTGTCACTATCCTTCAGGACTGGGATAAAATTGCACTGAGGGCATTTGCAAAGTGTGGTTGCCAAGAGCCTACTGGCTTTGTTACCTCTTGCATATAGTACAGATGGGCAGGCACTAAAGCCTACGCCGCCACCTTATCTGTAAAGTGACCTTCCAACAATTTCTGCACAGTACGCAATTCTTTCAGGGATGGGCACGAATTGACCCTTTTGTGGTTGGCCTCTAGCTGGCAGACTGCGCTCTCTAGCTCTTCCTCCCTGGCTTTCCGGGCTTTACTGTACACCGCCAAGTCGCTAATTATAGCACCTCGGATGACCGCCTTAGCCGCTTCTCAGACTACACGCGGGTCCATAGTTTCCATGTTGTTTTCAGCAAAATAACGAAAGTTTCAGAGATGTGTGCTTTCATAGCTATATCTTTTGGAAGGGAATCATTAAAGTGACATATTCTGCTGCTGGACAGCGTGGACCCAAAGGTCCAGATAAGTACGGACAGGGGCATGATCAGAAAGGACTCTCGGAGTATCTCACATTTCGTGAATGTCAAGATAAGAGACCAGCACCATATCCAGCCTAGAATGTGCCTGGTGCACCAGAGAATACAACGTATAATCCTGTTCCTCTTAACGGAAAAATCTTCAGGTTTCTATCACCGAGTGGTCCCTCAATAACGTCATCAGTGTTCAGATGGATTTCTGAACTCTGACCTGGTGGGCAGAGGTTCAGGAGGCCAGCCTTGTTTCTTGGAACAGGGTAGCCTTCTGGACAAGTCAGACCAATCAAGGTAGCTTGGTGGCGGTCAAGACTAGGTCTCAGGAGTGAGGGTGACTGAAAGACCTCAATGTCCTCATTTTACAGAGTAAAGGACACTTATAAATCACTCCCAGTCAGGTGTAGATATATTAAAAATCTATATACATTTATTCCAAGGCCTTTGAGTTTCAAAACACAAATCAAATCGCAGTAATACTATTAAGCCAACACAATCCTATCTAACTACATATATACAAGGCCATCGGGGTCTAAAGGGTTCATGCACGAAATGGGTCCACAACCTAAAAGAGGAAGGAAACAGGCAGTCTAATCCCTAAGAAGAGTGGAGTCTAATGCTCAAATGTACATGCAATGCGAGCGCACGCAGTAGTTCAAATGGGCAAAATGGGGTCTCTTCAAGGGTCTGTAGCAACTCAGGAAGGTGGGTGAGGTGATGAAGAATAGGTTCCCACTATTCAAGGAGGGTCTCCACTTGAGGCAAGAGTCGATTCCAAGAGTTGGGTATAGTTCGCTAGTTCGCACTAGCAGTGGAAAGGAGACGGGTCCCCAGGGGAAAATGGATGGAGGTGCTACTGGCTACCGGTTAGGGTTGTGATTACTCACGGACTCCTGGTGCACTCCGGACCAAACTTCGACAGTCGAGTCCACTTCGGTTGCAGGTTCAAGTGCAGCAATTTGGGGGCTCTGCGACTTTCAACAACAAAGATACAGCGATGATTCCCAAACGGGACAGTGGCGCTTTCTCCACTCCTGGTGGGTGGATCAGGCCAGTTTCACTGCAGCAGGCTTCAGGGGCGAGAGGGGCACAAATGCAGAACACCTGCAAAGGTCACCACAGCTGGGCGACACTGTGACCGCGTACACTCCAGCTTGGACGCACTCGTCTCACTTCAGACCTGGGAATGCCAAGTGTACGAAATTCGGTGTGAAGGTGCTGTGAACACAGAGCTAGCGATTTACCAAGTTCTGAGGGCCTCCTCAAAACGGGGGCGGTATCAGGGCAAAGAGTCTGCGTAAGCTGGTCAGCCCACTGATTGGCCCAGGGACACTTCCGAGAAGGCTTACTTGCAGGGTTTGATGAAGGTGCCAAGAATAGTTGGTCCCACTATTCCAATGGGTCAAAGCGTCTTTGCAGACCTTCTAGGACAACCAGATGAAGAAGGGGTCCCACAGGACGACAGCGGGCTCAGGGTACCAAACCGTCCAGCGGGTCACCAGCGGTTCCTCGACTCAGTTTCTTAGTTTCAGGATACCTGGATCCGATCCTTCGTTCAGTGACAATTCCAGAGATCAAAATGTTATGAGTGCTTGGGGCCTTCTCTTATCCAGAATCTCCTTCGCGCCAAAACGAAGAGGACCCAATGGGAGATCTGCTCACATACAGGCATACCATACGTGGACCAATCACAGGCCACGGTGGTCCCAGGCATTCACAGCACTCCAGACTCTCTGGCACCCAGGATGTGTATTGGAACCAGACGTTCCAGCCCACATTCTGGAGGCACACAAACAAGGCATGCAGAAGCCTGCAAAAGCTTGGCGTTTTGCGGGAGAATGCATGCCCAAATAAGGACTGGCCCGGATCAGCTCGACCTGAGGAAGGGGCAAGATGGCCAAAGGACAGGACAAAGAACCTTGTGGCATGGCCATTTTGGAGCCAGGCCACCTATTTGTGCCAAACACAGTAATTGCGGTTTACCCGGCAGGAAAGGGTTAAAAATATACAAAATGATAAGCTGCCACCAGACCTTTCCAAGGCTCATAAACACTTCTCCTAAAAAAATCCTTCAAGAGTATCTAGGGCCTTTGGAAATGACTAATTGACCCAAGTGTACTGTACTGGAAGGTACATTGTACACTTGTTACATGTTGCAGAATCGTTGCAACATTGGAAAGGACTAGGGGAAACAAAGTCTCCCAGTACTGACTGTCTTAAGGGCATGTCAGTTTCCCCATAAGAATTGAGCGAAAAGCCCAGAGGAGTGCAGCAGAAGGCTAGGCTCCTCTGGTAAAGTCAGAGTATGGTGTTAAACATCAGCAAAAAGTTGGGGGTTCACAACTGGAGGGAAGTTGCACATAAATGGGAATCTTTCCTAACAATCAGGAGCAAGAAATTATGTTTATCTTCACTTGTCGAGGTAGGGTTTTAGCCACGGTTGTGTCTACCACACAGTTAAAGTCCCCAGCTACGACTAGTTCTCCATCAGAGAAACCTGTTAAAAATGTAGTTAGTGCGTTGAAGAAGGCCTCCTGGCCCAAGTTCTGAGGCATATATTGAAACCATGGACATCTTTGGAGCCCCCAATTTAGTATTCAGAGTGAGGAAAACTCCCTTCTGGGTCCAGCAGCAGTCCCGAAACCATAAGTCAAAGCCCCTTCTTAACTAGGATGGTCACCCCTCTCGTCTTAGTACGACTCTTAGCAAAAAAGGACTTAAGAGTAAAGTTTGTGGGTCAGGCGTGGCCCATCCTCCAGGAGCAGGTGAGTCTCCTGGAGAAAAACAATGCCAGGAGCAAGAGCCACTAGCCTGTGGAAGACGGCTTTATGTTTAATCGGGGAATTAAGTCCCTGCACGTTAAGAGTTTAGCAGGAGAGATCAGGGGTGTCCCCAGTGGCGTTGCTGTTATGCATGAGGATTACAGGCAGGTGTGACAGGGCATGGGGCATGGAGATATCCTATAATCTCAGCCTCCGACAAGGGGAAACCTCATTGCTGCTCAATAGGGATGTGCCCGAAAGAATGTGACACGGCCGAGCCCCAGGACAAGTTAGTAGCTTTACCATTCCCCTTAATGAGACAACCCCCCTTCGAGGACCCACTTGGGCCTTTCGGGGCACTCTGTGAGTCCTTTGGATGAGGGCGATCGCTCAGATCAGGCACATCTTGGAGTGGAGCAAGTCTCTTTAGTGTCAGGGCTCCGCCTTCCCTCTTCTGCCAGCTTGAGGAACTCCTCTGCCTCCTATGATCCGATAATGTGCTGCCACCCACGGTGTTCAAAGAGCAGCTTACACAGGAACCCCCATTTATATCTTATCTCTCGCTCGCGCAGCCGGGCTATAAGGGGGGAGGAATCAGCGCCACCCGGCAAGGGTGCCCGGAGCTATATCTTGAAACAATTGGAGATCCGCTTCATAGAAGGTCAGGGGGCCTCTAGCTGTCGCCGCTGTCAGGATGTACTCTTTCTGCCTAAAAAAGTGTATCCTCGTCAACACATCAGGAAGTAGGCTCCTCTGGACTTGAGCAGAGGAGAACACTCTGTGGGTTCTGCTAGCACTAGTTCTTAGTTGTCTCCCAGATCTAGCAGTTGGCAGAAGAGTGCTTGCACATACTGCTCCAGCTCTTGGTCCTTCACCTGGAAGTGATCGTCTGAATGCAGAAGTTATTACGTAGGGAGCGGTTCTCTGTGTCCTCTTGTCGGAGCCTCTTGGCAGAGCTAAATTTGCTCCACTTGGTCATCTTACGTAAGAAGCCGCTGCTGGGGTTCCATTTGCTCTTGCCCGTGTTCGCAATATGATACTTCCAGGTCATCGAACCTCTTTTCCGCCAACCGCACACGGTCGATCTGTTCTGCTATGGACTTCGAAAGTCTGTCACCCAAGCTCCATTTCTTGCTTGAGCTCAGCCAACAGGAGCTTCAGGTTGTATTTGGTGGCCAGTCCATCTTCACGGTCCCCTGCCGTCTCTGGGCATGGACCTGCGCAGTCGCTGACAGCACGTGTTTCTCCTTGGGGTCCTACGCAGTTAACCTGGTATTTATATCTCCCTGGGGATGCCTCCACTGCTACAGCTACAGGGCACTTCCAGCCGGAGCTGTCTCTGCAACTAGTTATCCTGCTGTGGAAAAAGTCCGAGGGTTGGTGCCCAGAGCGAGTACATTAACCTAGCAAAGTCTATCAACAGGAACCATCTCGCCAGAGCGCCCCCTCCTCCCCAGACGCACGCTGTCTCCTGCAGTGCAGATTCAGGTGCAGCGCCTCAGTTCCTGGCGCCCAGCTCCACCTCAGGGACTTCAGGGCAGGGTTATCTATAATGTCCCTCCAGGTTCCACTGTTCCACTCGTCTGCCATGCGTGTCCATGCAGGGGGGCTGGGGGAGCTGCTCTCACCTCTCAGCAGCCTACAATGTTATCTGCACACCTCTTAAAGAGGGCCAAGCCAGAGGTTCCCAGCGCTGTCTGGGCCCGCCTCGCAGTTTGGCGAGCTTCTGATGGTTATTGGGCAGGGCAGTGAACTCGTGGTGGCTCGCCCACCCTGCTGTGTCCCGACCTGTCAGGTCTCCCCAGTGTCTTCAACTCATACACCCTGCAGCGGGTACACAGCAGTCCGTTCCCACAGCAATGGTCCAGCGTTTGATTCTCCACTCCCCATGTCCACTAGGGATACATCAGGGGGTTCTCAGACACTGCTCATCACAGCCCCACCAACCTCTATTGGTCCCCAGAAGATGGCAAGACGGGGTCAGAGCGCCAGGCCGACACTGGGGCGGGTCTCCGCTTTACAAGTTCAATGGGGCTGCCATGTTGGAATGACTCACGGCGTCTCCGCCACAGCTCTGGCCGAAGACATCAGGCGCGTGGGGTTACTCTCGCGGGAGCTCGCGGCACGCCAGTCACTTGTCAGCCCGCCGCCTGACCACACCTCCCATATAGCTTTTTAACAGCATTTTTAACAATGACATATTAATACGAATCCGTACGTTTTATTACTCCTTCAATGGCTTCAATTATTTCGGAAATTATACTGAAATAAACAGACAAGGGTAATATTGTCATGAATTCCTAGGCACATAGTCTGCTGCATCTGCGTTGCAATCGGGATAGCAAATACAATGAGTACATTCTCCTCTGGCAGCCAGAGACGTCACCAGCAAGAAAGTTTGCAGTTTGCTCTGGTTTGTGCTGCCGTGGTAGACTATGTTAGAATATCTGATACAACAAAATGGCTATGGTGAACACAGGTTGGTCACGGTGATAGGTGCATTGAAATGTAAGTTATGCTCCATAGAAAACGCACATTATACATGTACTGAGCTCGTGTCTAGCAGAAATACTGTTAGACACGACCTCAGTACAAATTATTTTACTTAGTCGACACACACCTCAAAAAAAGAGATTAGTAAACTGATGCATTTTTGATGAAAGTAATGGACAAAGGGAGAATGTTAGGAACTGACGAAACCTTTCAATTTTTTTTTCTCGAATCGGGTCAATCTTGTAGGGCTCGGGCTCACATTACAAAGGGCTGTGCTCATAGGAGCTTGCTGCGATTGTTGTAACGGATGTATGTGCCTCATTTGTTTGAAAGCGACAAACATGGATGCCTTGGTATACAGTCTTTTCACTAAAACATTTTTTCTCGAGAGATGTTTCACCAAAAAAATGTTCATTGAAAGATTTATTCATCGAAAATATATGTATATGTGTTTCGGTGGGGTAAAGGGTTACATTTTGAAAATGGGGGTTTGGAGGGGCACCTCCCACCCCCCCCCCCCCCAATTAAAAAAAAAACAAATTTGTTACACAGGTTTTTAGGCGAACAGTGTTATTAATCTACATTAGGTGAAACATTTTTCTGTGAAAATAATTTGAGGAAAAATTCCGAAGGGTGAAAAAAAAATGGGTGAAAATACATGTAACCGAATGCCTTTTCTCTTCTTTTGCCAGCAGTGGAATCAGTTAAGGACCATAATGTGATGTCCTCTTTTACATCCAATGATCATTTGACAATACTTCCCAGTTTTGCTTTCTTTGCTGGGCATAAAGGACCGCTTAACTCTGTGTGTTGACTCTGAACTCATTCTTGGAACGAGGTTACGTTCTGCTTAAGAAAAGTAAAGTGACCTTCGAGACCTGTACATTCTTTTTAAGATTTTGTTTGGAATACCTTTGTGTGAAACTTGTTTTTATTCAAACCAGGGGCGCCGAGCACCCGCCAGGAGAATGAGTACGGGCTGAGCCCCTCCGGCCGGGACATGGAGAACACGCATGTCTCCCTCTCCGCCGGCCCGGTCCATCACACTGGGAGTGTCTGCTGTTATGCCCAGCCTCACTAGGCCAGCAAGAACCTGTCACATTTCCCACCTCGGAGAGTGCTGTATTTACTTAAGCAAATACACTGCTCTCCCAGGTGAGACAACAGGCATTGGAGTGAAGGCAGAGGACACAAGCCTGCCATGGGGGCGGGGGTCAACTGATGGCTCAGCTTTTACATGGCCCATGCTGTGCTGTCAATTATCAGCATTAAAAACAAAAAAAAGTGCATTTGTGTGCATGCAGGGATTGTATGTATACATGAATGTATGTGTGCATCCATGCGAGGGAGTGTGTAAGTGGTTGTATGCAAGGATGTGTTTGCAATTGCACACCTATGAATGCAGTGTGGATGGTGTACATGGGTGTGGCTGCGAGTTTTAATGAGCGCACAGTCTGAATGTTCTGGGTGCTGTGTGAATGACAGATCAGCTGTGTGGGTGCATGTGTCTGAATGTGTCCATATCTGTGTGTATGCAAGTTGGGGCATGGGGAGGGGCATTGGGGCATGAACATTGAGCATGGCATATTTTACTGGCGTTTTTTGGCAAAGGAAAACCAACTTGAGTGTTTATATGTCATGGTGGGGTTGGAGTGGGGGTAGTGGGGAATACTTTAGTGGGGCTGGCCTGGCTGTGTCTTATTGTGGCATGGAATGTTGTACTTGCATTAAGGGCAAAGTCAGCATGAGTGTTCTTACACAGGGAGGGCACGTTTCCTTATATTGACTTGGGTTTTTATTATACTGGTGTTAAGGTCAAAGGCAACATAAATATTCTTACATGGGGGGAGTATAACATGAGTGCAACATAAGTGTTCTTATATGGGGGGATTGATGTAATGATATGCTATTTATATAGCGCTTTCGCCAAAGCGCTGTACAGTAAACATATTTACATAAAATGTATCACGCAGCTGAAGTTTGCACTCATTTAATGCGCTTTATTTATTTATTGCATTTATTGACAGCGCCCAAACCCGTAAGTATCACAACACTGGTACAACTTGGTGAGCAGAGAAAACAGTACAGTACAGAGTAAGAGAGAGGGAACACAGTGCAAAAGCAACATAATAGTACAAGGTCCATAGAGGAGGGTAGAGATCAGGGAGGTAACTTTGAAGTATGAAAGGCTAAGTCGGTCCTGCCAGGATTCGAACCTGCGAATCACACTCTAAATACAACAACATGCACTCAGCCTGCTGAGCTATCTTACCTGCTAGCCAGCAAGAGCATGTTTTCTTACTAAGGCATTGCAGTTTATTACTGGTGTTGCAGTCAAAGGCAACATAAGTATTCTTACATTGGGATGGGGGCATTCGTGCAGCATGCAAGGCTATGTTTTTTACTGTGGCATGACATTTTTTACTTGCACAAATACCCCATTCTTATATGGGGAGTGGGGGATTTGTGTAGTCAGCAAGGATATCTTTTCTTACTGTGGCACGCCTTTGGTTCACTGGCATTAAGGCAAAGGCAATAGGAGTATGTTCTTACATGGGGATACTGGCATTTATTGGGAGAGACAGCATAAACATGCTTTGTTATATTATTGTTACTGGCATTATGGACAAAGCACACATGAGTATTTTCCTATGTGGGGAGTAGTGACATATAGGTGCACCAGAATGGACATGTGGACGCAATCAATATGAACATGTTTTCTTTACACTTTCAGTGTTCTGGCATATAGTGGGCAAAGACATTATGTGTTTGAAAATGCTGCTGTGCCTTGTTGGTGGCTTGGCATCTAATGGACTTTTTACTTCTTACCCTGAAAAACCGATTGTAAACCGTGTGAATTTGTACCTAATGTGTCACAGAAAGTGTACTGAAACATGCACTATTTTAACGCATTATTTAAAAACTTTTCTCAAGTTGGCAACCCCCCCTTGATTGGTTTGCCCTCCCTCGCTACCCTCTGCTCCTCCTGTGCATTTGGCTGGGGGCAGAACAAGTGGCCTTCCTTCTCCGGGCTCTTCTCGGTGTTGGCCCCACTACATTAGCTCCAGGCCCTACTTGTTACAGAATCAAGGCTACGCCTCTGGTGAGTTGGGGTGATAGATGGATGTAATGGGCCGAAGGAAAGTGTAATGTCTACTCGGCCACCTGGGCTTGGGGAGGGGGCAGTAGGAGGGAGTCTAGGGGGGTAACCAGTAGGGCAATAGGGAGTAGGGGCAGTGATGGCTTACTGGAATGCAACTGGGAGGCTTAACCCTCCTCCTTGCTTCACTTTAGTATGAGCAGTACATGCTAGCCAATGTTTCCAGTGCTCTGCGCCACCCCCTTGCACCAAGTTGGCGACTACGTGCAAATGCGGTCATAGAACTGCCAGTGATGTTACTTCTTTATATTTGGGCGCCTCCCCAGCCCCCCGGAAATTCATAAATTGGCTCCCCTGACTCAAACCGTGTACATTTTGTCTTATATTCACTCATTTATTGCTTTTATGGACATTTCTAAATAAAGGTAAGGAATGAAAGATCTATCCACCAATGATGGATCCATTCATAAATGGACCCAGCCATTATCCCAGCCAGCGGGTACTCTGCAATTTTAAGCTTCTAATCATTCCCGGCACACGGACCGTTGCCCCCTAATATTCTGGGCTTGTCCCACAGACTATTGTAATTCAGGAAGTCTCTCTGCCGTTATCAACCGTGGTCAATAGGTGAACACGCTTAGGGATGTCAGATTCCATCTACTTTACTCTCCGCTCTGGTCACTGAGTACTATTTATCTGTCTACTTTTCATGATCTGAGCCCATTCCCATGATGCCACTTTGGCTGCCACTAACATCAGCTAACTCTTCCCTCCTTCCAACCCTTTCCTTAGCAAGGGCAGCCCAAGTGTGTGGTCTTTTTTCACACCATAACTGTGCTATCAGTAATGTGCTCTCTCGTATGTCCCTGGAAGCTATAGGGACTAGGGTCTGTTTGTTTACTAGTCTCCAAGTTACTCTGCTTTCTCACAGTTGATAGCTGTGCAGTCAATGCATACATCCAGATGTCACCCAGGAGGTGGGAGGCAACCTGCATCACCCACCGATCAGGAATCAGATACGATGCAAGGGTGGGTAGCATAAAGAGGATGTGGGGAGGGACATAGGCACCCACTCGTAATCACCGGTCTCTCCCTGCTCTGTGACTAACTTAACCTGGGTAGACTTTCAGACTCCCTCTTATTCCTTGCACCACAGACGCTAAGCTACTCACCCAGAAGGGTCTCCTATCGGTTGGGCTGCGGCAGGGGCTGTAGCTGCCTCTTTTCCCAGATTCTGCAACACCTCTTTTGGTTGAGCAAGCATCGGGGTGGAGTGAAATGTACCACCAGGGTTGAAGCATCCGCCTGATTTTGCCCACTGCCCAATCACAGATGGGTTCTTTTCCTACCCCTTAATTCCCAATATACTGAAAGTGCAGATTACGCCGGTGCTAGAGTGCCGTGCCGCAAGATGGCCAAATTATGTTAAGCTCCAACTGAGGGGAGCGGCACAGAGATGGATACTACAGATTCAGGTCCCCTAGCTAGCTGAAAGCAGAAGAGAGCTAGGTGCTCAACACCCGGGGCAGACCACCATAAAGGCGGCAGATTTGAGGTGCCGGAGCACTACACAACACCTGTCCTGTGGGCATCTCTGCAAGATAGAGGAGAGAGAAGACTCAAGGAGGCGGAGTTGGTGCTGAGGAACGGTTGAAGGTCTCGTGGGCGCTCAGGGTCACATTGGAGCAGAGGAAATAGCAGACCTACTGTGGCCCGATTCCTGGCTGATGCACAGGATGCCATTACTGTAAAATCTGCGAGGAGCACGCGTGAATTGTTTGATGCCGGTGGTCAGCTGACAATCTGGGACCCCAACAGGATACACTATGGCAGTCATCCCATGGCTGCTGTGCACGTGCGGTAGAGACGGAAGTCAGGGGTCGAGAGTTGACAGTTTCCAGGTGAGCTACAGTGGGTGACCCCGCAGAGGTCACCCCAAAACAAGGAAGGAGGAGGGGGGTTAGAGGGGGGAGAGAAAAATGTTGCGACACGACGACACATGGTGGTATGCACCAGTCGCAACTGGTTTTCCCGCAAAGACTCGGATCTGTGGCCGGAACACAGAGGACTGTGGAGCCGGTGGCTGATGGAGGAACGATGGAGGGTGCCAAGGCATAACATGGGCCTGTGCCTGAATGAACATCTCCCAAGGAGTCAGCGCTGGGGGCCCTACATCCAGAGCTCGCTATGATCCTTACACAAATAAAGAGTGGATTTAATTCTGTGAACCGAAAGCTGTACAATCTGGTGTTTCAAGTGGACAAAATGCAACAAAGGATTGAAAAGTAGAGTGGTTGTGTGACGGAAGCTGAAACCTGCATCAGCAAGCTGGAAGACGTCTCACCTCAAACACGCTACAATGGATATGAAAGCGATTCAGGTTCAGGCCAAGAATGAGGACCTAGAAGCGAGGTCTCAAAGGAACAACCTCCAAGTCATTGGCTTCCTGGAACAATCCCGCAAAACAAAGATGAAACATTTTATGGAATCCTTTAAAGAAAAACGGTCCTGCAGGACCCTCTCTTCTCCCCTCTGTCTTCACAATTCATGGTGGAATGAGCGTTCAGATCCCTTGAGCGGGCTACAGGGCAAAACCAGAGGCCAGTAATTGTTTGGTTGATTAACTAGAGACAGACAATACTCAGGATGGAGGGGGAGCTGGGTACCCTCAGATACCAGGAAACAACAGTCTCATGCTACTCAGACTTCACAGCAAGTACACAGAGCCCAGCAATCCTTTGTGTCAGTGAAGCAGAAACTCAGGGACAAGTATTTGAAATATGCCATGCTCCTTCTGTGAAAATTCCAGGTCATTCATAGTAATAGGGTGCATTTCTTCCCCACTCCGGGGGACAAGCATACTATTTTTGGTGAATCTTCCCTCAGCTTCTGCTTCTCGGCCTTGTGAGGTATGAATGATTTGTCCTCAACCGATATGTAGACACGCCCTCATGTGCTATGGATATATGTTCAGTAATGTAACAATCCAGCCAAGGCTGTAAGTCACACAGGGTGCACTGTTTCTCGCGCTGCAACCCGTGCCATGCTAGCCCGCGGTGGTATGCTGGTGCTCCCTGGCAGCAGCCCACAGAAGTTTACAATTCCTTTTGTTTTGGGGTGGGAGTTGGTGCTTGTCCCTGGGAGGGCACTACAATGCTTGTAAATTGAGAAGTTGAGGAGAGTTGCATCACTGCAGGTCGGGGAGGTGCAGTGAGGGTTGGGGGATTAATGTGTTGCTGATTATCCTCCAGTGTACATACACCATCAATAACTTGTTCATATGGTGGCACACCACTTGGGTCAGGTGAGGAGGGACACTGATAGGGAGGGCATCACATTACTCAGTTGGAATATTCAGGGCCTCAACAATGTCAAAGATATGACAATCCAGGCATACTGCATGCAGCAGAGAGCAACTATTCTCATGCTGCAGGAGACACACCTCTGAAGCATACATAATGGGCCTCATTACGAGTTTGAAGGTAGCCATGGGCATTTTTAGCAGCATGGCTACCCCCAAACTCGGGTCCGGGTCCCGCTCCCGCAAAAGGGGACTTACCGGGCCATTCCAACGTTGAAGGGCCCGGTAATTCCCGTTCGCGGGAGCGGGACCCGGTACGTGCCCATTCCCATTTGAGCCACCATAGGGCTCAATGGGAATGGGGAGGATACTAACAATGGGCCCGTTAATGATGGGCCCTTTGTTAGCATCCTGTACTGCTAGCGGGTCTCGCTCTGCACGTCTGGTCTGGCCAGGTGTCAAGAGCGGGACCCGCTGCAGAACTCGTAATGTGGTGGCACGGAATAAATGGTGCCGGTCCCTTACCGGCACCGTTCATTCTGTGGCTGCCACATTCGTAATGAGGCCCAATTACTTGTTTGCTAAGGAATTGCGGTCCTGTGAGAAACCTGAAGGTGTCTCACCTGCTAGTACCTGCAGATCTCCCTCTCAGGTAGCCAGGGCACAGCCATCACCTTTGGATCCAGACCCTGGGGGGTGGACCAATGCGGAAGGATAACCTGGATGAGGGGTCTTCGGGGAGTGGAACACCGGATGGCAAGACACAGTATCCCTCTTTTCCCTGTAACACCTTTACCCCACCCTACCAGGTAGGATATATGGGAACCTTACCCATGTCCCCCCCCCTCCCTTCTCCAACACTTTCACACGGACAGCCCACTCTGAGATAAAACAGACTCACACCAAAGTAGTGTACCTGACATGTCCCGCTACTGTGGTCAGGCGAAGTCAGGCAATTACTGTCAATCACTCACACCTGACTTACATTAAACTTCCCCACACAGATAAAAGGCAGAGCACAAGAGTACACTCTGAGCGAGGAAAAGCACACAAAGGAACATCAGTTTCAAGTCGGCAGCTGAATGAGGGGACAAAGATGGTAAACCCAAAAGGGTTCGTAAGAAGGGAAATACCCTTGACCTTTTCAGCAAGACACTGTTACTTCCAAGAAACCTTCAGGGCAGAAAGCATAAGGCCAGGAAACTAGACTGAAGAATCCTACATGGTGCTTCGGAGATTCCGAGGGCCCTCCCGCGTAACTAACCAAGGTGGGGAGGAGGAGCAGTTGAAGTGAGCGGGAGCGGTTGAGCGCAGTGCGCCTCTACTTTTTTAAAATTAAGTTTTACTGTTCCCATACTTTTATTTTAAAAAGAAACCGTTCCAGAATTTATTATTTTTTTTAAATAAAAGTGTAGGAAGAAGTTGAAACTTGCAATTCCAGTGCACGGCACTTAACGTTCCTTTAAACAGCAGGTGCATGTGTTTGGGGGTTTGTATTGTGTGTGGGGGGGGGTGGTGATCGGGGTTGTGGTGAGTGGGTGCAGGCCACCAGGGAACCTAGTTCCACTACTTCTTTTCATACACTTCGACCAATTGGGAGGAGCAGTCGCCGCCGTGGTATCATCCTTTGCTCCTAGAACCAGGAAGTGGCAGAGAGATCAACACAGCCGGTGAGTTGGGGAGACCATTGAAAGATCGGTCTGTGTTGAAGTCAAGGTTGCAAGTGGCAACATTGTATAACAAACATTGTTGAACACGTGTGATGAAAGACACGAGTAAAGCTAAACTGCTGATGAATGATTGAATTTAGGGAGGCAAGATACGATACCGTTGACAGAGTGGTCCGGCACCATGAATGTGCTCAATCAAAAGTCTTTGTAAGGTATCCCGCCAGGAGAAATGAAAGTAGAAGATTGATGAAAGCATTTGTGTGAAGTAAATCTAAGTGATCCTGCGACGGTTTAAGCTAAACACATCGCACATTCGAAAGTCTTTGATTTTGGTAAAAAGGGGATCCACGCCTGAACGGGGGCGGTCTGTGGTCCAGGCCTGAACGGGGGAGACCCAATGAAAACATTGTGATAAAAGGCAGTCTCTGCCTGAAGAGGGTGACCCACCATGAACATTGAAAGCGAGAACTTGTGCATGTGAAAATCCTGATAGGAATGGAACTTTGTTACGACAGACCCTCTGCAGTAAAAGACTTATTGGCAAAGCAGGCTTTGGCAGAAGGCCCTGATGTCTGTGCTTTGAACTTTATGCTTGTGGCCGAGAAGCCAGAGTGTGTGTGGAGATCAAACATGCAGCCTTGCCCTATGCTGAAAACAGGGGGCAGGGAAGCCAGCTGCTGAACCGTCCCGACATATTTCTTGAACACTTTGTTTTGCATACACCATTTTCCCACACCCTTTTGTATTTAGAAGGATTGGCAATAGGTTTATTAGTATAGGCCCTTTTATTTCCCAGAGACTTGGCTAGGACTGTGTTTCTAATATTTGATGGTCATAGCTTGCTTAGCTTTAGGTAGGCGTTCAACCAACCCATTTGAAGTTCAATAAACACCCTTAAACTGTGATCACGTGGGTCTGTCGTCACTGTTTGATACCATGCCTTCCTTACATGTCCTCATCATTTTTACACATCATTCACATCTAACTCGAGAGGGATCATCGCACTAATCCACAGGTCACTCCTGTTATGGATGGCAGTGACAATAACCGACAAAGAGGGAATATTTGCGATTGTGTAGGAGTCTCTGGCAAAATTGCAAACTCACCCTTGTCAATATTTATGCTCCCAATATGTACTACCCGCTCTTCTCTGATCTAACAGATAGGTGTTCAAAATATGTGGATTCCCACATTATAAAGGTGGGGGACTATAACAATATTCTGAATACACTTCAAGACAGGTTTAGTGGTAGACGAAGGGGGCCCATGATGGCTGCCTAGGGACTTAACATGGTTATTTCTTTTGTCTTTCATGGGACTGGTTTATCTCTGAAGAATGATTCATGCAGACTCAGTGCACTTTTCTTTCTATTCTTCAGTGCGCGATACGTAATCTAGAATTGACATGATTCTGACTTCCCCCACCTCCAAATGCTGCATGCCACCCCCACTTGCCAATTACTCCTGAAAACGTTCTTGGACCACTCCCCGATGAGGTGGGCCTTTGTACTCCTGGATGAGCTCCCACATCCAGGTCCCTACAGATGTAAGTCTGAGGCACTGGCGGACATAGATTTCCAGGTGGAGCTAGAATCGGTTAGCTCGTCCTACTTTACAATGAACACAGATCCGGTTCCACTAATGGTGGACCTGTAGGAGCCTTTTAAAGTGTACATTATGGGTCAGTATGGGTCTGGATTCTTCAAACCATTAGACGAGAGTTCACAAGCCTAGAAATGCAAATAGAGCATAGAGAACAAACTCTAATGCACGGAAAACAAGGCCCAACACCCTCTGCACACTACACTTGAGCAGCTGCCAACAAGGAAATAAAGTTTCTGGCTAGCCCAGTTATGGCCTGGAAGTATGGGGGACAGAAAGAGAAAGCAGGCAGCTCATTGGTGTGGTTGCTAAAAGGTGAAAGGGGGAGGTTGGATATTGTGGCAGTGAGAAATAATGTGGGACAGTTGGTTACCCCACATGAGGATATCCTCGGGGTATCCCACAAATACTATACAACTTGTAAGGGAACAAAGATGTCCGGTCCCCGGAGGAAGTTTCACACTACCTTGCAGGATTATGTCCCAAACGAATTGATAGAGAGGCTGCTGCAATGTGCTGATATGGACAGTGGCGATAACAGAAGCTTGAAAAGGAGTGCGAGAACCCCTGTTCTTAGAACGAACATGGTTCAAATACCCTATTTTATGGGCCTTCTTACACTCAGGAAGGTCTACAACCACGTTTTAGCTCACTGCACCCTTCACAGAGGAGAAATATCCATTTGCATATGCGTCTTTGTCCCACTCACAAGTGCAGCCCAGCACCGAAAGGCTATGCAATTCTCCTCTGAACAAGAGTACCATCAGCAACCCCCAAAATGTGCTTTGGCGTTGTTGGGCCTCCTCATTGAGGTGAAGCTGAGCCTCTCTCAGGCCCAGTGAGCAAGGGGCCCATGTTTGCATTACCCTTGGTTACTTAGGGTGAAATCCCATGTTTTACAAATTTGAAAAGGAGTGTGAGAGCCCCTCTACTGAGAACGAACGTGGGTCAAATACCCTGTTCTAGACCCTCTTGAGAGGAAGAAATTGCATAGAACATGGTATTTGGTCCATGTCTGTTCTCAGTAGAGAGGCTCCCACACTCCTTTTGTAATGTGATAATAGAAGCCATATACTCCCTTCCTACAACAATGGTGGCAAGGAGTGATGGTCCCACTACTAAATTCTATAGGGAACATATTACAAAGCTGGCTCTGCAGCTAGAGAAGGTGTGGGAGGAAGCACTGACATTAGGGCGCCTGCCTGCGACCATCAACGAGGCGTGTAATATGATCTTATTAAAACCAGATAAAGAGCCAGTGAACTGCACCTCCTATAGGCCGAGATTGCTCCACAATATCAACACAGAGTTTCGCCAACGTACTGCCAGGTCAATTGTTGAAGACTGAGTCAACGGCAATACATCTGGATTAGTCTGGGTTCTTACCCGGGAGAGATCTACGGCGCATAACTTAAGGGGAACGTTTGTGCTGTTTGCACAGATAGTCCAAAAATCCAAGCAGTTGCAGAATTTTTGGATGCTGAAAAAGCTTTCGACTCTCATTGCAGTATCTGTTCGCAGTCCTGGGAAAAACAGGCATAGATGGTTTTAAACTACTATAATTCGGCACCACCGGCCAATATATGTGCTATGGGGGAAGAGTTCTACAATATTCCCACTCCCACTGATGAGGGGGACAAGGCAGGGATTCCGTCGCCTATACTAAACTATTTGCAATAGCAATGGAACGACTAGCGATCAGAATAAACAGTCTCCATTCAGGTAGCCTAGGGAAATAATTTCTCTATATGCAGATGACATTCTGTTGTACCTGAAAAATCCCTGACAGAACATATACTCCCTTGCACAAGAGATGATCAAGTTCGGAGCTTACTCTGGGTTGCAAGTTAACGAATCCAAATCCATACTGTTTACACTGTATGAAGCCACCACAAAGCCAGATCATATAGGGGAATATAGGTGGGAACACGAATCAGGAAAATGGTTGGGTGTATTATTAAATAGGGACCCCTCCCATTTACTTAGTCAAAACCATGGTCACTGGTGCCTAGGATGTATAGGCTCTTCCTCTCTCACTCTATGGTAGAAGATCGCTGGCAAAGAGGATAGTTGTGCTGACATTTATTTTTAAAATATCCTGGTCTGGCAATGCAGGTCCTTTTTTAATAAGTTATGGTATCCTTGGCCTGGTCCCCAAAGCTCCCACAGGTTAACTGGGCGATACTATCTAGACCAGTGGTATTCAAACTGTGGGTCGCGACCCCCTAGGGGTCCGCGGGTGCATCCCAGGGGGGCCCTGAGAGCTCAGCATGAAAAAAGATTTTTTTTTTTTTTTTTTAGATTGGAAGAAATGGGCAGGGGTGGCCCACATGGGCGGGCTGAAGCATGAAACTGTCTCAGGCAACAATGAAAAAGTGGCCCACAGTTGTAAATGGATATTCATTCCTTTAGTCACAGACTGGGCCTCATTACTACTATGGCGGACCAGTAACAACGGTGCTGGTAAGCTACCGGCACCGTTGCTACCGTTCCGCCATAGTAAGAGTTGTGCTCGTGGGTGCTTGACAGCCCCCGCCAGGTCTGACCTCAGCTCGTCGGATGCACCAGCACCGTTATTAACGGTGCCGGTGCATCCGAGCTCCCCCTTCCCATTTGAGCCATATGGGGCTCAAATGGGAATGGGGATCTACCGGCACCTTCGAAAGGGCAATTATCATGTCCGCCTAACTCGGCATGACCTAGTAATTGCCCATTCGCGGGTGCCAGACCCGGATGCAACTCCAGTGGCAGCCGTGCCGGTTTTACCGGCACAGCTACCGCCAGAGTAGTTATGAAGCCCACTGTTTCAATAGTACCCAAAGGGGTGCTTTGTGTTAAAATGTAAGTAAATTGTGATATATTCAGCAACAATGGTCAACATTACTAACTGCATAGTGGCCCCTCACCCATTATGGAGGAGCTAAGGAGCCAGCCCAGTGAAACAGTGAGCACTCCCTCAGCTGCTTTATCCAGCTAATGGAGTGCTCCTGGGCTGGCTGAACTGTCAAAGGGAAACACTGTTTCCCTTTGACAGTTCAGTTTAGTTCCCCAGCCGCACATGCTCACTGAGCCATGCAAGTGCTGGGGCGTTTTGCTTCGCCAGCATTGCATAGCTCATTGGAAATGCTGGCTGGGGCACTGCATGTCTGTATGTCCGAGGGGGAGCTCCTGCGCCTCCTCGCACATACGGACAGAGCAGCTGGAGCAGCACCCACACACAGGCCAATGCAGAAGGTACGTTTATGTTCATTGTTTTTATTTAAACATGTGTATGGATGCGTTATGAGTGAGTGTATGGTGATGGATGCTCATGTGAATGATAGAGTGATTGCTGTATGAATGTGCAGCGCCTTGCATATACACATAATCATGTTCATTGTGTTAGGACCAGTGGGGGACAGGGATGGTATCTTTTTACCGGACATCTATCATTCAAAACCCTCTGCGTTGTCCACAAGGCTTTCTGGGGCCTCGGTCCAAAATACCTTCAGCTATTCCTCCGCAAATACCTCCCCTCTCGAGCTCTTCACTCCTCTACCTCCAACTCCCTCAGGGTCAGTCATTTATCAAAGAAACGAGCTGGGGGTAGATCTCCGTCTTCGGCTGGGGCCTCCCTCTGGAACAGCGCCCTGCCACTCTAAAACTTGAGGAGAACCATCTTTCTTCCTGCACTTATCAGACCTACCCTGTCTGCTGCCTTAAACGTAGCACTTGCAAATTGCTGGCTGCACTACCACTGTTTGTTGCCTTTATTATTTATTTATTGTTATTTATCTGTTTCTCTTCTGCTTCGCACTTTCCACTTCTCCCCCCTTCCATGCACTTTTCCCCTCACACTTGCGCGTTCTCAATGTCACTGGGCCTAGTAAGATCGCTGTTTTATTCTCCTCTGTTCCCCTCCCTTGCCTTGTCACGCTCTGAAACACTTGTGTACGAGCGCGATAGAAATAAAATATCAATGCCTGCCCCCTGGACTCCCAGCAACAATTGCAAACTGTTTGGCTATTTACCCATCTTTTGTTAAAAGTATGCTCTACAATGCAACATTTTAACCTATTATTTAAAAAAAAATTCACAGGGGGAAACCCCCCCGAACCTCCCCTTAATGCCCCTCCACTTAAAAAAGATTCACCAGCCGCCACTGGCCCTCAGACTGTGTTGGGAACGGGATGGGGGAACCGAGGGACTATGGTGGGAGCACAATGGGCGGGAACCATGGGATAGTGATGGGAGCAGAGTGGGGAGAGCCCTGGGTGTGTGATGGGGTGGGGAGAGACCAGCGACTGGGTAGGAGTGGGATGAGGGAGCCCAGCGACTTTGATGGGAGCAGGTGACGGCGCGCAATATATACTGTCCATTTGGCATTTCTGGGGGGTCCCGACCTGCCCAAATTTTGCTCAGGGGGGCCCTGGCCAAAAAAGTTTGAAGACCACTGATCTAGACCCTATTGACTGGGTGTGTGGGTTGGGGGTGCCACACATGGACATTCTACTATTTATGACATGGGCACCTAGCCCCTCTGGACTGTTAAGCCCCCCACACCCGCCATGTTTCAAACTGTTGTAAGATATGTGCATGATGTAATGCCCAAACACAACAATGCGATTTCTGTTCCTCTCTGTGTATGATGTACTGTACCTGTCTTCACTTTCTGCCAATAAACAAAAGTTTAAAAAAAAGAAATTCTACTATTTGACCGCACAGGAATAGTTTGCATTGTTCTGGCTGCCGGGCTCGCTAGAGCATCCGCGAGACACATTCTGCCTGCCTGTCCTCCCTTCAGTCATTACTGCTTTCCTACCGCCAGATATATAAATGCAAATTCGACCCAACTTCATGAACGCGTGGTGGAGGCTTCACAAGCAATTGGGTATCTCGAGGCAATATCACTCCAGTCTATCTCTTATTTATTTATCACATTTATTAAGCGCGCAGAAGCCCAGGGGCATCGTGGCGCTAAAGACAGTTCACATAATTGCAGATGGTGGAACAATTACAGTAATATATACAAGTATGAGGCAAGGGGGGATGTATTTGAGCTGCAGTCCACATGTGATAGTGGAATTAAGAAAGCATGGAGCGAGCTGGGGATATCCATTTTGGGTGACATGTTACCCATTGAGGAGCTTGTTTCAAAGGACTGGCTTGTGGTGAAAGAAGGGGCAGGGGGCGGGGGGGGGGACTTCATGTCACCATTTCATTACTTCAGAACGCAATGCCTTTAGGGGTTGTTGTCAGGATTTTTCATACAGACCGAAGCAGTCCCCGCTCCTGAAGCTCTTGATCCAATCGGCAGGGTGCAGGCACCTAGTATCTGTGCTTTATTCAGATTTTAGGGGGGCACGACTGAAGTAGGATCATGACGCTGGAGAGGCGACTGCTGACATGGAGCGGGGGAAGTTGTGCAATTAAAGACGTTGGGTCTCTTTAAAGGCAAAACACGATATAATTCAATTCAAAATACTACACCAAGCATACACATCTCACAAGCAACTGGAGAAAGCGGACACCTCTAATACAGGAGAATGCCTTGAGTGTTGAGTAACAAATGCATCCTTCTTTCACTTGATGTGGTCCTGTGTGGTTTCAGAGGTTCTGATCACCAACCCTGTCCAAGATATCTACTATCCTGATATAGAGAGGTCATTAGACCCTCTTGTATGTTTGATGGGCTGAACATCAGGCTTGCCCTCTGGTCATAGAACGCTTTTAGCCATCCTACTGCTACTAGCAATAGAGCATGTGGTCTTAAAGTATTGGATGAACCCAAGATCACCTGCTGATACTGAGTGGGTGAGGGAGATAGTACGGTGTTCTGAAGTGGAAACTTCCATATTGAAGCTCACCCTGGTGAGAAGGCCACAGGACATTTGAACCCCTGTCAGAAGCTACTTGCTGGCCATTGGAGACTCGGGAGCTCCCTCTAAATGAGAAGGACTACACATGTTGTGGGTATGAATATGGGACAGTGGGATAAATAACAGTGTGCCCTACTATAGTGGTGTGATTCTGGAAATTGTTCAATTAAAGGTTTTTTTAAGTGCAGATTACACCCCCCCCCCCCCCTAACACAAGCAGCCAATCACAGGTGTGCAGCTGCAGTTTCTGGAAGCAGGCAGATTTCTAGCACTTGAGCCACCATTGCTAAAGCTCATTTCCTCAGTTTTCCACCAAAGCCGAATTCTGTAATTTTGGGTCCGTGAAAGACCCTAAACAGAATCTATTCTCCTTTGAATTTCTTTTCCCAATTCCTGGGCAGCAGTATTTTGTTAATACAAGTGCGGTGGAACCCAAGCACCATTAAAACACAGCTATCTTGGGCTGATACTTTCTTGCACATCGGACGTTTTTCTTTTCAAGATTTACTTTTGCATTATTCCGCTAGAAATTTATTTTTGTTTGAAAAAGGTCAGGCGTTATGTTAGGATGGCTTTTCAGAACCAGAATGGTTTGGGGTTCTGAGAAGCCAAACGAATGGGCCTTCAAGGGCTTTTCACACATTTGTCTAAACAAACTCCGACTGGGTAGTGAAGGCTGAGCAGTCAGGCTTAAATTAAGGAGATCAGGGGTTTGGTGGTA
Source organism: Ambystoma mexicanum (assembly GCF_040938575.1). NCBI lineage: Eukaryota > Metazoa > Chordata > Amphibia > Caudata > Ambystomatidae > Ambystoma > Ambystoma mexicanum. Next base: position 1,466,706,036 of record NC_090935.1, read on the forward strand.
GATACAGGGACCATCAAATAGAGTTGAAAAGTAATTGGATGTCCACACAGATGCACACAAACATTCTTTATTTAAAGAACATACATGCATTAACAAAAACACTATTACTCACTAGGTTAAAACATAACATACATATATACATGCAAAGTAGGTAACACCACAGAAGGGGATTACCCCCTTTAGAATACACACCGTGAAATTGAGCAAAGCGAAACAAAAACAACACTATTCAAACTGAAGTGGGATGCGAAAACAAAAACATATTTATGCAGTCAAAACAATGTACCTTCTAAGGGGAAAACTAAAAGGTTTGTAAGTCCTTTCCAGCCAAACTAGTTCAGTAACTAGGGGTTCCAGTGTGACCAGTTCAAAGTCAAGTACATTGAAAGAAGACAGTCAGTCTGCCACAGCCAATTGGTTCTTTAGATAGTAATTGTGATTGGTTATTTATAACACGCTTAATACCCAGAGGTTTCTAAACACGGACCCAGGGATCGAACCTGTGTTGCTCTGCATCGTCTTGCTTTCAAGGAGAGTGCGTTGCCCTTGAGCTATCCTCCCGAGACTAGTGACGCACCAGTTTCAAATAAATGATTTCCCAAAAAGGGATGCTACAATCCCCAATACCTAGGCACTGAAGGGCCTCCATGAAGGAATCCTACACCAGAAAATCACCACCCATGAGCAGTTAATGGTAGTCGCAGGGACAGGACTTTGCGCCCATTGAATCCTAATGGTGGGCGGAGGCGGGGAGCACTCCAATAGCAGTATTCGATTTCAGACCAAATTGTCGAAAAGCAATCCCCAGTTAAGAAGGGGCCATTGGCGAAAACTACTTGCGCCTTTGGTCCGGCTGTATGAGGTCTGGACATGGCAGGTGCAGACAACTGTTTCAACTCCCATGACGCCAGGAGACTTCAGGCACAGTGATTTGCTTTGGTGGTCCTGCAGTGTCAAGCAGGCCCCTTTTCATGGGGGAGAGAAGTACGCGACCAGGTAACAGTCCATGATGGTTGGATCTACAGTTTAAAGCCTGCAGGCAAGATGCTGTCAGAGTAGCAGGTGGTACCATTTTGTAGGATACCTTGGGTCCTGAGAAGATACAGGTACTTTAGAGTCCCAGAGAGAGGCCGGCTATGCAGAACTTCAAAACAGTGGAGCCCATCAGTCTAAGAAAGGAAGGCATCACTTGTTGCAAGGCGATGATCCAGGGGCTTCTTGATGGGTGGCTTTGTCAATACTGCCCTGCTGCTGCAGTCCTCAGGTGTTTAAGCATGGTATCTCAAGTCCTCAGACTCCTGGTTAGTGGGTGAAATTCAGCCTGGCTCAGACCCACCATTTATATCCCAAATCCACTCTGGGAGCGACCCAAGCCCACCAATGGCAACGTTCTCCACCATTCAAACAGGCAAGAGCTGCTCAATCATGGACAGCCAACTACGCCACATCAGCCCAGCAGCAGATAATCCCTGTCTGGAATTTGGATTCGGGCTAGACAGCCCCAAAATCCAGTTCTAGCCAGTTCACAGTCACGCGCCATGCTCCACCACCAGCCCATGCATCTGTCCTTACATGGGGTTTGACGTCTGTCCTGACGCTTCTATCAGAGGTGGTGCTGGAGCATTTTGGTGTGACTGGGAGTGCAGCCGTTCCCTGTTCACGGACAGGACCCCGGCCGCATCCAAGCTGCTCTGGCTACCGCCTTCTCCGTTGCAGTGCACATACGTGCGGGATCGGCTCCTGGATTCTGCACATGCGCACTGAGCAACCCTTCCAGTGCCCCCAGCATCACCCCTGTTTGGGCCACAAAAACAGCCTAGGGACAAAAACTAGTGTGTCTTAACGCGCTGGATTAATTAACAGAGACCTCTGGCCACTTTGTCCAGGTCTGATCCTGCTTCATTAATTTCTCCTCTGTGCCCTGGTTTCTGGGTACTCTCCCTCCTGGATCTGTGCTCGCCTCTCCTGCTTGCTTCCTTCCTTATTCCACCATGCCCTGCTCCCAGGATACTATTCCCTTGGTTCTCTGCCACTTGCTGCTAGAAGCCACTCCCCGCCCCACCTAGCCTCCTCTGCTTGTCCTTGCTGTTGGGTCCTTTTCTCAGTTCAGAATCTTCTGCGAGTTTTCTGTGTTTTCTATCTGGCCTTCGATTGTCTGCTACCATCAACCTGCTTGGATATTTCCTTCTCTTCAGATCCTCTTGCCAATCCAACATCCAATACATCTCGACTTCCCTCATCACACTAATCCAGGGAAGTCAGCCGGGACTTGGGGAGTGGATTTGACGTACCGGTCTCACCTAAGGGGAGGGTGTCAGGTCTGCTTTCTGCCTCACATCAGCGTCCAACCAGATACCAGCCAAACTGGATCCTGTGTCCCAGAGTGTTCGACGAATTCCAAGTATGCAATGCCGACAAGACACCGAGAATGACCTTCACAAAGGAAGTACTGACTTGGATGCATGGCCAACCCCACAAAAGTGCATGACCAAACATGGCCGTTTTAGACATGAAAGGGAAGGAAGACTGCCAAAAACAATGACACAAACAGGTTGTCTAGCATGAGAAGCACCTATTAAAAGGGGATGTTGAAAAAAGGGAGAAAGGTGAGATCTCTATTGGGGTAGACTCTCCCACCTCAATGATTTGGTTGGTGGGGCAACAGGAACGATTCAGACATCCTACAATTTGCTCACAACATAGCCTCTTTTCCGCACTCCTGCATTTTCCTCATTATGCGTGTATTCCACCCTGTGTTGTGCTTCCGTCTACTTTTCTATGCTACTTAATGGAAAGACCTTATATCGATTTTATGGCTGTGACAAATTCGCACTACTAGTCCCTCCAATTGATTCAAACAAGGGGACCCTGTGGGCTTGGAATGAACATCAGCAGAGTGAGGTGGTACATGGAGGGAGTGAACCTATACTCCAGGGATCATCTATGTGGCCTGGGTGTTCCCATCATGGTGATCCCCTTGCTCCTATCTCGCTGCCTGGACCTGGAAAGGTCATATTCTGCTCCAGCCATACCATCCGGAGTGGGAACAAACATGGGGCATCCCCTTAGCAAGCCTTCTAGAATGAATTCCCCAGAGTTAATCCCCATCCATCCCAAATCAAGCCATGACCTTCAGCATCATACCTGATCAATGTTGGCCCAGATAAAAACACCAAAGTAACGCCACATCAGGATTGGCAAACTTGTTCACTTGGAGCAAACTTTAGAGTCTAGGGAAGAGCAAGCCTACCCCCACCTTAACGGCAACCCACCCACTTCCATGCCTTGTCAACCTTTTATGTGTGATGAAAGGAGGCCCACTTGCCTGATACCCCATGATCCCGAACAGGGGCACACGCCAAGACAGGAGGACAGAACCTTTGGACTCAGGCCATCCCAGCAGACAACTTTCTAATTACACAGCCCTCTAGGCAGCGAAAGTCAAATGTGCTGAACCAGCTTCATTCTTAACACACCATAAACCCAGTGGGGCACAGGAGACCGATGGCAGCTGAAAGAAACCACTCAGAAATATTGATGTCCTGCTCGTGTTGCACACTATCCCTTATTTTGAGTTACAGAGACATGCTCCCAACAAGGCACAATGGGGTTAAGGATCTGACACTAAAGACTGACCATTAAACCTGGTATAACCCAGGAAACTTACGAAAACGAAGGATACTCTCCCAAGGCACTGTTTGGCCGGCCTGTGCTACCATAGATGACCATGGTCTGGTTACGAAGAATCCCTCAGCCTCATAGGCTTTCATCCATTCCAAACCAATTTTGGCAAGATAGTGAGACTCACATTGCATTGCGTGTTTTGCTGCTCACTTTTCTTACTTGGCGCAGTGAGTTATGTTGCTCAGTTGGGAACATGTTGCCAATAGCAATGTTCAGCCTGAGGGTCATATATGATCCGAGGCAGGACCAACTCACGTATTCATCATAGTAACATCAATAAATAAGCAATTTTCAATAGCAACTATAGGCACCAAATGCAATAAGCAATGGCAAACATGTCATATCACACTAGGTTATTCATTTTTTATAAAGCGCAGTACGCCCAAAGGCGTCAGTGCACTGAAAGAATAGGCATATCACGGAACAGCACCGGAGAGTCAGTAGCTTTCTTAAACCCAGAAAGGCAAGAGCCATTGCAAATAGAAGCCGGTATGGCATTCCAGAGAGTAGGGGCCTGAACAGAAAAACAACAGCCCCCAAAACTATTCAATTTATACAGTGGAACAAAAAGCCTGGAATTATCAGATGATCTAAGATTGCGACTAATTAAGGATTTAGCGACCCTGTTAGCTAGGTAAATGGGTGCTTGATCTAAGATTGCGACTAATTAAGGATTTAGCGACCCTGTTAGCTAGGTAAATGGGTGCTTGATTGCAGAGGCATTTACATGATAGGGTAATTATTTTGTGAGAGATACGATGAAGAATGACTAAGCCAGTGTAAACCTCGTCTTGACAGAGTTACATGTTTGCGTGAACATTGTTTGTTTGGCCTTCTAAACATGGCTGCAGCATTTCTTCCTGCCTCGGCCCCCCACTTCCCATTGGTTGCATTTGGCCCTTAAGCCAATCTGAGCAACTGGGAGGCAGGAGCCGGCCACCACTACCTAAGGCCCACAACAAAGGCCCCTGTCTGCTCCCTGTGGTAATTTCTTCACAGAACTTCCATTCTGCTGCTACCTTACTGTACTAAGATATCTGGACTTCCAAAACACACCTAGATAAGTATTGGTTAACTGCCTTCTCGTGACATCCTTCTACCCTGTTCTGACCCTGTTCCTTCTTTGCTTTTCCCCCTTGTTGGCATTTTTGATTGCACTGTATTTTTGCACCTGTTTCCCAGGCTGTGTTTTATGCATTTAGCTTAGTTCAATTCTGGCTGTGTTTTTTATGCAAACTTGCTATGTCATTTGCGCCCCCCCGCTTCATGTTTGTGATCTCGGTTTGCCTGTCTGTTGTCCCGTTTGCCTGCCCCCCCCCCTGCGTGCCTCTTCTTCTCTTCACCACACTTACCGTCTTCTCCTCCTCTCTCCATCTTTCCCCTTTGCATATTGCACTTAATCTATCCAAAACGTCATCTGACCTAGTACGATAGCAGCTGTTTGTTCCTCCCCCCGCACTTTCTGAAATGTCATTAGGCCTAGTACGATAGTCGCTTAGTTTGTCCCTCTCCTCCTCCCTCTTCCCGCTGCCCGCACCTCTTGTCAATTCTCCAGCTCTACCAGAAATATCGTCAGGCCTACTATGTTAGTTGCTTGTCTGTCTCATCTCCTAAACTCCCCCTCCCCCTTATCTTTGTCATAGCTCTTGCTCTATCTGAAATGCCGCCAGGCTGAGTATGATGGTTATTGCACATTCTGAAATTCTCAAGGCCTTGTAAGAATATTCATTGCATTTTTCTCTTGCTCCCTCCCTTGTCTTGAAGCTCTTTGAAACACATTGTGTATGGGCGCTATATAAATAAACAATCAAAAACTTAGATTGCAGATTGTCCTGGCTGCATTATTTTTGGACTACTTGAAGGCATTGGGAGATTTTTCTTGGCGGTGCCTGCAAGTAGCCCATTGCAATAATCTAGGTGAGAATTGATCAGCACAGTGACAAGAGAGGCAGTGTTGTCTATGGACAAGTAAGGTTTAATCAGCCTTGAGAACTTTTTCACATAAGAACAAGATGATTAAACGTGTGCAAAATGCTGATTCATGGTTAAGCTAAAATCCAGGATAACTCCAGTGTTTTTACGTATGAACTAACCACAATACAGTAGTCAGAAATGAGAAAGTGCAAATAACTAAGATCCAATTTCTGGATTCTCTGAGGGGAGCCCACAATCATGAGCTCTTGTTTTATCACTATTTAATGCTAGCGAAATAGCAATCATCCAACTTTGAATTAAGTTGTAAACCTTGTTCACAGAGGTGAGATCAGTGTTATAGTCCCCATTAAGTTCCGGGACAAGCTGGGTATCATCAGCATAATTTGTATAGATGATACCCGGATTATCAAGCATGTCAAACAGGGGGTGAGTGTAGATGTTGAATAAAATAGGCGAGAGGCAGGCCCTTTGCGACCCTCCACAAGATAGAGATTCTGGAGGTGCTGACCTTTGCTCGAGAAATGACTCAAACCAAGCTGTAGAGGAATCCATACATTTGACTAGGTGTCTCATCCTATCAAGACCTGCTCTGCAACCATCAAGCTAATCTCCCCTCTGACCTCATCCTACTCGATCTCTCTTCTGCCTTTGACACAGTCAACCATGCCAGCCTGCTCAACCGCCTCTGTGATAATCTGGGTATCACTGATCAGGCTTTGGCCTGGCTGACCTCCTTCCTCTCCAACCGACCCAGCCAGGTCCAACTTGTGTCCTTCCTTTCCTCCATCTCACTCTCCTCTTGTGGAGTTCCCCAGGGGTTTAACCTCTCTCCCTTGCTTTTCAACCCATACCTGGCACCCCTCACCCACTGCATTGCTGCTCTCTGCTCCAATTTTCAATGCTATGTGGAGGACACTCGGCTCGTTTTCAGGCTCCCCTCTGCTACCTCTTTTCCCCCTCTCATCTCCGAAGGTCTGCAATCCAGGAGTGGTGTGCCACCAATGACCTCTGCCTTAATGCCAGTAAGACAGAGATCCTCCTCATCGGCACTCCTGCACCTTCCTTTCCCGTCACTCTCTGGCCAGCCTCCCTTGGCCCTCTCCCTGCTCCCACCTGTGAGGCTAAGACCCTTAGCATCATCTTCGACTCCACGCTTTTCTTTTCTCCACACATCTCTGACGTCTCCAAGAAGTCAAACTACCAACTGCACCTCCTCAGAGGTATTCTTTCTTTCCTCTTCTCCTTCCCCCAGAAGCTAACTGTCTCTAGAGCTCTGGTTCTCTCCAGGCTGGACTACTGCAACACCCTCTTTCTAAACCTGCCTGCTACTACTCTGCCCTCTGCAACTCATCCAGAACAAGACTGCAACACTTATCATTGGCCTCAAGCCCTGGGATCCTACCTCTCCAGCCCTGAAATCTCTTCATTGGCTCTGAGGATTAAGTTCAAGACTCTTTGCATTGTCCACAAGACCTTTCCTTCTGGGGCCTAGGTCCGCAATACCTTCAACTCTCCCTTCGGAAATACCTTTCTACTCAAGCTCTTCGCTCCTCCACCACCAACTCCATCAGGGTCAGTCGCTTCTCCAAGCAACGAGTTGGGGCTAGATCTCTTTCTTCGGCGGGCACCTCCCTCTGGAACAGCCTCCCTGAAACTTGCGGAGAACCATCTTTGGTTCCAGAAGCAACTCAAGACCTTCCTCTTGGCTTCTGCCTTACTCTCCCCTGTTGATCTCTGTTTTTGCACTGGGAAACTGGGTTCCCACTGATTTCAGGCCCAGATCCCTGCGCACCCTGCCGCATACCCGCACTGCCTCCTGGCAACCCTTGCACTGGGGTACCCTTCCTGTACTTTTTAGACACTGTTTGTCTGCACCTTATTATTGCACTTGCCACCAGCTGGCCGCACTACCTGTTGCTGCTTAGATCATGTGTTCAGCACTTTCCATCCCTGACCCTTGCGTTCTCAATGTCACTGGGCCTAGTAAGATCGTTGTTTTTTGTCCTCCCATGTACCTCTCCCTTGCCTCGTCGCGCCCTGAAACACTTGTGTATGGGCGCGATATAAATGAAATATATCATACAAGTAGTAATGAATGGTCCATCAAGTTAAAAGTGGATGATAGGCCGAGTAAGACCAAAAGGGCAAGCTTGCCCTTCTCAGCTATTTCCATCAGGTTTATATGCAGGTCAATCAGAGCTGTTTCTGTGCCATGCATGGTACAGAATCCTGACTGACAGGTACCAAGTATGTCATACTGTTCCATATGGTCCTGAAGTTGCAAATATGCAATCTTGTCCAGTATGTTCAACAGAAGCGGGACATTTGTAATTGGGGGCTAAATATTGACCACACTCTGGTCCAGTGTAGGTTTTAGAATGGGCTTTATCCAGACTTCCTATAGACAAGATGGAATAACAGCTGTATTAAAGGAGGACTCAACAATTGTAAACAAACGAGTAAGAAGATGAATAGTTTCTTGAACAAGACTAGGACAGACATCTGAAGCACATACCATAGGTTTGAGTTCTGAAACAATTTTCCCTATAATGTCTTCAGAGGGTAATAAAAGTTCAAAAGGCATACCGTTACAAGGCGTATCCAGCCTGTTAAAGGGGTTTTCACTAGAACTTTGTAGGGAGGAGAACAGTTTTTTTCTTTTGAATAGTGATGCGTTGATAATTTAAAATTTTCTTAGAAAACCTAGCTGAAGTTCAGCGCACCAGGAGTCACTAGCCTGGACAGGAATGTCTTTAGTTTTCTTACCCTCAAACTCCTTAAGAACTTTAAAGAGTTCTTTTTTTAAATCAGATTTAGCAATTACAATTCTATTTTCGAACTATAATTTCTTAGAAGCAATCAGAGTTTTCTTATTGTAGTGCGCTGCAGACTTATACTTAGCATGAGAATCGGGAGACATGTGTTCTCATCCTTTCCAATGCTCTTTTGTGTCTCCTGGCTTCCAATAAGTCAGCCATAATCATAACATGAATTTTTCAACAGGAGGAGGGCAAGTGCGTTAATGGCCCGTGCGGTAGTGTCAGAGAATTGTTGCACCAGTAGAAAATATCGCCGTTAGGGAGACATGCAACCAATAAATCCAAAACAAGACCCTGAACAGCAGGCAGTGACAAATTGTTTAGGCATCTCAGGGTATATTCTATGGTATGAAAGGGAGAGCCTCTCGTTTTCTAACAGTGTGTCCAGGTATAAAAATATACAACAATGATCAGATTATGGGCACCTCTCTATAATAGGCGTAGTGGTGGCAAGATTGTGAGTTAAAACCCAGTTTAAAATGTGCCCTTTTTGAGTAGCTCAATTGATTGATTGAATAAAACCAAAAGTTTCTAAAAGGGTTGTCAGAAATTAAGTCTTGGTATCAGCACCATTATAATCCATATGTTAAAATCACCAAGAATAAGGGCGTGGGAAGATGTTTTAACCAAATTGTTAATAAATGCGGTCGATTGCTCTGCAAAGACGTTAGTACATGATGGTGGACTGTAAATATTTAAGATGTTCAAAGTAGTACTGGCATCAATACTCATTGGATTCACAGTCCTCTAAGGATGGTGGATTGGAAACAAACACTTTAAATGCATCTTTAAAAATTATAGCAACACCTCCACCACATCCCGCTATCCTATTTTCCCTAAAAATACTATAGCCTTCGGGTGTCGCCAGTGTAGCCGCATGATTCGTGGTGGCTGAAAGCCATGTTTTTCTGTAAGACACTTGACGTCCAGGTCATGCTCAGCAATAAGGTCCGCCACTTTAGTAGCGTGTTTAACAATGGACCGTGTATTAAGAAGCACCATTTTCAGTTTAGTGTTGGAGGAAATTTCATTGATCTAAGTTGTAGTGGCCCTCTTAGTATTAATAAATGCGGTGTCGGAATTAAGATTAGTACATGCGGGTTGAGGGCCTGCTCTGCCATCACCTAGCTGTAGGGTAACAGGGCTAGTAAAGGGTGGTGGTAGAGTACTAATAATAGTAATAGCACAATCATCTCCCCGCAGCTTTTCTCCTTCAGCCATGTTCAGTCATTTTAGCGACAGTGTCCCATGGTGCACTGTTGTCATTTAGTGTATTGCACAAATGGGCCGCATCAAGGTTTGTACTTGTGACCATGCAGCAGTTTTGCTCTAAACTCACATGTCAAAAGTACTGATTAAGTATTTCTCTGACACGTGGCAATTTGGTGTGTGACATTTGTTTTACATGGTCATTAAATTCAGGGAGATGCATAATATCCATGCAATAGAGTCAGTACCCAAGATTAATAAGGTCCGTAAAACTACAAAATATGTGGGAGTTGTAGTTTTTACTACAGCGTCATTGGAATAGATACAGTCACAAATCGTATTATCCTATACGGGCACAATAACAAGCTTTGCTGTCCGAAGGTAAAAGAATATACACTCAAGTTACCAGAATTAAAATGCTAAAAGCAAAATATACTTTAAAACAAAATCCTGGCAGCAATTTGATTTCTAAAACAGATTAGCAGCAGTTACAAAAGGCAAGCTCACGTTCTGTGGCAATCAGTTTCAAATTAAAGTAAAAAACAAGCAATTCTAATGCCACCAGAACGCAGATTCACTTTGGGGACAACATCTCAAAAAACCTGTAGCACAGTGGAAGACAACCCTGGATGGTTGGTGTTAAGTCATAGGATACCCACCAACTCAGGATCTCGATTTCTGTTAGTGCCTACACAGAAAAGAGTAGCAACCGGTGTTGGGTAGAGATGAAGTAATGTACAATATCGAGTTGAATATCTGGAAAGAAGCAAAGATCCAGTTGACGCCCATTCTCCTAGCATACGCAGAGTATGTTCTTTCGATGAATTTAGAGTAAACATGAAACATTTCCATTGGTTATGTATCCCAAGAAGAGATTTCTATATGCAGCCAGGTCGGATTGCTTTGGCAATTTGGCCACTACCAGATTATTTCTAGGGCAACCTTAACTTTAAGCTCCATGGTTCAGCACCGACTCTCCATTCACATCGGATCCAATGTGAACAGATCAGTTCCAAGTGAAGTACATTTCTTTGAACTGCATAATGTTCCATAAAGGGACACTACTCCCACATAAGGGTGTAAAGGGATAATTAAAGCATTCAGTCTTTTCATGGCTACTTAATGGTTTTAATAACCACATTACCATAGCCAGCAGATCCACGATCCCCTTACTTATGTTGGATCACTGGGCGCAGCTAATTAAATTGATGGATCCCTTAAGGATATGCATCGGGTGCTCCAAGGTTCCTTTATTGTTGGATGCAACAGATGTGTGACACATGTTTAAGAAAAAAACGAGCTAAAAGTTGTTTTTTCTTTGCAGCCTATGCAGCGGAGGAAGAGGAGGTTGCAGGGTCGCTCATGTGAGGGTATGCCCACACACTATACTGGCTAACCAATTTTCTTTCATTTAAAACCTAAAAAGCAGTTTTCAGACATGAATGCATGAGAAAACACTGCTCCACAGACAAAAGGCATGTGTAGAGAGGTTGGGTGAATTTGGGACTCTTGTATGGTCATTATTATGCTATCTCTTCTACAGGTTTGTCATAGGTCTAGTTATTTAAATATGTGGACCCCCACAAATGCTGGATGCCTGCTCCAGAAGCATGAACATTACACACTATGCCTATCGTGAGTAGAAATGATAGATCTGTACATCGTCCTGGTCAGTTTACTTAACTTTCGCTTCTCATTGACCAGCTACTGCTAAGCAGTCATTACTGTGAAGCAACTGATTACAATTAATTAAGTGTGTGAGATATGAAGGGGTCCTTCGAAATATAAGCTTGACTTGTGTGCATTGGACAGGTTTTGCGGTACTCGATACAGGGAGTATTATTTTCCCAATATCAAATACACCCATTTGTTTTAACATCTAAACATCTGGCCATGTTTTTCCTTCATATTTACACATGGTCTCAGATTCAATATATATGTGTTTAAATGTATTTATTTAATCAATCGTCGTTGCAAAAAACATATGTAGTTACTGCAACATTGCAGCCTCTTCACCTCATCGTGTAACCAAATAATACATAACCATTGCGTTAATACACCCCCTACAACGTATTCACCCCTTCCCCAATACACCTCTAATGCAAACATTTTGCCTGTACAGATTGGTGTGAGATCATAAACAACGAGTTAATAACAAGGAACCGGCACTGGCTTCAATGGCTGGCTGAATAGTATAGCTAACAATACAGACCAGCCTGCCCTATTTGAGAAATGAACGTTAGTGTACACAGTTTCCAGTCTAGTCAGAACTAGCCCATTTCAATAGATATCGCAGGGCCAGTCGGAGTGAACCAAGCCATGGCTATGCACCTTTTCGCCAGCACTAAGGCCTGATCTGCCATTTTGTTTAATGCTTTTTAGATTTTTCTGAGGGTATTGTCCTAACAGGCAAATTAGCCGAGTCAGTTCTACTCATGTAGCACCCATGACACAGAAGTACTGTAGTTTCATACAGTACCACAACATGTGCAGAAATGAAGCATCCTCCTCCCCACACCACGACAACTCATTTTCAGGCTGCCCTCGGCCATCTTCTCTCTCTCATATCAGTTTGCCTTCCTGCCATTCAAGACTGGTGTTCCGCCAATGATCTTTGTCTGAATGCCAGCAAGACTGAGATCCTCCTCATCGGCACTCCTTCTCCATCCTTTCCCCTCTCTCTGGCCGGCCTCCCTTGGCCCTCCTCCTACCCCCACCTGCGAAGCTAAGAACCTCTGGGTCATCTTTGATTCCACACTTTCCTTCTCCGCCCACATCTCTGATGTCTCTAAAAACTCAAACTTCCTACCGCACCTCCTCAGAGGTACTCTGCCTCCCCCAGAAGCTCATGGTCTCCCAAGCTCTGGTTCTCTCTAGGTTGGACTATTGAAACAGCCTCTTTCCAAACCTACCTGCCTCTACTCTCCACCCTTTGCAACTAATCCAGATCAGGACTGCAAGACTTGTCCTTGGCCTCAAGCCCTGCAACCGTATCTCTCCAGTTCCGAAATCTCTCCATTGGCTCCCAGTCGATGCAAGTATTAAAATCAAAACCCTCTGCATGGTCCACAAGGCTTTCCGGGGCCTGGGGTCCAAAATACCTTCAGCAATCCCTCCGCAAATACCTCCCCGCACGAGCTCTTCGCTCCTATACCTCTAACTCCCTCAGGGTCAGTCGTTTTTCAAAGAAACAAGCTGGGGGTAGATCTCTGTCTTCTGATGGGACCTCCCTCTGGACTGCCTCCCTGCCACTCTAAAACTTGAGGAGAACCAGCTCCGGTTCCGGATGCACCACAAGAACTTCCTCTTTGCTTCTGCCTTCGCCCCCCTTTCCTCCGCTGATCTGGTCTCTCTTGGCACCGTACACATGGCCACCCTCTGTCTTCCGGGCCCAGGTTCCTGCTCACCTTGCCACCCTCCCGCACTGCCTCCGGGCCACCCCTTGCACTGAGGTCTGTATCTGTACCCATACAGTCCCTCCCACGTTCTTCCTGCACTTATCTGACCTACCCTGTCTGCTGCCTTAAACTCAGCACTTGCCACTTGCTGGCTGCACTACCATCTTTTGTTGCTTTAATTATTTATTTATTATTATTTATTCTGTTCTCCTTTTGTTCTGCACTTTCCACTTTTCCCCCCTTCCTTGCACTTTCCCCCTCCCCCATGCACTTGCGCGTTCTCAATGTCACTAGTAAGATCGTGGTTTCGTTCTCCCCGTTCCCCTCACTTGCCTTGTCGCGCTCTGAAATACTTGGGTATGAGCGCGATAGAAATAAAATATCAATTCAATTGCTTATCCTTGAACGGCATAGCCAGAAAACTTTCTCAGTCAGTTTTACATTTTATGCACAGGTTTCTTCATAGTCACCTTTAACATACCATAAATTGTAGACATGGGTCGGTGACTCGCATTCAGGTCATACATGCCCTACAGCATGGTCCTACACTCCGGTTCATCAGGTAGTGACGTCCAATTCTTACGAGTCCTACCCGACATACCAGCGTAGAAGAGAAAATGTTCTTTAACTATGCCCCAGTTGTGTAAAGGTATACTGCAACAGATGGCCATTCTCAGACAAGCCCTTCTGTGATCAGTTCTCTTAACAATTTTCTGTTATGTGCCCCCCACGTTGTCCATGCTCATACTCAGGATAATATTGTAAGAATATGAGGGAGCGCCCCTGGTAGTTTTCGGCGCACGTCCCAAAATTAATAGATATGCCCATTTCACACAGCCATCAATGTAGAAGGTTTTAGTGAGCCAGCTAAGAGCCACAACTCAGGTGTTTCCTCATCCGCCATCCATTACATCAAGTTCCCTGCAATGTGGATAAAGCCACTCTGAGTCCCCGCGCCCGAAGTAATCCTCTCATAAGAGTGTAATTTCCGAAGCATGTCTTTAGGTATATCATATGGTACATTAGCAAACTAATACAACAGACTGGGTAGAATAACCATTTTCGTTAGCGCTACTCTACCCATCAACAATAAAGGTAATGTATTCCAGAAAGACGCTGATTTTTCAATCCCCTCATTGGATTTCAAGTGGTTGTCTTCATATGTATCCAGGAAGTCCCTTCTTAGTTTAATCCCCAGGTAGGTGAAAGTATCCTTCTCCCATTTAACTGGGAGCGTAGGCAGTCCCGACCCTGGTGTACAGGTGAAAAATACAAGTTGTGTCCTTATTGATATGTATGCCTGATTACACTAGACGATTCCAGTGCCTCCATTAAGATCGTGTTGCTTATTTCAGGATTTGAAATGTACAGTAGCATGTCATCCACATACTACGCAGATGACTCTCAGATCCTCATACCTTTGACAGGCGACTATGTCAAAGATCTGGCACTGGGTAACAGGATCTATCTCATCATTCAGGCTTCGATGGCCTCACATGGTCTGTGTCTGAATGATGAGAAGACCAAGTTGCTGCTTCTAGGCACACCAGCCACTCAGAAGAAACGTAGCAATCACTACCTCTCTTTCAACATCGACGGCAATGGCATCAAGGTAGCTAAAGAGGTGAAAACCCTGGGGTTCTACTTAGACTCTGCCTTGAGCCTGCGCAAACAAGTCAGTGCTACGGCATCAGCGACAGTCTACACTTGTAAGCTGATCCATGCCTGTAAACCCTTTCTGTCCACAGAAATATACATTACGCTGGCTAGAGCAATACTCTCAAAACTGGATTATTGCAATGCACTGTACCTAGGTGCCAGCAGATACATTGTCAATAAACAGAAAATACTCCAGAAAAACGCACTTAAAACAGCCTTAAGCAATCCAAGAAGACTTCATATCGCAGAGGTCAGACTGAGTAATAACCGGCTCTCCATCCAGGACAGAATACATCTCAAAACAGTCACCCTGATTTACAAATATCTTAACAACTCAGCCCCTCAATACCTTAAGGAAAAATGCACCAAAAACATCTCCACACAACCTACTAGGACTTCTAGGCAGAAGGAGTTAGGAGTCCTCAGGTTCAAATTGAAAAAAGCAGGCAGCAGTAGCTGCCCTGTCATGGCTGCTGAACTGGAACTCTCTTCCTACCACCTTAAGAGCTGAGCAATCCTTCTATAACTTCAGAAAAAACACCAAACAATGGCTCCCATCCAAAGACTCACCACAACCTTAGGCATCTGATACAGCAATACCTGTGCTATGTTTCTGTACCTCTGTAAATAACCCGTTGTATATATTCTATGCATTATGTACGTACACATTCTGCGACCCAGTCCCATTCTTGTAAACCATCCCTTAATATAACCTTGTAAGTTTATGTAATTGTAACTAAGAAACCGAAAATTCTTGTAATGCGTCCAGACACCCCTGGGTTGGGAGCGCTTTATACATAAACATGAGTCTCCCCATCCACCCGTATAACGTCCTCTTTCATGTCTCGTCTGAACACGCACCCCAGAGACACGAATACCATGGTGAATAGGATTGGCAATAAAGGGCAGCCCTTTTGCGCCCCCTTTCCCACCACCCGTTTGTCAGGGATAAGCTTCACCATTTTGACTTTGGCCGTGATGGATTTATATAGTATTTTAATCTAGTGGATCATTAATGGTCCCAGATTAAATTTGGTTAGAGTGAGCTACACACCCACTCCCACCTTACCAAGTCGAATGCCTTTTCAGCATCTAGCAACATCACTGCACATTCTTGTGTACTCTCAGGTCTGCGCTATTATGTGATGGAGCCGTCTCAGATTATGTGAGGTATTCCGACCAGGCATAAAACCCACCTGGTCAGGGTGTACCAACTGTAAGGGTGTAGTAGTCAGATTGACGCAGTGGTGGTATGTTTTCGGTTACAGACTTTTATTTAAGACAAAAAGACGGTTGGGGAAATGCCTTATTAGGGGGTTTCCTGCCTCAAATTAATAGTGTAATGGGCCTGTCAGGATGTCCAAATAATAATTGTCCACTGTTGTGCCCAAAACCTACTTCTAGCCCTCACAGTAAGAACTAAAACTTAAATGAAAGGATTTTCATCTTCAAAACCTTTACCTCCCAGCCCAAAGTTCCAAAAAGTGCACAAAGTTCCAATAGGTTTTCGATGGATCCACAAAATAGGTCTCAAGTTGAAGTGGACAACCTTCCCTTCAACAAGTTGTTGATTTTCTTTTAGCAATAAAGTTCTAAAATGATGAACAAAACAAACTTCCAAATGTCAAGAGAGTCTTTCATCTTCTTTACTTTTGTTTCCCAGTTCACAAAAGGAAGCGTTTCCTTTCACCTGGTTTCTCTTCTTTCACAGCTAACCTGGTTTCTGTTTATCCCAGGTGCTGTGACTCTTCGTTGGACTATTTTCTTGTAGCCAAAAAAATCTGAGGGAATGTGACCCATCCCCTACCTTTCTTCTTCCTGTATTGACAGTCAACCTGGATACTCCTCTTCCAGCTACTGTGGTTATGAGACTTAAACGTTCACACATTAAGGGTAATAGTTGCTTTCCTTTCCCTTTCTGCCCAGTTAATGGTTGCACTCTTCACCCAGGTACTAGGATTATGAAGATGTGTGAATGTGAGTCTTCAACTCGCCTGCTTCCCGTCTATCTTTTTAAGTAGACTTGGTTTACTCACCTGCCAAGTATTACCTGCCAATTTTCCATCAAACACAGTCACCCTAGTTTATCCTTCACCAGGCACTGTGACTTCAGAAGCTGGATAACTGATTTGTGGGCGAGTCCCAGACTCGGCTGTTTTCTGCAAATCTTCACTCTGGTGAACTTGGTTCTTTCGCCAGTTCTGAGAGTATTCCTTGCCCCTCTCCCTCTGCTTGAGGTACTTGTTGCCCTTCTCCCTTTGCCACCACCTCTTCAGGTGCAAGGAGCCTTTCTGCCCACTCGCATACCTAGTTTCTGCTTTGTGAGGGCTTCCCTCTACCGGTAGCTCTGAGTAGATATCTCCAGACGCGTGGTGCTCTGCTACTCTTTGGGAGGTATGCAGTGGCTCCATTAGACCAATCTGCTTTGGGGAAGCATCCTCGCTCCGCTGATCTCAGGATCGCCTTCAGACTTTGCTCGCCCACTTTCAGTTTCGTTCTCCTCGGGCCGGCTTCGGCATTCCATCTCACGTCGTGAAGCACACGAGGTCTCCCAGCTGCACTGTGCCGGCTCCTGTAGTTCCTCCGGGGACAACCGTCTCCCAAATGCAGTTCTTCCCTTTTCATCGTTGCATTGAAATTGACTCTCTGTGATAGTCTGGACCGGTCCCCTAGGTCCCGCGGGTTGTTCTTCATAACTCTGCACATCTTCCTCGCCCTAGTATTGACATCATGGCTCTCCATATGCTCAGTCACGCCCTCCTCTGTCCCAGTGGAGTCCGAGTGAAGTGTGTAGCCCCTATTATTCCTCGTCCCAGTACTATGTAAAGGGGTGAAAGGGTCTACCTTACACAGATACATGGGTTGATAGGGTATTACAGATCTCTGGGGCAGGTAGGAGTTTGAAGCTGGGCTATTTTCACAGTTATACCGCGTTTCTCTTCGGCTGTCGTCCCTTATCCCGCAAGGGTATCCCTCCCCAATGTGATCCTCCCATGGTGCACCACCCACAGGGGGACTACTGGAGTGTGGCTACACTGCCCTGGCCACATAAGATGATAAGGGCTAGAGGAGAAGGGACAACATCCTTGGATTTGTCACATAACCCATTCACAACCCACTGTAGACGGCTGGCAAGCAACTTGCTTAAACTCCTAATGTCCGAGATCAGCAAGGATGGGGCGAGGGAGTGGGCTGTCAAGATCCCATTTCTGTGAGGTCTTTGCCTGCTTTGGGCATCGCAACAATTAGTTCTTTCCTCAGATTGAACTAGGATACCTGTGTCAAAAGCTTGCTGGAAAAACCTTCGGTAGTTTAGAATTTAGTACGTCACTATAGTCTTAAAAAGTTCTGCGGGTAGACCATTTGATCCCAGGGTCTTTCCCAATGGAAGAGTCTATAGAACGTCTCTTATGCATGGGCTCAGTTTGGGCATATTGATTAGCTCTAGAGTGTCCATCATTTTGGATCGTATGCCTGCCATGTTTTCCATATATAATGGCTCATAATATTGTGCAAACGCTATGTTAATATCTGCTTGGTGACTAACCACCTGTCCCTCCCCGTTTTAAATGTTCGGTATTGTGGGGTTCCATCGCTCATAGTTGACCAACCATGCCAATAATGTCCACGCTTTATACCCTTCTCTGTGTAATTAGTTATTCGCAATGGGTCATACATCGCACCCACAAGTTCTGCAATTCCCTCTCCCTCTCATTTTCTAATAAATCTATCTTCTTTTCTACATCGTCCAGTGATCTTCTCTGGAAGACTGTACCCCATGCGTGGACATGCATACCCCCCCTTATCACCACCCTAAAAGGCATTCCACTCTATACCAGAGTTCCCAACTCTCCTTATTCATCTCAAAGTGATCAATTATTTGTGATCCCAGGTCTCCCCTATATGATGCATCTCTCAGCCCCTCTGCCCGTAGTCTCCACATTTGGATGCTAGACCTACCTTTATGGAACTGTAGCAACAACGCCAGAGGCGAGTGGTCAGAATTTTCTCTCCCAAATACCATACTCCTTTATACATATAAATATTCTCCCTTCCCATTAAGAAGTGATCTATCCTCATGTATACCCCATAGGGGTTCAAGTACGAGTAGCCAAGTCAGGATGCTCTTTTCTCCACAGCTCCACCAAATTCCAATTAGATTCTTACACACATATAGAGGCCCTGATCTTTCCCAAGTGGATTCCTGCCACTATCATTCCCACTCAGATCTACTCTTCTTTCGAATGCCTTGTATGCAGGCTCTCTCTCTCTCCCCTAGCCACTCTCTTACTGTTGCTACTCTCTACCGCCCCCTGGTCAAATCACCACTTTTCTCTCCGAGTGGGCTGACCTCTCTTCCTCCCTCCTGGCCTCAACCACTCAACTCCTCCTCTTTGGTGACCTCAAGATCCACCTCGATTCTCCCTATCCCTCATCTTTGCTCTATCACGAACTTTGCGATTCCCTCTCCCTCTCCATCCTCCCCTCTGGCCCGACGCACTCTGCAGGACACACACTTGATGTCTTTATCTCCTCTGGCCTCACCCTCTCTATCCCTCTGATCCCTCCGCTCTCCTAGAGTGACCACTGCCTTCTCTCCTCTCATCTCTCACTCTCCTCCCCCCGAGCCAAGCCTACCCCAACACTGCCACCTACCTTCTCGGACATCAGGCCCATGAAGCATGTCTCAGTTGAGGCTTTCACTGCCACCTTCTCCCCCCCCCCCCAGCATCCTCCTGCTGTCTTGATGCCCTTGCTCCGGTCATGAGGGTCCGCTTGAAGTCCAAAGCCAAGTGCAATTCCTGGTACGAGTCCGACCTAGCCACACTTAAACGTAAGTGTAGGGCGGCTGAGAGGAAATGGAGGGCTTCTTGTTCACACTCTGACAAATGGCCTGTCGCCTGCTCCAAAGGCAATACCAACTCTCTGTCCGCACCAAGAAGAGACACATTCAAGGCCGTGTCTTTGCGGCATCTAACAACTCAGCCGAACTCTTTAAAATCTGCAAGGAGCTTGCCAACCCTGCTGCAGTCTCTACCCCTCCTCTTACCTCCCAGGCTCTCTGCAATGCTCTGGCCTCTCACTTTATCTCAAAAACCCAGGACATCGTGTCCACCCTCTCCTCCCTTCCCCCACCTTTTCCCTCTCAGTCTGAGCTTGCTGGCCCTCTTTCAACCACTCCCCCACGTCCTTTCCTCTTTTTTCCCCTGATGAGGTCACTAGACAAGTCCGATCTATGAAGGCCTCATCAAAACAGGTTCATCCTCGCTCTGACACTTGCCGATTTTTGCAACCACTCCTTTGCCTCAGGATCCTTCCCCCTCCGCTCTGAAGCACTCCCTCGTGCATCCTTTCTCAAAAAACTTACAGCTGATCCCTCTTGTCCGGGAAAATATCGCCCTATTTCCATTACTCCCTTTCTGGGCAAACTCCTGGAAAAGCTAGCCATCTCTCAGCTTAACCTTCATTCCGATTCGATTGGCTGTCGCCATGACCATCAGTCTGGCTTCAGAGCTGCGCGAAGTACGAAACTGCTCTCCTGAACAACCGTGAAGATCTGCTCTCCAACCTTGACTCTTAACATTCCCTCTGTCCTCATTCTACTCTTCTGCCTTCGACACGGTCAACCATACCATCCTGCTCAACCGTCTCCGTGATAACCTGGGTATCAACGATCAGGCTCTGGCCTGGCTGACCTCTTTCCTCTCTGATCGACCCTCCTAGGTCCAACTTGGGACCTTCCTATCATCTGTCTTCCTCTCTACCTGTAGTGTTCCCCAGGGGTCTAACCTCTCACCCTGGCTTTTCAACCAATACCTTGCAACTATTGCCCACTGCATTGCCATTTTCTGCTCAAATTTCCAGTGCTACGCTGACTATACTCAACTAATGTTCAGGCTTCCCTCGGCTACCTCCTCTCCCTCTCTCATCTCCAATTGCCTAACTGCCATTCAAGATTGGCGTGCCGCCAATGATCTTTGTCTGAATGCCAGCAAGACGGAGATCCTCCTTATCAGCACACCTTCCCCATCCTTTCCCCTCACTCTCTGGCCGGCCTCACTTGGCCCTTCTCCTACCCCCACCTGCGAGGCCAAGAACCTCAGGGTCATCTTTGACTCCACACTTTCCTTCTCTGCCCACATCTCTGAGGTCTCTAAAAAGTCAAACTTCCTACTGCACCTTCTCAGAGGTACTCTGCCATTCCTCTCCTTCTCCCAGAAGCTCACTGTCTGCCAAACTCTGGTTCTCCCTAGGCTGGACTATTGTAACAGCCTCTTTCTAAATCTACCTGCCTCTACTCTCCGCCCTCTGCAACTAATCCAGGACAGGACTGCGAGACTTGTCCTTGGCCTCAAGTCCTGGGATCGTATCTCTCCATCTCTGAAATCTCTCCACTGGCTCCCAGTGGACGCTAGGATTAAATTCAAAACCCTCTGCATTGTCCACAAGGCATTCTGGGGCCTGGGTCCAAAATACCTTCAACTATCCCTCCGCAAATACATCCCCTCTCGAGTTCTTCGCTCCTCTAACTCCCTCAGCGTCAGTCGTTTTTCATGGAAACGAGCAGGGGGTAGAACTCTGTCTTCGGCTGGGGCTTCCCTCTGGAACAGCCTCCCTGCCACTCTAAAACGGGAGAACCATCTCCGGTTCTGGATGCTCCTCAAGACCTTCCTCTTTGCGTCTGCCTTCGCTCCCCCTCTCCCCGGCTGAACTGCTCTCTTGGCACCGTGCACCTGGCCACCCTCTGTCCCCTGGACCCAGATACCCCTCACCCTGCCACCCTCCTGCACTGCCTCCTGGCCACCCCTTGCACTGGGGACTGTATCTGTACCCACACAGTTCCCCACACCCCCATTTTCTTTTTTCTGCACTTATCAGACTTACCCAGTCTGCTGCCCTAAACAGAGCACTTTCTGGCTGCACTACCACTGTTTATTACCTCTATTATCTAGAGATGTTTATTTATTATTATTTATATGTTCCTCTATGCTCCGCACTTTCCACTCTCCCCTTCCATGCACTTTTCCCCTTTCCCATGCACTTGCGTGTTCTCAATGTCACTGGGCCTAGTAAGATCGTTGTTTTTGTTCTCCCCTTTTTTGTGAACATGCGTGATACAAATAAATGATCATATCATATGCGCAGCGATTAAAGATCTATTCACATCAGTGTCATTTATGCAGTTGATGTCACCGCCCCATATCCAAATAGCATGCCTGTGTTTCACAAAACCTATTCATGAGTTTGGGAAGAATTCCTCATGATCAATATTAGGTGCATACAAATTGATAAGGCACACTTCCTTGCCTGCCAGGCTTCCCCTCACTATAACGTACCTCCCCTCCTGATCAGATTGGTTCCATGTGTTAATATCGCCGCAAAAATATTGCAATACAAAAATATTGCCATATTTTTGCGCCAATATTGCCCCATGGACCCTGCGGGGGATACCCCTGCATTATTTTAAAATGTGCGGGGGACACCCCTGCTCCCACAAATTATCCCCCCAAAAATATCGCCTGTGGCGAGACAAACGGCCATATGTACACCGATATTTTTGTTGGGGATATTTTGTAGGGATACCATCAGATTGGCATAATGGGACTCATAATGGAATCCCCTCCACTGCTCAAATCAAAATTCCCCTGGCATAGGAAGAGTATGAGGAGCCATATCCCAGCCTTCTCTATTTCTTAATCAATGTGCCGAGCTCGTCAGAGAGCAAGTGCGTCTCTTGAATGAAGGCTATACCCACCCCATTTTTCTTCAGCTATGCTCACACCCTCCACCAATTGGCAACATTTTTTAGACCCCGTACATTCGTCAGGTACTTAACCAACACTGACATTGTGATGCATAAAACCTGACGCCTGTCCATCCACCAATAGGCGTGAGTCTGGGTCTGTGATGGGAATATGGAAGACCTGCAGAACCCTCTCTAATAATCATTTACGACGCCCTACCAGACGTTTCCAACCCCCTATCGGCCCCCCCCCCCTCCCATGATACCATAAGGTATATTGTAAACTGAAAACTAAATAACACAACTATTAATACAAAAAGAGTTGGCAAACAGCCATCCAAAAGCTGTCTCGTGTGCACCGCCATCACCTCATTGGGGACCCTTCGAAACAGGGCCATTTACCACAAAGTACATGTAATCCCTGGTGGGCCAGCAGAAGAAGCAGCCATTAGGGCTGAGGTAGTTCAAGAGGCGTGCCAGCAGCATCTCAGCCAACCTGCACAATTCAGTCCTTATTCTTTCGCCCATGCAATCAGGGCCTGTTCCATTCGAACATGTGTATTGCAGCTACACGGTCAGGTAGTCCTGAACTCTTACTACCGACATTTCCCCTTGTTCCTGCGGTGGGTTTCCTCCAGGGCCCAGGGAAGAGATTCGACGAGCCGCTTCTCCTCCTCCTGCCGACCCATAACCATGTGGTCAGACACCTCTCGCGTAGACTTTGATCGAGTGTTCCATCTCTCCAGGTAGGACCATGCATTAGCACCATCAAAACTTTAAGGATTTCAGACGTTTGTTCTGCTTCCTGGTTCCCCCCTTGTCACGGTCTTCCATGTCTGCCTCCGACTTATCATATGTATCTTGTTGCTGACTCCAGTGCATCTCCTCCTACGGAGTGGTGAAAAAGTGGGTCTTACCATCTCGTTTCAATTTAAGTTTGGCCGTAAATAGGAGCATGCAACGCACCTGAGCTCCATGTAGAACAGATTTAACCCCATCGTAAGATCTCCTTTGGGCCTGGACCTGCCAGGTGTAGTCCGGAAATGCTGCTACCAACTTATTACCACCGAAAATAGGACCTCATTCTTGTGCATGTTGGAAGATTAATTCCTTATCCGTATAGTTCAAGATCTTTGCAGTGAGAGCATGGGGGGAGGAGGGGCAACCGCTGGGGGCTTCCTGGCCAAGGTTATGTGTGCCCTTTCCACCACAAAGCCCTGCAACAGCTTTCCTGGACCCACTGATTGCAATAACATGTTTTCAACATAATCCGTGGGGTCGTTCCCCTCCTCACCTTCTAGCAGGCCTATAGTGTATACGTTTTTCACCTGGCCATGCACTCTGCATCCCGCAATCTCTCCTCCAAGAATTTGGTGCTTTCTTAGAGACCTTTCATATAGGACTGCAGTACAGTGATGGATGCAGACACGTCCCCAATAGCCTGACCTTGCTCACCTCACTGAATCTGAGAGATTGCAGAGATCCTGTCTGAGGAGCAACACATCTGTCTGTATGTCGGCCAACCTCATCTCCAACGAAGTGCATGAGCAGCGATGGCCTCCAAAGCAGCGTGGTCTGATCCTCTGTGTGCAGTTGGGGTAGGGCCTGTTTCTGGCCTCTGGTTCTGTAGCGGTGAAAAGGCTTTTTTGGATGCTGGGCCCTCCTGATTAAAACTATACATTTAAGCCTGCTTGTGCTGGGTGTTCATCCCACCAGTAAAGTCAGCTGGCATCCAAAGTAGTAGTGGTCAGCACGTATGCAAGGTTCCGTTCCTGGTAAATGTGCATCAATACATTTAACAGAAAATGTTGCCAGAAGTCGTCTAGGTCAAAAGAGTCTTCACGCTTCAGCAGAGCCCCACCAACTAGGTCATGGCCTGCACACTGACTCCCCACCTCAATGATCGGGCGCAGGGTGCTCTGCCTGTAGCGGCAGTATTCAGTTTCCCCCAGCAGGTCCCTGCAGCTCAGCCAGCCAGGGCAAACCTCTCCATCTGCAGACCTACTTGGGCACCTGGGCTCATCAGAAATCTAGTATCTCAGTGACGAGTTGTGGAGCTGCCGCATTCCTCTCCTCTCTGTACCACAGACCCACTACATCTAGGTGTGCAGCCACCGGCATGGCTGCAATCACGTGAGCAGCTGTGTTAAGAGTTCCCTGGTGCAGTGGAGCGCGCCCCTCCCTACTCGCGGTGCTCAACGATGAGTGGCCATCTTGGCAGTCTCCATGCTGGGGATGGGCCTGCAATCAATCCACCAAATGCCACTGACCACAGCAACCAAAACCTCCATTAACGATCCCAGACCTCCACAGGGGGGTCTCCGCACTGTAAGCCACTGTCGTTTTCAGACAATTCGGGGGAAGGGCACATATCGATCCTCCAGATCAGCAGGAGCACAGCACAGTTACATCTGTGAGCCATGGCTCCCAAGCCACGCATCAAATTCAATATTTAAAGATGTGAGGTAATTGAAAAATTAACAGAAACAAATTTGGTTCTGTGTAAGGCATCCACGTACAACAAAAGTAACATTAAATTGTCGTTAATTATACTGCTGAGACCACTGCAGTATAATAAAGTTACATTAAGGAAAATGCAAAACTGTTTCATCCCGCAACGTTTTAATCCTTGGAAAGATCTTCCCTAAATTCGTCAACTATAGGACATTCGGTCCGAGCACAAATACATACAAAGACTCATTCTCATAGTGAAGGTCTTTTGGAAATGTGAAATACAAACAGATAAACCGAAAGCCAGACAGAAACCTAAAGACAGATATCTAGACCAAATGACAGGTAGAGGACTACATAAAGGAACCTGAAGAGCAAGAGACCCAAAAAAAGACATAGCGCTAGACGGAAGATAGATAATAAAATAAAACAAAGACAAATCACCAGATGGAGATTGAACTTTAAAAAGAAAAATTATTTCCCCTAAAACATCAAACATGTGGATGGATCTTCAAATTTGCCTAGCAACTAAATGTGTCAAATTTAGTAACAATAATCATGCACTGGTTGAAAAGTTGTAAATAGCTAGAAACCTTCCCACATCCCCAATTCTTTTTTAACTTTATGAAATGCGCCGAACTACTCGTTTTGCCCCGTGCCTTCCGCAATCTGCTAACATGCATCAATGCAGTAAAAAACTGAAATCGAAACATGTTTTAAACATTTAAGGTTACTACAAATAAACAAACGTTTGTGAGTGCCGATGTTAAGGTAACTATAAACAGTCAATGTAATTTAAATATTCATAAACAGTCTGTCACTACAAACGGGACCTTAACGCACACAACTCCTTCACAAAATACACTTTAAATAGAAGATAGTTAATGTTATAAGTATGGTATAGTTACATTTTTAGTTGTAGCCTTAAAGTCTATATTTAGGTTTATGAATTATTAATGGACATTGAGCTTTTATGGTAACCTTAACATTGTTCTTCTCAATGTTTGCAGTCTTTACTTTTTATAAAGCGTAACCGTAACATTTTTTAAAACATTTTTGCACTGATTTTTAGTTATAAAACCACATACAGCGTTGCAATCCGCGATTTTTTTTTGTAACCAGACAGCTCCAAAACTAGGTTTTTTACATGTGTAGACCCGTTTTCACTTTTAACAGAATTCATCATATGTGCCAAACAAGCCACCCGAATGCAGGAAATCAGATTGCAGTATTTTATTTAAGACTTTCGATCCATGTTTTAAACGTTCAACAATGCAACCGCAGACAAAAGGTCACCTTTTATTTGCGTTACATGAAACAACTGCTAAAACAAAACACTTTATTTATATCTTAATGCTTTGAGAACGGGTCTAAAATCAAACATCACGTTTGTAGTTTTACACATGTCAGGATGCTTTCAATGGCATTTCAAAAGGGTTTTGTGAAATGCGGGGTTATTTAATGTAGCAGCATATATTCAATGAACCCAGAGGATCCTTCGTACTCATTGCGAAATCCTTGCAGAACTAGAAGGGACATCCTGTTGCCAGCTGGCCTGAAAAGGAGTAGATACGTCTACCCTGCAGGTGCCCTGTCCTGCGGTTTATTAATGTCACTTGCGTTTGTTTCCACTCTGTTGAAACAGTGTTCGTATAGAGCCGTGTAGTATACTATAGCATAGGTTATATAGAGAATCCTACGAAATAAGGTCCTGAAAGGATAAACCAAGTAACTAATTTACACTTACAACAGAGAAGCTTCCTTTTATCATCTAACCCGAGCTTACTAAGCAGATGTAAAGAAGCTGAAGCCATAGACCAAGCAACCCTTCGTCAGAGAAGAGTCATCCATGAAGCGGCTCTGGTGACCTCGGATTTGGCTTTCTACTCCATCAAGGAGGATAGTGTTGGTGTGAGAGGCAGACATCACTATTATCTGGTTCTTTCCCCAAAATACTCATGCATTCACTGAGCATTGTGGAAGGAGAGACGATGAAGCTAAAGTGCACTCCCTTAATAAACGAAAGGACCCATTTGCCCACAGCTATCGCCACTTGTAAAAAGTGGAACCTCTTACCAGGAGGGAAGCCTATTGGAAGAACCAGAGACAGTGCTGTCCCAACGGAATGGCCATGCAATCAAGGTATGCTACTTGAACAAAGTGGCCAGAACTTTGTAGCATTAAGGATGCAACGATGAGTTTTAAGGCAGAGCTAAACCTTGCCCTACAGTATTTTACAGGTATACAATCAAACTGCAGTGTGTTACAGCACGCAGCTGTGAGACGAGATCTTTTGAGCAGGGGCAGAATTTTCTTTGAGATTTTAAGGCAACTAAGAGGATGTAAGCAAACTGTGTGGACAGATCTCAGTGCACTGGTCCTTAGAAATCAACTCTTCCCCCGTCTCCATCAAACTAGAAGTTCATGGTTGAGCAATGAAAGCAGGATTTACGCTGTGCTTGGGATGAAATATTTAATACGAAAATGTGTCCCACAGAAACAGTTTCTCAATAGTATATCAGCAGCAATAATCTGTGCAAGGATAGACTGATGAAAAGCTTTGGCCAACCGCACTCAAGGTCTCCACTTAGGGAAATCTAGAAGCATGCACTTCAAACAAATATTTAATTTGTACACAAATTTGGTTTTAGTCCAACAGCTCCTTCCTTTATGGAAATGCTAGACATGTACTACCTATGGTGAAGGTAGTTGTAGGACAGACCTGCCATTTGCAGGCTCTCAATTAGAATGTAAATGCTTTAAAAAATAAATGACCACCTGAAAATGGACCCATAGTTGGCAGATGTTTTTCCTGCTGAGGGTTTCAACTCTGTCTGATGAATAGATGTTGCACCATCAACCACAAAACATACGGAAGAAATTGGAGGATCACGCCACTTAAGAATCTTTTCACTCCCAAGTTGTGAAGAACGCTTTTATGTAGATTTGCTCTGCCATAAAATCATGCCTTTTTAAAAGGCTGTTGCGAACAGAGAAACTTTAAATGGTTAGGCGTGTGTCTGTTTTACTTTAGACTAACCGTTACCAACTTGGAAGTATTGGCTGCACCATTAGTGTTTGGAAGCCCAGCACTCAGTTTGAAGGGTGAAAAGGGGAGTCACAATGGCAGAAATAGTCTTCCAACAGTAATCCCTCATTTTAAGGCGTTGTCTTTCATCTTGGGTTACCACATCGGAATGAGAGCAACATGGTGAGGAGTTACGCACTAGACAAAGCCCAAGCCCTATATGTATTGGTGTAACTCCAACTTTGCCAAACCAGTTGCGATACAAGGTACACGCTTCTCATATTACACAAGGACTTTCTTTTGGATAAGGTGGAAGAATACTCCATGTTCAGGACCTGAAATTTTTGCTGCATGTGCTTGGCCTTTCAATGTTATTTAAAAGAGATGCACTTGGTGCTGACAGTTGTGCGAACAGTGAAGGCTTCACACACAGATATGCTGCATGTGGGTCAGCAGGAAGAAAATCTTTTACGCACTGAACTACTCGCAACCGGACGCAGACAATAACACCTGAGTAATATACAATGTGTGAAGAAAAAAAAAGATTAGCTTAAGTCATTACAGGGGCCAGTTTTCACCTGCGTGGATTAGCAAGAGAAAGACTAAATAGGTTGCGATGCACATGCTTGTGTCGTACACACATACACAAGAGGGCCAAATCCAAGTGAAGAAATTACTGTGCCGATGAAATCTCAACTATTGTTCTCCCCCATGCCACAGGCAAGAAGGTTTGACTCTTGGACAAGGGAGAAGAGCATACTATCAAGTGGTATCGTGTAAACATATGCACTAAATGAGTTTTATTGCAGAATGTCAGTGGTAGGATAATCTCAAAAGGGATTTTCTACATTACTTTTTCAAACATTGTTCAGCTTTTCAGGGAAGACAGAAAAAAATGGGTATCAGCAGATGGCATACAAAACATTGTTCAATGCATAAAGTAGTATAGTCAAGAACCGTCCAACAGAACAATATCTATAACAAAGGAATGTTTACATTTCAATGCCTAGACGTCAGAATACAATATTAATACCCGCATACCACATATATGGCTTGACTTAATTTGATAGACAATATAGTAAAAGCAAACAGGTAACAGACTGAAGAACCAACATGCCCCATGATTCTCAGGAGCTAAACACAGTAGTACCTTTAAACCCTTTCAAAGGTTTCAAATGGATATTTCTTTTAAAGATGCATTAGTTGATAGATCTTGCATAATAGAATATCAAAATCCTAAGTGCTAACAATTCCATTTTGCTATCCATGTAGACAACGTACATTTAACAGCTATTAAATTAACTATTTTCCAGCATAATGGTGATATTTCAACAAACCAGTTATAAAAAAAAAAACGATGGATGCAAGTCATGTATTTAAATAACAAAAGGTGTATCTGATACCATGGTGTATGAAGAAAATTAATGTAGCAGGATATCTTATAACAGAAGAGAACATTGAGTAATCCTAGTTCAAAGCAGCATTTTACTCAATTCCAGTTATTCACAGCATATAGGGAAAAATCACCAGGGCTTCAGAAACCTGTACATTATTGCTTGATAAACGGATGAAAAAAGGAACAAAACATTGACATGAAAGAACAACTGTACACTGAAAAGAGAATTACATTCATTGGTCTCAAACGTTATCAAGCACACCACGATGGAAAAAAGATGTAAATAAACTGAAAGATTAGGTTGTGGGCCCACTGAAAACAAAGTGGTGAAGGTAATTTCCTTGAAAGCAAGTAAGATAGTCCGCATTTGAGAAAGTTACGGGAAGCCACTTTCTTCAATTTTGGATTACAAATAGTCACGCTAACCCATAGGAAAAAAGGAAAAACTGACTCCTGTGCAAGACAACTGCATTCACAGCTATTCATTTAAATTAAAATTCTAGTTAGGTTCTTGTTTGCTTTTTCATTCATCAAGAGCCTACATTCTGTATTCAGCATCATTAGATGCAAACACGTAACAATTAACTTTTTCAAAGTACACAACTCGACATTGTTTCATCCATCTCATTGTGGAATTCACTGGAAAACACACATGAGGACATACCTTAATCCACTGTCCCTATCCCCAGCTACATAAAAATATATATCTAAAGCCTTGTTTGAAGCAATGATTGCCAGAACGACTTTCATACGTGCTACTCTATAGACCTTCAAGGCAGAGAGTCATAAGTTAACACTGATAATGCCATCAAGATAATGGGGTAGAATGCAACATCCTAATGCCTTCTTAGCAAATTCCCGTGGAGTCCTGTGAATTTGTTGTGTCTGGATTGTCTGGTGAAGGAGTCTTCAGGTTTTCAGGCTCATTTGTTTACGTTATCTTCACAACGGGCTTAATGAGTACTGCTGAATCAAGTGCTCATGACATGGGTTACAAACACGCTCCGGATTAATAGAAGATGGAAGTGGCAGCTCATTGGCAGAGCAGCCATCACAGAAAACACCCCCACAATTCTTGCACAGGTTCTGAATGAAGGAAGAAAATACAGCACATAAGTAAATGAAATCGTTAAAAAATGCACATTTTCTTCACACAATGACTACGAATACTCGTTACAAATGTTTTTATTTTCAAGCATTTCCAGTTGGGAAAGAATTCATATGAAAGCACCTTTCTCCAAGGTTCAGCTACAAAGCAAGTTGTATGACTGGCAAACATTTTAATTGTGGGCTTTCATTTGGTCTCCTGATAGGGAAATGCATTTTTATATGCAAATGAAACCAGGTTTTTATTTTGGATATGAGGGGCACCTTCTAAAAGGAGGTTTGACCAATATTTCAAGGAAAACAGACATTTTGAGGAACAATTCTCAAAAACGAAATTAAGGCAAGAGTAGGCGAAAGTCTGGTAAAAAGCAGGATCAGTCCCTTAAAAATTAGGGTAAACAGATATTTCCAGAAACACAATGTCCCTGTGCTCAACACTCCAATTTTGTAATCCAGAAAATAATATTCTGTGTTCCACTTTCGATTGTAAAAGTTCACCCTAGTCACAATAGTGAATAAGGGACTCACTGTCCCATGTCTTCAACCTAGTAGACATGTGGGATCTTGATATCCCTTGTACCTGACCAGAGCACGTTGTGTAAAAAAACAGTAAACAAGTGAAAGCCCAAGCACAGGCACAGCTACGCTCATGCATCAGCCCTCTGATACACTTAACTGCTTCAATTTTTAGTCACACATTTTGTTGAAGACCTCAAACATGCTGAGAATAAGCAGTAATTGTGGACAGGTGGTCCGTAGGAAACCTGTCTTGCCGTAATCCTACCCCTCGTCCCCCTGCCTTCTGCCTTCTGACTTCCAGGATACACTCTACAGACGTCAATAACAACTGTCCCATTTCTCCTCAAAATATTGGATAAATTAGCATACAACCAAGTCCAAACTCA
This sequence comes from Ambystoma mexicanum, assembly GCF_040938575.1. NCBI lineage: Eukaryota > Metazoa > Chordata > Amphibia > Caudata > Ambystomatidae > Ambystoma > Ambystoma mexicanum. The sequence continues at coordinate 1,466,737,371 of NC_090935.1, forward strand.
CCTTGAACAATACCACCTCCTTGGCACGAGGCAATCAGGCTTCCGCCCCAACCATAGCACAGAAACGGCGCTCCTTGACTTAAAAATCCAGATGGATACCATCAGAGATTCAGGAAAACTCTGCATCCTCCTCCTACTCGATCTCTCCGCAGCGTTTGATTTAGTAGACCATAATAAACTGTGCGCCACACTAGCGAAAGACTTCAACTTCTCCACCGAAGCTACTACCTGGATCAAATCTTTTCTTGCTGACCGCACCTCCAGGGTCGCCATAGGTAAAGAAGCCGCCAACCCCATCACAGTACCCATTGGTGTCCCCCAAAGTTCCTGTCTCTCACCAACATTATACAATGCATACACTAAACTCCTCTTCTCAGCGCTAGACGACATGGGTGTCATCTACACCAACTTTGCAGATGACACCCAGATCCTCATCCCTTTATCGGGAGACTACACTCAAGACACCGACACTATCAACAAAATATATGCCATAATCCAAAATTGGATGGCACTAAATAGCCTCTGTCTCAATGATGAGGAGACTGAGGTTCTCATTGTGGGCTCCCAATCCAAAATAGAAGCATTACATGCTGATTACTCATCCATCAACATCGATGGCACAAACATATCAGTACTCAAACAAGTAAAAACACTAGGTGTCTACCTAGATGCCAACCTCACCATGACCAAGCACATTAACGCCCTCTCTTCCTCCTACACCGCAAAACGTATTGCTCTCAGTCGCCAATTCTTGACACCCACCAACTGTATCACGCTGGCAAGAGCTTTAATCTTATCCAGGCTCGACTACTGCAACGTACTCTACCTGGGTACCTCAAAAGCCAATCTAAACAAACTACAGCTTATTCAAAATAAAGCCCTTCGGGCGGCCCTTGGATTAAGGAAGTCAGATTACATCTCAAATATTAGAAGAAACCATCACTGGCTCCCCATCAAAGCCAGGGTCACATTCAAAGCCCTGTGCATCACATTCAAATGCATCCACTCTTGTGTCCCCATCTACCTCAACCACGCCATCACCAAAAAAGTATCAAAGAGGCCCCTCAGATCTAACAGTCAACTACTCCTAGCCATCCCCCGCTACAAGACAACCAAGGCAGGAGGCAGTAGCTTCCAATACCTCGCACCCACATATTGGAACACCCTTCCCCTCCCCATCAAAAATGAGCAAACGTTCTCAGGCTTCAAGAAATCCCTGAAAACGTGGCTATTTAACCAAGACTAAAATCCCCTTCCATGCTTCAGGAAATATCACTGTACTGAAGCCCTGCATTAAATGTCTTCGTGTATGTTTATTTTGTATTCACATGCACTGCGCCCGATTGGCAATTTCTAAGAAATGTTTTAACCAAGCTGTCTGTAACATCGCCGTGGTACCCAAGGGTTTGGGCGAGTAATAAATGCAATAAATAAATAAATAAATAAGTCACATCTGTGACAATAACACCATATAAAGAGATATACTCGAACATCATTCCCTCCTGATGAAGGGATTTGCTGGAATGCTAATTCCAAGGCTTCCCCAGACAGTGCAATGATACAGTCACACATTCTTAACTTAAATGTTGTTGGCATTTTGGGTTTCTAGACTCTATTGTTGTCGTCTAGGGGACTTTAACTGAAGACCCCCCCACACCCCTCTAGGTGCAACTATATGGTATGCTTCCATTAGGAGCTGAATGCATGGCGTTTGGCTAACTAAACTTGGAAAAGTTCACAGTTGTGGATTGATGGGTAGGGATAACCATCTGGGTCATTTTAGAGATTTGCTGTGATAAATGTACCTTAAGGAAGCAGGAGAGATGGGACAACTAAGGACCCTGATGCTTCTGCACTGGCTGTACTCCTGACCCTCCTCTTGGGCCCCTCTCTCTCTGCTGGAGCACACGTGTCTTAAGGTCTTCATAACCTCCCAAATATCCAAGCAAGCAGCCATCTTGCTCTCCTGAAGCCTCCCTTTCTCTGTGTTATTCACTGGACCAGAGGTGAGGTCCCTGCTGTTTGGCTGGCACCGAGTGGTTCTCTGCCAAACCTCCTTGCTCTGCCGTGGAACATATTGACACGTCTCCCAGCGGCTGCTCCTTGTCAGGGGAACAGCATCTAAGGAGATCTCTGTATCCGTGCTCCTTGGGCCTTTCTTACAGTCTGGGAAGCTTTCAAAGAGTCCTCTGACCGCCAACTGCTCACTATTAATTCCCTAGAGGGTCTCTGGGCTGTGTGTGTAATCCATCTTCAAGACCCCTTTGACAATGATTTCTTCAGTGGGTTGGTGGTTCGCTCCACAGTAATTTGTTCCTAGGCCTATGGCCATCTAAACTAGGGCTAAACCGCTTCTGGTGGGGTCCCTCTAACTGCCCAGCTCTATGGTCGCTAGCTACCTCATTACTAGCACCTATAAGTTATACTTTCACACTGTGCCACGATAACCATGCATGAAGGATTGACCTTGTCCCATGCTAAAACTCCATAAATGTATGATTGACAAATACTTACCTGGAATCAGCCTATGCAACTTCTTTGACCTTGGGCACTGAAGTTTCCGAAGTGGTCATTGTTAAATACTTTCCTGTGATTTGATGTCGCTTTGCATAAATAAATGACTACAATTTACTTGTTCAGAGCCTTGCAAAGTCGGCAAAGATGTACTAACCTGTAAAACATTTTCAATACCGTCTTTAAAGGTGTTTTCTAGATCTTTACTGATTCTATAATAAATCTATGTTTATAAAAGTACTGACCTGATTTCAGATATTTCTACAAGTAGGACTTTATTATAAAGAGTAGATTTATCAGTAAATATACTGTGTAGACATAAATCTATTTTGTGCTTGTCTGTGATTTCTAAGAGTCCTCTCTGTCTTTTTTTTAAATTTAAGTTTGTATTCTTTTTTTTAAAAACATGAAAAAAGAACATTACTGCTTTCTTGGTATCATTGTCAGGTTACAACGAATAAACTTGCAAACCAAAACGAGTGTGTCTATGTAATCTATGACAGTACCATTGCAATTAACTTAGCAACCCCCTTTCCCTCCCCCCTCCCTTCAAGACAGGCATGATACATTTGAAGTTCGTTGACAGATGTATTTGCACATCATAGTGGGACGCAGTTTGAGTATTTAAATGTTTATTGGTGCGTTCACGACAGGATCTTATCCGGATGGTCTATTTGGTGAGTTCTGGCCTGTTATTAAGTTGTACTAGCTTTAAGTTCCTCAATTGTTGAAGTGATTTCTTTCCGGGTTGGGGACGTACAGGGCTGCAAAGTCACACCAGAGTTCTTCGTGTTGGGCAGCTCTTTCGTGGAGGGCAGCTGTGATTTTTTCCATTGTATATATGTTTGTGGCTACCCCGATCCATTCCTTTTTTGCAGGGAGGTATGGTGATTTCCATTCAGTCACTTTGCATGCACGCGCTGCTAGTAGTAGTGGTGATGCTATTCCCTTTGTTCTAACTACTTCCTCTTTGTCCTCATCTAGGCCGAACAAAGTCAGGAGAGGTTTTGATTTTCGGTCAATACCATCTATCTGTTTTATCCAGCCTAGTACTTCTTCTCAGTAGATGCGTACTTTAGGGCAATCCCACCACATGTGCCAGTAGTTGGCGTTTCTCCCACACCCACGCCAGCACTTTGGACTATTGGCCTGGAACATTTTGGATAATCTTTGGGGATCATATTGCCATCTATGTAGTAGTTTTATGGCGTGTAATTTATATTGTGCAGCAATTGAAATTTGGGGTGGTGTTTTGCATATTGTGTCCGAAGTGTATTGATCGTATTCTCTTTTGAAGTCTTTTTCCCCATTGAGTTCCACGATTGGGTTTGGGCCTTTGTTGAGCAGTGCTCGGTACATGTGAGTGATCAATCCTTTCGTTGTGGTGACTGTGTCAAGGATTTTTCCTAAGGGTGTGAGTTCCCTGCATAACTGTGTGTCATTCTGTTTTGATAGTATGCCTTTGAGATGTAAGTAAAGGAAGACCGGGATTGGATTCAACTGAAGGGCCTCCTCCAGTTCGGAGATCGCAATACATTTTCCATCTCTCCACAGCTGTCTGACTCTCTCTAGCCCCGCCTCGAACCAGGATTGGTATATTGAGTGTTCTGGGATTTCCCCTCTAATGCCTGGGGCCCATAGGTGACTTAGGGGGGGGGGGGGAGCCATGTTTTACCCCTACCATTTCTTTCCCCTATTTCCATATTTCCCACATCGTTCCCAAAATGGGGGGATCGCAAAGTTTTCGCGCAAGTTTTGGTCTCGGGACCCATAGCCATTCTGAGAGCATGACCAGGGTCAGATTGTTGTTGTCTAATTGGACCCATTGCAGGTCTTTTTTGTCCCTTAGATGGGGGATAAGTACCCTCAAGTGAACCGCTTGATAATACAGCTTGAGGTCTGGGAGGGCCAGGCCACCTTTCTCTTTAGGGAGTATGAGAGTTTCATAAGATATTCTTGGTTTTTTTTCCCACCCCATAGGAATTGTAATATTGTCTTTTTCACTTCTCTGAAGAAGTCTTCTGGGACCTTCACGGGGAGGACCTGAAAAGGGTAAAGGAAGCATGGGAGGCTAACCATCTTGATAGCGTGGAGTCATCCCATCCACAAGATCGTAAGGGGACGCCATTTTGCCAGATCTGCGTGGAATGCAGCAAGGAGTTGTGGGAAATTGGCCTCATATTTGTCTGCATAGTTCCTAGTTAAATTAATACCTAGGTATCTGAGCATTGGGCCTTCCATCGTCAGGCCTAGCTGGGAGAATTCTAAGTTAATCTGGGGTGGGTTCCTGTAGTGGGAAGAGGATGGATTTGGTTCGGTTGATTTTGAAGCCTGATAGTGCGCCATATGTCTCGATGAGTTGTATAACGCGGGGCACGGAGCTCATGGGGTTCTGGACATGGAGTAGGATGTCGTCGGCATATAAGGCGAGTTTGTATTCTCTTCCGTGAACATGCAGTCCCTCTCCTTGTTTGTCGGCTCGGAGTGTTTGGGCAAGGGGTTCTAGGGATAGGGCAAATAATATTGCTGAGAGGGGGTATCCCTGTCTCGTGCCTCTTCCCAGGGGGAACCATCGCAAGTTCACCATGACCGATGCTTGGGGTGAGGTGTATAATGCCTTAATTCCTCTCCGGCGTGTCGGGACGATTCCTATCTTATTCAGTATTGCCTCCAGGAAGCGCCATTCGACTCTGTCGAACTGTTTCTCCACATCGATCGATAGTAGTGAGGGGGCATTAGGCATTTTTTTAGCTTCATGTATTAGGTGGAGAGTTTTACGGGTGAGTCGGCACCTGGTCTTCCGAGGATGAAACCAACCTGGTCGGGATGAATTATGAAGGGCATGTGTGTTTCAAGTTTGGCGGTAAGTACTCGTGTATATATTTTGGCATCAATGTTGAGGAGAGAGATGGGGCGGTAGGATGCACACATCTTGGGATATTTGCCTTCCTTGGGAATTACCGAAATTAGCGCATCAGAGAAGGATTTGGAGGCTGATCCAGTTTGAAGGATGTGGTTAAATAGTTTGACCATAAAGGGGAGCAGGGGGGGTCTAGGAAGGGTTTGTAAAACCCTGCGATGTAGCCATTGTCTCCTGGGGCTTTCCCTGTCGGAAGCCTTTTGATGGCGTTTTCTATTTCTTTGGGAGTAATGGGGGATTTGAGTGTGTCGACTATGTTTTGGGTAAGTTTCGGTATGGTAATCTCCTCCATGTATTTGTCTATTCTCCTCCTTCCTGTGTGGTTTCAGGTGTATAGTTTTTCATAAAATTCAGCGAAGGCCTCAGAGATATTGGTGGGATCTGTTGTCTGGGGATTGTTTGTGTGATTCTATGGATGTCACCCATCTATCTACCCGTTGCCCTCTCAATCTGGCTGCTAGTAGCGCGTCGGCTTCATCTCCTTTCTCATAATGTTTTTGTTTTAGGAATTGGAGTTTATGGACAACTAGTCCAAGCTCCAGGCGGAAGAGTTCTTCCCTTTCCTGGGTCGCGTCCACTATTCTTTTTCTCCTCTCAGCATCATTAGATTGTGCACGGGGGTCTAATTGTGAAATCTCATTTCTCAGTTTATTTTCCATCAGGGTTCTCTCTCTCTTCTTGGCCGCCCGCTCCCTCATTAGTATACGCCTCCACGTTGCTTTCCCCGCTTCCCACACTGTGTTTTTGGACACTTCGTCTGTATTATTTCGATCGAAATATTCACTGATCGCCTTTGCTAATTGTTCAGGAATACAGGGTCTTTCCATAGTGTTTCGTTACAACGCCATTTCGAATTCTTGTGAGGAAGCGCTATAAGGCTAAGGGTGACAGTGACCATATTGTAGTCGACCATGCAATTGGGCCGATCGTTGATGTAGACATTGCGTCTGTTAGGCCGGGGGTGAGATATATGTAATTAATCCTTGTGTATGTGGCGTTGAGTAGAATGTATAAGCTGTTTGATGGGGATGTGAGTGACGCCATGCATCTTGTAGCCTGTATATGTTATCATTTTGATCACTTCGGTGCGGCCGGCATCGGGCGGTTCATTTGCTTGTGGGTTGCCGGCTTGTCTGTCAAGTGTGGGGTCTGCCCACATGTTAAAGTCACCTCCAAGGATCACTTCTCCTTCCGCCTCAAGCATAACTTTGGGGACCATGTGTTGTAGGAAACGGGATTGTCCAGTGTTGGGTGCGCAGATGGAGGCGAGTGTTATGGTGGTATTGTGTAGCCTGCCCACTACTACAATTGCTCTAGCTCCCATATCGAACCAAGTTTTCCTAACTTCGAATTTGAGTCCCTTTCTGATCAAGATGCCCACGCTGGCTTTTCGTAAGGGGCCGGAGCACCAATATTCAAGACCAAATCTGGTGAATAGAGCCCTACTTTCTTCCCCTTGTATGTATTTGGTCTCTTGTAGTATCCGGTCATATTTTCGAAAACATATTTTCGAATGACCATTATGTCGAAAACATTTTGCCGAATTTTTTTTTTTCGATTTTTTTTTTTAATTTGATATTTTTTTGGGGATTCGTTAGTAAAAAAAAGTGTAAATAAAAAAAATTAAAAAACAGTGGTTTGGGTGGAACCCACCCTTTAAAAAAATAAAATAAAATAAAAAACATTTGAGAAAAATAAAATTTAGGCAAATTTGGTGTCGAGAAAATGGTATTCGAAAATATGGGTTTCGAAAATATCACTATAAACCCTGGGTCCCATGTGTTCTAATTCAATGTCAACAACCTAAGGTTGTTTGGTTTGTTTGCCTGTCATGAACATTACAGCTTTCTCCCTACCGCCCCCCTCCCTCCCTTTGTCATTTGTGGCGTCCGATACTTCTGAGCTATCTTGGCCTTATGAGTTTCGAACCACCAGTGAAGAACGAACCCAGTTTGGTCCGTAAACTTAACACTTCTCTTTGTAGTGAGCCCTCTTTGGCTCCCCCCTATTCCCTCATTGTTCTGGCAGAGTTATACACTTCTGCCGATAGTTCACTCCCCTCGTTCCCCCCCCCCGCGTGTCTTAGGTGTGTATTGTTTGTAACAAAAATTCTTACTTTCTTCTAGGTGCGTCAGCTTTGTGCTCATGTTTGCTCATATCTGACCTCAGAACTGGAGCACTTCGCTTGAAGCAGGTCGACGCTTGCCCTTCATGGGTCGACACACCTATGTCTTTGATCTGGTCTCGGGCGTTCACCGTTCTGTGTCAGAGGGCGCATTCATCCTTCTGAATTTGTGCGCCAAGGATCTTTTTTCATCTTGGTTCTTTGATCTTCCAACCAGTCTCTCAATTTCTTCCGTTGTCGGGGGCTGATCCTCCCTCCTGTCCTCCGACTATGTCCGCTATGCACCCGGCGATGTCCTTTTCGGTTTTCAGTTGCATCGGGGTGCCTTCCCATTCAAATGATAGTGTGAAGGGGTAACCCCATCGATATCTCACTGCTTTGTCTTTTAGGAATTTGGTAAGTGAGAGACATTTCCTTCTTATCGCCAGTGTAAGAGAAGAGAGGTCCTGGTAGATGGTTATATTCACTCCTTCCAGAGGGATGTGGGTACCTCTTCTGACCTTGTCGAGGACACGGGCTTTGTCCGCTTAGTTGTGGAATCTGGCGAGTATCGATCTTGGGCCACCTGCTGTTCTGCCTGCACGGTGAATGCGGTCGAGTTTCGGCTTGTCTAGTGAGTCATCTCCGAAAAGTATTTTTATCACTGTGTTCAGCATTTTCTTTTAGGTCTAGGTCTGTTTACCCCTCCTTTTCAGGAACTCCAAAGACACCTATGTTATTGCGTCGCTCTCGGTTTTCGAGATCAACTTTCATGCGAAATTCGTCTTCTCTCATTTCTATTTATGCGATTGTGACGTCCATTTGAGTTTCAAGTGCAGTTAGGGAGGTCTGATTATGTTCTACTTCTTCTTCCAGCCTCTCCTCCATTTTGTCTATTTTTTCTATCTTTCCACTGATGTCTGCTCCCATGCTCCTCAGTTCAGTTAGTAAGTCAGACACGTCAGCTTTGGTGGCTGCTGCCTCTGGTCCTGAAATTGCCATACCTGTGGTGTGAGTGGGGACAATCTGTGCTTGCTGTGGTGAGAATTTAAAGGGTGCAAGTTTTTATCGTATGTTCATGTGCACACAATTCTATATGCATTTGGTTGACCTCCGGAGGGGTTTTCCTGCTTTTCGTTATTTGTGGTTTGTGCTGGGTTGATGTAGCACTTTGTGTCAATAGGGGTGTCTGGCTTTGGAGTTTTGATTCTGCTGGACTGGATTCAGGATGTCTTGATTCCAGTACATGTTATGAATTTACTACCTTCTCCGAGCTTGCCTTGCGTGTACCAGGGTCGACGGATTGTGGTACTGTATGTGGTTTGCGCCGTGTAGATTGCGGGAGGTGACTATCTTGTCTTGCGGCGGTGGAAGTTCTGCGTTATCTGCAGCACCCGTCCATTTCGGGTGGAGACTGGTTCGTTTCTCCGGCTGGTATTCAGGGGTCGGGGTGCGCACTTTGCCCACATTTTGGCTGAGGGGTGTGTGCAGGCTACTCAAGGCACCACGATGGCCGAGCTTTGTCCTCTATGGACACCTTCTTCCTCTACGGGTCTGGCATATGAGGGGGTGCTTGTGCGGGAGGCCGGTCGGTCCGCCGGCGTGATTGTCGGACTGGGTATCGGGAGTCCGTGTGCTTGCGCGGTCTGCTCTGTGGACTGGTTGGAACTCCAGTTTCCACACTCTGTGCCTAGGGGTGTGTAGTATGAGGGGTTTTATGTTGAGCTCAGAGTTGGAGGTATGATAAATGGGCTCCTCCTTTTGTCAGTCTGGAGGGGCTGGGGCGCCTCGGGAGGGTCTGTGTTACACCTGGGTTGAGGCCCTTTCAATCACTGTAGGAGCGGAGCGGTGCGAGGCGTGAAACTTACTTGCGAGTCCGGGTGACCCGTCACTGGCTGTTTTCACTCTGTCCCGCCTCGGGTCTCTGCTTTGGCGGTGATGTCGCTCTGGCGGTTCCTTGCTTCTGCAGGGCTCCGGGGTGTCTCAGAGTATGTCTGGTTGTCCTGCGAGAGTTCGGGCTATGTAGCATGGCCCTAGTGTGTTTCCGGGCGGGTGGGTTTCACCACATTAGGCTGGCGGATGGGTATGGTCAGACTCGGCAGGCGGTTCAGGGTGGCGTGCTGTCAGGGTCCGTGCCAGTCTCGCAGGGCTGTTTCTTGCGACTTTGTGATGTGTGAAGTCTCTAGGGGGTCTGTTGAGTAGGAGTCCGGGTGCACTCAGTGTTTCTGCTCCTCCATTCGGAGGCATCACGTTTTCTCCCTTGCTTCCCTGAAGGCGAGTGCAGGGGGACTCGCACAGGCGCAACCCGTGGCATGCTGGGCCCTTATTCCGTGGCCTGGCTGTCCTGGAGTCTCACGTGCGTTTCGCCCAGTTTCGTTTTAGTCTGACAGAGGTTCCGGGGGGTGTCATTTGCCAGTGCTGACTTTTAGGCAATCCGTCTCCGATTTTTGTCTGGTTTTCTCCTACTGTGAAGGGGAAGACCTTCATGCAGAGGTGACCCGTGACCCAGTTTGTGTCCATGGGGATTGGAGGGGGGTCCAGGAGTGGGGGCTCAATCCACTTCGAGGACCATAAGGGGAGAGCTTACACAGAGAGAGTAATCATCCGTGCCCCCGCTGGTGGCCAGTCCCCTCTCCGTCTTCTAAGCATGACGACAGACTGTCCAGTCACATTACTAATGTGGCTGGTTGAAATAACTTGAAAAACAATGTACACTCCCTCAGGTCAGCAAATTAAACGCAACAAGAGTGGTTTAATAAAACATCCCTACAAGATGCCTTGGAATCCTGCTTCTCTGGCTAACTAGCAACATAATGTCATCCAATAAAGACTATCCCAAATATATTAGGAAAAGGGGTTCTCAGATATTTTGTATGGAAAGTGTTCTTAACCTATAGGTTTATCATCAAGTTATATCACTTTTCATTACCGACCAAGAATACATACTTTCTGTTTATAAAGAAATATAAATATAAGCAATTATCTATTTTTGCAAAATTACATTGGATGACTACAGTCCCCACTTGTGACATACTCATTCACCCCCATCCTCTCTGGTCACATTCACATGCTAGATTTCAAACTAAAATAACAGTATTAAAAAATACATGCAATACAGTCAAATTCTTTATAACAATAGTATTTCAATTTCATAATCAACATGTTTTGACTAAATGGGCTTGTATTTTGTGCACTGTATTCACATTTCTGTCATCTGAAAGTATCGTGCTCCACAGTTCCTTGGATTCAATACTAATTGACAGCCATACATTTAATTGAACAAACATTTGTATTATAATAATTTCAGTAAACGTACTAACAGGGAGCAAGATCTACTGTGCAATAAATTCATTTTTTAAACAGAGCAATGCACAACCAGACAATAACAGGTGACCATTGACATGCATGCTTTAATTACAAGCCCCTGCCTGTTCTCTAAGGTATGTACGTGGAAAGTGGAGCATGTGAAGCTAGAGGAGGCAAAACAGGGAAAAAGGTAGGGTGGCAGGGCAGTTAACAATTGTAAAGTACAACAAATTCCTGCATAACTAAATATATTAATATAAACTTTAGGGAGGGGCAACATAGGGAACTAAGTTTTAATATATTATTGTCCCACCTGACACAAAAGACTTTCTTGATGGGCCTAAACAAAAGCGAGTAAGTGATTATAGAACATATAAAGTCATCTTTGTAGACATTAAGGGTTTTATTGACGGTTCTTAAAGGTCCTGTCCCAAATCAGAGACTGCAGTAGCAAAGGGAGAATAGTCATGAGGATTCTGGTAAATCTTTTTTGAATATCTGAACATCTAATAAGTGTCTGAACATAGGATAATTTGATTCAACTCGCAACAATTTGGGTAGGTAATTCTAGTATTTGGTAGCAATAACTTCAAAGTTTGTTCTGTGGTGGTGTAATCTTTGGACCTTAGGAGGTCCGACTAGCTTTTTATTGGCGGATCTGAGAAGCTTATATGGGCTAACGGTGCAAGGCAAAGATGTAATTGGGCCCTTTGTTAAAGAGATTATGATAGGATAGGTCCTACAGTGGACTGAGTTGAATGCAAAGAACTACATGAAGCTATGGTACTGCCTCAAAGCCTGGTGTGATAGAGCTGATTGCACCAAGTTCCAGGAATAACTTCAAATGTATTTAGACCTATGTATATGCTCTTACAGTAATGAACTTTGAAACAGCCAAAGCACTGGTCAGGTCGATTTCTTGTGTTATTTTGAAGAACAGGGACATTTTCCTGAGCGCACGTAGCTGTACGTGGACCTTGCTGACTACATCATTGATATGGGAGATGGAAGGCATACAAGAATCAAAAATGTTGCCTAGGTTTTTACCTTCCTTGGATGAAGGTGGGCAGCAGCCAATGGTATGCGGCCATTAGAGTATGATGGCGGTGTACAACTGAAAACTGAAAAAAGGGAAATTCTGTTTTGTTTCGATTTTTACAGAGGTTGGTCAAATACAATGCCACTAGGAAGTCTGAAATGTTATTCATAGTTTTGGTCACTTTCAGAAGACTAAAGGTTATTTGTGTGTTGTCTTGAGTAAATCTGGAGGAGAAAGAGGGTTGAACCCTGTGGGAGAGGGACTCTTATTCTGCAGTTAGATGGAGCGCCTCTAAACTTGCTCATCTTTGGCAAGGCAGTCAAGGTGTCTAAGCAACAGAGAGCGGAATCCTCAATGCCCATGCTAGCTTGGAGCCTGTCTAGCAGAATTGGGTGGTCCACAGTATCATAAAGCTGACCACTCCAGAGGCATCAGTACTGAAGGGACATTCCTTTCCGTAGACCTCATCCTTCTCAGAGATGAGAGCAGTTTCTGTGCTTCTAACAGGACTGAAGCACCAAGATTCGCTATACTGTAAATTGGTTTGAGATTAGTTTTTAGGGTTTTAGCAATGAAACTGAATACTTGGGATTGGGAGAAAGTTTTAAAGATTCATAGAACCATCAGGTGGTTTCGTTAGGATATGGTTAGCCTTAGGCTGTTTAAATGCAGGCGATAGCATGCAGAAGTCGTGTTGATTCTCACCATGGATATGGGTTGGGTAGGAATGGGTAGGAATGCAGTCTTTGATTAAGTTGAAGGGCAGGATTTAACGAGTTTAACTATTTGCTCTTCGGAGCACTGTTAAAAGCATTAAGGGTGGTCAGGAGGGTGTGGTTCTGAGAAGGTGTTTTTGGTTCTGTTTGACTTTGATGATTTAATATTTGGTATTTTGTCTGAAAAGATGTTAGTCATTTTGTTTGCGAAGTGTTGGGCCGCCGAAGGTGGAGGATGTGAGCCAAGTTCCCTGATAATGGTGGAAAACACAATCGTTACTGTTAAATGCAAAAGCCACATGTTTTTAAAAAAAATGTTTTTTTCCTTGCAATCATGTTGTGCTAGCTTTTAGCTCTGATGTTATCCAGTAATGTGTTAAGTGTTTTATTCTCAATTCTTTCTCTATATATTTTGTTCCCTTTGAGTAATAAGTTAATCATTGAACTATCTGTTTAACTTTTTTAGCAGGGGATTTGTTTCCTTAGTAGGAGGTATCACGATGTCCAGAGCAAGATACTTCTAGGGTTAGGTAATTCCGAGGTTTATCTGGATTTGCTACAGGGTCCTAAGCCTAGATTATTTGGAGGGTTGACGGTTTGAAGAAAACTACTTTGGCTAACACACTTTTCATGGGATTGTGCGATCTTTGCCCTGACCCTTATATTCAGCCAGGGCTCACAGCAGCCCCATCTACATATCGGAACATGGATTATTTCCTTTACTTTCCTGGTTTCATTGTTGTTAATTGTCTGCCCTAATGCAGCAAGTTTCAAGATCAATTCACTTACAGGAGGAAAGAAAAGTCTGCAGTCCTCTACAACATGTCAACATGTAGACGACCTTGTTAGTAAACAATCACTCCAGCAAATTTGTATTACTGATCCTTCAACTTTTTATGTTTCTGCACAAACCAGTGCAGGCCAATTTTCATGTATTGTATAGGCAGTTTGGGCTTCTTACAATGAAAGGTATTCTTAAAGAAAAACCAACAAAGCATATTTTAGATGCATTGCTTATAAATGTTGAGCCAAACATAACCTCTGCTTTGAAATCTCAACAATATTTGGCATTCAACCTCAGCAAAACCCACTTTCGTTTCTGGCTTTGGGGATATACCCACCTCCTTCTACATGTGCGAAAATATGGCAAATACCATCTTGTCTATTTAGGATGGTGCATATCATCACCTCTAGACTACCACCTGTGCCAACTTTATTGCCATCTTGAAAGTCAAAATGGTTGCACTAAGCCAGAGTGGTGGCCACCTCTATTGTTGGTTCTGTAGGTCATGGCCACTAGTTGGCTATTTATGAAAAGTTGAATTAAATGTACAAATATAGTTGCACAGTTAACTAATGATGAAACCAATGAAAGCATGCATTGAAGGCGATATTTCAACGCGATACTACTGAGGACACCACCATATGAAATGGCTAACTATTCAACCTATCCAAATATATCCCAGTACAATAATGTGTACTATACCTAGTTATTTAGTAATGCAGACCACTGCACAACCTCATTAAGTCATGCAGTACATGTTCTAAGCTAAAGTATCCCTAAGGGATATCTTTCATAGTCACATTCTGTTGACAATTACTCATGTTAAGGCTGGGGATGATCAGTAATAATAAAGCAGTGTTCATGAAAAATAAGAAACTGCACTCATTTTAGTATTCTATTAGAATCATTTTGGGTAATCTACCCTTTAGGCAGTGCCTTCTTTAGCTCAACCACTGGAGGCTATGGTCAGATTCTTTTTAATGAACAGTGCAAAACTTAGCCTCTTTCGGGGTAGGTGGGAGGGTGTCGCATGTGAATCTATGAAAGTTACCAACGCTGGAGAACTGGAGATACAAGCTAGTAATGTATTCCTTTCTCCAGCATTGGATCTTTCATAGATTCACATGCCAGTGAATATATTACAAAGCAGTACGTTTACACGTTAACAAATGGAGAGGAGTAATTGTATCTCACCTCAGGAGGACAGGCTTCGAAAAGGAATGCCCGCCCCCTCTGAACTCCTCTGCTGAGTGTAAAGACCGGAGGGGGGGGGGGTCTGTACTTCGGCTCTCTATATGGTAGAGGGGAGACACAGAGACCCCTGCCAAGATTCTTTATCATTGGTACTTGGTCGAGGAATCAGGGCCTAGCTTCTCAGGAGGTGATGCAAGCTGGTTCTTAAGTACAGTGTAGTCCCCAAGCACCCACAAAGAAATGTCCACACACTGTATCGGTTAAAACACAGTCTTTAGATAATTAATATTCAAGGTCATATACACGATAACTCACTTTGTACTCCGAAAATCAACAATGGTAAATATGTACAGTTCTAAAGTGGTACCACTAACGTTATTAGATCTCATTAAAGTGCATACGGTCAGAATGACACCCAGATCAAAATAAAGAGGAAACCAGCAGTAGAGAGAGGAAGGAAAGCAAGCTGATTGAGCAATTGGAAGAATACTGGCCCAGTCTACTTGGACACAGTTCTGTGTGGAGATCCCCCCCCCCCCCCCAACCTGGGCAACCTGTAAAAGAAAGATACAAGCCCAGTCTATATAATGTTCACACTAGACTTTCAATTGTTCTGCAACCCCAAAGTACCTTGGCGTTGTAGCGTTCCTCGTCGGGGAAATCGACAACCCTTCTTGAGTGTCCTCCCTCTCAGGCAGGAGTCACGGATCGAACGTCCGACGGAGAACAGGCCGAGCTATGACGGTGAAGTGGCCGTGTCGTTCCTAGCGGTGCTCATTGACGGGGAAGCGAACGTCCTGCCAGGAAGAGGCGTGCGGGGCTCCTCGGCGTCGATAGTTCTCGCCCGCAAAGAGTTGAACTGTGGCCCAGCAAGGGCGTCGAGTCGTCGGCGTCTGTGGTCTTTGGGTGGCGGGAAACCCACCTGTGGATGCTCCTCGGCGCGTCGACGGTCAGGCCTTCTCCAGCAGGATACAGCAGCGACGATGCGGACGAGAGCGTCCTTGGATCAACAAAGTTCTTAGGCAACGGGAGCACGGCGGCTCCAGTCGGAGACGGCGGTCGTCGACAATGGCGGACAACAGTCCGGGCGCTTCTCCTTGGAGTTCCGCAGCAGTCCCCGTATCGGGTCGGCAGCCTGTCGAAGGTCTGTCTACCAGGGAGCTTAGGCAAAGATCAGCTGTGCACGATGGTCCCTCGTAGCTCGGGAAGAGGGCGCCTTACCAGGTCCTCTCTGGGTCAGTTCTTGAAGCAAAGCAGCTTTCAGATTGTGAAGGAGAGCAACAGCAATTCTTCTCGTCCAGTAGGGCTTCAGGATCAAGCTTCAGTTACTCCAGTTACTCGTCGTAGTGGACTTCAGCTTCTGAACATTATTCCTAGCAGTGAGAGGTCCCCAGATATACTGTTGATCTCCCATTCATTCCGCTGGGTCACACTCAAGCATCCAATCACGACTACGGTCATTCATGCAGGCAGGCAGCCAATCAGGCACACGGGGCATTCAGGCCATTCACTTCTCTCCAGACACTCACAACAAGTTATGTGTATTGGGACAAGTACCGAGCCATTCAACACTCCAAGCTGCATTCATACCGGTTTCGGGCAGGGCTGTCTCAACCATCAGATACTAGACAGCCACAACATAGAATGCATAATCGTCACACACGCCATTCACCCAGGTCCCACCCACAGGCGTACCCACAACATACGGTCGTTGAGAAGGCTCCAGCCAGTCTGGTCGGCACTTCCCCACACTACCATATATGGAACTTCCCCACAACAGCCAGTCAGGGGGAAGGGACAGAGGCAGGGCTTCCTGGGACTTTGGGAAGATCAAGGTAACAGGTGATGGAAGGCAAGAGGCCATGGGGGCCATTTTGTCTCCATCGAGAATCTACCGATTACAATGATAGGGCCGGGCATCCCAAAATGGAGGACGCTCAGGGCACCAGTCATTTCAGCACGGGGCTGCCACCAGCCCGTACCCTGCTCTGTGGGTCACACACAGGTCCCCAAAAACATACACTAGGGGCACAGGGTTGCACCCCTACCCATGGGTGCCATAAGGGTATCCCATTGGTCTGTTCACCAAACCAAAAGAGAGAGAGCTGCACTGCCAGGAGTCCCACATGAACTCCTGCGCGGAAAACACGGCAGAACACACGATAAAAAGCAGTAAAGGACAAGGATATGGAGGCCCTGTCCCTCCGATGCATTTCCAGCATCACACTGAGCTATTGTCGATACAATAGAATTTGGTAAACGTATGCAGACACTGCCATGTTGCAGCCTTGCAAATGTCCCGCAGTGGCAGTCCAGGCAAGAGAGCTATAGTAGAGGAAGTAGCTCGTCTAATGCACTTCTGGCCACCCAGGCAGCAGTCTTTTGACTTGGCTATGGCACAAGGCAATGCATGTTGACAGCCATCTGGAGATGGAGGCTTTACACGTGCCCTTGTGGGTACCTTTGGGTCCTTAGGCAATTAACACCTCAGAAGACTTACAAAAAGAACTGGTGCAGTCGATATTGTATTTGAGCATCCTCAAAACATCCAGATAAGGCTTAAATCTCGCTCCCTCTCCTCAGAGGGGATATCCACAAGAAACTCTCTCCTTCAGGAGACACATTTTATGTCCACCTTGTTCATAGGCTCAAATGTGCTTTGCATTAGCCTGGTGAAAACATTGTCAATTCCCAAGAAGGGCCGGTTTGCGCACTGGAGAAAAAGTCTTCATGAGCCATTCATGAATTCTTTGATAAGGATAGGAGACCATGGTGATAACATCAAGGAAGTAGTGTGTAGCAAGACATTGCTTCCAAGTGCACCTGAATGGATGAAAAACAGAATCCAATTTTCACTAGGGATAACAAGTATGGTAGAGCTTGCTAAGGCCGGAAACTTAGGCGATCAACCTTGTTGGTAGCATACCAGACTCTGAACCTCTTCCACCATGTTGTGTAGCAGGAGATTGTGGAGGGTGCCCTTGATAAAACCTCTCTGCCATCGTGAGTCCTGACTATGTGACAAAACTCTAGGGATGAAAGAGCCAGGCCTTTAGGTTGAGAGAAGCTCAGTTGTGGTGAAGAACCTGCAATGGGTTGAGTCCGGGCAAGCGCTAGAGGCTCCGAGAACCAGTGGTGTCTCGGCAATGCCATGGCTATAAGGATCAGTCTGCAAGGCTACCGTTTGAGTTGAAGGACTCTCGAGATGAGCGGTATCGGGGGGAGGGAGGCATAAAGGAACTTGTGTCAGGGGGAATGTGAAGACATCTCCCTGGCTTGATGGTT
Source organism: Ambystoma mexicanum (assembly GCF_040938575.1). Classification (NCBI taxonomy): domain Eukaryota; kingdom Metazoa; phylum Chordata; class Amphibia; order Caudata; family Ambystomatidae; genus Ambystoma; species Ambystoma mexicanum. The sequence goes on from NC_090935.1 coordinate 1,466,755,233, forward strand.
GAGGCAATCTGCTTGCAAACGATTCGTACTTGGAGTTGGCTTGTGTGACAAAAAGCTGTATATCCGGTTTCCCCATGTTTGGAAGATTAATTCTCAGAACCAGAGTTCCCTGATGAGGGAGTAGGCTACTTAGAAAATTTCCACAGCATTTGTGCTTCGCCGATAGGATTTGTGACATGGTGCCTCCTTGTTTTGTGATATAGAACATCGTGGTAGTGTTGTCCATGACTATTCAAACTGTTTTCCCTGCATCTGTGTCAGGAAAGACTTGTACCTCCCAGAGTTCAAGTACATTTATCTGTAGTGTCTTCTCCTGTGATTACAAGAGCCCTCTAGCATTAAGACACCCCATGTGGGCTCCCCGTGCCGTCCGTGGAAGCATCTGTTACCATCACCTTTCCAGAGAGGGGTGCCTGCTACCTTTTTTGCATATTTGTAAGGAACTTGGGGTCGGTCACCCTAAGTTACCTGGGGGAACCCAGACGTGGACCCCTTGCTCACTGTGTTCAGAGAGGCACAGCTCCACCTCACTGATGAGGCCCAACAAGGCTGAAACACGTGTATGGGGTTGCTGTTGGTACTCTTGTTCAAAGGAGGTTTTCCTGGCATTTTTCGGTGCTGGACTGCCCTTGTGGGCGGGATGAAGACTGATCTGCAAATGGATATTACTCCTTTGTGAAAAGTAGTGAGCTAAAAGCGATGACTGCGGACTCTCACAGTGGGTAAAAACCACAGAACAGGTTATAATGCCATGTTCTTTCGAGAGAGGGGCGCCTGCTACCTTAAGTGTTTTGCCACCAAAGGAGAGCTTTGTGGAAAGCATTTGCATGCTAGAGGAGCTTGCCGTTGCAATGCCCAAAGACTTGGCTCCAATGGGTGACTAGAAACTCCTGTAGGGGACGCATTTGAAGTTTGCAGTTCTTGTTCAATGCAGGACGACAGCATGCCCAAGAGGTACTCGATTGCTTTGGAAACCTGCTGCCTCACTGTGAGCAGAGTCTAAATGGTGGCAGACATAGTACATAATTGGTCATTCGGCAGGGCTGCTGTTGAGGTAGCAGTATTTTAGGCATCTCCCAGGTACATCATACATTGCGATGGAGTTGTGTACGCCCCTTTTAATTCAAGAGAAGCGCAATGATTTTAAGAAATTCTCGACATTTGCAGTGTGTCCGAGGCCTTGGTCAAGAGTGGAGCCTGAATGACCAAGAGTTTACATTTGGGTAGATGTGGAGTCATGGTTTCGGAGGTGGTGCAAGGCATTTTGTAAAAATTCTTGGGTCCGACTTCAAGGCTGAATGGGAGACATTTGAATGGGAAGTTGTTGCCTGCCACTATGAAACGCAAAAAACGTATAGTGCCGACGGTGCATAGGGATGTGTAAACTTGTTAAGGTATCTGAGGTTTAAGATAGGCTGCCACTCTCTTGTCTTCTTTTGGACGAGAAAACAGTGGGAATAGACACCTTGATTTCTTTGGGACCGAGGGACCATCTTTGACAGCAGTCCTTTAATCTCTTTTCAAAGCTCAGGCAGGTACTTCAAGACTACCAGAAAAGAGGGGAAGGCAGGGAGGTTGAGGGGGGTGGGGGAGAGGTTGTAGGCAGCCTTGATGAATTTTAAGGTGGTGCTGTGTGCCAGTAAGGAAAGCACGCATTTGTTTGATGCGATTTCCTTGCATCAATGTGGATAGGCACCCTGGGGTGACAAAATGGGGGCGCGCGGGCACACAGTACTTAAGCTTGTTTAATGGCTTGGCCTTTGGGTTTGAGATGTTCCTCATCTGTGGCTTCCTTGGTATGACTGTGATAGAGCCTTGTATTAAACCTCTGAGGTATATGCAGCTGCTTTATGTGTGCGAGCTGTATGAGGAGTGGCAATGCATGCCAGGCTGTGAGCAGTTCCGTTTAGAATGAAAGGATTGAAAAAGCGCCATTTCTGTGGAGTACTGAGGGAGCTGGCTGTGTCGTGTCAGTTTTGATTTCTTTTTCTTCAAAAATGTCCTCACCGTCAAATGGAATGGCGATGAATTTGGCTTGGATATCAGGCCTAAAGTTAATGGATTTTAACCAACCCTGGTGGTGGAGAACTACACCATTGAGCCAGTAAGGTCTACGGCCACAGAGATAGCGTGATCTGAAGCAGTGATCTGAAGCAGATTCTCCTTCCCCGAGTAGAGCATCAGGCTTATAGTTTTTTATCATCAGGAAGGAAGTTAAGATGGGGGCAATTTTGAACCAACGCGCCCGATCATATCTTGCGAGGATGGCTGAGTTAGCTGCTTTAATGAACTTGGAAGCAGTGCAGATGATTCACTTGTCGAAAGCATTGAGCCATCCGCCTTCCTTGTGGAATGGCACAGGGCAAACTATTTGAAAACTGCTCATGTGCAGCTGCTGAGAACAGTCAGGGTGCAGCAGCGTCTGAGGTTTATGGGGCATTGTCATGAACCCTGTATTTTTTGTTGAATCTTCATTCTTTGCTGAAGCCGTAAAAGGATTCTTCATGGATACTAGGCCATCCTCCCAAACATCTTCTAAGCTGTCAACAGACATTCATGGTCATCCATGATCTTTCGATGCTAGTACATGAAACCATCTTTCCATTTCTCAGTAGACAAGAGATCAAACATTGTTCTAGTTTTTGCTATGGTGGTACGAAAAGGATAGATTTTCTCGGGGAATGAATACTATAGAGTATGTTTTTCCATGTTCCAAGTCAGCTGGCACCAGGTCACCCAATTCATCGGAATATGAAGTATGGATGGAGCCGTAGCCTAGTGTATGTCGCCCTGGGAGTCAAAATCCAAGGAGGTATTGACTTGGTGTGGATACGAATGCACTTCAGCCAAAGGCAGTCTGATATGGCACCTAGTAGGAGCAGGAGGCTGTGGCTTGGAAGGCTTTGGCAATGTAGAGTCAGCCCTCAGAGAGACCCTAGGAATCCTAGTGTTAAGTTCAGACACCAAATCTCAGAATGTCCATGGAGAAATAACATGCTGAGGGAACAGCATTGGCTGCTTCGATTAGCTGAGAGGGACCAGGCAATTGCATTGGCAGGCAGGGCCAGGGTGTTCCATTGGTCGCAATTTCAAATGCATCAGAAGGGCAGCATTTGCAATGGTTGTGCCCCTAGTAGATAATAGTCGTCCTGAGGGAAGATGTCTTGGCATTCAACATAAGTATTAATGATGCCTTACAGGACAGCATCTGGAGAAGCAACAGAAGGAGGGACATAAGGTTGCAGCATAAAAATGGGTTTTAGTCTCCCCAGAGTTGGGTGCGTCTATGATGGATGTATAGCTAGAACAGTGGTCGATGGGTTGGTAGTCGGCAAGAGCGTCTGCAGGATCAGTCATGGAGTTGTGAATGAAGTAGTCTTCAATTAGGCCATTGACAGGGTGGCCCTCCGATGTGACCTTGGAGAATGTGGCTGAGGATATCTTTGAAGGTGCCGTGGATGGCTTCTTGGAGGACTTCATGGATGAAGACTTACTTGTCGATGGGATAATAGACTTGAATGGGCCTGTGGATGAGTTTTTCAGTTCTAATAAGGAGGCAGAAGTCTTATCAAGACCCTTCTGAACTCTTGAATTATCCCTCTTCACCCTTTTAACTTTGGTGCCCTCTTAATGTGAGCTAAACCGTTTAGAAGAAGTGGTTCAGTCTTTGTCGACCAGGACGCAGTGAAGTTACTACCCGAAACAGTGTCTGAGGCTATAGTGCCTTCATCAAGCCAGATAACTAGCCTTTTGTGCCCGTCCTTAAGGACTGACAAATCGAGTTTAGGTTGTGGTCAGGATACCGCAGCAGAGCTATTCACCAGGCCTGTCTTCAACTTAAATGTTCTTCAGCCTGCATGTAGAGCAGGTTTTAAAAAGGCTTTTATTCTTGACTCCAGCTATGGTAGGGCGAAGAAAGACAACTCCTCAGTGAACTCTATCCTGAGGAAACCGAGCTTACTTGTGATCCCCTCCAGAGAAGTACACAAAGAGCATAAACATCCCCAGAGCCCCACAGTTGCAGAAGAATATACATTTTGTGGCTTTGGATAGGTTTGTTTGGAAAATCATTGTAAAGTGAGAACTGTGGAGAGGCGTCCCAACTCTGAATATGCTGTAAAGAAAGTGAAGATGGCCTCCTGGGGTGGAGCCACGGTAGGCACTGCCTATTGGCTAAATTGCCCAAAATGAGTAATAGAACACTAAAGTAAGTGCAGTTTTTGTTTTTCACTGAAACTGACCATTACTGAGGATTCCCATCCTGACAGGGATATTAAACAGCATGTGAATCTGTGAAAGATCCAATACTGCAGAATGGCTCTTCTCTGAAGCATGCTAGTGCCCACCCCACTAGGCTTTATAATTCCTAAGACCGGCAATTCAAAATTGGTGTCCTGGTGCTGTGCTAGCTCAAATTGTGCAACCATGTGGGCCTGTCATCATTTGTTGTGACCTCTTGTTTATGGATTCAAAAGCTGTGCACATTTACAATTTTTGGCAAGGGTATTTATGTAATGAATTAAATTATTTGTCCGACAATCAAACAGTTCACTTTCCTTTGTATGGGTGTCATATCAAAATAGTTCTATATCTGTTTGTACACAAACATGCCACACATCTACCACAGGGGCAGTTGTCCTCTAATTTCATGCAGTCACGAAATTGCTGTGATTGAGATTGTATTGGGCATACTGAGCAATAAAGACAGCAGATTAAAACCTGCACACAAAGACGCTAGTAACAATGGCTGGAGGAACATCTGCTGCAGGGCATCATGGTGGAGGGTCGCATGACGCGAGCAATGCAGGAGAACATGCCAGCAGGAGGTACTAAGAGCATGCAACGAGCTGGAAACGGAATTTTGGGGACAGAAGTGGAGGGTTCATTGCCAGATGAGTGTTGTGGGTTATGGAGTACCCCCAAAAGTGCATGCAAAAGCAGAGATAGGTCAGTGGTACAGAAAACTACTGGTGTTTAGAACCGGTGCCCAGGATGAAAGGTGCACAGAGGAAGGAAGCTGCTTCTGCTCAACGGAAGCTTGACATGGATCACTGATGAAGGGGTAGTTCCTTCCATGTTCTGAATGAACCAACATGTCTTTCAGGCTTTTTCTAAAAAAAAAATAGGTTTTGTTGCAGATTCGATTCAAAATCTATTTGATAATTTTCTAAAATAAACTTGACAATTGCAGAACTGTGTTTACTAAAGATGATAACATACACGGTTTTGTCAGATTCATTCTGTGACATTCCTGGACCAAGTACAGTTGTCGGCATTTTTGTCCAATGTTAAGTGCAATTAAAGCTAAATGCAATGGAACTTACATGATGCTCATAGCACTGGGAATGTAGTGCCAAGTCTATGGATAACCTTTCCAGCAGTTGAGGGGTGGATGTCTGCACACTAGCTTTTAGAGTATTCTTTGTAGAACCATCTTCTTTGCCAAATCGTTTTCCATAAAGTGATCAGATTTTCTCTCATGTTTTCCTTTACCTGCATGGTTACCAAAAGGGAAAATTGCCTCGTAATGGGGCGTTTCGATTTTCAGGAGTTATTTATGTTGAAACATGTTAATCATTCTTTCTGCCTTAGGAAACACATTTCTAACACTTGGATTTGTAGCATTCAACTCCGCGTGAAGGGCAGGATATCTTGTTCAGAGCCTTTCCATAGCATACAAAATATCTTTAATAAATGGTTTCCATATGCGACTATTGGTTTGAATTGGGTCATTAGTATAAAAAATACTACTTCCCTCAAAAGTAGCCACACAACGATTTGCCATATTGGGGGCAAACACTGGCTCCTTGGCCATGCCCTTAATTTGGATGAAAAAATCTTTGTGACCGAAGACATTGACTATAGAACACACTAGAAAATAAATTAGTTGGGAACCGGATGTGGCTTCTCTCTTTTCTAGAGCCTTTTAAGGCTGAAATCGCTCCCTGTTAAGGTGTATAAAGATGCCATATCAAAGGAGGAGTATTTTGTTTTCACATTCCTGTTGGCCTGTAGAAATGTCACTGCCAAAGGTTTTAGAAAATGCTCTGGATTTTCATATGAAGCAGGCATGGCCGACCTTTATGTGCAGATATTCACAAAGGGAACTTGGCCAGACTTTTGCAACTTGGGGCCATACCATGAACCAAGAAAACCTATTGGGCAGGTGATGCAAATTCAAAGACAACCCATCCTGAAATAAAGTCACACAACCCTTAACAGCAATGGCATCACAGGACGTAGTAATGTGGCTTGAATTTTAACTAAAATCACGGGAAGAGATTTAAATGGGTCTGGAAATGTATTTTGATATCCAAAACAATCCATGCAGGTGCTGTCATCAAATCTCTAGTGCAGCTTCAGAGGCTGCATCAATTCTGTGTAATCTCACTTAATTCACATGTGCTTAATTGCCATATCAGAGGATATATCTCTGTTCATCGTACTCCCTTGAGTCCATTTGCCTGCTGCTGGTGTTGCTTGATATGAGGGTAAGGCCATTACTGACTATTTTCAATTTTTCCACTTCCACCCCTGGCAACATTTCTTGATTGGTGCCTCCAGCACCTTGCTCATTTCACCTGACCCTCATCTCCCCACTGCCTATTCCAGTGCACCATCTAGGCCAGAACACCCCAACATCAGAGGCTCCCCTCGGGGTAGCCATGCCTTGGCAGTCGACAAAGGCTGGGGCTAAAGGAAAGTCAAAGGGGGTGGCCTAAAGGAAAGTCAAAGGGGGTGGCCTAAAGGAAAGTCAAAGGAGGTGGGCTAAAGGAAAGTCAAAGGAGGTGGGCTAAAGGAAAGTCAAAGGGGGTGGGCTAAAGGAAAGTCAAAGGGGGTGGGCTAAAGGAAAGTCAAAGGGGGTGGGCTAAAGGAAAGTCAAAGGAGGTGGGCTAAAGGAAAGTCAAAGGAGGTGGGCTAAAGGAAAGTCAAAGGGGGGGCTAAAGGAAAGTCAAAGGGGGGGCTAAAGGAAAGTCAAAGGGGGGGGCTAAACGAAAGGCAAAGGGGGGGCTAAAGGAAAGGCAAAGGGGGGGCTAAAGGAAAGGCAAAGGGGGGGCTAAAGGAAAGGCAAAGGGGGGGCTAAAGGAAAGGCTAAAGGAAAGGCAAAGGGGGGCTAAAGGAAAGGCAAAGGGGGGGGCTAAAGGAAAAGGACAGTCTAAAGGTAAAGGGCACCTCCCATTTTAAAGCAACAATCTGGTAAGGTGGTAGCCCTGATGTTTACCACTGCGTTAAATCTTGCTGTGCTCTGAAGCAAGCCTTTATGTTATCACTGTGTTAAAACTGGCTGCACTCTGAAGTTAACCATTGTGTTACAACAGCCTTCTGGAAGTCTCCAGGAGGTTTGGCAATGCCAGAGGTGGTGTCTGGTTGATCAATGACATCACAGCCAGGGGCAGGGCGATCATATACGTTATGTAGGGGTATATACATGAAGTGGGTTCACACAGAGAGGGTTTAAAAAGAAGACAGAAAAAGGCAGGGCTTTTTGGGGGATTTGCGCGACCAAGAGTGAGAGTAGAAAAAGAAATGAAAAAAGAAGCGCTCCAATGCCTGGCTGCTTCCGTGCTGGGTTGCAATCACGATAGCTGCCACAGAGTGGAGGGGCGAGCGGGAAGCTGCCTGTGAGGGAAGGCTGCAATGATTCTCTGGGAGTGAGAGAGAAGCTGCTGAACTGAGCACAGCAGTTGCCAGGCAAGTGGACTTCCTGTAGTGGATGAGGTGAGCATGCCTTTTCGGTAAAGATAATGTGGAGAGTGAATTATTAGAGAGGCTCCAGGCATTGAGGACGGGTAGAAGTGAAATAAATAAACGGACAATACAAACGCGTATAGCTATTTTAATATGTTTTCTCCCCGTCCAAGAGGCCAATTTCACATGCAAACTGAAAGCTTACAATCCTGCCAAAATAGCTGTTACTTTTCAAGGTCACAGATGGCAGTGCATTTCCAGCCAAACAGTAAAATGTAAGTGAAGGTTGCTATGATGGGGGGGGAGGGAGACTTTATCACGGGGGAGGGAAGTGGCTATGAAGTATACTCGCATCCCCGTTTTGAAAATAGAAAATGCTTTCTCTCCAGTGAAAAATGTGAGATTACAATGTGCACTTTCATTCTTGTATCATTGAAAATGGTATGCTGAGTTCACTACCTGTGTTTTGTTTCATGAACACTGTGGGCTTATAACATACTTGAAAGGATTGTTCCTTGTGGGCTCTACTTATTTGTGGTAATGCATAGACCAATGCAAAGCTAAGGGTATTTTATTTTACTGCCTGCTGTAAAAGTAGGGTACACAAAAAACACTGCTATCTGAGTCAAATCATAGTAAGCTAATTTCCCAATGTTATAAGTACATGCTCTTGCAGGCAATATGATAAGTCTATGTTGGCCAATTACCTAGCAATCCAATGTAACTTTAGTAGAGAAATTGTGCATATAGTGCAGCATCAAATCCTGCTTTTGTTTTGAAGCAAGGATCCCGGTATAAAAATATTAGCTAGCCGTGTGTTCCTGGCAAACTAGGAATCTTCACAAAGATATTCAACACATTTATGGTGGAGAATGCAAGCAGGTCTGTAAAGCAATTGCTAGGTGTGGCTTTGTATAGCATAGTCAAATTGTGTTGTACTAGGTGCACTTTCAATTGTGTTCATTTTGTACTGCCACCTGCAAGAACTGCATTGCGTGGGGAAGCAGCAGTGATTGTGCTGGCCGCGCGCTGAATTTTTCTTTATCGCCTTGCTGGCACTGGGTTCAAATATGACGTAGGTTGGATTTACTGTTATGTTATGGAAACATAACCAGCGCATGTTCACCCGAGGGCATCATGGCGCTAGAGAGAGGGAGTGACGGTAAAACCAACAGGAGACGTCACTATTAAAACAGCAGGGTTTTCAACTTACGTCGGAAGGTGAGATGATCGATCGTCTCACGGAGGGGAAGAGGCAGATTGTTCCACCCTTTAGAGGCCGCTGCCAAGAACGCGTGACCACCTTTGCAAACGAGCCTAAAGCAAGGTACCCCCACCTGACACGTCCCTTGAGAACGGAGGGCGCTAGTAGGCAGGTACCGGTGGAATTTGCCTTGCAAAGATTCAGCTCCAGTGCCATAGAAGGCCCAGTGCACCAAGCACATGGATTTGAACATATTCCGCTGAGCAACGGGAAGCCAATGCATTTGACGTAGCAGAGGAGTCATGTGTGTGCCAAAAGAAAGGTGGATAATAGATCTGGCGGCGGCATTCTGAAGTAATTGCAACCGCCCCGTCAGGTGGGCAGGTTGGGCCAGATAAAGCAAGTTACAGTAATCGAACACACTCAAGATCAATGTCGCAACCATCGGTGCCTGGTTTACAGCCGGAATAAAAGGGAGACCCTTCCAGAGAATCTGGAGTTTAAAATGACCGGATTTACATACCGCACTGACCTGTTCATCCATGGTCAGTGTGGCCGAGAACCGCACACCGAGGTTCCGTACAGACGATACAGGTATGAGAAGAGGACCAAGGAATGAGGGCCAAAAATCAGCCGTCCAAAATCATTGCGGACTGGAAGTGCACACAAGGACCTTCGTTTTACTTCCATTTAGTTTCAACCAATTCTGAGACATCCATATACCTAATTCCTCAAGGCAGAGTTTGAGACGAGACGCCGTTTCTGATTTAGTTAGGTCGAGGCGAACCAAGATCTGGGTGTCATCTGCGTAAGAATAGAAGCGGAACCCATGAGTCGCAATAAGGAGCAGGAGATACCTCATATAGATATAAATAGGATAGGGGATAATGCCGATCCCTGAGGGACTCCACAAGATAGAAAAGCAGGAGCGGAGCGAAAAGGAGGAAGAGACACAGACAGAGCGATCAGCAAGGAACACAGTAAACCAGTGCACCACTTGGCCTGCAATCCCAGCCTCAGAGAGCCGGGAAATAAGAGCATGGTCAACGGTGTCAAGGGCATCCAAAAGATCTAATAACAGGAATGCCCCAAAACCACCCTGATCAACCATACACAACAGGTCGTCCATGACTGAATTCAGGACCGACTCGGTGCCTCTACCAGGACAAAAACCTGATTGAAAAGGGTCAAGAAAGTGTGAGGATTCTAAAAATGCAGAAAGAAGAGGAGATACCAGCGCCTCCAAAACCTTCATCAGAAATGGCAAGAGGGAAATTGGGCGGTAGTTGGCCAGCACCTCGGAGTCGAGTGAGGGCGTTTTCAGTAAAGGGATGGCCAAGGTGTGTTTAAGGGAACATGGTATGTCACCTGTCGCAAACGAGAGATTGACAGTGGAAGTAATAGAATCAATTATATCAATAGATGTTGTCTGCAAGAGGGCCAGGGGTATGGCATTGGTCAGGGAGGCTGATTTTAATTTCTGAATAGTAGAAAGTACATCAGTGTTTGAAAAATGAGGAAAGGTAGACCAGGACCCTGTCGTAGGAGGAAGTATCACAGGGGCCAGAGCCTTTGTACCTGACTGGGAGTCGGTTTTTATCTTGTTGTGAATAGTCACAATTTTATCCACAAAGAAGGTAGAGATGAAGTCGCATAGCTCCTGAGACGTAATAGCTGCGCTATGGTCTGTCTTGGGAGTGGACAATAATTGAACTAAGTTGAATAAGGCTTTGGGCTTATTAATAGCCCTGTCAACCGACTGCCCAAAATAGGAACTTTGGCCTTTATTATATCGGTGTGCTATGCGATAACCATATTTCGATAGAGCGATTTAGATTCCGGGGAATAACAAATGCCATTTTCTTTCAGCTTGTCTACAGCAAAGTTTGTTTTCCCTTAAACCCTGTGGAAACCATGGTTCAGAAGGGCGGTTGCGCTGTTTACATAGCTTGATAGGTGCCAGTGTATTTGCAGTAGTTAGAAAATCTGCTTCCAGTGTAGTCCGGGTGCAAGATTCCACACTGCTACAATGAGTTTGTAGTAAGTTGATCAACTCAGGTTGGGGTACCCCCGCCCAACTGAGTTTAAAAATAGCAGGTTTTTCAATCACAGTCAGAGAACATTTTAGGGGAATAGAGAAAGGAACCATTAAATGATCAGATCACACAACAGAAACCGGGGTCGTGATATTAGCATAAGAGACAGGGGAGAAAATAAGATCAAGTCAAGTATGTTACCACCGCTATGAGTGGGGACCATGACAGCTTGGGAAAGACCCAAGTCAGTCATTGGTGCTAGAAAATTAGAAATAGGTTTGGCAGACGCCGAATTCATGGGCAGATTAAAATCCCCAATAGTAATTAGATCAGGGTATTGTACTAACAGTTCCTGCATTTGTGCTGGAAATTCAGTGTAGAAAGCAGTGTCGATCCCAGGGGGTTGGTATATCAATAGGACTGTAAGAGTGAAGGTAGATATAATGCCAAGACGGGTTAGAATACATTCCATTTTTAAGGCGTGTTTTGGGACTGAGCTGGACACTCTATAATCAGATTTTTTAAACTAATCTGTGTAATTATGCAGAAACTAAATTATTCGCCTTTGCAACATGGTCATCCAATATATTGTCAAATTGGCAGGAAAGGATTAGTTCTGAAAATGAGAAGGAAAGCTTTAGCTGAAGGAAGAATTCTACAGACACGTCTTGCCTGGCTTTTTCGGGCAGGGGACTGGAAACAAGAGGTTGACTGTTTCATTTGCTTATGTGGCAAGCTTTGGTTTTCATTACACAAACTTATTAAGTTGCGAGAAAAAGACTCTGACGTGATTGCTGAATTACATTGTGATTTGGCTGTAGAGCGCAAATGACTGTTACAAATGGAAGCAAACTTGAACCAGAGAGCTCGATGCACAGCTGCAAGCCACATATGGCAACATCAATGTACAGTTGATTTAGAAAGCGAAAAACTTTGCAGCGAGTGATTAAGAGATAATGCACTTATAAACTGTTTTGGATGGTGTTAGAAAAGATAGGGACCTAGCAATTGCTGAAATTCAGACACTCGTAAAGGGTAGTAGTGAAAAAGCCAAGGAATTGCAAGCGATGGAAGATGAGATTTGTAATGATCAATCAGTTGATCATTACAAAAACGCAAGTTGCTGAAATGAAGGGGAAATTTACTGAATTGAGGAGAGGATCTCCAAGCCCAGTGCAGGGTGGTAAGATGAGACTTCAATGTTGGGGATGATACGAGTACAGAGCTGTTCTCAATCCCTGTGAGCAGCAGGGCATTACTTTCATTGAAGCTGAATGCAGTCACAGTATGGGAAATGGGCTAGCTGTTGTTCAGTTGGCAATAACTGGCTGCTCTCCAACGCTGGAGGCTGAGTCTGCCATCCCAGCACCTGAGATTCTAACAGGCATGAAAACATTTGCAATACCAGACCAACAAACATGTTATGGTAAATGCAGCACAAATTCACAAATAGGTGGAAGAGCTGTGGCAGCACTTGCAGTATGCATTTGCGTTCGCACAGAGCAATCTGGAAAAAGCCACTGACAGCACCAAATCATACTATGATAAAAAAAAAAGACATCTGTCAGGGATTATGAAGTCGGTGATCATGTGTTTAAGTTTGATTTTGGGAAAGGTAAACAAAAGAATGCAAATGTTCTCGCATCCTGGCATGGCCCATACAAAATTGTGGACAACGTCTCACCCGTGGTATACAGAATCATGGTAAAGGAAGGAGATTTAGCTGTGCAAAAACTTGTCCATGTTAACCAAATCAAGCTATTTCGCTCAAAACATGAGGTGAAAAGGATAGAACATGCTGAAAAAACCAATAGGGGTTTAAATGCGTATTTGTTATGCTGAAGTTAAAGCAGGAAAATAGATGGCATTTACTCTGAAGGGATCTGCAGTAGAAGGTGAATAGGTGTGAATGGAGTATTTAATTCAAGTAGTAAAAAGCGGGATAAAACAGGCGTGTATAGCTGTATGGAAACATGAGCGCAAAGTATGTGAATATGAGACAAAACAAAGAGTAGAATTAGTATTGGACTGTTAGATGAACCAGATTCTTAGTTGCTGAGATTGATAGGTGTTACACATCGATACTAAATTCACATAGTCATGCTAAGTGACTGTAAAAGGAAATGTTATGGTTGTATATTTTTATGTTTAACCCACATGTTTGTTTCCTGCCAGTCATAAAAGAAAATGCTTTTGTTATATATTTTCATGTTTAAACCATGTGTTTATTTCCAGGTTGTTATAAAGCTTCATGAATAGTACAAATGCGATTGGATTGGGATATATTACGTTGCTTAATCCACATTTTTCTTTCAGGTAAACTCCAAAAAGAAAAAAATGAATGAGTTTGGTGTACTTCATCCTTAATCTGTCTATTTCTCTTCTAATTTAGATACCAACAGATTTCCTCACCAGTGCCCTTGGAACCTAGGATTCCCGGCAGAGGCTCCTGGATGATCTGTAGTCCCCTGGACCTAAGAGGGGGGGTAAATTCGACAGCAGAGATCCCACAGAAGTTCCACAGGAGGCGACCCGCAGGAGAAACAAAGAATGATGCAGAGGCTGCGGACCACGCAATGTGGAAATGGACAGCGTACGTTTTGGTTCAAAAACATCTTAGTAGCTGTGTATATGACGACAATATCATACAGCATATTTCAATTGAAGGTCAAGTTCTGGTAGAACCGGGACCAACATCAGGGATTGCAGTGGAGGAGACTGGGTGTTATACTAGGAAACAGAAGTCTTTTGTATCAAAAAATGTATACTAGTTTGAACCCAGAACTAGTGGTTGAAAAGTATCTCAATGTCTCAGAGGTTAAGTCTGTTCAAGTGAAAGAATGGGTGCGAACATGCAAAGAAGGAGCTCAAAGAGCAGTAACTGAAGTGATGTTGTAGTTAAAAAGACATTCATGAGCTCATCTAGCGCCAAGAAAAGGATTCTTGGTTGCGCCAATTGCAATGACCATAATTGGAGCCGTGGTGGGTACAACCATCTCCACAGCGAATGCACTATCTGTGAACACGCTAGGTGGCAAGGCCCAAGAACTGGGGCAAGTCTTGAGAAAGATTTAGCAGAACTTAGATGGACTTAAGGGTGAGCAGAGCGAGGTGGTCCGATTTGATGTGATATGATATTATAGGTTATTTATAACGCGCTTAATACCCAGAGGTTTCTAAGCGCGGACCCGGGGATCGAACCTGTGTTGCTTGTGCCATCTTGCTTCCAAGGTGAGCACATTGCCACTAAGCTATCCTCCCTGTGAACCAGACTTAAACAGCTACAATATTGGAACATAACAGCAGTGCCATAGTAAAACAAGATACATTATTGCAGGATATTCCAAATTTGGTAAATCCAATACATTGTACATTGATGTAGAAAGGAATGAGATCGACTTTCTGTTGTGTACTCCGTTTACTACTCCAGAATTGATTTCTCAAACTAAATTAGTACATAACGTAGGTTTCTGGTAGGGGGGCAAATGTGTCAAAATTGTGACTCCTGAAATGGTAGCTTTTCAAGCCTGGAAATCCGACTTATATTTGGTCCCGAAATTGAATACCTGCGTGAGATTCAAAGAACAAAATTATATATGTCCTGGGAAGCCATTTGTTCCTGATGCAGCGAGCGTGATTTGCGGGTTGAGGGCGGATCATGGTGTCTGAGGGATGTGAAGTGTAACCCAAAGCATGAAGAATTAGCATACGCCAAATTAATCAAGCACAGGTGGTTGGTCATTACTTCAGTAACAAATCTCACAATTGCACACCTCAAACATGGCTCATTCCTAGTCAAACCATTATAGCACAATGCATTTTATATGTCTGTTCCTAAATATACAGTGGTGACGATGGGGGGGGCTGACACTATTTCATGTGGATGGCGATCTGTGGGAAGGAAAACTAGAGAACATTGATTTTTTACAGAAAAATAGGTTTCCCATTGACCCCGACATTCAGTACCTACTAAAGCAAAAAAGCGTACACAATCAAAATGAATTAAAATAAAAACATTAATAAAATGAGTGACTTAGGCCTGACAGAGGGCGATACCTTCACTTGAGGAACGTGGACAGAAAGGGGCTTGTCTATTATAGCAATTTCCATAGTATCCATTTTGATCTGGCTAGTAGTACTCACAGTCAAAATGCACATGATGATGTTCACATTATTGGCAGTTGAGAGAGGGAAAACTCAAGTGAGTGGAGCACATGTATTTTAGACATATCGTAATTGCAGATTATTCATGCGCCCAAGACGACATGGTTGATGGAATGGTGTAGCCGGGACTTGTTTGTTTCTGCAGAGGTCCTTAGAGGATCTACAGGAAACAAAAAGGGGGGGATATGTAGGAGACTTAAGGTGGTGCAAATTTCAACTGGGCTAGGAATCACGCACAACTCAGACTCCTGCAGACGAGATATGGTGGTGTGTACACATCGATTCTGCCGTCCATTGAACAAAAACTTGCTCAAAGGTGATGGTCGAAACGTATAGCGCCTTCTGGAAGGTTCCAGAAGCATTGGCTATGCCAGAAGCGGTGTCTGATTAATGTATGACATCACAGCCAGGGGCAGGGAGATCATATATGTTATGTAGGGGGAGATAAATATGGAGTTGTATGGCATAGAGGGTTTAAAAAGACACACAGGGAAAGGCAGGGGTTTTGGACTGCCGAGAGTGAGAGTAAGAAGAGATTGAAAAAAGAAGAGCTCCAAGGTCTGCCTGCTTCCGTGCTGAGTTGCAGTGACAATAGTTGGCAGAGTGTGGAGGGGTGTGAGGGGTGAGAGAGAATCTGCCTGAGAGGGAAAGCTGCAGTGATTCTCTGGGAGTGAGAAAGAAACTGCTGAAATGAGCACAGCAATTTTCACGCGACCCGACTTCCTATAGTGGATGAGGTGACCATGAGGTGACCATGACTTTCGGTAAAGATAATAATGTGCAAAGTAACTTATTAGAGGCGCTCCGGGCCTTGGGGAAAGGTAGAAGTGAAATAGACAATACAACGCAGATAGCTATTTTAATGGGTCTTCTCCCTGTCCAAGAGGCCAATTTCACATGAAAACTGAAAGCTTACAATCCTGCCAAAATAGCTGTTACTTTTCAAGGTTACAGATAGCAGGGCATTTCCAGCCAAACAGTAAAATAGAAGTGCATTTTGCTACAGGGGAAAGGGCTTTATAGCGGGGGAGGCCAGTGGCTATGAAGTATACTCGCATACCTGTTTTGGTTTTAAAAATAGAAAATGCTTTCTCTCCAGGGAAACGTGAGATTACAATGTGCGCTTTTATTCTTGTATCATTTTAAATGTTATATGCGGGGTTCATGTATTGCTTTGTTTCACAAACCCTGTGTGCTTATAAAATACTTAGAATTAGCTCAGTGTTGGTCTGTTCCTTGTGCGCTTTACTTATTTGTGGTAATGCATAGACTAATGCAAAGCTAAGGGATATTTTATTTACCACCTGCAGTAAAAGTAAGGTGCACCAAAACACTGCGATCTCAGTCAAATCATAGTAAGGTAATTTCCTCATGTCCTCAATACATGCTCTTGCAAGTGGTGATCTGGTACGTCTACTCTGGGCAATTACCTAGCAATCCAATGTAACTATAGTAGAGAAATTGTGCATACAGTGGAGCACTAAGTCCTGCTTTTGTTTTGGCTAAGGATCCATGGCGGTGTAAATAGGACTGCAGACACTGACTCTGAAATGCGGTTTAGAAAATAAATGCAGGAATTAAAGCTGCTTTTGCAATGGGAGGCGTGAGGGTTGGAGAACTCGGAAATTGCAAAATCATGTTGCTCAAAGTAGGCCCATTGTCCGAGCTGCTAGCGCAGGAAGACAAAAAAATAAAGTTTAACTCATCAATTACGGCATGCATCGAATTAAAACTCTGCTCTGAAGCGCCCATTGTGCTGAACCTACCTCTCATATGCCTGCTAGCTAACATTTTGTCCTCGCCTCTAATCTCGCCTCTAATCTGCCTCTGTCGCTCTCTTCCTCTGCATCCACTCTAGCACTTTACCCTCCATTCTAGCACAACTGGCCCTACTGCCTACCTGCACTTAAAAATGTCAACGTTGGTTGTTCTTAATCTATGCATGTCCACTTATGTATTGTCCTCGGTGACTGTTCCATTTACTCCCCTCCACAACCTGGTCAGACAGTCCCTCGCACTCTGACCCCTGGGACAGCCATGTCTCCTGGCATAGCTCGACCCCATTGATCGTCCTCGTCCCTGGCATAGACCCCACTCTCGACCCCAACCACAAAATGCCTGCACCTGGAAAGACCAATGCACAAGGAATAACCAAAACAGAATAAACCACGTGGCGCAATCACAGAATACCACAACCGGGAACCAACACATGTCAAGAGATGGCACATCTACACGTTCAATGCAAACAAGTTCATTAGCTAGAACAAGAACAAAATCACTCTACTTATTCCCCTACATGTCAGCTTACTGAGAACACTACATTGGTTACCAGTCAAAAAACAAATGTTCATCAATGAAATTTCTGATGTCATCTTTGATGTTCTGGGCGTTAGTCTTAGCAATGCACGTAGGTGGTGCGAGTTATGGTTGTTTAGCTCCCATATTTAGGGATTGTCAAGTGTTTTTCAGTTGTACTGTGAACTATAACGTCCCAGTAACAAAGTATTATCACTATATATATATATATGATACATTACTCACCGTAATCGTATTTCTGATGCTTGTATCTGCTTAGATTCATATGCTGTGCATAGGCCGACATCTAGTGGAAGCTGCGGAGTATTACAGTTTGTTTTTCGAAACTCGAAAATGGGCGTCGACACAGGCGTGCCAGTAATACTATCCCTAGTGTGACGTCCACTGTACCCAAGATCCCTCACGCGTCTAGGATCCCCAGATTGTATTTTTCTGACATGAGGAAGCATGAGGAGTAGCGTGAGTACAGATAATCCAAGCAGATAGACAGAAAGGTAAGACTACAAGCAATCATGCGCCTTCTCTCGGAGGGGAGGAAGGGTGGGTCGCATGTGAATCTAAGCAGATACAAGCATCAGAAATACGATTACGGTGAGTAATGTATCCCTTCTGAGGCTTGTGGAATCTGCTTAGATCACATGCTGTGCATAGATTAGCGAGCAGTACCAGAAGAAGGAGGTGGGATGTGAGAAGGGTCATGAGCAAACAGGTGTCTTAGAACCGCTTGTCCCACTTGTGTATCTGTCTTGGAATGAGTGTCAATGCAGTAATGCGGAGTAAAAGTGTGAATAGAGCTCCAAGAAGCTGCTTTGCAAATGGTGTCGAGGGGAACATTTGCAATGAAAGCCAGAGTGGCCCCAATGCCTCTAGTAGAATGGGCCCTTGGCGTAAAAGGCAGAGTTTTTTCAGAAAGAGAGTAACACAGCTGTATACAGTTGATAATCCACTTCGAGATCGCGCCTTTAGAGACGCGATCCCCTTCTCTGCCTGTAGCTACGGAGACAAACAGTTGATCTGTTTTCCTTAGCGGTCTGGTTTTATTTACATAGTAGAGGACCGCCCTACGCACATCAAGGGTGTGTAGCTTCACCTCAGCTGAGCTTTGCAGGTTCTGGAAGAAAGCCGGAAGCTCGATGGACTGGTTTACATGGAACTTAGATATAAATTTAGGTGAGAACCTAGGGTGTGTGCGTAAAACCAGTTTGTCTTTGTGGATAGTAAAGAAAGGATCCTGCACTGACAGAGCCTGAATTTCACTGACCCTTCTTATAGAGGTAATGGCTACTAAGAAGGCCGTTTTATAAGTCAGGTGTTTGAGACTGCTTTTATGCATGGGTTCGAAAGGGGGGCCCATGAGCTTAGCTAGCACCACATTGAGGTCCCATCTTGGCGGTGGGTTCGAAATAGGAGGGTGAAGTCTCTTTACTCCTTCCATGAAGGCTTTAACTACTGGTACTTTCCACCACGATTCTTTGTTATGGGATGTGGTGTAAGCCGAGAGGGCTGCCAGGTGTACTTTCAGAGAGTTAAAAACCAAACCTGCGTCCAGCAGGTGGAGCATGTATGTTACAACGTTGGAAGGAGTGCAATCAACTGGGTTGATTTGTTTATTCTGGCACCAAATAACGAATCTCTTCCACTTGTCAAAGTAACAGTGCCTTGTGTTTGGTTTCCTGGATTCTTTTAGGATGTCCATACACCTCTGTGGTAAATTGAGATGGCCAAACTCTATGACCTCAGGAGCCATGCTGCCAGGTTCATTGAGTTGGGTTCCTGGTGCACTGTTTGACCTTGTTGCTGGGACAGTAGGTTGTACCAGGCTGGGAATTTGATGGGCTCGCACACCGCCATCCTGCGTAGGTGTGGAAACCATGGTTGTCTCGCCCACATGGGAGCAACTAGGATGAGCGTCATCGATTCCTTGTTCATCTTGTACACCACCTTCCTGATGAGAGGAGTTGGTGGAAAAGCGTACGCAAACATCCCTGACCAGTTCATCCACAGGGCGTTCCCTTGGGAGTCTGGCTGGGGGAACCTGGATGCAAATCCTGGGCATTGTTTGTTTTCGCTTGTGGCGAATAGGTCTATAGTGGGGAAACCCCACTGAGAGAAGAGATCTTCTACGATATCTCTGTGAAGGACCCATTCGTGTTCTTCTGGGAGGGAGTCTCTGCTTAGGGCATCCGCTAGGGAATTGAGCTCCCCTGGAACATGTTGTGATGACAGGAAGATGTTCCGTCTGAGTGCCCATATCCAGATTTTCTGGGCAAGCTTGGACAGATTTGGCGAACGAGTCCCTCCTTGTTTGTTCAGATAGAACATGGCTGTTGTGCTGTCTGTCCGGATCTGCACCGACAAGTTTCGCAGATGGGGCTCGAACGCCCGAAGCGCTCGGAATACTGCCAGAAGCTCTAGCAGGTTGATGTGGTTCTTGGCTACTGAGTGAGACCAGAGACCCTGAGCTCTGTGGTGGAGATGGTGAGCTCCCCACCCAGTCAGGCATGCATCTGTAGTCACCACTGCCTGTACTTCTGGATCGTAAAAGGGTTTTCCCCTTGCGAGATTCTCTCTTGTCCACCAGTGTAAGCTCTGTACGAGTGTTGGCGAAACGACCACTAGATCGTCCCACTGACCACTTGCCTGAGACCACTGTTTCGCCAACCATTCCTGCATGGGACGCATGCGCAGACGCGCGTGGGGGACCAGGTAAATGCATGACGCCATCATGCCCAGTAACCGCATTGCTTTGCGTACCGTTATTTGTTGACCTGACTGATAATGTGGAATTTGCAGTAGTATATTCCGAATTCTCTCTTCCGAAGGGAAGGTCAACCCTTTCTGAGTATCTAGGATTGCTCCTAGGAACTGTTTTGAGGTGCTTGGCACCAGACTTGACTTCTTCTCGTTGATAGAGAAGCCTAATTCGTGGAGGAGGTCGATAGTCCTCTGAATGTTTGACCTGCAAATTCCAGGGGTTTCCCCCGTTATGAGCCAGTCGTCCAGATAAGGGTACACTGGGATTGCCTCCCTGCGTAGGTGTGCAGCTGCCACCGCCAGTACCTTGGTGAATACCCTTGGTGCTGAAGCTATCCCGAAGGGCAGTACCTTGAATTGGTAGTGGCGACTGTCCACCTTGAAGCGCAAGTATTTTCTGTGCGCTGGGAGCATGGAAATATGAAAATAAGCATCTTTCATATCCAAGGTTGCCATGTAATCCCCCTTTTTTAGGAGGGGGATTACCTCTTGTAGCGTGGTCATACGGAATTTTTGGGGCTTGACATACTTGTTGGCAGGCCGTAAGTCCAATACTGGGCGCATTGTCAAATCTTTCTTTGGCACAAGGAAGTAAGTTGAATAGATACCCTTGTTTACCTGGTGTCCTGGGACGAGTTCTATCGCGTCCTTTTCTAGCAGAATGGCGATCTCCTCGAGAAGGATCTTCTGATGTTCTAAGGAGTGTATTCTTTGTCGTGAAGGGTGGTTCCGGGGACGCTGCAGTAATTCTATACAATATCCTGTGGACACTGTTGACAGCACCCATCTGTCTGAGGTGATCCCTTCCCAAGCCTGGGTGAAGTTGGAAATGCGTCCCCCTACTGGGGTTGCGTGAGAAGGGACCCTGAACTGAGCGTCACTGCTTTGGTGGAGGCGTGCCACCTCCCTTGTTGGGGCTGCCTCTGCCTCTTCCATGACCTCTCTTGTTACCCCCCTGCCGTAACTTTGGGTAGACTGCTGGTTGTTGTTCCATTGTGTACCCTGTCCTTGGGCATAGTTGCCCCTTTGTGAATTTTGGCCGCGTGGGCGACGAAAATTACTGTTGCCCCTCTGGTTAGGGGGTTTGTTGGTAAGCTTGCCAAGGGATTTGAGAGTCTCGTATTCGTCCTTGGCATTTTTAAGTGCGTCTTCGACCGCTTTCCCAAACAATAGATCAGGTTCCACCGGCTTGTCTATTAATGAAGCCTGGGTTTCTGTTTTGAACCCCGACTGCCGTAACCACGCATGTCTCTTGATAACAGTACCTTCTGCTATCAATCTTCCTGCGTTGTCCGCGGCGTCGAAAGTTGCTTTTAATATGCAACCAGACACGGCTCTCCCTTCTGCCGAGATCCGAGCCAACTGGCCCTTTAACGGTTCAGGAGCAGAGGCTATGAGCGCCGCGACCTCTTCCCATTGATGGCAGTTGTAACTTGCCAACAGGGTGGTGGAGTTTGCAATCCTTGCTTGGTAGGCGGACGTTGAGGCTACCTTCCTGCCAAACCCGTACAGTTTTTTGCTCTCCTTGTCGGGAGGAGCTTCTGACGACGATAAGGGTGTCCCAGCCCTCTTCCGAGTGTTGGTAACCACTAGGGAGTCTGGTTAAGATGTCCTCTTATATAAAGAGGGTCAGACTGGGCTGCCCGAAAAAGTTTTTCGACTCTGGGGTTGACGGCTCTGGTGAGGTTAGGATTCACCAGGGATGGATCTATTCTACGTTGGATGGATTTAAGGATAGGGATGGTCTGAGCGACCGGCCTCCTCTCTCCCACCAACTCTTCTGCGAAGTCCCTTTCCTCCTGTACACCGTGGGTGTCGATGTGAAAATGTTCTGCTGCGCGAGCGAGAACTTCATTAAGGAGGGGCTGGTTATCAACTGGCGAGTCGGTAACTGGGGCCTCGCTCTCTACCGGGGAATCTACTCTGTAAATTTCCTGCTCATCTTCTACCTCCTCCAGGTCCTCATCATCCGCATAGTATTCAGTCCCGGTTTGTTCCTCCATAATTTTAAACTCCTGGTCCCCTTCAGGGAAAGGCTGTCCTTGGTAACTGGGGTGTGGAGTAGAGTATGGAGTAGAGTAAGGCTGCACCTCGAAGGGTTCAGGTCTTTCGAACCGGGCCTTTTTACTTAGGGGGATAGGATCAGAGGAGCCTGAGGGTGTGGCCCCTTGAGGGTCATACGAAAGGAAATGTTCTGGGTTTTTGTCATAAAAATCAGCTAAGGAAGACATCCTTGACATGACCCTGTCTATGTCTTCACTGGACCATTCTTTGGAACAGGGTATGACTTTAGTAGGCAACTTAGAGGACTTATCAAGGGTACCCTTGCTGGATGTTGATGTCCCAGTAGATTTGTGTTTGTCTGTCTGCTTAGGGTGGAAGGATGGTCTTACAGGAGTGGAAGGCTGTGCTTTCCGCTGTTTCCCCCCCTCCCGTGCGTGGAAAAATGTTTTCCCTGCCCCTTGGAGGCCCCAGAGACTTTCGACGCCTGTTGTCGAGGGTCTGGAGAGGTATCTGTGTGTTTCGAGCGTGGGGCCTCGCTGGTGTTAACTGCGGCCTCGGTCTCCTGGAGCGCGGCCTGGGGGTGGAAGTCGTCTTCGTCTTCCGACGATCGAACTTCCGTTAATCTAGGGAGCGAGGCACTCTTGGCAAGAGTGGATGATTGCCTTGCGTCATGAGGCGATCTCGATCGAGAGCGCCCAGAGGACACCGAGTCGGACCGTTCTATCTGTGCCTCTTTCCGAGAAGTCGACGTCGTCGAGGTTCGGTTGGACTTAGTGTGCTTAGTGTGTGTAGGGTGTGTAGCGCTTGCGTCGCCGGGGGTCTTCCCCATAGCCGCCCTGCCGGACAACCTTCCGAGGTCGGGGACCTGCGCTAGACAGTCTTTCGACGCCGTAATGCCCTCGCTGTCCGAAAGTACGGCGTCGCTGCCATCGCTGAAGGCGCCCTCCGCTGCCATGGCCGCCTGCCTGGCGTGGTGGGCCCAACGCTTTGTCGAACGGTCCTTAAGTGTTTTAGGCTTAAACCTACTACACGCTCTGCAGTTCGCTTCGGGGTGGTCCCTCGGCAAGCAGAGATTGCACGTGGCGTGCCTGTCGACCCAAGGGTATTTGCGGTTGCACTTGGGGCAGAATTGGAAAGGGGTACCCTCCATACGCACCTTGAGGCAGCGGGCTGGTAAGTGTAGGAAATATATAAGGTGTACCTATATACCAAGAGTGAAGAGTATGTACCACCCCCCACTCTCCCTACTTGCAGGGCCGAGGCCAGCGGCCTACTAGGCCCGGGCTGAGGCCAGCGGCCTTCCGAGGCCCAGATCTGTCGTGCAGCAGCCGACGGTCGATGTCTTCTCCAGCCGTCGTCGAGGGTCGACGTTGGGGTGGGGAAGGATGTCAATAAATAATTTTAAACTTCAATAATTAGCAAAAGTATGGCTAAGGCCAGGGGACTCCGCAAGATGCTTCCGACCAGTATGGCGGAAAAAAACAATCTGAGGATCCTAGACGCGTGAGGGATCTTGGGTACAGTGGACGTCACACTAGGGATAGTATTACTGGCACGCCTGTGTCGACGCCCATTTTCGAGTTTCGAAAAAACAAACTAATACTCCGCAGCTTCCACTAGATGTCGGCCTATGCACAGCATGTGATCTAAGCAGATTCCACAAGCCTCAGAAATTATATATATATATATATATATATATATCAGTGAAGAAAAACAAAGGGGCGAAACATGTGATGTCAGTGATGTCATCAATGACATTTGTGATGGCATCTTTCTGGGTGGTAGTGGTAGCAGTGCACAGTGCTAATGGCAGGAGTGGGTGCTTAGCCTACCATAACTGGCGAATTTCAGGGGTTTTTAGGTTGTAATGTGAACGGTAATGGCAGGCTGGACATTTTTTTTTTAGTGAAGTGCACAGGTTTTTGGTCCGACAACTTAACCATAACGTCCCCGTTAAAGTTTTTTTTGTAGTGAATTTTACAGGTTTTTAGTAGTGCAACGTAACCATAACGTCCCTTTAACAGTTTTTTTCACTGAATTCCATAGTTGTTTCATAGTATAATTGAATCATAACATTACTTTAAAAAATGTTTCTACTGCATGTATCAGGGTTCTAATAGTAACACATAAGCATACTGGAAAGGAACATTTGAATTAACTGCCCACCTTCCGAAGAATTCCACATTATCATATGCTGGCGACCAGCATGGGGGCGTGTTCGAAAACTCATACACACTTCACAATAACATGTGTGTCTGGTTGATAGTGCTGAAGTACATTGTATATTCTTTTAGGAACTTGTAACTGCAAAATTTTCGGCGCAGAACTCCACAAGATAAGTTTGCAGCACAATACAAGAGTGCATACCGACGTCTCTGGATCATTAACCCCCATTCCTGCCCAAAAAAAATGGGAGATGAATGCCATTAGCAATCGAGATTTTACAGCAGTAACCCGTGGTACCAAAAAAGACGATTTTTTGTCTTCAACCGGAACGCCTATGGCGTTCCCAGCTGAAGAAAACAAATCCTTTTCCAAGATGGCCACCATAGAAAGGGAAGACGGGTGTTGGATAGAAACCCTTCTTCGCTTTCCATTACAGCCTGCAGAAAGGAAAAATGTAACCGTGTGACTGTAATGGCAGGAAAACATTTTTCTTCCTTGTGAAATATGTCGTTATGAGCAAGACCTTTAATAGAACGCCAGTCCCTGGTGGAGATGGTGACTTCAATGCAATGTTTTGTCTCTTCCAGTAATGGCCAGTACCCACATCCCCAACATTGTTGCCACTAAACATACCTAGAGCCTACCCCATAGAGACGGAAGCTGTACCGTTGATTTGTTATGTACATGACGACACTTGTCAAACATCAAAACACTACCACATGCACAACACAAACCTTTTCGGTTGTTGGTAATAAGCTGTACATACATGTGTTGTACATACAGTAATTTTTTTGTAAAAATATGTGTACAAAACGCAAACGAGAAGTCTTCTTACGTCTGCACAAAATCCGAACAAACTCTGATGTCAAGCTCAATCACGTCAGAAATACTTCAAGCAACACCATTACCACTCACCTCTCGACACATCATTTCTAAAGTGGCACAGGTCGAACGGTGTGAAGATGTGTATTGGGAGGGTGTAACCATGTACTATTTTACAAACATTTCTATACAGCAAACACTTTCAGTGCACCTTACCTCATTTTTCCTCTTTTAGAAATATACAAATCAATCAGACCTAATGTTGGTTAATGGGGCATCTGGGTGACAGAAATTGGCCCGACGGCACTAAAGCATATGAGATGGGCCTGACCCTCCCATAGCCAAAGCAAGTGGTATGCAATACCTTTTTCCATAACGTTCCTTGGCAGCATAAACAAATGCGTCCATAAGGACTTGCGTGCCGTGATGCATAACCTACAAAAGAACACATTACGACCTGCAGCGTAGCATGCCACATTTTGAAATAGGAGAGTACATTTGTAAAAAAAACACTAACATTTAATAATCAGTAAAGTAGTTTTATTACACAATAAACTGTGCCAAATTATCGCCCTATTCACATTGCCATAGAAATAGTAAGTTTGTCTCTTTGGTTGACAATGAAAATATTAATGGTGATGGCCACGTTGTTGTTTTCCCACACAGAAAGTATGCGTTGTCGGCACAGTAGTCGTTTTCATCGCACATTGATTTGCAAGATGACGTCAATCGCTGTGATCTACACCACCAAGAAGGATGGAATGTTGCTCCTTATGGCGACAGCAGCGTAAGCACAGAGGTCCGACACGGTCATCCCACTAAATTATAATGCACAGACAACCGGTGACGAACAGTTGCATTTGACGGTTAAAAAAGCCGTCACTCGGCAGCTGCAATCCGTGACAATCACAATAGGGAAGGAAGTAGCTGAGGGGGAAAGGGGAAATAAAACATGTGTCAATAGGCAACCTTTGGACAAACCAAAGTTGTAATACATAACATTTTTACTAAATATTAATTTAATTTGGGGAAATGTAGCGGCACCCTACAAACGGCGACAATGTGCAATCTCCATAATGGGGAAAACAAATGTCAACAGCACAGAAACCTTTTAATTCATTAGCAAAGATACATTTTTTCTTTCCAAAATTAATAATTTAATGCCAGTTCGGTATACAGGCGTCAAAAATAAACTTACATATTGTGGACCGCCTCCATAGCGTTCGGAACAGTCAGACAGTAGGGTATTTGGAAGAGTGCCTCTTCGTGAACTGATATTTCATGTTCCTTACAAATGTTTTTGAAGCATAACCTTACCAAACGATATGTTTTCCAAACTGTTACTCCCTGCATTCTTTCTGCTTTTTCTCTGCAGCTCAAGGTCAAAAAACAAGTGACCCTTATGGGTGCCGACAAATAGGTGGCCGTACTGAGCTCGTATTGAAAAGAGAAAATCAAGTGACCTTCACTCCGAATGCAAATACATTCTCATTTTGTAACAGCATATCAGCAGCTATTCATGAAAACCGCTACTCCCGTACACGTGCAGAAGTGCTGTGTGTACGGAGC
Organism: Ambystoma mexicanum; assembly: GCF_040938575.1. Classification (NCBI taxonomy): domain Eukaryota; kingdom Metazoa; phylum Chordata; class Amphibia; order Caudata; family Ambystomatidae; genus Ambystoma; species Ambystoma mexicanum. Next base: position 1,466,781,957 of record NC_090935.1, read on the forward strand.
AGTGCAGGTGGCTTCCTCAGATTCCTGCCAGTCTGACTGCAGTAATGTTGTTTATGTATTGCAACATGGACGCAGTGAGTTCATATCGTACAATGAGTAGCAAGTCCCACTATCCCGTATGACACTGGTAACAAGAATACACCAATGTTTGACTTTCTACTGCCACATCTCATTAACGCTCACCTTTCGAAACAGTGTTCCATAAGTGTAACAAGTGCATTGGTGTCTTCTTTGTTTATGTATGTTAGCGGCGATGTCCGCGTACAACAGAAAACGAAGTAAACATGGCGGCCGTATCGAAAGATTATGACGCACTTCACGCTGTGGCACAACCAATCGGTGAAAGCGCAACATGGTCGCGGGCAGCACGCCATGGAATAGCCAATTGAAGTCTTCTCCACGGAGCGAACAGGGAAGTGTGACCGCGGAGCGGACATAGATATCACTCATTTTAGAGACATACTTTTTGATCGTTTTTAAGGAAACTAGTGGATGGATTGTCACACAATTTATAAAAGCACGCTTTCGCGACCAAACCCGTGCCCCTGCCGCAAATTTGGTGCAAATCCGTCCAGCGGTTTGTATATATATATATATATATATATATATATATATATATATATATATATATATATATATATATATATATATATATATATATATATATATATGGCTAAACCATGTCATTCCGCAAAATCTTCAAAGAGTTTGGCCAATTTTCTTTACTTAATGTCATTTAAAAATACTTCAATACTTTGATTATTAGATGTTGTGTTGCCTCAGTGTGAAGCAGAATGTCTTATTTATGTGCCTTTTGTGAGCCCACTTCATGTTTTGCTTCTTCTTTATGATAACCTTAGTATGTTCACCAGAGTGACTTCCATCCAGCTCACTGGGGATGCATTAGGTAGACTTGAGGAAAACTCCCCTTTGGTATGACTTTATAAAACTACCCCTTGGTATACAGAGCCCCAACTTCTAGTATTAGTCTGTACTACTCAAGGTTTTTGTAGTATGGCAGAGCAGCCAGGCTTATCTTGGGACAGAGATGTGAGCTGTAAGTACAGTTAACTTAGTAAGGACATAGCCCCGCCCAAAGAAACTACACACTTGTAGTTCTAGTAAACTAGGCATGTATTTCATTTATTTTATACACTGTGATGCCTCTATCTTGTCACTCCTTTTTCCAGCGGTGACCTCTCCCCATGTGGCCAGGGGACGGCAGCCACTACCTGATCCTGACCCTGGGGGTAGCTTTAGGAGGGAGAATCACATGGTGGTAGGCCACTCGCAAGGGAGTGACACAGCGTGATTGGACAAGACCTGGTATCCCCTTTTCCTTTTAGGGATATCCCCTCTATTCCACATGCCTTAATGGCATATTTTCATATCTCACTTCACCCAGCCAAGGAAGCTACTAACAATATCTTCCCATGCTATGTCTCTAAGTCACCAAGAACTGACTTCCCTTTCCGTGAATATAAAAGTACTGTAAAGAGAAATCTGAGTGGAGTAATGAAGATCGTTGAAGACCAGAAGCACAAGCTGCGCTCTAGTGGCCGCGAGCATATAATTGGTGCTGGAACATTTAAAACACTGAACCAGCTGACAGGAGGCTGGCAGAATATTGTCCTCTCTGTAATGATTGAGGGACCACAGTGCTGCTGGGAAGACCGTGGAGCCAACCGGCTTACAGAGGAGGCAAAGGAAAGAAGACTGCAGGAACCAGTCTGCCACAAAAAATGGCATGAGCGGGAGAGAAGGGAAGACTTCCTAGCATTCGTGGTTACATGAGAGCAGCATCCACACTGATCAAAAACGGAGAAGCACATAGCAGGCAAGAAGGAGCAGCGAGGGACACGGAAGCCACAAAGCGAGGTTGGCGAGCCCGGGGATAAGGAACAGGGCACCGAAGAGCCGCTGCATGCTTACCGTGGGAGAACCGAAGCACGCCAGAGAACCAGTGAGCCCACAAGAGGAAAACTGGGACACCAGGGCACTTCGGCATCCCTACCGAAAGCAAATAGGAATAAATGAAGCATATAAGGCAGACTGAGACTCAATATTTCCAAAAGAGGATTAACGGAATGAATACAAGATATTGTCAAGTTTGCAAGTGTGTCAAGTTAAGCACATGAGAAAGCCCTGGCAGGAAAGTATACCAGGCATGTTCAAGTTTGCAAGTGTGTAAAGTAGATCACATGAGGAAGTCCTGATATGAGGATACATCAGGTATAGCCAAACAGTGTGTTGAAATTACATTAAAGAGGATAAGAAAACTGGCAAAGGAATACACCAGGTAGCCCGCGAAATTAAGAACAGCCGCCAATTTGTGTAAGATACAAACCATTTTTACTGAACAGAGAAGTCTAAGGAAGCTACCCTTAGGAGCTTGCCCATGTAGAAGAGGAAAACCTGGGGAAGGGAACAATCTCCTGGAACTGTGAAAGTGATCCAATTGGGAACTTGTGCTAGAATTACCTCAAAATTCTTTTGTACACCTTTAACGGCCAAGACATTATCCTTTTCACCTTGGAAATTACTTTTTAATGCGAGGGCCAGAATAAAACTCTCGGCACAGGACATTTTGCTTTGACCATCACGACATCAGACAGACCCTTAGTTTTGGTTTAGGTAGAGAAAACACCTCTTCGAGTTGCGACAGGTAGGTATTTTCCAAACCCCTTTTTGTTTGAAATAAAAGTCTACAGTCAAAACTATAAACTCAGTCTGTGGGTCATTCCTGGTTTCTCACAGTAACACAAGGTATAGTTAAATTCAGGTAAGAGCACTATTTCAAATTAATAAGCACACTAGAAAACCAATGCAATACTTCAAGTGAGTAAACCGTAAGTTAAGAATTATACAGTTAATTGAACACAGTTCAAAAAGGTAAGTAAAATCACTTGTTATTGCAACTCAGAAAATGTTATGTTGTAGGAATAAAAAGGTTAACACCAACAATAGCAGGTTAGAACTTTAAAAGACTTTTCAGGGCCTTATGTCTTTAGCATTCCATCCCTATCTAGGTATGAGTTCTTCAAAGTCATATCAGAGGTAAAGCAGATAAGATACAGACGCAGAAACAGCAAAGTTCCAGAGGATTCTTCAATTTTAAGTAAGTAAAGAGCTTATTTTGGTCATAAAGGTTTCAGGGAACTTAGGAAAGGTTCCCTATGGGCGAACACAGGAATCAGCACTCCAGCAACAAAGGAGTGACAGAATGTCTCAAGGTTTGTACTACCAGGAGTCTCAAAGAGCCTGAAGAGTTATGAAGAAGATTCAGCTGGATTCTTTCACGGTGCAGCAGAGGGGGACCTGGTTTCCTATCCCTTGGTCAGGGTAACGAAAGGAGGGACTTTGGAAGGGATGTCGCAGCAGCAGTCCAGAGAAAGGACTCCCAAGTCCAGGATTCTTCGTGCTCTAATGTCAGTCTGCTGTTTTGGCACCTTTTCACAGACTCCATTGGGGAACCGTTCTCGTCTGAACGATTTACCTCGCTTGCACGGTCCTGCACTCTTGATGAGGGGACTTTGGTGGACTCCTTCCAGATCTTCAGAGGCAAGATTCCTCTCAAAGTTTCGGGAGAGTTCTTGGGAAGACGATGCACTGCAGGATGGTCGCAGGTCCCAGGGTATTGGCAGTTTGCAGCCCAGGAAGCTCGCAGCATGTCATGGGGTGGCTCAAATTGCAGGTCTTAGGACTGATTGTGCCCACCAGTCCAAGTGAGGAAGTCGTCCTCTTTGGAGCTTCGCTGTCGATTCGAAAACAGGATCAGGACAGCAACGGTCAATTCAGCAGGCTTCACCGGTTGCTGGAAGGTGCTGCAGGCATCTCTGGAATTCTTCTTTCGGTACTTCTGTTCCAGTGGTCGATTTGTCTTTTGCCTAAGGACCCTCGTCTTTTATCCAGGAACCCAGCCAATCAAGAGTCATGCATCATTCAAACTTTGGGTGGTGGCTGTCCATTCAGGACTGCCAGCCTGCTAGTTGGAAGTGGATCCAGGCAGGCATGACAGACGAAGGGCTGCAGAGTTTCGGACTCCTCCCTAGTTTGCTGTCTTTACAGACACTCTGGAGCCTTGAGGGGGGCTTCCCAAAGGATTCCCACCAAAGACAAAAGTCAAACTAGCACTTCCCCCACCCAGGTTGGTAATAGAAGGACCAAGCAAGGACACGCACACAAAAAATGGCGATAAAAGAAGGGGGCCACTATTTTGGATCAATGGTGACCTTTCTGTGCACTACTGTGGCTGTGAACACAGCCAGGGTAGAGAAAATGCACTAAAGTCAGTAGAACGCATCCACTGCCACCAGCCATTCAGGTATGCTGGGGGTAGACATGTTATAGGAGCTGTGAGAAAGGAGATTCAAGGTAACCCCTCAGCACTCCACATAGGGTGGTGTGTGCTAATCTCACAAAAGGAAAAGCTAAGGAGGATAAAAGTATCCCCTCTAACCTTGATAACAGTAGCTCTTAAGGAAAATAAAAGAGTATAAAAAGGAGAGCCCAAGGGGTTCCCAGCAACACTGCACAAAGGGTACTACTATGTGCTGCAAAGATGAAACACAGATGCCTTAAAAAGTATGAAAGAAAGCAAGACTTCATAAAATAAAGTAAAAACAAAATGAACAAGGGTTCAATGGTCAGAGCAAAAAGAATGAATGAGGGGGGGGGGGGGAAGGCTCCCCTCATTCAGGAGAACAAGAAAAAGGTCAAAGAGTCCAGCAAAATGTACTGGGGGTCTCACAGGTAGATGGGATTTGGCCATTTACAGATAACAGATGTTACCCAACATAATGGTACTCATTTTAAATCGACCTCGGAAGGATGAAGGGGTTGAGTGGACCTGCCGGGAGTCAAACACGTGACTATGAGGTCAAACACAGGCCCCATGCAGTGGATGCATTAATCCACTGGGCCACAGACCCGGCTATAATTCAATATATATTGGCTGTCCGAGTAGTAGCCATTTTGCCTCCCAGAAAGTAATTTATTTCTAGATGTTCCCAAAATGAGTATGCAGTGTTGTGAACGCCAGTTTCCAGACAACTTTAGTTTGCTGCTTTTTAGTGTTAGATGGAGCCTGGAAATGGGCATGTAGGTTCATTTTCTGATGCGAACTCCAGCCAGCTCCTCACAACAGAATTGATAGGTGTACCTGAGTTCCTGGAAGGGCAATGTTGCCTGGGATATTTCCTGAATACACATACCCTGGGTTTAACTTGCATGAATGTTTGAGGGTGAAAGTTAGTGAGTGGTGGCCAGCACCAATTAGCTGGCTACCAAATGTTTGAATTGGTGCATTTGCGTATGATTAGTGTCTCTAGTTACCCTGTTTCCTTTGGTTAGGGATAAAATCGAACATTGCACCAGCAACATTGTCAACTATGGGGATTTGATCTTGAAGCATTCAGAAATAAGACCAGAGGACTATGACCGAAGCTCTGGCCCGGAATCTTTTGAACGCTTGAAAATCTGATGGTGAAACCTTGCCTCGCTCTCCTTAACAGGAGAACTGTGACCACTGCTCCGCTCTGTTGACTAAGCAGCAACAGCTGGATCAACTTTCAGGAACTGTTTTTGTGCTTCCAACTCTCAGGACACATGTGTGCTGCCTGACCTCTGCAACCAAGCAATATATCCTCTTTGCCAGAACTGTGGCTTAGTGAACTAACACAAACAAAACTAACAGTACCAAATAAAGCAATATAGGCTTGGTCTCAGGTTCCAATCCCAACAGATCCACTCAGCCGTTTATAATTCCATGGTTGATAAAATGAGTAACACTGAGTTGAGTAACAAAAACATTTGTTATCAGCACAAGATATCCCACTGGGGTAAATGTATGGCTCAATAAATGCACCATTCATGTTATGCAGTCTTGGCGTGGCACTAGCTTCTTCCGACCCCTTTACATGACATTCATCTGGGTTGAGGGATCCTGTTACAATTATCCCAGAGGGGGACCCTCTAGCGGCATGTACTGCTGAACATTCTTCAAACCACAACCTGTGACCCCTGGCTAGGGTCAGTATCGCTGAAACAATGACCTCAAGTTGCTGAGACTACGTTGCTTTACATGCAAGCCTGCAGAGGGTCCCTCCAGCCACAACTGGGCTCAATTTACCAGTGGTCGGAGTTTACTCTTCTAAAGGCTCCATGCTGCAGACAATGGTGTAGGAGCAACTGCTTATCTTGTATGTATGCACGTACATGACTTGTATAGAACAAACCTAGCTAGAAAGCAACCGAACACTGCACAATAAGGTAAATTAATATAGTGGGTGGAAATTAGGGTCATTTTGTAGTCTATGGTTGTCACTTGTCAGTGAAGGTTTCTGTGAATGGTTGTTCCATAGAATGGGAGCATAGCAGTGGTCTGGTAGTAGTCTTGTACTTCTTGGATTCCGGTCTGGTGATTCCTTCAATCCTGCTGTTTTGATGACCTCCCATCTTTTCAGGGAAGTATGATGGAGTCTTGCAAATCAGAGCAGCTTTGTAAGTGATCAGGCTGTCTTTGGGTTAATGCAAGCTTAGATAGAGAACTGTACTTCCTTGAAAGTGGGGCAAATGTGGTTGAATTTCTTCAGGTTACCCTGATGCACGCAGTTATATGCTGCACAGCTTTCAGCGGGGGCGCAGACTAATAGTTGGGACATCTACCAGGAGGGCTCAATTTACCAGTGGTCGGAGTTTACTCTTCTAAGGGCTCCATGCTGCAGACAATGGTGTAGGAGCAACTGCTTATCTTGTATGTATGCACGTACATGACTTGTATAGAACAAACCTAGCTACAAAGCAACCGAACACTGCACAATAAGGGAAATTAATATAGTGGGTGAAAATTAGGGTCATTTTGTAGTCTATGGTTGTCACCTGTCAGTGAAGGTTTCTGTGAATGGTAGTTCCAAAGAATGGGAGCATAGCAGTGGTCTGGTAGTAGTCTTGTACTTCTTGGATTCCGGTCTGGTGATTCCTTCAATCCTGGTGTTTTGATGTCCTCCCATCTTTTCAGGGAAGTATGATGGAGTCTTGCAAATCAGAGCTTTGTAAGTGATCAGGCTGTCTTTGGGTTAATGCAAGCTTAGATAGAGAACTGTACTTCCTTGAAAGTGGGGCAAATGTGGTTGAATTTCTTTAGGTTACCCTGATGCATGCAGTTATATGCTGCACAGCTTTCAGCGGGGGTGCAGACTAATATTTGGGACATCTACCAGGAGGGCGTTGCCACCATCCATTTGGGAGAGCACCAGGGTTTGGACCGCCAATCGGAAATCACAGGTGGGGGGTGAAGGGTTAGATTAGTCCGGTAGAGGAGTGCGAGCTGGTAACAATGCTGTTTGTAACTTCATGGTAATGTATTCTTTGAAGGAGAGGTTGCAATCGATAGTGAATATGAGGGGCTACTCTGCATTAAGGGTGAGTTGGAGGTAGATTGGGTGGTTGGGGGAAAGCTGCCAAGATCCACCCGAGTCAGCCAGTTTTGAACTCGGGTGAGTTGGTGGTGCCCAAGCAGATGATGTTTTGGTACAATTGAGTCATGTATGCAACTTTATATCCAGGCTTTAATGGTGGAGAGGCATCGTTTCAATTGATGCTAGTTGAAGCAGTTGACAATTGGATATCGCTGTAAGTCATCAGCATACTGGTGACTTATGTTGAACTTGGCCAGTGCCCCCCAGTGGCTCAATGTAGAGGTTAAATACTACAGAGGAGAGGATGAAGACTTGTGGCGCTCTGTAGGTCACTGGGCATGTTGGGATTTGCAGGTGCCCATTTGGACGATTTGAAGTCTGTTGGAGAGGCAGGAATCAACCCACTGAAGTACGGTGGTATTGAATCCAATGCGAGAGGAAAGGGTGTTGAGTAGCGCTAGTGGGTAGCCCGTCAAATGTGGCAAAGTCATCCCACATGACCAGGGGGGCATGAGCCATCTTGGTAGATAGTGGCGGTATTGCTGCAGTATCTAGGTCTGAAGCTGGACTGCTATTCTTGAAGTAGGTTGTATTAGTTTAAGCATTACGTCCTCAATGACCTTTCCAACGAAGAGTAGATGTAGTTTCCTAGGTCGTCCGGGTCTAGTGTGTGCTCCTTCACTAGGGACAGGATCTTGCCAGTTTTTAATGCATCAATAAAGATTATGTGCCAGAGTGAGGCAGTGATAGTGTGGAGGAGAGCAGCAAGAGCCTTTCCGGTGATGTTCTTTTTGGAGGCTGTAAGGAGGCTGGGATGACTTGTCCTCGTACAAGGTTGCTTAGAGTGATGGCAAGATGTTTACGTTTTTCCAGTGAAACAGCCTTCTTTGAAAGTTGTGTGGTAGTATGGCAGGGAAGTCGATGGTGGGTAAGGTATTACCAATGTGGTAGCTGACTATGTGCGTGTCTTCATTAAGTCATCTTTCCAGAGGTTCTTTGACACTGCTGGATGTGGTGACCTTGCCAGATGCCAAAGGGCTCCAATGTGGACTCCTAGCCATCCATTGAAAGCCACAACATCTCCTACAGGATCCCAATCTGAGCTATTCTGTGCAGGCTTAGCTTGGATCTTCTTTTAGGGGTCAAACGTACTCATCTGTGGGGCTTACATTTTTCTGTGGCTGTAGAACTCCTGTGTTGAGCTAGCCCACCCAGAACTGGACCATCTCTGCTATCACGCTGCAATCTGCCACTCTCAAGAGTAGAGAGGGAAACTCTGCAGCCACACTCGTCCTTAGTGCCCTAGTGCCCATCTTAAGCATCTCTTAATCTTAGAAGTACACTGTGTGGCCCTGAACACACAGAAAGGCTGAGGCAGAACCAAACTCTAGAATCAGAAGAGACCAACTATATGAAAGATATTAATTGCCCTTTCCTCAAGGGGGTTTGCGGGCCAGAGGCATTAAGGGGAGCCCTGCCGAGTAGGTGTCCAAGACCACCATGATGAAAAACCGCTACTACGATGGGGTCACCTGAGACTGCTTAAAGTTCAGGAGAAGCTCAACCTGCATAGTAGACAGCAGGTGTGGTGCAGTTGGGACAACAACAGAGCTGTAGTGGGGGCGTGAATGAGCCAACTGTTCAAGTAGGGAAACATTTGAACTTTTTCCTCACATGATATGCAGCTACCACAGCTACCAAGTTGCTGAAAACCCTTTGAGCAGAGGATAGTCTGACTGGCAGGATCTTAAACTGGAAATGCTCACCCACAAACCTAAGGTACTTCCACTGTGCGTGGTCCATTTGCACCAGCCAGTTGTTCGACTTCAACATATATAAGATGTGGCCCAAGGTGACCATCTTGAACATATCCATGCACCGGCACATGTTCAGAAGGCATAGATCCAAAATGGGACACAGAATGTAGAGTACCAGCCTCTCCCCCCTCTATCCAAGGAACCTGCACTATGGCCCACTAATTAAGAAGCTGCTGAACCTCCTCTGGCAGTAGGGCATCTTGAGAGAGGGTTGAGCAAAACAAAAAAGTCCAGAAGACATTGAATGAATGGGAGGCAATATCCTTGTGTGACAGCCTATAAGGCTCAGGTGTCTGAAGTGAAGTGTTGACGATTCACTGGGGTTTTGAACATGGATTCCCAGAGTGAAGGGGTGCAGAGGCTACGGCCCTCGCTGTGCTTTGCTGCCTCTACATTAGCAATGAAAAAGTGGTTTGCTTCAGGGCAACTCACTTCTGTTGTGACTGGCAAAGCAGGGAGGCTTAAAAAGAATAATCCCTGGAAGGAGAGGAGGCAGGTTGTTGGCCAGCTAACGCAAGAGATTAGGTGGTGCTTTGGGATTCTTAAACTTCTCCAAATAACAATCTGCCCTTTGATCGAAGAGGTTGTCCCCATCAAAGGGTATATCGAAGAGATTAGCTTCAGTGTCGAGGCAAAACAAGATATTTACATCCATGAGAGTCTGCAGATGACAATGCCTGCATCGATGGCTCTTGCCACACAGGTTGCCAAGTCTAGGGCAGACTGGAGAATCAGACGGACCACCTCCTTCCCATCATTAACAAGGGAAGTCAGATCTTTCAATTCTGGCAAAGAGGCTCTCTCCGCTGCTCAGAGACCTCAGACCATAAACAATACGTGCATTTAGCCAAGGCACAGGTGACATTCTTCAAGGCCAGGCCGACAGAAGCAAATACTGTTTAGGATAAAAGCTTCAAAATGACGGATTTAACTAGCTGGGGTGGGGTCGGAGGAAGGATGAGGAGGCATACATGTCCAACTTTGAGCCCACTGCAGAGGCTTGGGCTAACAGACTCACAGAAGAGAACAGAAAGCCAGGATCTGTGGGTGCCAGATGATGTTTCATAACAAGGTCACAATCCACAGACTGTGAGAAGGTTGGTTTTAACCAATCAGCCAAACCAGAGCAGCTACTGCCTGGTTAAAAAGGCAGAAAGGTCTTTTACAAGGAGCAATGGGTCCACAACATCCTTAAGATCAAACTGCACCACTGGCTCAACTGGCAACCTTAGCTATGGTCAATGGAAGAAAGCACGAAGCTTATATTAAAAGACCCACATGAAGTCTGGTTCACTTGGTCAGAAGCCAAATTGGTGAGGGCTGCCCTCTGGACTTCTAATTCCTCTAGGAAATCTGCAATCTCTCCCAGATCGATTAGTTCCAGCCCATAAGGGATGGGATCACCCTCAACATTGAAAACCTGGCCCAAATTAAAACAATATTGGACCCTGGACCCAGAGTAAATTCTTTGAGGTGTTGGCACCAAGGCTGAAGCTGTAGAAGTTGGTGTTGGGGATACTATGCCCAAAGCCGGGCTCAACCGGGCTTGTAGGAGAGCCGACAGGCATGCAGTTGTTGTCTGAAGAGGTGCCACTGCCAGTTTATTCAAACACAATGAGCCCTTGCTCTACCACAGGCACCAGGACTGAAGTAGTCTGGGTATTGCCAAAGATGTACAACATCTGTTGCCTAAATTCCACTGACTGATATGCTTTAGAAGACCAAGTGCAGAACAGATCCTTCAAAGGTAGTGATTCTCCAGAAGATTCTTAATCACCACTGCAAACAAGAGTGATGACTTCTTATTGGTGAAAAGCATGGTATTCAGAGTGTTTGCTGGGGGTGCAATACCTCTTGTGAGGCTGCTTTTGCTCATCTTCCTGTGAGCTGGAACCGTCCAGGTTTGTCTTCCTCTGAACATTGTTACATCCCAGGCCCTTTGAAGATCTCCTTGAAAGGGGGCTCCAGAGTAGGAGATCTGCATTGAGTGCACGTCCCGCTCTTGTGAAGGAAGTTGGACAATTTAGCAGTAGGCACGCAAGAGGCCATTCCATGCAAGGACTGGCATAATCAGCAGTTTTCCATATTGTGCACAGTCCACAGGCAGTGGAGACAAATCATGTGATTGTCAGTGACAGGCATCTACTTAGGGAAGTCCCTCCAGGACTTGAAGCTATGGACGTTCCTGAGTAACCCAGTGTGTGGAAAAAGGGAACTAAGGTTATGTATCAACAATGGTTCCATACATACTGCTGCAGACACCCTGTGCAGCGTCACTGGCGTGCATTAGTGTTCAATGGGGTCGACACAGAGCCACAAGGTGTCCCATGGAGGTGGAAAAAATGTCAGAAGACTAAGATACCTATACAAGATTAGGAATCGATTAGAAAGACCTTTTGACTTCTGCTGTCTATTGCTACACAGCAAACATTCAGGGCAGCACAGGCTTGAAATTCCTTTCTGGCATGTGATGTAGTGACAAAGATTTCCGCTGCTAGGAAAGGGGAAAACTTTAATAAAGGGAATATTTGCAAGATGGGAGACCAGCATGTACGGAGATGATCTATTTTCAAAGGTCACATTCATACAAAACATTAGGTAAAGTTTTTAACGCGTTTTACAAACCCATTTTCAAGATAAATGTGGTTTGGAAAATCAACATTTTCAGTGTTCAAACCTACGTTGCAATGCGCAATCACAAACATAACCTGTAGTGTCTATATTGCAAAACCTTGGAAATGGCAAGAGGGAGATGGTGGGACCCTGGCTATCCCGCTTTCCAGGGAATTCAGCAATGGTTTACGAGCAATCCTACAGTCCCAATGCACTGAATGGCCACCAACTTTTGAGGCATGTGGTAAATACTTTCAAAGTGGCAGGACTCTATGGCAGACTTTTTGTGAAGAAACTGACTGCGTGGAGCAGCCCTATGAGAATGCTGCCAGCATCCAATACATTTCCTTTACAATGCAGCAACTTTTACCTAGTGACCAGTGTTCTGAAAAGAGGTACAATCCCTTTGCAAACAGCATTACAAATGTGAATGCAAGCAGTGCAGTTGCTGTCAGACTTGGTTCACAGCCAGCTCCTTCACGAGTTTTGACATACTCCTTCCCGATAGCTACAAACCCAGAACCAGATCTCTCTCCCTCCCTCTCACCTTCCCCCTCTCCCTATCTCCCCCCTCCCCCACCCCGAGCACTGCCACCTACATTCTCCATCATCCAATCCATGAAGCGTGTGTCAGCTGAGGCTTTCGCCGCTATCTCTCCTTCTCTTGCACCTTTGGCTGACTCACACCCCGACACAAACCTCTCTAACCTTCATATCTCCATCTCCAATACTCTGGATGTCCTTGCCCCTGCCATGACGTTCCGCTTGAAGCCCAAATCCAAATGCAACTCTTGGTTCAAAATCTGCAGGGAGCTAGCCAATCCTGCTGCAGTCTCTACCTCTCCTATTCCCTCCCAATCACGCTGCACAGCCTTGGCTTCTAATTTCACCACAAACTCAGGACATCCTGTACACCCTCTCTTCCTCTACCTCTTCCTCCTCCTCCTCAACCACGCCCAGCACGTCTGAGGCCGTCTCTCCTCCTTTTCCCTGTTCACCCCCGACAATGTTTCTAGACAAGTTTAATCTATGAAAGTCTTGACAAAGCAGATTCTCCCCTGCTCATCCAAAACCATCAAGGACCACATTGACACCCTTGCTCCAACCTTGGCCGATTTCTGCAATCACTCCTTTGCCACTGGAACTTTCCCCTCCCCCTTCAAGAGCTCCCTTGAGCACCCCTTCTAAAGAATCCCTCAGCCGATTCTTCTTCTCCGGCTAACTATCACCCTATGTCCACCACTCCTTTCCTGAGCCAACTTACGGAAAAGCGGGGCATCTCCCAGCTTAATCTGCATACTGAATCTGTTGGCTGTCTCCACGGTCACCAGTCCGGCTTCAGAGCTGCCAGAAGCACGGAAACTGCTCTCCTAAACACTGTGAAGACCTGCTCTCCAATAATGACTCTAATCTCCCTTCTGTACTCATTGTCCTCAATCTATCCTCTGCTTTTGACACTGTCAACCATGTCATCCTGCTCAAATGCCTCTCTGGCAACCTGGTTATCATTCATCAGGCCCTGGCCTGGTTGACCTTTCCCACTGACTGACCCTCTCAGGTCCAACTGGGGTCTTTCCTCTCTTCTACCTCTCTCCCTCTACTTGTGGTATTCCCTAGGGGTCTAACCTTTTTCCATGGCTTTTAACCCAATACCTGGAACCTCTTGCCCACCACATTGCTACTTTCTGCTCCAATTGTCAGTGTTACGTGGATGACACCCAGCTCTCTTTCAGGCTCCCCTCAGCCATCTCTGCTCCTTCTCCCATACCAGACTGTCTGGTGCAATTCTGGAATGGTGTGCCGCCAATGATCTCTGCCTTAATGCCAGTAAGACTGAGATCCTCCTCACTGGGACACGTGCTACCTCCTTTCTTCTCTCTCTCTCTCTGGCCGTCCACTCTGGGCCCTCTTCCTGCTCCTTCTGTGAGGTTAAGAACCTTGGTGCCATCTTCAACTCCACACTCTCCTTCTCTCCTCACATCTCTGACGTCTCTAAGAAATCAAACTATCAGCTTCACATTCTCACTGTCTCCAAAGATCTGGTCCTCTGTAGGCAGGACTAATGCAACAGCTTCTTTCTAAATCTGCCTGCCTCTGCTCTTCGACCTTCACCACTTATCCAGAACAGGACTGCAAGACTTGTCCTCGGTCTCAACCCAGGGATTATATCCCTCCAGCTTTGAAAATTCTTCACTGGCTCCCCGTGGCTGCAAGGATCAAGTTCAAGACCCTCTGCATTGTCCACAAGGCTTTCTGGGGCCTGGAACCGCTCTACCTCCAACATTCTCTTCCAAAACATCTTCCTTCTTGAGCTCTCGGCTCATCCACCTCCAACTCTCTGAGGGTCAGACGCTTCTCCAAGCAGAGAGCTGGGGGCAGATTTCTCTCCTCAACTGGGATGTCCCTCTGGAACAACCTCCCTGCCTCTCTCAAACTTTAGCAGAACACCTCTGGTTCCGGAGGCAACACAAGACCTTCCTTTTCTCTTCCGCTTGCTCTCTTCCTCTCCCCTGCTGCTGATGTACCCGACTGCTCCGCGCACTGGTCACCTGGTTCTCCTCTGAACTCTGGGCCGAGGCTCCTGCATGTCCAGTTGCCCTTGCACTGCCACTGGGCTGCCCCAGCACTTAAGGGTCTGTATCTTCAACCCTGCAGTCCTTTCTCTCTGCACTTATGAGCCCCCTGCTGGCTGCACTTATTGAGTTACCTGCACTTCTCCCTTGCCCCCCCTTCCCTGCACTTGCACGATCTGAATGACACGAGGCCTAGTAAGATCGTTGTTTTGCCCTCCCTTCGGTTCGCCTTCCTTTTCTTGTCGCACCTAGAAACACTTGTGTACAGGCATGCTATAAATGCCATATCATATCATGGGCACATGTAGACTCCATCTCAAATATTTAAGCGTGTCCCGTGCACACCATATGGGCCACAACTCCTTTGACCTGAGCACGGTACATCTGGTGTAGGGCAAGGTACTGATTGGGATGGAGCCCGTTTGCAATGTCGCCAGTTTGTACCTGCCATTACATAATCCAAAAATATTCTTGGCACGAATATGAGGCATACTGTAAAATTGATTAACCACACACAGATGTGCAATTAAAGTGGTTGGTCGACACTAGGATATGGACATCACTGTGCTCTGCATTTCATACTAATGAGGACTTTGACTGCCATTTAAGCAGGTAACTGAACAGCAGGTACGTTTTCAGCCAATGTTTCTTACACATTTCCAGTAAAAATGAAAAAGTTACCTTCTGCTGGATCAAGGTGGTTTCGTCTTTGCAAAGTGAACACAATTGAGTTGTTGCAATTGCTGCTGGCAGGTCCTAAATCAGTTTTGCAAGATAAAAAGGAGAGTGAAACCAAGGAAAATGAGAAGACATTCTTCATAAACAAAGACATACATAAGCATAGTTATAATAGAAAATTGACTCTTTAGCATAAACCCATAAACACTGACTGAATGTTTATGCTTCGTCTGCACCACCTCCTCTTCCATGGGGTGACTCAGGTAAAAACATGCATCTGCAGCACTCTGCAATCTTAAAGCACTTTTACTCCCGTCACTCTGGTCTTCTGCCAAGGCAAAGGGAAAGGGAAAGGGTTTGGTCTCCTGTGCAAGTCACCAGTACAGTAATCCCCCCAGTACTTATCTGCTAGCCATCCAAATTCCTCCAAACTCCTGACACCCACAACAATTCCCTCTTTACAAACCCCAGACAAAACTGGTTAGTTCTTAAATTAACTTCACAATCCCACGTCTCCTGCCCTCTATCCCTCCCTCTTCTTGGTTCTGGGGAATTTCAGTCTAAGATTTCACCACCCTAGTTCAACTGGTCACAGGACAGAATACAACATTGACCACCACTTATGGTCTCCTACTTCCACTGAAATCAACATTATCTCGCTAGTGAACTTGTGACTCTGCAAACTCGGTTAACATATCAATGGCCGGTGCCTGCGATTCTGAGCTTTTGAGCCCATTGACAGCTGACGACTTCACTACGTTAGCATCTTCAGGTTGTCTGGAGTGCGTTGAGTGCCGTGATTAGTTAAATACAATATGAGAACAACAACAATGCCACCAAAGGGTCCTACGACTAAAGATGTGCTGTTTTCAAATGTTGAAAAATGCAGAAAAGCCAAATCATGAACATCAGATATAAGGAATGTTTGTAACATCAGGAGCTCTGAAAGGGGATCGATGGCCATGAATGCAATCCAGGTGAATTCACAAATGCAGACAAATATAGAACCTAATTTACCCCTGAAAGATTTCACCGAGATATCCGACTCTCCCGGCAGTTGACAAGACCAGTGTGAAATTATGATTTGCTCTATACTAAATACAAAAGAGTCTAGTTAACGCCCCATAACCATTGTTAACACGCCTGGCTCTACAGCATTACTTTCCTCCTATTTAAACTCTGTTGTAACCCAAGTCCATGCCATAGATCATTTCATTATCAATTGTAGAATGTAAGATATGTATTTGAGATCCAGCTCGACTCTACCCGTTTCTAATTTAGTTTCTGAACCTGCCATTGGTTTGAACCAACTAATTGAAGGCTTAGACGAAGAGGCTCCTCCTGTTCATAACACTCCTGTAGATCAGGTTGCCACTGAGGTACTTTTAGTACCAGACACCCAAACTGAGAACCTTCAGAATATCAATCCGCCTCTTAGGCAGCTTGATCTCTCCCAGTCTTGTTCTTATTATTGATTTGTTGTGTTTAGTTCGTTTAACAAATTTTTACAACAATTTCTTTCATATATATTCTTTGCAATAATGTCTTTCATTTGCATTTTCCTTCTTACAATATTTCTTGCTATATCGTATGTTCCGTTTAAAAAAATAAAAATCCTATTTAAAATTCATACACAAAAAGTTTGACCTATTCCATCAAAAGAGGCAGTTGATGTTGCTAATTCTCATATTGTCAAAATCAGTTTGTCGTGTTTCCAACATATAAACAGTGTACATCAAATTCATTGAAATAAAACAACGTCTTCAGATCTTAATCTTAGAACATTAGTGCAAAGTTGTACATTTGTACTAGTTTGTTATATGTCTATTGATTACGGCTCATCATCGTTTGCTTTTCTGTTTACCTAGGATTTAGTCTTGCTATACACTCAAGAGTTTCAACATGGCTATTTACATTCTTCTTTCGCAAATGCAATCATACATAATCTACACATATTTCTAGCAAGATTTTTCCATTTATCTTTCTCCATTGATACTCATGGAACCACACTTAAGAATTTGAGCTCAATGAGCCGCTGTGCACAACTAGCTTTTGCTGTAATGCTGCGTCAATGATACGCAGTAACCTTACCAATCACTGCCATCAGCGGAACTACTCACCCTCAAACTACACACAACGCACACAAGCACTATCACCATCCACCTCATTTACAGACCGCCAGGCCCTATACTATCCTTTAATGACGACATAGCCCTTTTACTCTCTGACAATATCAAACCTAATTCTCGACTACTCATCCTAGGAGACTTTAATCTAGGTCTCAATGATGAGAAAGATGACAAAGCTCACACTGTCGCCAACACAATTTCAGAATTAGGACTCACCCACCATATCACACAACCCACACACAACAAAGGCCGCATCCTTGACTGGATAGCTGACCTCAACTGCAACACTACCATCCTTTCCAACACTCCATGCGCTTGGACTGATCACCACCTTATTACCTTCACCATCAACAAAGGCACTCAAACACCAGGGCCTTCCTCCAATGCCCCACCCACACTCACAAGAAACAACAAAAATATCACACTAGAGAAACTCCTCCCGTTACTCCAACCCATCATCGAATTCTCACCCACCATGACCAACCCTACTGAACTAGTAGAGTTATACAACACAACTATCCTTAAGGCCATAAACACCATAGCACCACTCAAGCTTCGGAAAGCCAAACCACGAACACACCTCAATTCTTGGTTCACCCCCAAACTAAAAACACTCCGCAAATCCAAAAGACTAGCTGAATTAGCATGGAAACAGTCACCATCCACTATTAATAAGACATCTTACGCACTGGCATCGAACATCTATAAATCAGCCATCATCCAGTCTAAAAAAAACATGTACAATGAAAGAATCAGCAACGCCAAATCTAATACCAAAGAGCTATTCAATATCCTGAGAGAACTCGAATCACCCTCCCCCACTCCAGACACTTGTAACAAAGACATCCACTGGTGCACGAGCATCCAGGAAGCACTCCTAGGCAAAATTGCCACACTAAAAGCCAAAATCCTGACAAAGAAAGAAAGCCTCACCCTCACTGATAACATCACCCCCTCTACACACACCCACACCACCCCCCAAAATGATGACAATAACCTCTTTGAGTTTTCCACCATAACCATCAAAGAGGTTGAAGAAATAATCTACTCTCTTAAACCGTCCAAATGCCAAGGCGATACCTGCCCAGCCCCAGTCATTAAAGATGCAGCCAAACAACTTGCTCCCTTCATCACTTCCCTCATCAACTCATCTTTCACCTCCAACATAGTGCCCAACAACCTCAAGGACTCCTGGGTTCTTCCTTTACTTAAGAAGCCCACCCTTGACCCTAATGTCCCCACCAACTACAGACCCATTACGACCGTACCCTTCCTACTAAAAATCCTTGACAGAGCTGCCTATCTTCAGATACAGAACCACCTTGAGAAAAATAACTTACTAGGACTCAGACAATCAGGATTCCGCCCCAAACACGGCACTGAGACCGCCCTGATTGACCTTAAGATACAGATGGACAACATTAAAGACAATGGTAAACTAGCCATCCTTCTCCTTCTTGACTTCCATCCTTCTCCTTCTTGACTTATCGGCCGCCTTCGACCTGGTCAACCACGACATCCTCTGCAAACATCTATCCCCAGCAGCCAAATTTTCAGATAACGCCAACGCATGGATCCATTCCTTCCTTAACAACAGATCCATGAGAGTCTACGCACCCACAGCCTCTGCCATCCCAGCCCCAGTCACTTGCGGTGTCCCCCAGGGCTCCTGCGTCTCCCCCACTCTATATAATGTGTTAATGTGTTCACGAAACCCCTCTTTGACATATTGGACCGCTTGGGTGTCATCTACACCAACTACGCAGATGACACCCAAATACTGATCCCTTTAACAGGCGACTACTCCACCGACCTCACTGCTCTCAACAACATTTATTCCATTATCCAAGAATGGATGGCCAAGCATGGCCTATGCCTCAATGACGACAAGACCGAACTTCTTCTCCTAGGTTCCCAACCCAGACTTAATAAACTCGACAAACTCTATCAAGCATTCTCTATAGACGGCAATAACATCATCGTCTCTAACAGCGTCAAAACCCTAGGAATCTACCTCGACTCCTCCCTCACACTGACAAGACAGATCAATTCCATATCATCAGCCACTGCTTACACCTGTAAACTCATCAATGCCAGCAGACCTTACCTCTCACCATCCAACTGCATCACCTTAGCCAGAGCGCTAGTCCTTTCCAAAGTTGACTACTGCAATGCGTTATACTTAGGAACCAGTCAGAAAAACATCAACAAACTACAAGTCATACAAAACAACGCCTTGCGAGCAGCCCTGAACATACCCAAACATGAACACATTTCGGACGCCAGACGCACCTGCCATTGGCTATCCATACCACAAAGAATTGAATATAAAACCATCTCACTCACACACAAATGCCTAGCTAACCAAGCACCCAGATACCTATCCGACAATCTCAATCACCACACCCCAGCGCGCCCTACCAGATCAGCTCAAACACATTGCTTAAATATCCCAAGATTTAAGCTCCAAAAAGCAGGTGGCTCCAGCTTCCCCGTGCTTGCCTCCAAACTTTGGAATTCACTTCCACTCGAGCTGAGATCAGAACCTTCCTTTCACAGATTTAGACACAACACCAAAATTTGGCTTCTATCCAAAGAAACGTAAACTGCCTAGCCCTACCTTACTAGCATGCACCAAGACTGTAAATTTGTAAATATGTAATCGGTTTGTACATTTCTGTTGTATTATTCTTGTTGTATTCATCGCAAGCGCCTGGATGCCCTAGGGCCAGGTGGCGCTATACAAATAATAAACTAAACTAAACTAAACTAATGCCAGGATCAGCGTTACATTTGTGGCCCACATGCAACAAATCCACAACCATTCTCTCCCATTCTCCCATCTAGCGTAGAGCTGACATTAATCTCTCCAAATATGGAGTTACGCTGTGTATCGAAGTACTTACAATATATTGTAAGGTGTTTTAATGTTTCCTTAGTCGCAAAGTTTTCACAGAACCAGCATCCACCAGGGGTCACCCCTTTGGGTTCTTTGCACCAATAGTGTGTTTTTCATAGGTGGGAAACTGATTTAATTTAAAGGGTAAATATACATCACGGTCCAATTTGCCCGGGATCGATCTAGGATTGTACTTGGTGATGAACTGTGCAATTTCCGTGTACAATTTGAACTTTGGGAGGGTCTCAATAGTGGTTATCCAGTCATATTCATGTATATTTTTTTTTACATAAGTTGGACACAATTGAAGATCATTGGTTGTCACATTGATGGTATCCAAAAGGCTTAGCATTTCCTCATGATATTTTTTGATGGATTTGGGATGTTTTTCTGCCATCATATTGGCTATATTTTCATATAGGGAATTTTGTGGAGGATCAAGCATTTTGGCAAAGTTATTGAGACACCTCCAGTCGAGACGGGCAGAGAGTGATATTTGTCCAAGCTCATGTCGCAACACTGCGCCAGGAATGGAATTAGAGAGCCTCAATGTTTTTTTCCAAATCAAGGCTTGAGCCTGATTTAGATCAGGACCAGTTTTTAACAGACACATGTCCAAACCATTTAGCACTACAGCTTCCACTTTTAAAGTGTAGTATTAAAATAGTGGAGTCAAGAGTACTCGCAGTATCTGTTAAATATAATTTTCATTTGCGAGTATAATGGTTTGATTTTATCTTGAACCATAGATTTCCACATATTTTTAGAGCACAATGTTAGCTAGATTCTAGCCAAGATATTTAACTGAGGGGGTTCGTTCTATTCGCGATCCATCCAACGACCATTTATATACAACACATTTTTTCCTTAAATTGTTGAATATAATTATGTTAGATTTTGCTGCATTTGCCTTCAGGTTATGTGAATGTGCATATGATGCGAATAGTTCTAATTTTGTTTGCAGATAGAATGGTGTTAAATCAAATAAAATATTGTCCGCAAACTCCAACCACTGTATTTCCAAGCTCCCAAGCCGTGCGGGATAGACTGCTTTCCCCTGCCATATGTTGTCCATGTCACACAAATAGGCGTTAAACAGTGTCGATGCTAAATTGCATCCCTGTCGGACACCAATATGGGTTGCAGTTGCCTAGGTCAGAGTTCCTTGTTTGTTGATGCAAATTCGTAGATGGGTGTTTTCACGCAGTAGAACCAGCATGTGTAGGAGAATGGAGTCAAACCCCATGTCTTCTAATTTGGACCATAGCAAGGAACGTATGATTGTGTCGAAGGCAGACGTTAGGTCCAGAGATGCCTTATAAATCGGGCTGCATTTGCCGTTTTTTGATTTTACCAACAGATGTGCTAGAATAGTGGCGTTCAATGGGGTGCCCATTGCGCAGCGAAATCCCACTTGAAATCTTGATAGCATATTTATGTGTTTCATGTGGAGTTCCAGTTCTTTAAGAATAAGAATGGAAAATAACTTCTCTGATGTGTCTAGTAGAGCAATAGCTCTATAGCTCGCTGGATCTTCACGCCTGCCTTTTTTCCATATAGGAACCACTATGGCGGTGTTCCATGATGTAGGAATTTTTGGGAATTTTAAGATGTTGTCGTATTTTATTGTGCATATCCGAGCCCAAAAACTGGGATCTTGTTTCATTACACAAGCGGGAATCCCATCTGGTTCTGGGGCTTTTGAGTATTTCAATTTTTCGATCGCCCATTCTATTTCTTTTTCTGACCAAGGACAAACTGAGGCTGTTGGTAAGATTACATAGCAAGGGTTTTTGTTACAGAACCTAGAAGGGAGTTGGTATTTGTTATATATAAAGGTGGTCGAGGTTATCGCCGATATCGGAGATTCCAGAACTTCAGTTCTTTTATCCGCACCACTACGGAGCATGGCCCATATTGACCTCCTGTTATTTGTACAAAAATAGGATACCATATTTTGATTGTCTTTAATTTTAAGGCTGTTTGATTTTACGACATGTATTGGTGTACATATTGCAGATTTTTCTTTTCAGTTTTAGATATTCTACAATGTTGGGGCAGATTTTCTTTAGTTTACGTATGTGTCTGTTTTGATGCATTTTAATTTGTGTATCTCGCTATTACGGGGTGAGCATTCATTAATGCCCCGTCTATGAGCAGATCCGCCTAGTCACAGCAGCATGTCTGCAATTCTCAGTAAAATGCTTCTCTATACTCTTAGTGTCACTTTGATCCTGAGGTGTTGGTCCTAGCAATGGAATTGCTGCTTTAATCATTTTATTTACTTTTCGACATAGGTTATCCTTCCATCTTATAGAGATGGCAGGGCGCTCAATCTCTACTTGTGATAGCGCAGGATCCTTGGGTAATACTGATACCTTCATCCTAATGGTTGTACCAATGATTACATGGTTCCCCAAATGTACATCCATGCTGAATATAGGGGATGCTAGAGGAGCCAGGGTCTGTGAAGCAGCCAAGTAATCCATTCTGGAGTGCATCTTATCTCTCTGCCACGTATAGGTTAATGCAGTGGAACCAAATTCTATAAGATGTATGTCCCAACTTTCCAAAAAGTATTTCCAGCTTTCATTGTTCGCTTGCAGTTGGTGAGTGGACGGAGCAGATCTTGTATTCTTAAATGCATGCCCAATACAACATGCATTAAAGTCTCCTCCTAGAATTATATAATTTGAGGAGTGACGGGAGTGTATCTCCTCCAGAGTTGAATTTAGCTGGTTCAGCATGAGATCCAAAGGCATTTTCGAAGGGTTCCAGTATATATCGAAATTATAAAGAATGGTGTTAGGGATTCATCAAGCAGCGGAAATTCAACTACTAGAATGTTATCTGTCCCCTGTACCATCTTTGAACTCATGTTTAAACTGTTGTTAAGGCAAATTGCAAGCCCTCCGTAAGGACGCCCTCCCCTGCCAATCTCGGCCTTCGTTGAACACGTGGTAAAGCCATTTATTGTGAAATCCTGTGTATTCATAGTTTCCTGTTCTATGATTATGGACGTTTGATCGTGTGAGGGAAAGTTGTGTTGCCATGTGTTGAGATTTTTGAATCCACATGAGTTCCAGGATAAAATAGATAGATCATGATTACTATGAGGAGTTAGGTGTTAGTTTTACTTCATTTAAGGTTTTTGCCAGCGGAATTAGCCATGACCAATCCTTAATTGCTGCAGTTAAATTAGCAAGTTGAGAAAGTGCAGATATTTCTGTGTCCTTGAGGCTTGGTTTGTTCCAAGATGTTCCTCATTGGTGGAGTATTTGGGAGGTTGAAATTGTAAAAAATGTATGGCCGCATCATGAGATTCAAATTGGAAGAGTTCAAACCCCAATAGCTCAAAATCCATGCAGTGTTCACGCAGCAGCTTCGTGATTATTAGAGAGTGGGTCTTACATACCATTCTGTTATTGGAATTGTGAAGTTGGACCCATTCAATATCCTCTGATTTCAGATTTCTTAAGGATGGGATAAGGTTGAAGATTTGCAGTAAATAGGACCGGTTAATCAGTTTCTTGCCATTTACATCTTCATCACTTTGCCAGCCCATTATATTCACCATTTCCCTATCCATCTCATTGGTAGCATTAGAGGGTGTTTCCATGTGAGGAGCTATGACCTTCACCTGTTCGTGCCCTCCATCAATAGTAGATGGTGATTTGGGATTTAGGCTGTCACTCACTGCCTGGTTAGATTTTTGTTCTTTTTTTCTATGCCAGAAGTAGAGCATGCAACGTATTCAGAATCCTTCATTATTGAAGGAGCTTTGTTGGATTTCAGTTTCATATCAGACTTTGCTTTTGGATTGTTGTTTGAGGATTTAATACCTCCTTTAGAGGGAAGAAGGAAGTAAGTTGTGATTGTTTAGATGGTTTGGGCTCGGCTGGCAATGTAACTGCAGTGAGAATTTGAGAGGACACTTTGTTCTCCCCATTGTTGGATAATACTGCGAACTTTGTCATTTCCATACTAGTCACCTGAATTGCATTTTTTACTTTGTTTTTTTTTCTTTGCACTCTTTGTTTCATTTCCCTCCCCATTTCTATTTATCAATTTTGTTTTTTCTATCTGGAGCGCTTTTTTGCTTTCATCGTCTAGCTGATCTAGATCAAGGGTGCCCTCTTCCACTGGGTTGTCTTCCAGGGTATCTTCTGTCTGCTTGCCTTTCTTATCAGCAAGGCAGAGGATCCCCGACTCTGTTGTTCCGGTCACCTTCACCTCTTTTTTGGGACCGTAAATTTCTCTTTAACTGTCGCGTATGCATTCGTTTTTGTCTGCGAGACATGTAAGGGCACGAAGTGAATCCCTTATTGCTCATAGGCAAGGATGAGGGTATCCTACTGGTTAGTTTTTCCTCACTTTCTCCTTCTTTATCCTTCTCAATTATCTCAACTAGGACAGGACTGTCACTAGTTGCTCCATAGACAGGTTGATTATGGAGTCGAGAAAGTACGGAGCAAGTAGATATGAGGTGGTATTCTGCTTGTTATCTGAGTTAGCATTGATTCAAGCATGTCTAGTTTTGTATTGATTGTGTCAATGGCTATATGTGTGCCACTAGAAGCCTCAGCTTGTGTGCTTCTTGTTGACATCGGCTTTTTGTCCAACACTTTGGCCTATGATCTCGAAGAGGTTGGTTTGTGCAGTTCTGGAGTGCACTAAAAGCTCTTCAGTTTGTGTGGCTTCTGATTTAACACAGTCTTTCTCTTCTGCGGATAATTTGATTGCATTTAATTCGCCTGCTTTCTTATTTCCCATTAGATACCCCTCTATTTTGCTTATTTTAATGAGGGTTTCTTTGGATGTCTGTTTTAATTCTCTGATTTCTAAGTGTGTAAGCTCATGCCCCTTGTCTAGTAAATTAAAAATCCCCATTATTACAGCATGCTCTAGCTCCTTCAGCTGTGACTTGGTTTGCCTCATAGTTTTGTAGATCATTGCTGTTGATAGGCAAGAATGTACTCAATGAGGCTAAATCAGGATCATAGGATCCCACCAGGGGGATTTGGGAGCGGTCTGTGTCTACACATCTTGCTCTTGCTCCGAAAAAATGTACTTCCTCAATAGCTCCATGTCTGGGGTTGACAGGAGTAGATGGCCCCAACGACATGTAAACCCGTTTTCCAAACTCAGCCATTATGGTGGGGGCTAGCATTGAGTCATCAGAGATACCCTGGTTGAGCATTGCACCTGGCCCAATGACTGATGGTATCAAATGTTGGTCTTCTCGTATACTCAAGAAGCTAAGTTGGACGGAATGTTCCCCATCATAAGTTTATTTCAAAGGGAAGGGGACTATTCCTTGTGGGTACGTACTCGGTGTGTAATATGTACTTTCAATGTCCCATTAAACTGTGTGATTGTTTCCTCATTATTTTCATACCGATGTTTGGTGCATTGGGGTTTGCAGCATCAATGGCAAGGGCAGATTTTGATGGTTTTTCACACCCCTTCCTGCTTCTTAGCCCACTGGCCATGGTTCCTTGCAAACTCAGATGTAGCAGTGAAATGGGTCACTAGCTATACTGTCCTTGCAACGTACTCCCGTCACATATTTTTCAGTATGGACCTAAAGTGTCAACAATCACTGTTTGGAGATCACCAAAGTGCAACATACATACCAAGGGCTCACCATGCAATAGTGATAGCGTACCTGTCAGGCTAGATAGAAAGAACACTTTCAAAGGGCAGACATGAAATAGGCTGGGCACCACCTCACCACCCGAACAGCCCAAACAGCACTTCCAGGCACTTCCGGGCACTTCCGGGGTGCACATCTCCCAATCTCCTATACTATGTGGGAACTCTTTGGATTAATCTTGTTCTTCAGCCTCATATGCCAATCACACTCCTAGGAGGCCGATGAATCTTAAAACTGACCCCACTCCATTAGCTCTGGGTACTTTATCAGCCATGAACCCAGCCCTAATTTCGTTGGCCAAACTATATGAAGTACTGGATAATAAATTGACTTGTCAAACTGATTTGATAAATAAGCTTTATCGGCTTATGTCTGACCAGATCAACGAATTACACAATAACCCTCTAGAAATAAAAACGTGCTCTCCCCTTTCTACCTTACCAAATTCTCCATTAAAGAACAGAATGCCCTATACTTCAATCCATGAAGTTATTCATGTTGACTCCTTAAATGTTGAACCAACTAATTATATTGTTTAGGTAGAACACAAACCTACTCAAATTGATACAAAGGTTTCAAAACCTACTTGTGACATTTTTGCAACAGAATATAAAAAAAAAGCATTTAAAACCTATACAAGAGAAAAAATAAAAATCTAAATCAAAAATTGCCACCTAAGGGAACTCAAAATGGCTCCAGGAAATGTATTTGAATTTTAAAATCTCCAGATAATCTCTGCTTTCAATCGAATATAAGATTAAGGGAAAAAAACAAGAGATTAGTCAAATCAAAAAGAGGTGTAAAACGATCGGCACCTCTAGTTGAAGAGACGCTCAGAGTCGGATCATGAAGTCTGACCCCTTAGATGACCTCATTGAGGCAGCTGAGAGATTAGACCAACTCGAAATCACGAATAGTGAATCTCTCCAGATGCAAAATTCCATGGTTAACCAACCTCAAATTCAATATCGATTTAATAACGAACACCAAGAGATGAATCCTCAAATTATGGAAACCTAAATCCTGCTTCACCACTTTGGAGCAAAGGAAAGAAATAGAAATTGTCAACCCGCAGTTGCATTGAAGACATCCCATGTAGACTACTCAAATTTGCATCATACTGTTAATACACCAATAATTCCATTGGGTTTAAATCCGGTAACAAATGTAATAAAGTCTACCTCGGCCTGATCAAACCCAGTTATTAACACAAAAAACGATCACACGTTGATCTTACAATGTAGGCCTAATCCATGCCCCCCAATATGTCTTGAACAGATCAAGAATTCTTAATGTCATCAGTTATGTTGACATTTTAGAAGACATTCAATCCTATGACATCATAAATAGTTTCTATACGAGCCTGGTAAAACCATGGATTCAATCAGGTGGTATACAGACTATGTCATGGCAAGCAAGAGCTCAGTTATATCATTTAGGTTTTCTACTAACTCAAGATTACACCCAACTGCAGATAACTGACAAATATCACGTTGAATTAACTTATCAACACAGAAACAGTCAAAATCAAAACCAATAAGTTGAATCAGAATCTATTCATAATACCCCACTAACAGTTACTTGCTCCCAACGGTCGTTTGAAGAGCCTCGTCAGGTTAATCCAACAGCCATTCAATATTGGTCAAAAGGGACCTGCCAATTTTATGCCAGGTCACCAAAGATAACAACCCACCAAACCGGACCAACGATTGTACAGCTTAGCTTCATGCAATACTAGAGGGTTTAAACACCTTTTTAATACGACCGATAATCTCAATTCCTTCGACATCGTCATGTTGCAAGAAACTTGGCTTTTAGATACCCCGGTGTGGGAAGGCCATATCCTATCTCTATTGCCTGCTTTTAAAGGAACATTAGGCCGCCCGTCAGCAGGCCTTCTAGTAGCAGTGACGCCCAAACTACAATTTACTTTAAATCCTTGGGCTTCACCCAATCCATATACCCAACTGGTAAGGTTAAAAACTCCATTTGGCGATATGGCTCTACTTAATATCTATTGGACTTGCGCAGCTATAACCGATCAGTTATTCCTTCAAGTAGTATCCGATATGCTGGACTTGGTTAGCACAGAGACGTCGGTTTTACATGTATTAATTGCAGGCGACTTGAAGGTGAACTGCATCCATTCCTATAAACCAAGTCTTACTAGTACTGGCAAAAAAGGACTAGCGCTCATGAAAGAGAGACAGTTGATTATGATAAATGGGATCTTAAAATGAGACATCCTCCCCCAAAACAAAATGGAAAAGAGAACTCAGCGACCACCATTGATTACATTTTCGTCCAGCGAAATACCTAAACCTGATCGATGACTTTGAGATCCTATCGCAGACTAAAACTGATCATGACCTCCTGTCGCTCAAATGGAAGTGGTTATCTCCACAGATACTATTGACTATTATCTGTTTAAACTGTCCTTAACTGGAGCAAGGAATTGTTTCAGATGGTTAGATGAATCTTTAGCCCTTTTTAACACTCGCCTATTGGACTGGAATTTAGCTCCCAATCCAGAATTAACTGACTCAGAGGACCGCTATGTTGCAATGAGTCTTTTCAGGGCATCTCCCGCACTTAACTGTAAACCATCTTTCAGACATAAACACACCTTTGATCCAAAGTTAAGTAAACAAAAGACCTTGCTCTGGAAAAAATTGAGGGCAATTGCACAGTATGATGTAGCTGTGAGATTGACTTTAGCTTGGAAACTAAAAAAATCAATATCCTAACTGGCGGAAATCCCATCAAATACTCATGCTACAGAAAGACAGCGAGCATATGCTCAAAAACATCGCGTCTAAGAACAGTGGCCAAATTTGGGCAATGCTAAACAGCGCCCTGAATCATAACCAACTCACCTTTCAAATTAATGTGGTGCAGGAATCCAGCTGAATACATGATTATGAAAAATTGTATAGCAGACCTAGTAATAACCTTGTTATTCAAACTGGCCATTGGGAAACAGAGGATGCCCTCAGCTTCAACTGCGATGATATCCTCTTACAAATAGCCAAATTAAGGGGTTACAGGGCCCCTGGCCCTGACAGTCTCTCAAATCTAATGCTAAAGGCACACTCTAGCGCTTAGGCCAATATTTTACATAACATATTTTCCCAGGTATTAGGTATTGTACAACAGACAAATATCGCCTCCCTGGAAAAAATCTGTTTTCGTACCCATTATAAAAAAAGGTAATCAGCAACTTGCAAAAAGTTATCGGACCATAGACTTACTGGATGTTCCAAGTAAAACATTTGCCCGCCTTCTGTTGGGAGACTTTACAAGTTGGGACTCAGATAAACAGATTATGGTCAATTTCCAAACAGGCTTTGTTCCTGGTTTAGGGACTTCCATTAACTTACTATCCCTATCCCTCATCAAACGGTGAAGCCAGCAAATGGGACAAACCATTTATATGACATTTATCGATTTCAAACCCGCTTTCGACTCAATTTCAAGAGAACTATTATTTGATAAACTGGAAAAAGCAAAGTGCCCAGCTTGTACCCATGCTTTAATTATTCAATTCTACTCAAAAACCTCTATTCAACTAAGGCTAACTCAAGAAGGTCAATTATCTCGCCCAATCCCGACCTTGAAGGGTCTGAAACAGGGTTGCATTCTTGCTGCTACTTAATTTATTTTTTGTTATAGCCGATATTGGACCCTTTTTCAAGGCAAGATGTTCAGATTCTCTTAAATTGGGTTCAAGTTTGCTGCTATGGCTGTTATACGCAGATGACTTAGTCGTGCTGTCAAAAACCCTGACAGGCCACCAAAACATGCTCCCGCCTTTACACAGATATGCCAAAACAAACCACCTATCCATTAATATGGAGAACACCAAAATATTAATTTGTGCAAGTAACAAGTCTAAAAAAAATTATAGCTGTAGGTGGGGGATTTTCCAATCTGTTGTTGAAGTAGTTAATGAGTATAGATACTTGGGAATGAACACAAATAACGACCTAGCAGATCTCCCGTACCACCTTGAACTAAGATCAAAAGTATGAACAGCAGTATCCCAAGCTAGGCTACTTCATAACAAATATGGGAAATTCTCCTTTAAACCTGTTCTGATCTACTATAAACAAAAGGTGGTACCTATTATCACCTATGGAGCATAATCTAGAATTTATAAAGGGACAAAATACTGGACCTTACTTGAAGCCCTATTTTGGAAGAAGGTATTGTGGCTGCCTTCCAGCCAGCCGATGGACATTTTAAGATATGAACTGGGTCTAATATCACTCAGCAGTATCGTCATAGGGAAAGTCCTAACACTATATAGGAAATTCTTGCTGGCCTCGACATCAGATTCACTACTATCGACTATAGCTAAATTGACGATTCCCAATTCCGATAACTTTTTTTACTTGGCTACGTTTAACCATTAATTCCATGAGAGCTGCAGATATTTCACCTTACTAATCAACAACCCGACTAAAGCAAAAAATAAACTCTGAT
Organism: Ambystoma mexicanum; assembly: GCF_040938575.1. NCBI lineage: Eukaryota > Metazoa > Chordata > Amphibia > Caudata > Ambystomatidae > Ambystoma > Ambystoma mexicanum. The sequence goes on from NC_090935.1 coordinate 1,466,812,225, forward strand.
GGTATGACTGGCAATGACGTGGCAATTGTCTCAAAATTATCAAAGTTTCAAGAATGGGCACTTCATCTTAAAATCTCTGAATAAGCCGGAGCTTTACCTTTTCAAATTCCCTGCCCCAAGATATAGGACATGGTTTCTTCAGTTCACACTTGAACTGTGGCCTATGAGAAATCATAGGAGCAAGGTCAAAAGCAGACCTGGAAGATAGAGCTTGTCATTGCATGGACAACTCTGAACCAGAAACCCTAAAGCACATTTTAACTCACTGCCCTGCCCTTGTAGAATTGCAGAAACTGCACTTCCAACATTTGTTTGCTTCTTTGAACATTTTAACGTCTGAAACGCTATGGGTCTCCTTTTGTGGATGGCGTATACAGTTATACTCGCAATGCTGACATTTTTATAACTGCCAGTGTTAGGTCTATCATGATTTTAATGAGCGTGTGAAGTGTTTTAATATGAACTGCTAGAATTTGTATATGCTCATTGAAATTG